>NC_090288.1:45427672-46627672 GCF_037392515.1 Haliotis asinina | reverse complement strand
TGGCATTGTACAGTTCAACACAGATGCAACAACCCTGTCTGAGATGGTCCACATAACGTCCCAGGCAGACAGAGAACTTCTTACCAACCGCTTGCCTACATACGCCGAGGGCAAGACCAGTATTGGGGCGGGTCTCGGAAAGGCTCTGACGGTGGGTGAATCTTCTGATCAGGATGTGAAGGAGTTAATATTAAGCGTCACATAGGCAATATCTCGGCAACATCTTGACGAAAACAATTTATATAATAAAGATGAAACCACTGTGAAGATGGAAGGTAAATATACTAGAGTATCACAGATATGAATATAAAACTAGCATGAAAAACTAAACAGTTTAATTAAAGAAGACAATACAGTATTAAACGCTAGCTATAGATCGCTAACAGCTAAAGGTATGTATCACCATACCACGGACCATGCTACCTACATGGACCAAAGCTGGATTTATATCATCCCTTCAGGCGTTGGCGATAGAAATTAAAGGATGCAAGAAAATGTGAATTAGAACCTGATTAATTGGAAAGTAAATAATAAGAAACTCGGCGATAATAAGATTATCATGCACATTATTCTTGCTTAAGTTATTTGTGTTTATTGCAAACAGATAACTGATCTTCTTATAGACCCTATGTTTGATATTAAACAAAACGGTACTGCAAAATATTTAAAGTTAAATATTTCCTCACTCGCTCAGTCAAAGCAAAATGAGACATCATTCTTGTTTATATCAATATTAACAGGCCCTAGAGAGTTCGAAGACGGGTTCAGGTGGAACTCTGATATTGATTACCGACGGCAAGGAGAACAAATCACCGTGGATAAAGGATATGAAACCGAGGCTGTTCAAGAGCAAGGTGATGATTCACGCCATCGCCTATACTCAACAAGCGGAAGCAAGCATTGCACAGCTCGCAGGGGAGACGGAAGGGCGGACATTTTTCTTTACTGGCGAAAACAACTCGACTTCATTGATTGACGGACTAGCAGCGACTGTTGGTGCCCAGAGCTTTGACAATTTTGCTGTCTCTGTAAGACGTTGTTCTTCCTTTTCTTGATTTCCTAGTACTGAAAGTATATTGCTAACACCGTAACGGCAGTGACTGGCGTTGATCTACACAGTTGTGCACACTTAGATACATCAAAAGAACCAGCAAACCTGACACCCGAAGCCGTTGAGTTTCTGTGAGCATGTGTTGCCGGAAATCAATTCCTATCCGTATTGTCTGCAAATATCGCCTTAAAGTTGCTGACAGGAATTAATTCCGCCATCTTTACTCATTGACTGTAGAAGTTGCCGATCATCTCATGGCTTTGACATTTGCGGTTAAATAGTTTTGCAAAATATATCTAAAGGAAGCCAGTTTTTCTGTGTTATCTGAGATATAAATACTCTGCATTAGATATAGATTCATGGTGGGCTCTAGGTTGACAAATAAGAAAAGTCCTTTGCTTTCTCTGATACCTGATACAGGTGAGTTCTGAAGCTGTAAAGGTACTCCGTAAGATTCCTCACGTCGGCAGCTTCATCATCGACAAGACCATCGGCCGCGAGACAACGGTGACAATCACCTCAGACAAACCAGTCGATGTCGTCTTACATGATCCGACGCATGCCACGACGAAAACAGACGTCTTCAAAAACATCACCAATGGTATCGTGACGGCGGGCATACCAGGTCTTGCAATGGTAAGAATGTCATTGGTCTTTCTAGGAGTACAGTTCATAGAGCACGCGTCTCTGTCTGCAGAGATTAGAATATATATAGGTGAGTGAGTTTAGTTTCAGCAATATTCCAGCAATTTTCCAACAATATCTCGGCGAAGGACACCAGGAATGGGCTTCACACATCTTACCCAGGGGGGAATCAAATCAGGGTCTTCATGGTGATATCTACAAAACATAATAAACTATTATCAGTATTGAAATCAAGACAGTGCTTAATGTGTTTTTTCTTCAGTTGATAGATATCGCAAGCAAAATTCATCGCTATGTTTCCAAATAAATGTAACATAATAGGTCTGTATTTCAGACAGGAGTATGGAAATACACAGTGACGTCCTTAGGACCCTACGCTAACGCCCTCGTGCACGTACAGTCCAAAGCAAGGTCAAGAGGTCACGACGTCATTCAAGCACGATCTTGGGTTTCCACAGAACTATTAACATTTGAAACCAAAGCCAGGTTCACTATTTTTGCTGACGTGACGCGAGGTACTGCCCCTGTTTTGGGAGCAAAGGCCAAGGCCACAATGGAAAGACCAGGAGCAGGTACCTCCGAGGTTGAGTTGCTCGACGATGGCGTTGGTAGGTACATGAAGTGACTTTCTTTCGAGTGCTATGACATGACACTGTTCCACGCCAATACCATTGACAAACTGTTCGATGTTTAAACAACCCGTGCAGATCCAGGTCAGAGCTGATCGTCTGTAAACATTCAATTTGCTTGTCGTAGAAGGCGGCTAAAGGGATCGGGTGGTCAGCCTTGCTGACTTGGTTAAAACATGTCATCGTATCTCAACTGCGTTGACTGATGTCCGTTCTGTTGATACCTCGATTACTTACAAATGCTACGTAGCTGGAATACCGCTGAGTTGGGCGTAAAACTAAAGTAACTTACCTGTTAAAACAACAGCTTTGATTATATGTTATGACAGTTAGTGAGTGATTTAAAATTTAACGTCACATCGGCAATATTTCAGCCATGGCGTGACGAAAACAATTTATATGAGTAAAATGAACACGTTTTGAAGAATGAAACCTGTCACGATGGACAGCAAAAATACTAGGGCATCACAAATATGGGTATAAAACTAGCATGGAAAAGTAAAACATTCTAGTAATTAAAGCAGACAATTCAATATAAAACACGGGCTATAGATCGCCAACAACTGAAGGTAGATCATCATACTAGGGACCATGAGGACTTACAGTACCTTTGCTACCTGCAGGAAAATTACCTTTAATATTTAAACGATCAAGAATGCTCATTATGGTTCCGGTCCATCTGCGTGTCTATATGTTTATGTGTATGTCATTACTTCTTCTCTTCTTCTTATGTCTGTATATACATGTCTACCAGCCGTGTGTCTGTCAGTGTCTATTTGTATATCTGTCTGTCTGCCTGCCTCCCTATATATATTTCTCAATCTCAGTGACATACATTGTGCCAGTCTGCCTGTACCTCTTGTTTCAGGTTCCGATCTAATCAAGGACGATGGAATATATTCATCGTACATTCTTCCTCGTGATCTCAAAGGGAATGGAAGGTATAACATGAAGGTGAAGGTTATTGGAGAAAACGTGTCAACCAAGGTCATTACGAAAGGTCAACAGACAGGTGCTCTAGAAACAGGAAGTTCAGGGAATGGTAAATATCACCAACACGAAATGAAAACTCTGTCAACTTTTGTAACCCCTGTTACATAGCGGTATCTGTGCTTCCTGACAAGAGAAGCGCGTAATGAAGTTCGAGCAAAGAAAGTTGTATTGCATAGGCTGTGAAACAGACTTCCTCACATGTCAGGAGCGGTTGGATAGCCCAGTGGGCTAAGCGTTGACAAGTCACACGAAATATGTTGGACACCACATTGGAAAAAACACACCACATTTTGTCGATGCATGTATGATCTTATTACACAATATGCTATAGTTACCGGTGCATTGACGAGCTGCCATTGACAAGCATGGGATACTGAAGACCAGTTCCAATCATGCCTTCAAAGGTGGAAAACCACACCAATAGGTTTCAGTAAACTGCCAAAGTATAAGATGCATCAGATTGTGTAATTAATGACAACGTTTTTCACTAACACTCACATATTCGTTTCAGTCCTGAAGTCCGGAAAGGAGACAGAAAGTCTAGGTGACTTCCAAAGAGTGACAACAGCGGGGGAGTTTCGTGTACAGGGGTACCCGTCAATTGAACCCGACATTCGAGACGTCATACCACCTGCAAAAGTTGGGGACTTTACCGTGACTTCGTTTGATCAAGATGTTGGTGTTGTCGCGCTGGAGTGGACAGCTGTTGGTGATGACATGGGTCGTGGAAGAGGTAATACGCCAGTATTGTAATGGATATGATACTAACGATAATATAAGCAAGGAACGGGCAGCTAGCATCATTATCCAACATTGACAATACCGGAATTTTTTTTATAAATCTCCAGCTACAACGAGCTTGCCTTTTCAACTGGGACAGACAGTGCCCCAGCCAGCACACAACGTTTGCGCAGAGTTGCTGGATGACTTTAGATTGGTACACAGCGTTAGTATTACGTCATTTTATATCGTTACGTCACAACACAATAACGACGTTGCACATTTACATTGCGGAAACGTTGTGCGTTGAGGTCACGACAACGATATTATAACGTTTCTTATAACGTGTTTTCCGTCAATCTTTTCACTTTGGGATTCTTGCTCCACTATTCAACTATAGCTTCAGAAATCGACCAGCATGCAAATATCCTTGTTTCTTATATACAGATCACTGCGTTAAACAGACCGTTAAGACAACGTAAATGGGAGTCCACAGAGTAACTTTGTAACTCCGAAAGCACAACTTTGTGGCAACGTGAAATAGTATTTGTTAGTTTGGTATTACTCTTAACAACCAAGGATGAACGAATCCTGATTTCATCCAGTGGTATATCAACTGTACAGATTTCCTTCGAAAAAAATCTAATTTACTGTTAATTATTAAATTTAACATTAATAATCCCTTCCAAAGACGTGCATACATATTAAATTTAGAATAGCTAGATATTAGTAGCGCACTTGGTTAAGGTAGAATACAAATAGAAATAGAATCGCTACGCCGATGACCCTGTCTCATTCGCTTCATTGCTGCAATACATGGAGCCAATTTCTGGTGTCATCCGTTGTGAAATTGTCCGGCGTAAAACCATCCAGAATCATTTACCCATTCCTTAGCAAAGTATGCTTTAGTTACGTCTCATAAGCAATCTGTACTTTCTGCATTTCTGACTGTAATATATTTTCCCGCAGCGACTGGATACAAGATCCACATGTCCAGGGATATAGGAGAACTGCTACACAACATCGATACCTCAGAAGATATCAGCAGCTTGGCACGCAACAGAACTTTACAAGAACCAAAGGAAGTGGGTCTTCTGGAACAAGTCGAACTCCGGATAAAGCAGCTTCACAAAAACGACACGATTTTCCTGGCTCTTCGTGCATACGACGAAGCCAGCAACTACGGTGAGGTTTCCAACATCGTCTCCGTCTCGTACGTCGATGAAGTTGCTGTACCACGTGAGCGTATTGACGTTCCCATGACGTCGTTTCTTGCCGTCATCATTGCGCCAATGGTTGGATTCCTTTTGTTTCTTGTGCTCTTGACGATTGTGTGTTTGGTGTGGTCCAGCAATAGACAGAAGGAGCACAGTCGGAGGAAGATGTTTCGAACGGACAGTTCTTCGTCGTTGAAGTCAGTGACATCGGAGTTTCCTCATATGAACTACCGAGTCGATGGCGAGTATGTTAAGCGATGGAAAGAGGAACCCAGCTCATGGACAATGCCGTGAAGTCATTTACCGTCATTATCACGTATGCCAAAGACTCCATATATAGTTGTGCATTTACTGAGAGAAAGGTGTAACACCTATGCCATCCTATTAGTATTATGCTCATATAATATAATCAGGTCTCACGAGGGTAAGCTGGTCATTGGACAATGGGCTGTTGTTCTGTTTCAGCGAAAATACAAACCGGTGGTTTCGAGATATTGCGATGTGATGTCAGATGTGACAAATGATAGACATACTGTGAATATAAGGATGATACTGAAATTATTTATTGGTGTCATTGCATAATATATTGGAGTGAAAAAAGTTTCCTATCGAAAGAAACCGGAACAGGTATATGTGTGTTTCGAGTTAAGTTGTCCCAAGACAGATTTCCGAAGTTCGAGAGAGATGAAGTTCCGCAGGAAAAAGAATTGAATCAAAGGCTGAACTTCAAGGTCCCAAGGAATTTTACACAAGCTAGGCACATGACGACGTTGGAAGCTAGAACCTGGAATTGTCCCCTCCTAGAGATTGGTCCCTGCTTATGAACGTTCATTTGCCAGCACTAAACCCGCACTCGTTTAGAAGGGCAAGGTTGGGTGATTTATATAAAGTAAGCAACGTTGCCGTGCAGACACTGGCCCCTTCACAGTCGAAGGATCCACTGGACAAGGAACTCAGACCCATGTTCGTGAGTTTCACAAAAGTCAATGCCATCTTGTGCTTTCCTTCTGAAGGAGACTGACAGGCTGTGTATCTGAGCAAGATGAGGTACGCAGACAGCAACATGACTTGGGCGGTGGGGTACCCTTTCTGTTAGAGTTCTTGCTGTAGAAGTCATATGTTGATTTTCCATGTGGCCAAAACGAGTTAAGTCCATTCGTGGTAACTCGTAGTGGAAATGTGCCATAACCGACTATAGCCTCATTTACTAATGTTACGAACGAAAACAAGTTATACATTGAGTCAAAGAGTAAGAATCATGCCTTTCTGTAGATAACATACTTGGTGTATATAGATAACGCAGGGTGAATGTCCGCCACATTCTCACATATGTAGATATATTTTGATATATTATTATGTCTAATATATAATAAATGTATTGCTCGATTAACATGTTTGTTCAAGACTATGATTATTCAATGATACTAATTTGTGTCAAAGATAATTACACTAAAAATGAGGACATAGGGGAAACAGTGTCAGAACGCTATTAGGACACGATGACCTATGTGAGCCACGTCAGCAGGACTGACCACCCGATTCCATTATCCTCCTCATACGCTACTGGACAGTTTAATGACCATGAGCTTTGAAATATTTGTCAGCGTTATAGCTAGGGGTTGTTTTGTTGCGCTTTATTATGTTATTCAAAACGGGTTTACTTGCTGTTAATGGAAACGGAATACCTTATGTTTTTCGCCATGTTACCATAACCTGTTTCCTGGTATTGAATGTTGGAGTTCATCCTGCAGACTAGGATATAGTGCGATGTCCATAACAATTAATCATTTGCATGGCGAGCAGGAGACCAGTTCTAGCCCGGGTTCCCAAGGTCTCTATTCCATATCTAACAGCTATGAAACGTAACACAATGTCGGTATGAAACAGTACATCCTATTGCCGTGAAACATAATGTCTAACCTTGCAGTTTGTGTGGCGGATAAAATTTAAAAACGTAGGTACGTTTGCTACCGAACAAATGTCGTCGACTGTTGCAATATTGCACAGCATGATAGACGGTCGGTGTTTGATACCGCAGGAATACTCGGGCCACACTGCGATGTGGTGTCTCGCATGATATAAGCACATGCTAAAACACATGATAAAAACGCGTGATAAAATGCATTTGTCCGGACTAGCTGAAGCACTGACACTCGTGCGCCCTCATGGACTCACGACCGTAAACGCTCGCAGAAACACACACCCATAATTACGCGTGTGTGTGTTGGTAAACTCCATTGATCTTGAATTCGAACGCGACATTACGACACATTACGTACTACTGTTCTGCTGGTACACGCATGACCTAATCGTTTTTATATAAGACGTTGTCTGATTCAGTCTGATTCAGTCAGAAGATACCGATAACAAGGAATGCTAGGATAGGGTTAGGTGCCCATGTGCACCAACAACAAACCTGACAATGGCGTTGTTTATGTACATGGAGTACCTATGGACAAGGCCATATGAATATATGCACGATCGAGTTGATGTTGTCTTTTGTAACCAAGAATCAATAAAAAGATCCGTCACATGTTGCAATATGCACATCAGAACAATCAGATCAGGCCTAGTGGTTAAAGCGTCACGCCGGAAACCCAGGTTCGAGTCCCCACATGGGTTCAATGTGTGAAACCCATTTCAAGGCGGCTAAACATCATACTCACTCACTCGGAACCAGTGTACGCAAGCCCATGTATTATGCTATGTACACATCTCCATACGTTGTTCTGAGTGAGTGAGCGGGTGAGTGAGCGGGTGAGTGAGTGAGTGAATGAATAAATATCGGCCATATCGTGATGACGAGACTATTTAACACTGAAATGGAATATATATTATAAAAACCTGTCGACGAAGGACAGTAAAACAGCTCGAATATCACAATTAGAATTAAAGCGAGCGTGGAAAGTTAAAATTAATATCACTACGTAGGCAGCGCAGTATAAAAACAAGCTAAGGATCGCCAACAACAGAAGGCAGATCACCAGACTACGGACCATGCGCTCTTCAGAACACAATAGTTGGGTATTGTCAGCTCAAACTACACTAGGGCGGTGAGGTAGCCTTGAGGAAGACCCAGGTCCGATTACCTACACGGATACAGTGTGTGAGGCCCATTTCTGGTCTTCCCTGCCATGATATTGCTGGAATAAAGCTAAAAGCGACGTAAAACAGCACTCACTGACTCTAATTAAGACACAGGCATTTATACAATACATAGAAAAAATGAGGCTTTTTGCACCCCGTTTCAACAATACACGAATTCTGAACAAGCAGTCAGACAAACCCAATGTGTCTGACAATGTGGTCTCCAGGGATTTGGCAGAAAGCCACGAACATGTCAAGATGAATATGCCGTAACGCCCACATTGACACTTCGCATCAGGTGGCAGTTGCCCACCAGGGTGTTTTCCAGAACGTGAACGTGGTCATAAAACAGTTTTCGCGATCACCATCTATCTTACAAAACTTCAACATGACAACGAAGATAGATTAATAGTGTTCAAACGTGTGTTGTACTGGGTACCCCGTTACATCAAGCATGTCACCTGGTGTTGTTAATACTGACTTATTTATTCACAGATTTATTTTGCCGTTCAAGATATGTTTCTCAACACAAAATGATCCTCATAGTTCGGCTTGTTTCTACCGAAAACACCATTGTGAATTCTGAAACGGGTCGTGGTCTCCAATGACATAAATGGCTGCAAACCCGTTGTGATGAATCACGGCCCTTCGTTACTCCAGGATTCGCTGTCAGATATAAGAAAAAAAAGTCATAATGTTTGTGAGCTTGTGATTGTCAACACTAGATCTAGGCGCTAATATTCAATAATCCGAGAGTATTCTAGCCTAATGAGTCAGTGTAACTATTTTTTCAGCCACATTTTTCTTTATATCTAGTATGTGTACACATATTTTTTACTTTCCATTTCCGTCTTCCTACATTTATAATTTTCTCGCAACTTAAAATGTTTTGACGTTACTCCAGTTTGATTTTAAACAACCCAGAAAAGTTATTTCTTCTCTGCTTCGATGGGTGTCTCACTGATTCCTAGTGCTGCTCAACCGGAAGTTGCTCATCATCAACTACTATTTCCCCGAAAAACAGTCGATCCTGGTAGACAGTAAGTCCCAAACATCCTAAGATTTTGCTAAGAAGTAAATGTTTATGAAATTGACGTGTGTTATAAGTAAGCTGAATGCCCATTGGTCATAACTCCGTATATCATTTGGTCGTGACACATCATATTTTGTTTACATTTGAAGCATTTCTCGGGACGTCGTCAGCGTGAATAAGAAAAGCCCGGAAATGTAAATTTGGGACTTACTCTCTACCGAGATCGACTGCCTGTCTAGGAAGTGGTATTTGGTGACTACCAACTTCCGGTTGGACAACTTACCTCTGCGTAAATGACATTTCAAATTCAAATGCATTATAAATTATTCGAAATTTCTGTTAAAAGTACTCTGTGGTGCTGGAAGGGCGTCGTGACGTCCTCATAGTTACACTTTGTTTCAACTAAACCGATACAATCATTCATTCATGATACAATGATACTTGCACAAAGCGATCTTAGCGCTACAATGATTGGAACTACCATTCTTCACCATATGATTAAGATCGCTTTCTGCAAGTGGGCTCAGGTCATTCAAATGTAACTATCATGGAACAGAATCATGTGGCATAATTGGTAATTTAACGCAAACCCAGATGCCAGTTTTCGTCATCTCGACCTTATGGGGAAGTGGATAGAGCGTCCACCTGGTCCCTCGCAGGTGTGTTTGATCCTCCGCCGCGTCATGCCCAAATCTAACCCGTCTTGTGAAACAACCGCTGCCCGGAGGGACGGTGGGCTAGCCAAGTGGTTAAAGCGTTCGTCCGTCACGCCGAAGACCTGGGTTTAATTCCCTGTATGGGTATAATGTGTGAATCCTATTTCAGTTGTCCCTCGCCGTGATATTGCCAAGAACAGTCTAAAACCATATTCACTGACTTAATCTGCCAAACGTTCGCCATCAAGTGTTCGATGTCCAGTATGTACCCGGTACAAGTTTGGCTTGAAACATGTCCAAGCTGAGCCAGGGTGTCTGTCTGTAATGGCAGTATACCATTCCTTGCACTCAGGAACCTTACGTCACTGTTCAGCCGAACGCCGCTTCCTTGAGCCAGGGGTTAAAGGTGCGCCATTTGAATCGCACATTCACCCTGTGGATTGTTAGTAAAATCAAACATTTTTACTGGTGTGCCCGATAAACGCCATGCTTCTCCCTCATTTTCGGTCACGAAGTGTCGCAAACTCGCTTTGTCAACATGGCAGCTGAACAATTCAGTCACATTTCTTTATATTTTATTAGTGCTTCATTCAACTTATACAATTCTAGCATTACGTCAGGTAGGAGTGAGTGAGTTAGTTTTACGGCGCACTCAGGAATATTCCAGCTACGTATGGGCGCGATCGGAGTGAACGCGGAGTTTCATCGGTAGAGCGGATGCCCAGCCGTGGTGCCAAATTATTCACAATCAAAATCCGGAAGATATGTTATGTAAAAATGCATCAACACTAACCGGAGATCGCTAATACCATTTCAGATGCAAAATCAGTGTTTGAAAACATAGCAAGCGAAAATTCAGTAAGTTCAGTCGTGTGCTTGTCAGAAGCAATGTATAAAAATGTAAAGTCACACTCCCTTGTAGTGCAGAGTTAAAAGTATGCCCACCGTCGTAAAACCATACACAATCCCAAGAAACGGAGAGCGATAAAAGGTTTGCTGATAGGATGTCATCAACGCTATGTGTATATATTGCCAACAGTTTTATGCCAGAAGGTGGAGGCTCATGGATTGATGAACGCCAATCTGGCTACAAAGACGTTTGAATTCTGGATTTCTTTGGAACTGCGTTATGAGCCATCCTGACTCTTATTGACTTCCACTTGTTGACGGGTAAGCAGGAGAAGGGATGTTGAATCATATTACCACAATATGTGCCAGATTCGTCTGGTTTGTTGCACTACAAATAATTTCAATCGAATGGAATTCATCGGATGAGATTGTTACGTCTAAAGCTGCGAATGCTTCATAATGACGTCGTCTTCTTCTTGCACTCATATTTTATCCATTTGCTGTCTCAAAATGCATTCAAATGCCTGCTGAGAATAGAAACATGTAACGAGTCTTCGTTAATGGTACCTTACTAGTGGAAAGTGCATGAAGGCAGGAATCTGTCAATCTGCTGGGTTTACAGCAGTTCGTTAATGCCCAGGTTGTTGTCCAAGTGCACATGACACTGAAGTGGAACAGAGGCATCGCAAGACATCTACCTCGTTGCCTTTTTGCCATAAGCGAGGATGAAATTGACGCAGAACTGAAAATCAAGGAGTAACGAATGATGGATGTTTTAGAAGGAAAACTCAAGGTGGCAAGTGTTAACACCCAAACGTGCCTATTTACCCTTTCGGTACCAAGAGTACCCGAATCAAAATACTTCAGTTTTCGCGTGGATATCCATGTACCACATCAACATCGAATCTTCAAATGTCAAACGTTCAGTCATGGGCCAGTGTTGTGTTTTGGGCGTTGCAGGGGAGCTTATTACAGCTTCGAATGAATGAATGACGAAATGTGCCAGCTGCAACAGAGAGCACATGACTACGCCAGTGTCATGTCTAAGTTTTGAATTTGAGGAAAACACCTTGAAAATATCTACACCAAAATGTCACACGTTCAGAAGCCATCTAATGCAACTTAGTCTCCCACCATTAAAAAATGCACTTGGCAGTATTGTCTTCAGTTCTAATCACTAGAATTACTACTGCCTCAATATTGTGCCACACTGGGGTTCAAGGTATGCTTGATGTTTCCATGAATTTCTCCATTTCACACATCTTCATCTCAGACTGAACCAAGATCCGAACCTGGGCCCTTATTCCCAAATCGACTCCAGAATGGGCCTAAGAGGCTCGTAGGCTACGAATGCTTCGAGAATAGCTAACCTGACAGCAAGTTTAACCGGGAAAGGATAAAAACGCCGAAATGATCAGCCTACTCCAAAGAGTGGAGTCCTCTCCCTGTATCTCGTTAGTTTCATAACCCTTGACACTGTGCACAATGTTAATGGAATCTACGATCCGTTAGCATAATGGTATCCCTTATGTGTTATTTCAAGTACTATTTCAAGTGTCTCCATTGATATTTGAATCCATGGCTTGACACGGCATGTGTAGGGAAAATGATATAAAAGATGTTTTTACATACGCATGAGAGTTTTTTTTCCATAAACGTTTGACTGTTTGTTTATTGTTTGTCTGTAACGAAAAGAATCTGACCAGGCAAGCTAGTGATCAATAGTAGGAACATCGATATACGCAGTTGAGTCACGATGTCATGTCAAGTTAGGCTGAATAAAAATGTGAAATGTGCATCGGCGCGTCACTTTATTTGTGCGCCTAACATTTGGTATTGCCATTCAAAAAACAAAAATGACTTTGTCGCGTCCTGATCATCAATTTGTCCACTATAAGAATGAGTGTCTGTAAGAACGAGTGTGACTGAATCTGCAACTGTTTGTCATGTGCTAAAGTTTCCAAGCTGTATTTCTGAGTGAAAAAATAAAAATGTGGTCCTCCCTCGTCACAGTTATTTCAGTAGAAATTTTTTTTAAATGTCCTACCGCTCTAGGCATTTTTGTTTTCAGAAAATGTGCCCGAGAAACTATTTATTTATTTATTTTATTTTATTTTTTTCAGCCTTAACCAGCCTGAACACCGCCTTTCATGAGAAGCATAGGTTGCTGCAGACCATTTTTAACCAGGATCTTCACGGGCCATGTTAGTGGGAGCTGAATGGGATGCAAGCTTAGATCCATCAGTATTTTTGCTGAAGTTACGGGATTGAACGTGTCTGTAAAGGTTTCCTTACCTGTGCCATGTTTGAAACAAATTTAATCCCATAAGCGCAGAAAAATAAGACAACTAATCAAGAAAAAATCTGATTTCACCATCGAATTTTATCGATACCAACGTCATTGTTGTTGATAAGCAGATCGATCCCAGGGCCTGCTGTACGTTGAACGCTCTGGTTTCCTTTGGTGAAAAATCGAAGTTTTAACTGTTTTAGTTTGATAAATGTTATCAATACATCAATATCTTGTAGACTCAGCGTTAACGTAAGTTAGGGTCGATATATGTGCACTTTCAAAGATAGAGAATCTTCACTGTACATGTATCTTGTTTTACGTAGGTTGCGGCATAAAGGTATTTACTGAGGCATATCATAGTATTCCCAGAAATTATTGATAAAGTTGTCCCGGCAAATATCATGTATTTGCACTCTAGAAGTTTTACTTAAATGAATATGTTGAGATGGACGCTGGTAGATAGTTCCACGGTATGTTTTGTCAAAATTCTCACACATTCCAGACAGAAAAGTATCCCAATCTTGATTTTCGTGAGCCCTACACCAGTTTGAACGCCTTTCTTTATTTGTATCTTTCGTCAATGGTGAGTAAATATGACGTTTTTTCACCCAGTTAACCCTTTGTAAGTCTTGTTTAAGGGTTTCATTACACACCTGACGATTCCTCTATTAATCATCTCATTTCTGATTTTTAAGAAGGTTTTCAATTTTCGCCAACTCACAGTCTGATCATGTCGACAACGATCCGTCTTACTGAACTTCCTTGGCCTCCCTGCTCCTGTCTTGTTCTCAATCCAAACTCCTGACTGAATATTCTGCATACCGATAATTATATTATCAGTAGCAGGAAACAATGTCTCAGTAATTTCAGGGCAAACTGTATTTCCGGGAAACCTGCGAACTCTGGTAAGGATCATAGTCAGGAGTTAGCGGGCATTCGATCTTAGTTGTAAACATGTTTGAGTGAGTGAGTGAGTGAGTTTTACGCAGCACTCAGCAATATCCCAGCTATATGGCGGCGGTCTGTAAATGATCGAGTCTGGACCAAACAATTCAGTGATCAACATCATGAGCATCGATCTGCACAGTTTCGAACCGATGACATGTGTCAACCAAGTCAGCGAGCTTGACAATCCGATCCCGTCAGTCGCATCTTACGACAAGCAATTTAGGGCCGTGCGTTATCCTGTTGCAAAATGTGGAGACGTTAACCTTCCACAAAAAATGGGGAACGATTATTCTTCTCAGGACTACCACTGTATACATTTGACCTCTCGACCACGACAGACGTGTAAAATTGTCCTTCCATGACTTTTAGACTGACTGAAAGTTATGATTGATTTTGAGGTTTTCATGTAAGATCGATTAACAGTTAACTGTTATTGCTACCTACCTTGTTTGTTTGTCTTGATTTATTGAACTCCTGCAATGTTAGTGTAGGAACTAGCAATGCAGTGTCTACAAAAGTGTGCTGACGTGTTGGGATGTTGACATGCCGAAAAATAGCGGAATAAAAATATGAAGGATTATGGTTAACGTCTGGGGGGTGGCGGGTGGCGGGTGGCGGGTGCGTGGGGACTAGGTGCCCACTTGCTTGTCCCAGCAATACAGGTATCTCTCTCTTTGTATTGATTTTTATGCAGCTTGTCTTCATGAATCAAACCAAAAGGTAATAGTTCTGACGAAGTGTGAGTGAGTGAGTTAAAATATTACATCGCAGCCATATAGCGACAAAATCAGTGCATTCATTGTAAAATATCTGTCGACAAAGGACAGTTTGATTTTTTCACAGTAAAATCAACCGTGGGATAGAAAGATAAATTAATCAATGCATTCATTCTTATCAATTAAAAAAAAGCTAAAAACGACTAACAATCAAAGTTTGATCACCTTTCTGTGGATTCAGGTGATTTTGCCTCTGGGTTTGATTCCTGCGTGATTTTCCAGCAGGGCTTTTGCCACTGACAAAAGGTTTGGCCATATTTCATAATCAGTTAACCTACAGGCCTTTTGTGCCCGTGTTACTTTTACAAAAACAGTGAAGTACAAATGCAGAAAAAAGTCTTGAGTCTTTCCACATACGTACATGCTTACAGCATCCACACACATTGCTACATCAAACAAATAAGTAACGTTGCCGATTACACAATGTTGAGGCGCAGGAGGGTACTTCAGTCATTTAACTATGTACGGTGCAAACGTTTAAGTATCCCGTTTGTACAGCTCCGGTAAGTGGAAGTATGAATTGATAAACGGAAATGTCAAAAACGATATATTTGTACCTGGAATATAAGGTTTATTCACATAAACATATATATGAATTTTATACCTGGTTCTTATTTTACCTGTTCATTAACCCAATAACATATTTTAACATATGTGTATTAACAGATAGATTATCAAATGCAAGTGTTATGACTTTGTGATAGGTAGATCGTGATATCTGTGAATAGAGGCGACAAAACCCTTTCTAGAAGAAATCTCTGCTGAAACCAGCTGATCGTACAATTATGACTATGTGATGAGTATGTATTTGTTTCAGCAGTATCACAGCAGTGCGATGGTGTTTAGAAACAAACCGACTCTTACCCACGCTATCCATGATCGCCATCACGCGAAACGATGACAGCATGTTTTTATGAATCACCATGAAATAGTGATGATATCATATGTTCGCCAACAAGATGGAGCGAATGAATACTCCACCGGTGCCACCCGTCTTAAACATATGCTAGGTCTAGACAGTTGTTCACTTGAAATGGTTTCGGGGACGTATGGTATTTTTAGTGAAAGTAGATTAAATATATTCTGAAGAATTCTCCTGAATCAGTTACACTGACATAATAACAAGTGTATAGAATGTGATGATTTAGTCGTCTTTTGGAAATTTTGAAATCTTCAAACTATATCTTTTAGGCCAATATTCTACATATGAAATTACTCTAAATGTTATGCATTGAAATATGTTTGCAACCGGCTAGAAAGGTTAATTTTATGAGGAAAAGTTTAGGTTTTAGATGTGAGAAGCCACTTGTGATACACTATCAATCACCAGGATAAAATGTGGTTCTGAGAACGTGTTTCGACGCTTGCAAAACATATGTTACATTATATTCCTGAAACCATGACCATTTAGTCATCACTTTTGCGTTAGCGTCCTTTTACCAACTTTCAGTAATGATGAAGATCAAACTATGATAGTTCAGACAGTCAGTGATGACAGACTGTTACCCTTTGATCTTATTTTTAAGTGTTTGTTGAAGAAATGCCAGAGGTGTTGCAGGCCTTCATCGTTTGCATATGTGGAAAGTACAGTAGTATAGATTGGAAATACGCAGGCGAGCAAGGATTCAAACCTGAAGATCATTTGAAGGAACCGATCGCGTTGTCACAACAGAAACATTGTTCCTTGTCGGATTTCAACCGACTAGTGTATTTCGAAAGTATTCTTCTCTTCCTACTTTAAGTACAACACGTCCTTGATAGCTTCACTTTATATCTGTGCATCCTGCCTGAAGTATGTAGGATAAATGTAACTTACTGTAGGGAAAACGTATTACAAACTCATTGATCGACACTATTTATTGACGCCGAGAAACACAACAAATAAAACAAAAACTAAGATTCGTAACATCCTGATACAATCTGCCATTGTATAATTTTAACTATGTACAGCTTGTATTGTTTTGTACTTACATGGCCACGTTTTCATTGTAAATCAATAGGTAGCAATTGAAGCTATTTTTCGAACTCTAAACACAAAGAAGCCATGACATCTTTTAACAACAGTGCGGCATACGAATTGTCAATATTTGACGTTCCAGCTGGGCAGCGTTCAATTGTTCTTCTTTTCAGTTTTTGTGATAACGATGTTATGACTTATCTTTATCGGAAACCTTGTTTTTCTGGTCTACCAGCCTCTGAATGAGATTCATATTCATCAAACAACTAGGTAATTCTAATTCTGACGTGATGCAGAAGATGGCATGGAAACGGCGTGTTGACAGTTACTGACAGCTTACCTTCCAGCTTTCATGTCATAACATGATACCTTTAAGAATCTGTCAACATTGATTTATATTGATAAGTTGCAGCATACTCTCTGATTGAATTCCTGTTGGGTAATTCATCGGTTTAATAAGGTTGTAGCATGGTGACACACACATGGAGTCCTTATGAAGATCGGTAGCGTCATTTCACAATATGCCATGTCAGATATAACACGTAAATATTACATCTGTTGTTTCTGGACGCACTCTGCAATATTGCAGATGGCTGCTAGCCAAAACTGACAGTAGTTCAGAGTAAAGGGGGCGAAGTCAAAGGCACACGTGTTCTGCGTCAGCACAGGTTCCAGTGAATCTAGGGAACATCTCAAGCCCAAAAACTCTGTTAACACCAAAGCCGAAATTAACGCAGGCATGTTCTCATAGTTCTGGGCTTAAACGACCAGTGTAGGGTCGGACGGTTCTAGCTCCAAGGTTCCATGAAAATCAAAGCCGTAATTAAGATTCATGAATCCATGACAGACAAGTATTAGGTTCTCATACGTATGAGCACTGTTGTTTTTAAAATTTAGCTAACACAACGTTTGTGTGCTGGCAATTAGGTGCCTGACTGAGGGTGCGGGTGCGAATCTCGGATGAGTGAGTGAGTGAGTTGGTACTTAACGTCACATCGGCAATATTGCAGCCACATCGTGACGAGAACATTTAACACTGAAATGGAATATATGTATATTATTAAAACCTGTCGACGAAGGACAGTAAAACATTTAAAATATCACAATTAGAATTAAAACTAGCGTGGAAAGTTAAAACTAACATCACTATTTGGACAATACAACATAAAAAACAGGCTATAGATCGCCAACAACAGAAGGTAGATCACCAGACTAGGGACCGTGGGGACATACAGTACCTTTTCTACCAACATGAACCCTAGTTGGAGTTACACCGTCCCCTCAGCTGCTGGCGTTTGTAGGAAATTAGTCACAAATGAAACACAAAAATACTTTGAGGGTACAGCCACTAACAGTCTCAGTTATTAATCTAAACTACCAATAATAAAATATTTAATTATGTAGAAGTCAATTAACAAAAGAATTCCGGAGTACTAGAATTTGTACTTCACTAAGAAAGTGTAATATCACACACACACACACACGCACGCATATTTGTATATTTAAGAATGTAATTATTTTTGCCATGTCTTCATTAACGCTTCCTGTATATACCATACTAATACTTTATCTAGCGTTAATGGAGACATGATAAAGAACTTATTACATTCTCATAATTTTTTACCAGTTTTTGCTCATGTTTAAACACATGAAATGATCACATGGGAGCCAGAATATCAGTTACATGTATTTTTCACAGAAGAAGTAGTTATAGTAATGACAACCTGCGTCATGTTGACCAGTAGCATCTATAGAAATACAGTTCTGACCACTCTGTGCCCCGTTTGGCTGACCGTCTGCCCAATTAGTGTACGACATCACTGCTGCAGTTGTCTCTTCCCAGTAAACCCATTCGCCTGTTGAGTCACGCCGGTCTCCCTGGATGTACGCTGTAAAACAGCAATTGCAAGAATGCAATCGCTAGACATATGTTAGTAGTACGTTTTCGGATAATTACACAAAAACAAAGTAGCATGTGTTAACAAAGATTATATATTTAACATATACTTCTTTAAGTTTTGAAGTACAACAATATAATTCTCCTCTTTTTGCGACATTTGTGCAAGACAACGGTACAAGAATTAATGATACTTATAAAATATAAGAAGTCTCTATACATACATTCGTGGGCTATAGCGCTTTCGAAATACACATATATTTATAAGCGATTTTCTTCATAAATCATATTTTATTTATGACAGAGATTTATTGAGAGCGTAACCAAAAATACATAAAATTTATTTTGTTGCCGTTCCTCAATGAACAGTTATTATGCAAGCGATAATCACTTAAGTTCCATTACTAATAAGGTACTAATCATCGTTGTTAATCCTCATCCCAAATGAATTGTAGTTGTTGTTGTTGTTGTTGTTGGGTGGTGGGGTAACCTAGTGGTTAAAGCGTACGTTCGTCACGCCCAAGACCTGGGTTCTATTCCCCACTTGGGTTCAATACGTTAAGCCCATTTCTGGTGTCCCCCACCGTGACATTATTGGAATACTGCTCGAACACTCAAACTGACACACAGACAAACAGACCCATGTAGGGAGTGGAAATAAACTTCATCCAATCTGGGTGTGACTCATGGCCATTTTTATGCCATAACTGTTTAGTTTTCGAAAACAAAACTTTCTACTCCAGTATTTTTTTATTTTTATATAATGTATAGAGTGATAAGAGAGATTTGATTACTTGATAGAAAGGTGTTCATGCACGGCATTGGTGATAGACAGAAGAATGTAAACATTGACTACATCACTCCAGAGGCTGTTCAGAATCCTCAAACAGGAAACTGACTAAATTACCTCTGACCAGTTTTGATGCCATGTTTAGATTCTCTGGCATTCGACTGTGCTGACATCTCAAACTTTACTACATCACATGGTGTGATGAAAATAACAGTTTCACCATAATTCGAATTAAACGTTTACAAGGAAAGTTCGAATTTGAAGTTATAGAGAACACAAATCTTCGCATTCAAAGGTCTGTTAATCATACCTTCATACCAAAAATCTTTCAGTATCACATACGAAGGGCTGTCCCAAACCATAGAGGTTAAATACTTCTGGTATGTGCATGATAACTGTATGATATTGAAGAATACTTTATATTATTCACATAAACGTAATGTTGACTTGCAAATGTCGCTAATTTCTCTTTCACGTGACCTCTAATTACAATTGGAACGGCGGAAATGGACAAGCATGAACACAAATCAATCAAAGTTTTGGCCCATGAGTCGCGTGATTATAACTGTTTGCATATGTCTTTCATTTAAAGTAGATATGTGACAAAAATGTAACTATACCGAACTAATATTCACCATATGATCCTGAAGGTACGAGCTTTGTAAAGAAAGCCTGTTTTTCATCTGAGTTGACCTTGAGAAGATTTGAAGCTCCTTCGTTGATACATATATCCTTGGCCGCTGCATGTTGAAATTTCTCGGAGGAGTGATATTTGTAGCAAACGTTCATATTAGGCTCGTAGCTGTAGCCTTTCTTCTGATCGCACACCGTATTTGCTGGAAGTTAAAAAAATCAAGGTTTTGATGCAGTTATGCAAGAAAACGATGACATTCTGGTAAAATAGTATCTGCAATACGATAATGCGTGCGTGACGTCATAATATCGCACCATAATGACGTCACACAACAATACCGAGGACACAAGAGGGAAAATGTCAACGTTTCATCATCTCGCCTAATAATAGCCATTATTACCCGTTTTTCATTTTTTCGTGCCAAAAATGATTTTACTTTTTTCAAGCACTGTCAGTTGAACGTGTCAATAGTCCTGAATCGGAAATGTATGGTCTCTGATTTATTTTGGAGTAAACACTTATAAAAGGTTTCGTTACCCGACGCACTTCTCCTACTACTGTCAGTAAAACAGAGTAACCTTTTCTAAAGCTTATTTTATTGTCACTTTGTTGTGTAATGCCACAGTAATCACTAGTCCAGATACATGGAAACAAGTGAGTCTGGATCAGGCAATCCAGTGATCAACACCATGAGCATCGATCTATGCAACTGGGATACGGTGCTTTTCATGGTCGGTGATTAGAAGCAGGGATATGGAATATATGATGGATATCGAATTTGGATATAAGCATACGAATTCAAGGCTATAACAGATTTCGTATTGTATTATGGATATGGAATCAATTTCAGCATTTCAGCAGCTATTAATATACACAAATCAAACACATGAATATGAAAACAACTTTCATCAAAATATAGATATCATACCATCACTCCTACAAGCTATCATCGAAAAACGTCTAAAGCTGTCCATGATTGGTCAGCTAAATGAGAAAATGGTTGAACTTCTGTTTTGGATCCAGGTTGCAACTTACGTTCCCGCAGCAAATCTTTTAGTTTGTGGATATAATTTTTCGTTAAAACTGAATGCATTCTTTAATGCTAGTTAGTAGAAATGGTATAGCATAATTTCATATCCATGTTACTTCAACAAGTACTGATTCTAAATTCTTGCCAGTTCTGTTTCACCTGAACCTCACTGAAACCTCACTAGCTTTTGCTTTGGTGATATTGTTCGTCAATGTTCTATGACGTCATGATGTCACAACGTTATGAATGCTCTGCACAGATAATTCAGAACTAATAGTGCTTGCTTTTAAAAGGACCAGTGAACGCCAAGAATATAAATGCAGCAAGTCCATGTACATATTTCTGGCAAATGCATATGATAATATATGTCAGCAAAAGATGCAGCTACAATGACTCTTTGAAGATTTCCTATATGATATATAAATTCTTAAATGTGAGTGTATGCTTGTTCTGTTAGGTTCCCTTCCCAACGTATACATTTCTTATAACAAACGACCAAGTCGTTCCCAAATCAGTCCCGTTTCGTGACTTCCAAATTAGCTTCCGTTCGAAAGGTCATAAATCCACCCCACGACCATCGACAATATTCGAGATTTTGCAAATCAGATGCAATTCAGTTTTGATTTGAATTACAGCCTGCCCTACCTATCTGAGTTCTGTTATCAAGAGTCATAAAATATTCACCACTATGTGGCTTTTCACACCTAAAACTACAGAAATGATTCTGTGTTGTTTTTTTAAAAAGAAATAATGAAGGGAAACAATATTTTGCATAAATGAAAGCGTTATGGTATGTCAATATATAATTATGTATATGATAATATGTCAGTATCCACTTCAAAATATGTGCGTTTTCTTCTTTGTTGGAAATTCAGGGAATAAACAGGCATCACAGGTGAACTAAACATCAGGCATTAGAGCATATATTTTACTTACTGGATTTGCGACTGCTTGCAAATACTTCATTGCATTCGGTGCCCCTCTTTATGTTGTATAACAACAAGTCCATATTTGAAGTAGCCGTGGGGTCTCCCTGAAAACTTTGCTTGTACAAATAGCACACCTGTTGGGGAGCGCTGAATGCCATGGCATCACACCTGGGCTTACGTATGCATTCAAGGGCACAGTCAAGTGCACTCTCCACTTTTATAACCTTATTGTAATCAGTAGGGAGAGTTGTAATCAGAACAAGATCAAACACCATCTTAGCGGTAGCCATGTGAAACTTGTAGCTTAAATAACCCGGTACAATTTACAAAGCAGACAGATTCTAACTGACTTCTGAAGTTTCGCGAAAGTGAATTCTATCATCCTGACACCATTGTTACATTTGATTGACTTCGGGAAGCCAATAGGAAATGCTTGTTCAAATTCCACAAATCAATTAATTTCTATGGTAACTTGCCAACGACACATTGATTATAGCTTCCCCAGAAGGTAGTTTGACTTCCATGAGTGCAAGTGTTAACGGATCATGTCTATATCGTTGTTCTGCTGTTGTTGACATTGTTCGACGGAGATGTAATTACGTTCAAAGCCGACTTCCAATTTAATGTATTTGCAGAGCGTGTGTGCATGCATACATGCGAGTGTTGATGTTTATTTGTTGTTTTTGTTTCTTTGAGAGTTTGAGTGCGTTCGTCTTGCGTCGGGTGGGCGGAACGTGAATGTTTCGATCCCCAACCATTATTCAAGGAAACAGTGAAAGGTGGCAGTTGTTGTGTCTGGCGCTAGGCAGGCCTGAGAGGAATGGTGCGGCCATGTCGGATGTAGTGCGATTACTCACCAGGGCAATACCCTACCTGCCATTTCCCCACCTAAGAATAGTATTTTGCCTGATCTTTCCCAACGTCTTTAAAAATAAATGCCCAACACTATGTTTTTTTCTTTTGTTTAATTGTTTAGGGCTGTTTATATGTGTGTGTGTGCTGTGTTGTGTGTGTATGTGTGGGTGGATGGGTTGGTGTGATTGAAGGGGCGTGTCGCAAGCAGTGTTTTCTAATGGTTACTTAGATCATATTTACGCGAGACTTGCAAGGGACAGGATTTAGATAATGTACTTAAAGGCAAAATCTCGCTGTACATGATAATTTATGAAATGTGTTTTACACTACTTAAATAAAATCGTGAATCATTAACTCGGTTGCCATGAAATTGCCGCCTGACCATTAAAGAAAGAAATGTTTTTAGTACTTAACGTACACTTCATATTTTGCATTCATTCTTATATTTAAGTGAAATAAGAACAACCATAACAACAAACAAACAAGATATACTGGTGGAATTGATGGAACCCAACTGTGACATGTCCCAACGAATACGTTCACACACACACACACACACACACACACACGCACGCACGCACGCACGCACGCAAGCACGCACGCACACAGAGGCAGCTATACGGGTGTAACTGTCATGAACGCAATGTCGCACCCCTCAAAAGTAGTTTTTTCTGCCACTCTAAATGCCACCCTCTCAGGAACAAATGGATCAGGCAAGCTCAGACCTCACATTGTGATAAGGCAGGTCAAACCGTAGTATCTACAAGGCTGCGTTCTCAATACTTATAGAAACGTCTATCAAAACAGCAATCCTGACAACATTTGTTATTAAGATATACAACTGTGTTGATGCTGCTTTGTTTTTTCGGAAAATTGAATTTCTAAACAATGCCATAAATGTCAGGACATTGAAGGCGGTAGCACTTAAATTGTTTTTAGCATTAAGGGATATGTGGATGTCGACACTGAGGGACCATATCAATAGCAAACCTTTCGTCGTTGGTACCTAACAATTACATAATGATAAAATAACTTTAAACTGTAAGATGTTACTACAAATGTCGTGTATTTTGATAGCAATAATAACATTTATAGTGTTTCTTGAATGAAAGAGAAAGATATCTCCAAAGCGTTAAATGTATTTCAATGGGTATAAAGGTAAATCAAAGGCGCGTTCAATATATTTCAATGGGTATAAAGGCAAATCAAAGGTCTAAAGGACAAATCTAATATTACCTCGTTAATCGTTGTTGTGTTATGATCTGTGGTACTCTTCTAGAACATAATGCATATTTATCTGAGGATTCAAATGTTCAAAATCCAAATCTGTGGAACTAATCAATGTTTGGGTAGCCCCCCCCCCCTACCCAAACACATTGATTAGAAGTAATATTCAAGAAAGCACTGGACACTTCGGTACATCACCCAGACTACAGTTTAGTTCATTCGTGTTCATTAAAACATTGTGGATAAGAGCTTGCATATCTACCATTATGTTTCATGCAAACAAAATTGATGACAAAACTTTACGGATGAGCAACTTTTCTAGTTGGGCTTTGGTGACGTCTTGGTAGAGATTCCCATGCTTGAGAACGGTATAAAAATCTTTATCATCCAAACATGGGTTCCACAAGAGATATCGCTTGTGTGAGATCAGATGATAATCTCCTAGCAGATATCGCTTCGGCAGTAGATTTTGCAAATGCCCTGACAATTAATGCTATTACGTCATGAACTTGATAACGTCACAATACTATGACATCGTTGCATTGGAAATCTAATGCCAGTGCTGTGTTCAGAGATGTACATTTTTCATCAGTATATATACTCGGCGCCATTAATGAATGGTAACGCTGGTATCATCTTTGTTTACATTTTCGTATGTAATTGAAATATTTAAAACTGAAAGTTTTACAAACTTTGTTAACAGTATGGAAACCCGTCAATGCAATTCCGTTCTTTAACATCGATATATACAGTTGCAAATTGACCTTTGGTATTTAAACTGTCAGTATAGAAATCCACTTGTTAAGCTGTGGACCTTTTTGAATCTGGTCACACTTAGTGACATGCAGCTGTCCACATTAATGCTTTAATAAGTGCGGTTAATAGGCTTTGGCAGATATGTTACAGTTAATTAACTGCAGTGGCAAAAGGTATAAGACATCCCATAGATCCAGCAAAATATAACACAGATAAGTCTAAAATATTCAATAATATATTGACCAAACAGTCCGCAAGTTACAATGAATCACAATGCAACGTTCTGGTACAAGGCATTTGCGTCACAAGTCTAAGGTAATGGGTCACAAATATATAATATCAACTTATCATAATCTTGGCATTTCAGAGAGAGCAGAAATTTGAAAAGAAGCTTGTTTACAAAGAGCAGTCAGGCACGAGTTTTTGGTCTGTACAACTGATGTTTGCTAGTGTTATTTTCTAAAGTTTCCTCTACATGTCCTATATTTCCTTTGACCAGTTATTGCTAGAGCCGAGTATAAGTTATCTTCGTGAGATTTACACCAAATCAGTCCGTGTATGCAAATGCCTATTGCATACCATATTCGCACAGTGAGAACGAAAAAGCCAAGTTGCAGATGTGATCATGCTGACCAGTTGCATCCATGACCATGCAGGTCTCTCCTGCCAGAGCACCACTTGGTTGACCGGGTGCCCACTCAATGAAAGGCATGGGCCTTGCAATCCCTTCTTCCCAGTAAGCCCATTCTCCTGTACTGGGGACCAGATCTCCTCGAATGTAGGCTGTAACATAGCAATATAGATAAGGCCGTAATACTAATAAGAAATTTGTAAATCTCCTAATGTCCACATTGCAGGTGCTCAGTTGCGCTAATACAGTGAATAAAACTGAAACGTATGTTTGATACACAGATAGAAATAGATGTGATTCACAGGTGTTTTTAGTTGTTGTATTTCTGAGGTTTGGCTGAAGTGCATTACAGAGTTGTGTAATGCTGACGAAAGAGAAGGCGCGTTCAAAAAGTCCATTTAGTGATATTGGCTTAATCAATGGAGAGTCAATGAAATGATCTGAAATTTCGCTGAGGTGAGTAAAGGGAGATATGTGCTTTGAAATGGGCTGGACATTGTTTAATGAAGAGATCTAGACAGCCATGAGTGAGGGTGAGGAGGGAGTTTGAAGGTGATTTTTAGGCAGGGATGGGAAGCTAGTGAAGTGACAGAAACACAGAAGAGATATAGTTAAAGCAGGGACAACGGGGATTACATCGGGTAGATGAGCTCTGAATTCCTTGGAACTGATTTGGATGACACGTTGACCTACTGTAAGTTGCATTAGTCACGTTTTGAAGTTACAAGGGAGTGCATCCATGTTTGGCAGGTTTGAATGTCAAGATAGTGGCGAACTCTGCAAATTATGAAAACGGTGTAGTAGCAAGCTTTGCTCACAGAAGCATCATGGGCGTCCATGGACATGGTGGAAGCAAGAATGACTCCAACATCTCGCGCATCGTGTGAGGGAAAAACTTCAGCTTCACCAGTGTGAACACACATGGGGGTCAGACCCTAGATTTCTGGGCATGCGTTTGGATCAAATGAGAAAAATTTTGTTTTCACGTAACTTCATTCATGAGAAAGTTACATACCCCTTCTGATCTGATTTCGTTAATGCATTGTTTCAGTTACATGAAAGTTCAGAGTATTGGAAACTGATAGAGTTGAGTGTCATCTACTTACAGATCACAGGAACCCGATATCGCACTGTAGACCATAGACCTACACGCACGTCATATATATTAATAGAGTAAAGGAGCAGCAACTGCCATATTGGATTGTCGTGCAGACATCGACTCGTTCCGATTTCAAGCTGAAATGTACGCTAAGAATACGGTAATGTTCAAAACTATGCACACGTACCTCTCAATAATACATGTCCCCACACATCCTTCTTCATTTCCACGACATAACACCTATTTTACTAACTTTAATACGTCCTCAGACTCGAAAATCAAACCAAAACACATCTGGGGTGAACGTTATCCCGCACTCGCAGCCTTTCGAGCAATCTCATTGGTCCGCTGAACGTAAGTAATTTTTCCAAAACAAATTCATTACATTAGCGCGAAATTTAACAATCGTTTTTGGTCTTTTTTGTTGAAACCTGATCGGATGTCAAATTCATATCTCATCCAAAACTTTTCGCTCTCAATCCATGCCGTCTTGTTTACCGATACTATAAATACTTCGGTTCAGCGATCAAGCGAGAGGCTGCGAGTGCGGGATAACGTTCACTCCAGAGGTGTTTTGGTTTGATTTTCGTGTTTGAGGACGTATTAAAGTTAGTAAAATAGGTGTTATGTCGTGGAAATCAGGAAGGATGTGTGGGGACATGTATAATTGAGAGGAACGTGTGCATAGTTGTGCATGTCACCGAATTCTTAGCGTACATTTCAGCTTGAAATCGGAACGAGTCGATGCCTGCACGACAATCCAATATGGCAGCTGCTGCTCCTTTACT
Organism: Haliotis asinina; assembly: GCF_037392515.1. NCBI lineage: Eukaryota > Metazoa > Mollusca > Gastropoda > Lepetellida > Haliotidae > Haliotis > Haliotis asinina. The sequence goes on along the minus strand of NC_090288.1, from coordinate 46,600,182 downwards.
CTATTAATATATATGACGTGAGTGTATATCTATGGTCTATGTTTAACCTACAGTGCGATATCGGGTTCCTGTGTTACATATGGAAAACTCTCGAAATTTCGAATTGTGTATCCAACAGGTAGGATCTAGATTGTGACAAAATGTGATACACAACTCAAATTGATTAGATGCGGTCAGAGAAATAGGGCGGACTTCACTTTAGAGCAGTGCCAGTTATTCCGATACGAGTCTCGTGAAGTAGAGTTTTGTGGTCGCTAGTGCCAAAGGCACTTGACAAATCAAGAAGAGCTAGAGCTGTGAATGTTTGTTGACACATATTTACTATAACGATATCGTGAGCTCTAACTAGGGCTGTTTCTGTGCTAGGAGATGTTTTGTATGCTGATAGGGAGGACTCTTCGAGCTGATTTATCTCCAAGCGGTGTTTGATCTGTGCAGCTACGACCTTCCTCGGAGAATTAGATATTGAAACTTGAACGGTATTTTCCCTCTTGATCTCCACGACATCCACGTTTTTAGCAGATTATACACAAATTCCAAGGTCTTTTAGTTTTGCCTATAACTGTTTATCCTATTGTTTGAGAACAATTGGTTGTGATCGTTAGGTGAAAATTGTACACAGAAATTGAAAGCTTACGAATCAAACACATACGCCAATACATGTACATTGCAAGCTATATGAACGAGACGATTTACTAAACAGGTGCATAATTTTCACATCTTCGTTACAAAATATTTCCAAGTAGCTACAAATATGTCACAGTCGAAGGGACCTGATAGTAAACATTTTACAAATGTAATTATACTATTACTGTATTGGAATGGTGGTACAAGAAGCTTGAAGAAATCAAGCTTTTCCTGTGTGTCAATCTTCAGAAGATCAGAGCCTCCTTCCTGCACGCACGTAGCCTTTCCTGCTTCGTAGGAGACGATCCCCTTGTAACAGACGTTGAGAGCTAGCACATACCTGAAGCCACTGCCAAGCGGACATGCCGGATATGCTAGATAAGGAAAGTAACTGAATTATGCTGAGGGATCTTTTCCAAATGGGACATGTCGTATTTTTAGATAATTCGATATCACGTTGCTCCATTTTCGCAAACACGTGTTATCATCACAGGTTTTAAATAAACAATTCACAAAATGTTCCGCAGGGGAGAAATGTATTATCACTGATTGTGCGTCAGTATGAATGTTTTCTTACAGTCTCTGCAATGACAGCTAATAACCAATGATGTCATCGCGTATTCTGGAAAGTGTGTTCGGCGCGTATGCCCCAGACAAACGTACAAATTAGCACAGGAGAGGAAGGGCCGTTCTCTTTCCCAACATAAACATAAGAAAGAAAAGAATATAAGATTGTCTTCAATTGCATAGTAGTTTAAGCAATATGGAAATAATATATACTCCCTGGAAAACAAATTATCTTGTATCTTGCCATGTAACATTTGTCCGACTTTATAAGTGAGGAACGAGCCTGCCTGTGATTCCAATTATATATTTCCAAGTAATGGACAGCACCTTTTGCAAGGCACAACTGTAGGACGATGCTCCTCCATCTGTCATGTACCAGTTACGGAAGTTAATCCTTTTCGGGCTTCGTCATACGTTGCTAGGTTAATGAACTAAAATTTTGATTTGATTTATTGAGCACGTGTAATATTTCATTCAGGCAATTATGTGTACTCATCATTCTAGTGAGCATCATAGAAAGTAAGGTATCATACATGCAAACAACGCGAAAACATTATCTCGGGAAGGAAAATATGAACTCACCAGGTCCTGGTATTGATCCCACAGGTCCATTGCAACTTCCTGCTCTCTGTAGGTTGTATGCCAACACATCCGAGTTAGCAGGCGCCAAGGCATCTTCTTGGATGCCGTGCTGGTATAAAACACACACCAGGTTAAGGATGCTGAACGCCATGGCCTCACAAGTGGAGTGACGCATACATTCATGAGCACACTCAAATACATTTCCCACTTTCATAATTCTCATGGAAATGGTAGGGAGGGTTGCCTTCAGAACAAGATCAAACTCCAATAGTGCCATCTCTAACTTGTGTCGTCAATTGCTTGGATGCAAAACTAGCTTATTCTTTAACGTGTCATTACGTGCACCTTCACTTAAAGCTCTTTAACCGAACAGACAAAACTGTATCAGATTAAGCCCAAGAGAGATAATTAAGACAAATGATAGTCAGTAAGAAGTGCTTCTGTTTCTTTGAGCAACAAATCAGGCATTCATCATTCACAGATACGTATTTAGAAAACAAGTTGTCATAAATTTGAGATCACCTACCCGTTTGTCCAAATATGTATTTCACTAAATTGTGACCAATTAGACTGTTCAGAAAATATGGAATGAATATATATGAACGGTTAAGTAAGCGTATTGTCTGTTACACACGGCATAAACATAAACATCGAATTGTTAAATAGGTTAATGATATTGACAGATAGCAACTATTCGATCTTGATAACTAATGGCCACATATCGTTTTGAAAGAATCAGTTTACACTGACACCACCCACTCGGAGTTAACGACAGAGCACTTATCTCAGACTGCAAATTCAGACGTTAAACATTTCGCTTCAGCATATTTAACGACTCATAATAATGTTGTTTCACTTCTCAAACAACCCAAAGCTACTGTTTTAGTAAATATGAGAAAGCAATGCTTTAACATATGGCTGTAGATAACAAACACGTTTCTAGGATTTTTTACACTTCAGATGTTGGGATTAACTTCCACGTTCACAAGATAGGGAGAATTGTATTCCAGACAAGATCAAAGTCCAGCTTTAGGGTCTCCAAGTTACCCTTGTGCTGTCACTTCCTCGGATGAAAAACTTTCTTAATCTTTAACATGACATGACCAAACGTGCATCTTCTAGTACCTTTGTTTATTTGAGCCCCATCCGGGATTCGAACCCACATCCTCGCCAGGTGTGCAAGAAAGCATGGAGACAGGACAGCACAGGTTAATGAATATTTAACTTTCTCGGCACTTGTGCCCGTGCTTCTCGAAAACCTGGCTGTGTCTTTTTGTGTACTCCTCACTCGTAATAAACAGTGAACTGTGTCAATATTTTAATGATAATTTGTTAAACAACCTTTTTATTATTTGGACACAAATTCTGCAAAAGCCTAAAAGAGTTGGTATGATGTTTTGATTATGATCAGCATTTCATTGAGTATATTATGCTTATTAGATTTTGAGTTACATTGCAATTTATCGGTCCGCTTTTGAACCAAACGGACTATACATTCAGCAGAAGTTGTTAGATAGGTTGCAATGTGCACGAATTGTCTGAGGCACCCCATTAGCAAGGTGCCTTAATCGATCCCTACTTGTCACCTTGTGTAAAAACCTTGGAGCTAACACTGCTTGTAGGTTCTTTCAGTCTTGACACAATCTCTAGTGTGCAGAACACAACCCTGTGCACTTTAAAGAACACATTCATGAGTCACATGGCAGGTAACTGGAATATGTGCATATACACTTAATTGCAGATGTAGTAACTTGCAGTATCATTGGACAGCATACATCATGTGTCCCTGTTCACCCAGCTGCAAATGGGTACCCTGTGAACATACGTGTGTTATGATTCGTTGGTCCTAATAGGCTGGATGAGATGAATACGGTGTCAGAAAAAAAAGACATCCGTTGATCAAAGGAACACTCGAACGAGCATTCATGTACTAGGTGTGTGGATATGTGAGTGATATAAATACCCTACAGTTCATAATTTCCATTTGTCCATCTCAACAGACATATACAAAATGGAAATCGGAAAGAAGCCGACCTTGCCAAAGACATGGTGATGTAGGACACGGACAGATTGAAAACATCTAATCCGTGTCTTCAACATATAAATAAACAGTTGAATAGCAGAGACAAATTCTTTACGAAACTCTGTTTCGTATTACAGTGTCAGGCAAAGCAACACATTAATTACATTTAAACATTTGCTAGCTGAAAGGACGATTTTGCTCAACTGGTTCTAGTTCATCGTAAACAGACATGGATGCCGTACATGACAAAAGGAAGTGAATAAAGCAGTCGTAAAATAAAGATTAAGTGTTAGCTTTGATATTGAAAGACAGCACGTAAACGAGTAGCCCTTGCATAATGAAATACGTATTTGAATTAGGGGTAGGAGATATATCTACACATCAGAAATATCCACAGATTCATCATCTATGTATTGTCAATGACCCAAGCCGTGATTTGTAATATGGTTCGTTGGTACGATGAAAACTCATTATACACATACATCAAGGGCATACTGCCAGCTTAGTGTGTCTCTTTTCCTAAGCACGTGTTACCATATCATTATCTATCCTACTTTAAATGGACACAACTTCAAATCATATATGTACGTTTAACTAAAGTGGCGATTTGTGTGATCCATAGCAAAGTGTGAGTAGCATATATATATATATCAATCTCCCGAATACGTTGGTCATTCGCCAGTCTGTAGTATTTGTACTTTTGCTGGGTTGAGTCCCATCCACATGGAAGTGGAGAAGTGAAGTGACGCAATCCAACAATAATACTATAATCTGTAGTGTTATCCCAAATTAAAAATATGATACATTTGACCACTTTCTGGCATTGAACAACCATTAACAACCATTCACCACATGATTATTATCTGGTGTCGCGATATATGGCTGGAATATGGACAAAATAACGTATACACTCACTCACTGTTTACACTCACTCTTTTTGTGACCATGTTCTTTTTGTGACCATGCACTTGAACACATATGTGTCTTGACAACTCAGTGTTCATGAGTCATGCAAATTAAACACTTTTGTGTCTTGCTTTGTCAGGGAACAATCTGAAATCGTTTTCACTGATGAACAAAAATATTTCTGAAAGCACTGTCATAAACAATTGAAAACTCAAACTCAATTTATGCAAATTAATTTAATCGGAGGGTTAGACAATCTGGCCATAAATATTTGAATTAACAGGAATATATTGTTCACCCTGAAACCGGCGAAAATCATAACTTGTAAGGCAAGCTATGCAAAAACGTTAATGTACATGACGTAACTAACAAGTGTGTAAAGTGGCGCCGGGCTTGAATATTTTGATTTGATAATAACAATATCAGACAGGACGTATACATTAGTAACTGGGATCATTGTTAGTGGCTGTATCCTTAAAGGGGGTTAAAGTACTATAAAATTATTGATCTCCTGAGAGGGAAGTCCCCAAACTTTCCAGTCTATGTAAACATACCGCTGTCTTAAACATAAGGATATATGTCATTATAATTCATTGATAGAGTATCTACAATTACAAACAGCTGAAGCGATGTTGTAAATCCAGCTAGGGTTAATTCAGGAAGCAAATGTACTGTAAGTGCCCAAGGTCCCTTGTATGCTGACCTACCTTCAGTAGTTGGCAATCTATAGCCTGGTTTTCATATTGTATTGTCATTTACAGCTAAAGTATTTCTTTCTATGATAGTCTAGTTGTGTCAATGCCCTTTGCTGACAGGTAAGTAAATTAGCTAACTTTAATTTTAAAATTCATTTATCAATTTATAATTTTCTTAATCACGATACGGCCAATATACTGCCGACGTAATGTTTAATTTTCACTCCCTCCCTCCAACAACCACATACATCACTAAATAGAAGCAGACAACATTCCACTTCATCTGCAGCGCGACGTCTCCATTCGCGGCTGCCTGGATGACGTGTAATGGCTGTCGACAACATTGGCAAGGACCTCCTGTGGATCGTCGCCGGCGTCCTCCACACTTCTCCCCAATACTCTGCAGGAAGATGCGTGGACCTTTGCTGTCTTTGTCCAAGTTGTTGACTTTGAAACGTTCATAAGGAGGAATCAGCACTTCTGCCTCTGAAGGAAAAACCGAAAATTGCACAATATCGGCGCCAAACGTAACTCCCTTCAGACGAATGAGAGTGCCCGTGTTTCCTCGGAAGTTCACGGCGACAGAATATTTAGACGAGGTCGATGTGTATCCAGGAAAACGCATCTCGGTACCGTTTTCAATGGCGTATGTCTTCCTGTCCCCTCTATAGAGATATTCCGGAAGAGTTTGCTTCAGGCGTATCTTCTCAATACCGTTAATCAGGAGGTAATGGAATACTTGGAATGACGTATCGTATTTGGCGATGTCACCCTCCCTCAGTATTCTGTTGAATTCAGCGTGCACAGAGGTTGTAGTATAGATCATTACTGCTAGGGTCTCTTCTTCCGTCAGGCCAAGGGACTTCCCCGTCTTAATGGCCGCACCCCGTTTTGGGGATGTGGCTTTGTAAGCAGATTTGAAGCGTTCATTCGTCTTGACCACGTCCATCAAGGTTGTATCCAGTTTCTCAAACTCGTCTTTAGTAATTGAAGCATATATGCTGTTCTTTCTAGCGCCCAGCTCATACGTTGCTCCCTGAAAAAACCCGAAAAATAGCACTTGTGTAAATCATACAGAGATAATCTTCTAGTATATATATGAGAGTGTATACTTTAAAATTTGTATTATATTTACTTAAAGAGCATTAGCACTCTAATATTTTGATATTAAAATCATACAGGACCCACGTTTAAGACATGTGGTAACAATTGAAAATAATATATACTCTTCAACAAAGCTAGAGGAACTATACTTTCAATGTACGCTTGTCGAAAATGGGAGATGTATGGGATTGATTCAATAATAATGGATGTTTTGAGAATGCATCACCACATGGTTTTCATTCAAAGCAAAGCTGTTCGTTCAGTTATCCCCAGCTGATTGTAGTATGAAATGAAAATTTCAGGTTTACAATTTTCAGTCAGTAGTGTGCTATTTGACCCTGAAAAGCCTGACCATGCACAGATGCAAGAAAATTATCGGAAATATGGTCAACAGTGATTTATCGACCTAACTGAACAACGTCAAGATTCATAATGACACCCGATGTACGTGTATGAGGCTCCCACGTTGTGCACGTGCCCCATATGCGTTGCGTGTGCGTGTGGCGATAACGTGAAATGATGCTGCTTACACAAGATGAATGTCATTGTAACATTCCTCAATGGATTTCCTTTCTACCAAACTTCAATTTTCAGTTTCCCCTACATTTTTAAGAGTATAGTAGCTCCCATCACCTCGATGACCCACACTCCACATTTAAATATAGGTCAGGCCCACCAGTCGAGATTGTGATTCGAATTGAAGTAAAATGTAAGGACTAAGCTATGCTCTTTCATGTATGATTAATTGGATTGTATCTTATATCTATCAGCAGCATTTGTCTTCTGTTTGATTGTTTAAATATGTAAGTAAAGGTAATCTATCTTAATTTATTTTTCTTTGACTCTGACTCCGCAATATGACAGATTCAGTGTGTTGGCCGGTAGTGTTACCTTTCATGGTCACGTTATCATGTTGGCCAGAGCTCCAGATACCATTGTTGTATTTGCGTAGTTTACTCAATACAATCACATTTACTCGATTAATTAGAAATCTGGGCTTACAAAACACGCATAAGAACCACTTAAAACCTAATAGGTCTATAATACCTTGCGTACATTACTCAATTAATTAAACTGCCTTGCGTATGATTCGTCGTTGCGCACAAACTCTACAACAGCATTAGCTGATGATAAGCGATGCCTATACATATACATATACTGTTATAGCCAAAGCCCCTGTCCGAGGTCTACTGAAATAGTCATATGATTTCCATGCTGAGTATTAAAAATGGCTGCCAAATGTTTAGTCTGTTGACATCCGTTTAGATTTATATATTTAGAAGACTTAAGCACCAAATAAGGATAAGAAACTCTGTGTAAAATTACTCAATTCTTGTAACTGGTGTGAGTATACAAACTGCTAGTTACTCCTAAAAAATGAAATGACTCATACATAAACAGACATGGGAGTAAATAGACACTTGCTTAAAAACAAATTTATTTTGTAATAGTTTTGTTTCATGAAGGATCTGCCTCTTTCACCCCTGTGACCTGTGACGCCATTGTATCTGAATAGGCGAGAAAGGAAATCCTCCACCCTCCCAGATATATAGGTTGGTCAAGGTGATCGGAAATATCCTGGAGTCACAGGTAGTACGTCATAGGTCAGGTGACCCGGAAGTGCTATGACTCTTGGTGGCTGGAGAGCACTAAACTTGTTGATATCTGCTATTCACAACCCGGGAACATTAATATTTACATGAGCCATGAGTAGGTACTGTCCACCTGAAATAATGGATGAAAATATGGTGAGTAATCACGAGGGATTGAAGTGAGTTTATCTTGGACGACGCCACATTACAACTAGAATATATGGTGTCGAATTGATGCAAGAAAAGACAACCGTACATCAGTGCAAGTTTCCCACAATGGCAAAAACCACGCGGGTGGTCATGTCATGGATGACTAAGAGTGTCAGCGAAATGACTGACCGTTTTAGTCATTTCACGAAATGACTGATTTCACAATCTGACTGTTACATATATACGTCTGAATTTAGCTAACGCCGCTTTTATCAATATTCGTGCAATATCATTACGGGACAAACCAGAAATGGGCTTTACACATTGTACCTGCGTGGGGAATCGAACCCGTGCCATCTGCACGTCGAACGAACGCTTTAACCACAAGGCTACTGAGTCGCACCGATATAGGTTAACATAAGGTACATATTTACTTGTAACCATAAAGGCATATAAGGTTACAATTCAAATCATTATAGTCGACGCCTCGTCTCTCCGTCCGTCCCTCCGTCCGCCCGCCCGTAATCATTTTGTTTCTGGAGCATAACTCAAAAACCGACCAATATTTTTTGGCCAAAATTGGTAGATATGATAATCCGAGCCTATAATTATGCCTTTTGCTATTTAAAGGTTTTGTCCTTTATATTGTTTTTGTTTTTCCATGGAACGTTTTGGTCTTAGCCTAATGGTTTGGTGGGATTCGTTTCCGGACCATAACTCAAAAACCGTTCAATATGTTTTTACCAAAACTGGCGCAGATATGATAATCCGAGCCTATAATTATGCCTTTTGCTATTTAAAGGTTTTGTCCTTTATATTGTTTTTGTTTTTCCATGGAACGTTTTGGTCTTAGCCTAATGGTTTGGTGGGCTTCGTTTCTGGACCATAACTCAAAAACCGTTCAATATGTTTTTACCAAATTGGTAGATATGATAATCGGAGCCGATGGTTATGCCTTTTGCTATTTAAAAGGTTTTGTCCTTTTTTTTTATTTTTGCTTTTCCATGAAACAACGTGGTCTTCGTCTAATGGTTGCTATTTACAGGTTTTTGTGATTTATCATTTTCTAGATTTCCGTGGAAACAATTCGGACTTTCTCAAAAAATGGAGGTATGAGCTTCGTTTCCGGAGCACAACTCGAAAATCATTTCATATCTTTCAACAGATCTTGGCAGATATATGAGACAGATCACGAAGGGATGCCTTTTCCTGTTTACAGATATATGGCATTTATATGTTTCATGACTTCTATGGAAACGATTCAAATGTAGTCGAAAAGAACAACCGGTAACTGTCAGATGATTTGTCCTTTCTAATATGTTGGAGCCGGGGGGATATGTCATCTTCTGATGACTCTTGTTAAATAGAGTCCCTGTCTTCTAGCATAGGTAGCGAAGTGCCGTCACAGATTAACAGACTGAGTACTACAGTAAAATTAAGTATCTCGGCTTCACCTGTTTTCTGACGCTGTCCGCCTTCGGTCATTTAGGATTACAGATTTACACATCCTAGCTTCGTTATAGATCAACTACATGTATTTGTTCATCAAATCAAGGTCAGTGTATAAACAGGATATCATTATATAAGGATATCATAAACTAGATAATCATAATGCACGCAGGGTGACGGAAAAATAATGTCTGTTTAAAGTTTCAAGGATTTATTTTAAAGAGCGCGTGACAGAAGAATGCTGTACGGGCTGCCATCTTGTTTCCTTCGAAAACATGTACGTGTATATAATTTGGAATGGTGTACGGAATATATGCGGAAACTATGTCGGATTGTTTGAAACTTGAACCGTGCAGAAACTTGTTGGAATATTAGTAACTGAAACCTTTCGGAAACCTGATGGATTCTAAGATAACTGAAACTCTTGGAGAGTATGGGTACGTAAACCGAGCGGAAACACCGCGAAAGTGGGTAATTGTAAGTTTCCGTTGCTGCTGATTCTCAGTCTAAAAGAACAGAAACTCAATGGATTCTAGGTGGAAACGTAGGTTTCAGTCCAGTTTCCACCAGGTTTTCGCATTTCGGAAACCAAGTTATTTTTGCTGTGGAAATGGTACCTGGAGGTCTGCTGTCCTTCATAACAATGAATAGATCATCTTCCCTGTGATACATAACGAGTAAAGCATCCAATGGTACCTCAGTAAACATGTCGGCATAGTGAAGATATCTGTTGATCCCACCATATCTCTCTGTCCCCTCCTGGAAATTTCCATTTAAATTATTACTTTCCTAGGCGAGTCTCGGGTTCCAGCTATCAACAAAGAAAATAACGACAAACTAATACTTACCAATTAGACACATAATGCCCAAAACTGCGTTGGTAGCCATTATGTGCATAGCTGTAAAAAAAGAAACAAAGTTTTTACAGTAACTATTTTTCACATTCGAAAATAGTCCATTCTGTCACTGTCATGTCTGGAATATTTCTGATCGAGTATTTATAGAATGAGATAGGAATCCACAAGGTCGAATACACACATTTTTTTCAGTCCATGCTGAGACGATGCAGAACAACTTTGGCTCAGTTACGAATCATGCTTGCTGCTTCACTGCCGTGACGGTAAAGCACGTGTCAGTCCATGTTGAAATGAACTTTTTAACCAGATTTGTTTCGTCCAGATTGACCGATTAAGTTGTTCGAGTGTCATGATTTTGGGGCCGTATCCTACATGCAGAAATCTCACTGTGCGCGCTGTCAGGGCAATCTAACAATGAAGCGAAAGCCTTAGGATTCCAATGGTCCCGATCATTTTGCTCCAGAGAGAGCTGTTCTAGCACACGTACACACACACACGTACACACACACACGTACACACACACGTACACACACACGTACACACACACACACACACACACACACGAACACACACACACGAACACACACACACGAACACACGAACACACACGAACAAACACACACACACACACACACACACACATCCCCTCTTATCAGAATGAGCACATTACAGTGCTGCCATGGTCTTCTGAATCGCTCGAGATGACCGCGGCCAACGCATACTTGAGCGTCAACCGACGTCGCCTAAAAACGGCCGAGATCAAAGACTTATTCAGAACAAAACATAACAGAAGTGAAATAGACTCATAGCATATTGAGGGTTAACATGAGACCATTGTGAGTAATGACAGATAATGATGTAATTAGACAGGTTTATAGTCTCTGATTTTAAGCATTGCAATATTTAACCAGTTTGCGCCATTCATGCATTTTTTAAGGCCATTGGGTGATTGGTGTTACATATAGGTTGATTTTGATAATAATATTCTGACATGTACATCTTTCTGCAATCACTAAATACTACGACTTTGCAAATGAATAGGTAATGGTTTATCGTAGTTAGTATCACATAAGATACAAAATCATTTTATAAATGATCATTATGACATTTTCTCACTTCAGCTGGAAGTCTGTTCATGCTATTCTAAAACTAGTAAAACATTTCTTTTTAAATTTAGAAAGATAACATTCCTGTTTGAATTGCACTTTGATATCCCTATAGAAGTTTCATTTTGATGAGGAACGCAAAGACGACGTCATGTTTACAAACACGAACTCTGACATCACAGCTTTGTGTGTAGCGACCGCGTACCCCCCGATATAATGATAGGTGTTCTCTCTCTCTCTCACTCTAACTCACTTTCTCTCTCTCTCTTTCTCTCGCTCTGGGGTGGGGATGGCTGTGCAGTTGTAATGATGATATCGAGCATAATTGCCGTCTTAAGGATGCTGTGATGCTTTGTGACATTCCCATTCGCTATATCCAAGCTTTATACACAATAGAAGGACGACTGCTTGTATCGTAAACACGAGTCATTTGTCACAGTTTCCGTACTTTGTTTACACGGTGCACAGCGTAAATGATCTGAGCTTTACTTCAACGATTTTTCTTCATGAAAGTCATGATCAATATACTAGTTCTATTTTACCATAGTAGAGTTCGTACACGTTTATAGGTTCCAGTCCTAACTCGGTAACAAGTACTCTCCACATATTGACTGCCTATCGTTCAATACAATTCTATTTCGTCCTTAGCTCTGTAACCAAACGAAAATTTACGAAAAACACTATTTCTTCCTTATTAATGTAGATTTGATAGGGAATGAAACGCATGTCAGTCTATCTCGCCCCGCACAGAACAACTTTTTAATTTTCTCACGACCACGCACACTTGTTCATTATTATACAGAAATGCAAATATAATCATAGTACTAACTAAAAACCTATCAAGCGTAAATGAATCGATCAGCAAACCTACATAACCATGTTGTGTAAAATAATGGCCTAGAACCCAACGCGATGCTGCTCTCTGGCCTTACAGTATTACCCTGAATATTTCTTTCAAGGCTGCTACTAAAGATATAGGTCCTTACATCCGCTTTTAGGCATCAATTTTTCAAACAGCTGGGTGGGCTGAGTGCCTTGCCCAGGGACGCAATACAGTAAGTGACCCAGATCACAAATGTTTTGTGTCTCTACTGGGATTCGAACCCGGACCTTTGGCGTGAGAGGTCAGCATGCCAAAATGTCACTCCATTTCATACAAGGAAAAGTAAATAGTCAATAAAGACATTACAGTCACATTTCCATTACATCCGTTTTGATACCATTAGTCACATAATTCGCAAGCATATTTACACATACACTTATCGAACGAGTGATATCAAGCAACGTTCTGCATAGTATTAAAGTTACATAACACTGAATTTTAGATGAATGTAGAGGAAGGCTGAAGTATTACCTGAGCGTCTCCGGCGTGTCTACCAGTGTTTACTGGTACTAACCAGTGGCTATCATACGAATGGGATTCTCGGGAAAAGCTTATCATTTTCAGGAAATTCAAACTCCAGGCGGATTGTATCATACATAGGAATGTCGTGCATTCAAGTGTGATCACAACCAGGGTCGTAGTACAATGCGCAGTGCTCTGACTCACTAGTGACAATTTACATGCTGGTGACAAACGCTGTTTTATAATTCAAAATGCGCTGAAGCTTTTCAAAGGGACATGTCGAAATGACTTTTTATATCTGCCTAATATAACTGTGTCATTGACATGTCTTTTTTTGTGTTTAGTGATGGGTCGATGGTTGAGTGGACTGACTGTTGTGAAAAATAGATGGATGTAATGACGGAGAGATGGATGGATAGGTGTATGAATAGATGGACAGTTGGATGGATGGATTGTTGAGTGGGTTGACGGATGGGTGATATCGGTAATATCTATGGAATCTCGACGAATACACTACTTATATTATACATCAATAAAATAAAAAAAATAAAATACTGTTCGCGCAGAACAATAAGACTAGAAATGTATCACAGATATCCATTTAAAATTAGTGATTTTAACAAGAAATAACAAGACAATAAAAAAAGGCTGTATATTGCCAAGAAGGCTTGATGGATGGGAGGACAGTTCGACGGAGGCTTCCTGAATTGCAGTTTGTTTCAATCACCCATTACAGAGCATTTGCACTCATGATATAGGGAACACTTTAAATCAGGCTTAAAAGCTGCAGGGACAGTCTGCACGTCCACATTCTGCGTCACGAATATAGTGACACAGTAAAGAAGGGCAAGTCATGCTAGCGCTATTCAAGAACACCTGTTACGCTCAACAAGACAAACTGTTTGTTCATTGTTATCATTACACGTTGCAGTAGCTAATAACGTAAACTGCTGACACATATTCCTCGGGAAAAACTTTGCTGACACATACTCCTCAGGAAAAGCATCTTCAACTGAAATCATTTTGCATTCATTTGTCCTTCTAACCACTAGGCTACTGCTACTGCTACTGCCTCACAATGATTTTTATACGTTAGTCTGTTGTGCAGGAGGGTTTGATTATTTAAAAGTCGTTTATATTATAAAGATAAAAAAATGACTTACATTTTCGCGCTATTTTCCTGCATTGCCGAGGGCACTGGTTTCACAATGTATGCATATTATTGGCTGAATTTTTCATTTCTCAACATTACACAAAGCTGAATGAAATAAGAATTTCCCAGGAAGATATTGCTGCATTCTTAGTAGCAGACCCGGGGCCGAATAGGCCTTCAGCAACCCATGCTTGCCACAAAAGGCGCTTATGCTTGTCGCTAGAAGCGATAATTGGGATCGGGTAGTCAGGCTCGCTGACTTAGTTGACACATGTCACCGGTTCCCAAATGCTCAGATCGATGCTCATGCTGTCGATCACTCTATTTACACTTCTTTTGTGTATCTCCCTTTTATCATATATTGTGTAAAGTGTGTATATATGACTGTGAACAATAGGTATTTCACAAATATATATCACTGACGTCTCTCAGCAGGAATAACTTTGCAGCTTCATACACATGCATCGCTTTAATATGTGTTTTATCAAGAAATTACAATGTATTGTCAGCGATGTGGGTTACGGGTTTCTGGTTTATGGTTGGATACGGTTTCCTAGTAGTGACGGGGTACAGGTTACTTGTGAGTAGGGGGATACTATGTACTGTTGGCGATAGGGGTGCAGGTTACTGGTATAATTTTAGAGGGGTACTGTGTACAGCTAGTGACGGGGTTACAGGTTACTAGTATATGGAGGGATACTATGTACTGGTAGAGTCGGTATGAGTCGGTTCAGACTGCTCCATTCAGGGCCCCCGGCACAGTATATCGACAGGGTTTATTTGTTGTTTTGAGCACCTAACAGTATTCCAGGTGTATGGCGGCTGTCTGTAAGCAGTCGAATATGGGACAGACAATCCAGTGACCAACATCACGACCATGGATGTACGCAATTGGGAGACGATGATATGTGTGAACCGAATCAGTGAGTCGACTCTTACGACAAGCATGGGTTGCTGAAGATCAATTCTAAACCCGATCTTCAAGAGTCATATCGACTGGGGGTGCTTAGAAAGTTCAGGCATGTGTCCTTATGTTACGAGGCGATGGAATTACGGCATCGGGATCTAGATAATTGTGGTCAAAACAAACACAAGAAACACTTATTACTATTTATTATAAACTATAATAAGTGAAGTGTAAGAATCAAAATGTATTCATGCTGAGGCAACAAACGTAACAATATTCAAAAAGCATGGAAATGAAAATAGACAACATGAGAACAACGAAGAGTATCAAAAATGAAATAGTGAAATATTACATCCAAATGAACGTGGCAATATTTCAGCCATATCGTGACGAGCACAAGTAATGGTTATACATCAATGGTGCATAATGGTAATAATCAATGGTACATTATGAAAAAAATATCAACGAAGGACAGTAAAATTACTGGATTATCAAACACATGAAATTTAAAACTAGTTATTAAATCTAAAGCAATTTAACTATAAATGGCAATACAAGCAGGCTGCAACAACTGCAGGTATATTAAAACGATGAAACGTCGGTTACTAATGCTATTCTGGATATTCTGTGCGCACGTGTCCGTTAAGGCACAAGAAACACGAAGGACATGTATCCTACTTGGGTTTACACTTTCTAGGCAAGGTGAGTCCTATCTGAGATTCGATTCCATACTCGCAGAGTCCGGCACCCTAATCGCCAGCGCACAAGGGGAAAGTGTGATTCTATATATCTAACATATGTTGCGTTGAACCAAAATGCATTATTACATATTCAGGAACGTGGTCGTTTCTCCAAACCGGTCATTCTAACACAGTAGACGTTGGAAGCACGGATGGGTTCCTTCACCATCTCATAGCACAGTTTGAACTGAACCTGCAGACAATGCCAATCTTTGAGATATATCATAGTATGTGTTTCAAACCTTAGAGTAGCAATTAATACGATATGGACAGCCTGTTTAAATGCTTGGTGTGATGGAGATTTCACAGTAAATTTGCATCCAAATTGATTATCCGTACATCGATTGATTATGGTCATAAGTACTGCCTTATATTCATAATGTGAGAATGAATTAGGTGCTAATCAGATCCACATTTCTTATGTTTCATTGATCCATTGATGTCATTGATGAACACACTTGCGTACTTTGAAATACGAAAGGTCAATTGCAAAACCAACTTTTATCCATAGTCGTTACGTCTAAAGAGAAACAGTTACACTCAAAAGTGACAGAGGACTAAGTAAACTGTGGTTTGAAAAGCTGCGGTCCCCGATGGCGAGGAAGACGTCCACGTCACTGGCCAGCCTTAGTCTGCTGATGATGTTCAGGACAGAACACACCGCTCACTCCAGCACTGTCACTGGTTCGTAGAAACTATCATGTCATCCACATTGCATATCGCACAACGTCAAACGTCACTGAATCTTATCTTAACTCACACATAAAGGTCGTTTTCTGATGGGCTAAGCGCTCTTCCATTATTTTCAATGTACCCTGCTTACAATCCATGCTTGCCATAACAGTTGACTGCTTGTCAGAAGAGGCGACTAACGGAATCGGGTGGTCAGGCTCGCTGACTTGGTTGACACATGTCATCGGTTCCCAATTTCGCAGATCGATGCCCATTCTGTTGATCTTTGGCTTGTTTGGTCCAGACTCGACCGTCGTCTCAAAATCAACTCACTCACTAATCTCACTCACTCGAATAACATTGAAGAACGCATGATGCACGGAAATTACCGATGTTTTGCGAATGCAAATCGATGGAAGGGAAATAACTCTAAATCTTATTTTCTTGTGTCGTCTGCAAAATATAGCGATGGCTACGAAAACATTTGCCTCGCATACCAGTTGACAAATTTTGACACAATGTGCAAATGTAGTCCCTGTGAATATTGATAAGAGAAATTACGCCGCGGCGACTTTACTAATTAGGACAATACATGCGGGAAAAAACAACAAGAAGCAGGATTCGAATCCTTTGATTCACACAAGCTGGCTGAAGTGTACGTTCCGGTGCACATGCTTCAAAAGTTCAAAATTAACATTGAGGTACTCGGTAAGACCAATGCATTGTTCACTGGTCCCTCGCGGTCCATGAGTTGATGCACCCTTCGGGCTCAGGTAACATAAACAAAAATAAACAGGGTACATCGACCCATGTTCCCCTCGTGACCAGAGATTATCCATGTATCATTTTTTCAAGTCATTCTGTATCTACACAATGCTCTAATATGTTCGTCCTTCTTAACCAACTTTCCTAACTTTAAAGCAAACCTAAACAAAACAATCTTACGAAAGTGAGTGAGTGAGTTCAGTTTCTCGCCGCACTCAGCAATATTCCAGCTATATGTCGGTGGTCTGTAAATAATCGAGTCTGAACCAGACAATCCACTGATCAAAAACATCAGCATCGATCTGCGAAATTGGGAACCGATGACATGTGTCAACCAAGTCAGCGAGCCTGACCACCCGATCCCGTTAGTCGCCTCTTACAACAAGCATAGTCGCCTTTTATGGCAAGCATCGGTTGCTGATGACCTATTCTACCCCGGGACCTTCACGGGTCGTCTTACGAAAGCTGTATGACAAAAGAGATAGTGTCAACTTTCCAAACTTTCAGAACCATTAAACCTCATTAATGTATCAACATAATCACCACCACGCCATGCGTCGTCATTCGCCCACCCTTCTGTACACCCCTCGTTCCTGTTGTCTTGTTACAGATGACACTGTCAAGACTGTTTCTACACTGGTCAAACCAGTTGACGCCATATACACATGTTGCATAAACAAACGGCAAAAGGGTAAAACCTGTCATTATAAAGTGAAACAGTTTGAAAGCACACAAATATTAACAATCAGGTTCACACGAAGGAACTGTTGTCATGTGTCATCAGTAAACATCACCTTGCATTGATGACGGGTGTTATCCATCCATCCTGTTACACCGACGTCATCCATCACAGGTTCCTGTTGTCTTGCTACACACAATAGCGTCAAGAAAATCAAGAATTATTGATGTCAACTTCTTTATTGTGAATAACACGGCGTTTTGGGGCGTACCCTTACGCCATCCCCAGGTGAATGGTAGGAAGTGTCATAAATGCAGGTTCTACACTGCCCAGAACATTTGACATCATAGGAACTGTCTGGACACGCCGCACAAACACATATTATCAATGTGGACTGTATCATCGCGGCGAATTATCACAGACGTTATTATATAAACGTCATGGGATATTAGGACAATGCGAAAATGGTGCAAAAAACTACTCACCTGTGGATTTGCATCATGTAATTCTAATTAAGGATATTTTGATCAAGAGAAGATGTGTATAAGACTCATGGTGTGGCAGAATATCGATATACTGTATTCGACAATTTCCTACTTTTTCATAACAAAAGTAAATTCAGGGAAGTGCTAACTGTTGCCCTACTGGGTGTATCATGACACCGGTTCAATTTGCAATGGCTATTTAGTTGCCTGCCATATTTCAGTTTGCCCTGAGACACGTCTGTGTGAGCCCTTCTATATTACGGTCGATTCCCATACTGATGGAAGAATAAACTATACACATAGCACATCATGGGTGATGTCTTTATGCAATTTAAGTTTCATATCCTACCTGTTCAATTGTAAACATCCTGTAAACACCCACTGGAGCAGTGGCTGTTGATCTTGTCACATACATCAATATTGTTTAGGCATCGGTACTGTTTGTCACAATCTTCAGAAAACCACCAGTCACTAGCAAATGAACATAAATACACAATACTTATCATGATTATAGCGATGTTAAATCCTGTGAACAACATCTGGTCGCCGTTAATCAGTGCTCGTGTGAGTAAAATGCAGGACTACTAAAACCTAAGGAAATCGGTTCCTACAGTGAAAATGTATCTTAGGCTAGCACTTTTATTAAAGGACACATTTTACATGCCATGATGCGTGTTCGCGTATGTCATCACATACCAAATGTCTGCACTTCACACAATGTAGGGAATTTCTGTTGAACAAGTACCCAGGACCATGGTCCCTGTCAGTTGTCAGCGGCAGGTGACGTCAGCTACAGGAGGAGGATGTTCAGTCGATGACCATTTGTTGCCCACCTGGATGCCCGCAAGTATCTAGGCCATTGCGTTTTTCTTGCACTGTACAGGATGAAGATTGTGATAGAAGTGATAGTGATAGAAGCTCCATAAACACGAGTCGATAAACATTTAAAACTCCGAGACAGACAGGGACATTTTATTTTATTTTTTAACATTATTGTTCCATCTTTCAATGGAAACAGTAATACACAGTGTTCTGTGAGTAAACATACAGCTAAAACGCATACATAATTCACTATCATGTTTAGAGCGTGCTCAAACAATAAAATACGAAATCATATTATTCTTCTAGCCAAAATATCCATTAATATTTCAAGCAATACACAGCATGCGCTACTTACAATATGTACAACCGGAAAATATATAGCTAGGAAAACAGTAACTTAGATTCCTATACAAGGAAGTGGAATCATTTATCTGCTTTATCTGCTGCTCCACGACTAAGCACTAAAGCGCTCTTATAATATCAGCTGATGTTTCCATTCTCAGCCTTGTTTCTTCAATCTTATACAACCTCTATAGAATCTGTCATGACATATATGCCTTTCATGCCATAGGTAATATATCTGAGAGTGGAAAGAGAATAAATACAGTTTCAGTGTCATTTCATTATGATGTCATGGAAACCGACGATGCCAGAATATTCTACAGAGCATTTACTGCGATGTCTATATCCTTGGTGTCAGGCAACCAATTAAAATCATACGTTAATAATACGGGCCGACAGTACATTTACCGATACAGATTCCACTGGGTGTAAAAGCTTGAATAATTGTGAATATTATACCAAATTGACGTTCAGAACCGCTATTACAAAAGAAGTATTATAGAAGGTAGTATATTAAAATGGAGATAGATAGACCCGTACCACCCTAATGGGAAAGGAAAATGAAATGATTTTGTGCTATGTGATATATGATATATGACATATGAGTTGAGATATCGCTATAAGCAATCTCACAAGGTTGTGTCTAAACTGACGGAACCTAAGAACATCGGTTTTCCTACGGGCAAACTGCAAATGAATTATTAGGAAGATATACAGATCAATCTTTAGCTTTGGGACAACCGCAACACACGTTATGAACATCACGGGCTTGTGTGCTCGCATATTTACTTTAAGCATTCGGGTGATATGGTTCGGTGAGTGAAAGGAAGGCTGTATGATTATAAGCGATCTTTCATGAAGCCGTTGATTCTTATATACCATCATTTAGCAGCAATATTGGTGCGTGCGGCGTTGAACAGCAGGCCAAACAAATCATTCTTACATGCTTCAATGACCCATTTATTGAACGTGGCCTTTTTCATGTGACACGACTTAAATGCGCGATTCATTATGCATTATAAACCAGTATATTGCCCTTGCATTGGCAGCATCAAATAATCATTAAAACATGTAATGAGTAACAATTGTCATCACTCCTAGATAAATACACCTTTGGATTGTTTAACTTTAGTTTCAAATATTTGAATTGAATATTTGTAGCATTCTGTCGTATTTGTATGTCTCTTTTTGTCACAACGTGTACACGAGTAACAATAGTCATCACTCCTTAGTATATGCACGTTTGGATTGTAGTTGATCTTTAGTTCCAAATATTTGAATTGAATATTTCATTCTGTCATATTTGTATGTTCTTTTTTTCATTATATTTGTATTTGTCTGGTGTGAGTTCGTGTGTTTGTTGGTTTGTCTTGCGTAGCAGTAACGTAGCAGTGGAGCGTAATGCCCACACACATCACATGTATTTCGTCTGTTAAGTATTACACTTTATAGCCACCATCGTACCCCTTAAAGGAGTATCTGTTTTGATCGTTATTGTGTCACTTTGCTTGACAAAACAGATGATACAATTGTAGAAGCGCCTACAAAAGTCTCTGTCTTCCGTGTTATGTCTTTTCAGTGCAGTGTAAGGAAAAACCCGAACATCACATCTAGTCTGTGTATATGGCTTGTCCTGTCTGACAATGTCAATAAATAATATAATGCGATCATGGACACGAACGTTA
The DNA here is from genome assembly GCF_037392515.1 of Haliotis asinina. Taxonomy (NCBI): domain Eukaryota; kingdom Metazoa; phylum Mollusca; class Gastropoda; order Lepetellida; family Haliotidae; genus Haliotis; species Haliotis asinina. The sequence goes on along the minus strand of NC_090288.1, from coordinate 46,578,929 downwards.
CATGCAGGATGTTTATAAGAGGCTTAGAGTGTTTGCAGACAGAATTTGCATATTTACAAGCCTGTTTGACAAGTACACAACTATCATTATGTATATACCACAATTTGTTTGAAACATGAGATACCTATCCATTCATCAGTAAAAAGTATCTGTTCCCGGTGGACTTCAGGAAGATGACGATGGCAAGAATTTTAAAATGTGTTCAGTCTTATTTGGTAATAACTTCGTGCACTTAGTGTCTTAAATTATAGGACAGACATGTCCCTGGCCCCATTAAGGAAGAGACGAGTAAGAAATTGGGTACGTTTTGATGATCACATCAGCCTTCTGTGGTGAGTTAGTATCAGCAGTATTTCATATCGGCAGTATTTCAGCCATATCGTGACGAAGAAAATTGCAAATTTATAAATTAATAAAAACAAAGCTAGATATTCTAGTTACCTGTCTGCAAAGGACAGTGAAATAACTAGATTATTACACTAATATAATTAAAACTTGTAATTAAAGAGCTACCAGTCATCAAGAAATAATTCCATTACAAGTCACCATTGTCCACAACACACATGGTCTGAAGAGCCACCGGCCCGTGAAGGTCCCGGGGTAGAATAGGCCATCAGCAACCCATGCTTGCCATAAAAGGCGACTATGCTTATCGTAAGAGGCGATTAACGGGATCGGGTGGTCAGACTCACTGACTTGGTTGACACATGTCATCGGTTCCCAATTTCGCAGATCGATGCTCATGTTGTTAGTCATTGGATTGTCTGGACCAGACTCGATTATTTACAGACCACCGTCATATATCTGGAATATTGCTGAGTGCGGGATAAAACTAAACTCACTCACTCACTCACTGGAGAGCCACCAGCCACTGTTGCTTACAACACACTATGACCTTTTATTCTGAAGAGCTTCCACTCATTACGACAAGAAAACGAAGAACAAAATGTCGGCAATCACCCGTCACACCAACACCTCACAGATGTTGTTACAAGGACAGGTAAAAGGATACAAGGAAGTGAATTGAGTGAGTAACATTAGAAACGCGTGATTGAATCATAACTCGTTCTGCTTCTGGCTTGTAAATACCGGTTTCTAGCATTCATTCTACAAGTGTGTCTCCACGGCAGTTAATGTAAATAGGGATATTGCTCAGCGAAGTCTATTATACACATCGGTTATAGTGGGTGCATCATAAGTCCCATACAAATACATACAAACACATGAATGGATGCAGAAAACATGTAGTTTTCTACAGCCCCAGAACATATAACAATACATTTGGGGATACATCCTGTCAATATCTCTTTTCTTGTTTTTAGTCGCGAAAGTATAATAGATAACAAACACACACACACACAGAGACACGCGTGCATGTTAGTATGTATGTATGTATGTATGTGTGTGTGTGTGTGTGCGTGTGTGCGTGTGTGTGTGTGTGTGTGTGTGTGTGTGTGTGTGTGTGTGTGTGTGATGTGAGTGTGTGGGTGTATGTATGTGTTTGCGTATTTGTGCCTGCGTGGGTGCGTGCGTGCGTGTACTCGTAAATGTCTGTGTGTTTGTCCACGTGCTGTTATACTGTTGGAGACATACACATGTACTTTTGTGGGTCGAGTAACGCTCGGCGGCAGGCCATATATTTTGCAAATCATCTTTAAAAAGTCACCTCTCCACATAAAATATTGTCGCTGACCGTATGGGTCACTTGTGTACTCCCAGACATCAACAGAAAGTTAAAACATGGTACATCTGGAGTGAGTTAAAATTTTACGAGACACTGACAATATTATATATCGTGACGACAAAACTTACATACTTAGAATATATTTTATACATTTTTATAAACCTGTCAGCGAAAGAGATTCTAACGACTAGATTATCCCAAATTAATTAAAACTGGTTTGAGTTCAAGGAAAAATGCTAATTTATATCATTTGAACACAACACAATATAAAATCAATATAGATCGCCACCAATAGTACGTAAGGTAGTCTGTGGGTACTAGTCTGTGATATCCAGATGCATCATCGTGCACAATACTTGATAGCCCTTCTGCACGTAAAGCATTTAGATAAGACATAATTTCCGACTAAGGCTTTGCCCTTCAAGAAGAGTTTGATAGGCTACTAGAATAATGCAGAGTGCATCACTCACTTAAAGCGTATGCATGTTTTACCTTCCCAAACATTCGAACACTGTTTGTTAAGTCTACTGGCAAACTACTCCGTTTCCGCAACGTATGTTGGAAAGGTAAAAAATGTCTTAGATTTGTGTTTATTAGAAGCTATCAGCAGTGAACTGTAAGCAGCAAAGCAATATACGTTGACACTTAAGCAATAGAAATTTCCACAAATAGCATAAACAAAAACTATGAAGCTAAGAAACAGACAAAACCATGTGATTATATATTGTCGGTGCAAAAGAATACCTACTCTGACTACAGATCCAGGTTAATATTAGTCTTCAGTAAGCCATGCTTGTGGTAAGAGGCGGTTAAAAGCGTAAACTCACTTGGACACTGACTATATTCCACTTTGTTGTAAATGACAAACAACGATTCAAATTTGATGCATGCTTCACACTAAAATAGTCATTCATTAAAAGAATTAAGTACTAAAATGTTGATTTAAGTTACCCTATTTCACAACTTCGACAAACGTGCATCTATCTATCTATCTATCTATCTATCTATCTATCTATCTATCTATCTATCTATCTATCGTTGTAATAATATAAATCCCTGATGTCATTCTAAGCCTCGAAAATACACCCATTGGGTATAAGGTGGCAATCATAATGAATTTACAAGTTTTAAATATTGATGTACATTGGTTTCAGTCGTACAAATTCCGTTTCACGTCCGTGAAAGTTTTTTCGAATATATGCTTCATCCAGACACCACGAACAAGAACGTTTCTCAAATTAGGAATATTTCGGACATTATCCATGGACCATATCTGAGCACAGTACTTGGTTGCTATTTCTTTATCACATATTAGCATAGACGTTTGAAGTACGGTTACACTCCTTCACCATTTTGTAGCAAAGCTTGAACTGATCCTGCAAGAAACAAAAACAAATGTCCACTGATTACGATATAAAAATATCAGAAAGATCATTATCTACCACATATCAGTGAATACATATATGTTTTACACATTTAACAATGCTTTCCGCACCTTTCAGACTTAAACTTAGACTAAATGCATGACAGGTTAAGGGTTAGAGTTAAATCTATTACAACGTGAACAACCAAACCGTTATTGTTTCTGGTTATTTGCTTGGAAAACGAAACTGCCTTAGAACTCACATAGGACTGTATAAACTGTGGTCTGATACGCTGTAGTTCCCTGATGGTGAGGAAGATTTCCACTTCTCTGTCCAGCCTCAGTCTGCTGATGATGTTCAGGACACTGCAGAACACACCGCTCACGCTGGCACCGTCACTGATTCACAGAAAGCATGACTAAATATGCAAGGTATATATCACTCAAGCATCAGCGCCTCTGGATGCCATCTACACTCCTTTCAGTTTGTAAATGAATTGTTTCAATCATAAAATATTTGTCTTAACATATATATAACTGTCCACATGAAATGTTCATTTGGTATTGGCGTCGGACAGGTTTCAGTTTGTATATGCTTTATCATACATTACAGGTACCATATTATTTACAGAAATCATTTCTATACTAAGCATCGTCAAGACGTCGTGAAAAACTTCTACAAACCACGACACCGCCGCCATGTGAATTTAATCATTATTAATAATGTAATATTGCCAACGTACGGCGTTAAACAACGCCTTCACGTGGTGCTTACCTTTGGTTTTCTTTTCATATTTTGTTGATTTTAAAGAAAAACAAAGAACATACTGGCAGTGAATGAGGATCTGCTGGTCATCAGTGCTGATGATTCTCTCCACCTCGTTGACCAGCTCCAGCAGTGATGAAGTGTTGGAGATCAAGCTTGGTGATCGGAGGCGGAAAACTGTGACCGACAGCTCACTGTCCTTTAGAGAATTGAAACACGCACAAAATTCTTATGATCAGCGGATCTCCAATACACACAATGTGCCTACATATTCATTTTACCATACGATTTATCACAATTCTACGGCAGCGTATTAGGACCAAAGTGAAACATTTTTTTGTTGTCACTATCGTATCTCCTACGTAGGAGATAGTAAGTCCTACGTAGGTGATACAAAGTCCTACGTAGGAGATAGTAAGTCCTACGTAGGATATAGTAAGTCCTACGTAGGTGATAATACGTCCTACGTAGGAGATATTAAATCCTACGTAGGAGATAAGTCCTACGTATGAGATAGCAAGTCCTACGTAGGAGATGTTAAGTACTAAGTCCTACGTAGGAGATACTAAGTTGTAAGTCCTACGTAGGTGATAGTAAGTCCTACGTAGGAGATAATAAGTCCTACGTAGGAGATGTTAAGTACTAAGTCCTACGTAGGAGATACTAAGTTGTAAGTCCTACGTAGGTGATAGTAAGTCCTACGTAGGAGATAAGTAAGTCCTGCGTAGGAGATGTTAAGTACTAAGTCCTACGTAGGAGATACTATGTAGTAAGTCCTACGTAGGTGATAGTAAGTCCTGCGTAGGAGATAGTAAGGTGATACTGAGTAGTAAGTCCTACGTAGGAGATACTAAGTCCTACGTAGGAGATAGTAAGCCCTACGTAGGAGATAGTAAGTCTTACGTAGGAGATAGTGACACAAAAAATATTTTTAACCGTGGCCCTTCCGAACAATTCACTGTTTTCTGACAGTTTTTCAGTTTCAACATTTTATCTGAAACAATATCACGCAAAGACTTTCCGTCGTGATAAACTGAGGTACTAATCATGTACGCTTGTTTCTCACGGGCATGACATCTCTAATAAACAGCACTTCTTCAGCGTCACGAACCAAGTATTCAGTTTCCAATCCAATTCAAATTGTCAGAACATAATGACAAACCTTCTTGCGAGATTGGTAACAGTTGTTATAGTGAGTGAGTGAGTGAGTGAGTGAGTGAATGAATTAATATTCAACGCCACATCGGCAAAGTTTCAGCCATATCGTGAGAAAAACTATTTTGACGTTGATAAAGAATATGTTTAGATTACAAAACCTGTCGTCAAAGGACACTGAACAGCTAGACTATCGCATTTAAAATTACAACTAGTAAGTTACCTTAAAACAAATGACACTTTTGGACAATACAACACAGTAAAAGCAGGCTATAGATCGGGAGCAACTGAAGTTGTTACATTTCAGCATAAAGTGAAGCCGGGTGTTACGGGTCATCCGATCACAGTTCACAATAACCAATTGCTTAACAGTAAGGAATGAAAGAGAGTCTCCTTGCTGCATACAAGCGTTAACCTTTCTTATGTAGAATATGTGTGTATGATTACATCTTTCAATTAAATGTGTCATCACAAAGAACCTACAGGCTAGTCAAAATCAACTGAAAATGAAGGAAAGAACCAACCTCCTTGTCATATACAAGCGTTAACTTCCTCTCGGTGTAGCATGTCCCAGATTTTGTTTCCTCGTGTATGACACTGAATGGTCCAATTTGTAATGTCTCGCTATCTTTGGGATACACTTCTTCTGTCTCCTGGATTGAAAAGAAATATCCATGCATGTTAATGACAACACAGGATAAAAAATATTATATTTCTTAGTAATAGTATATGGTCTGATCATGCTAGTATGTGGATCTTGAGAACAGACAGAAATCCTTGGCATCATCCATATGCGTTTGTTTGTGAGTAAAATTATTTGACCTGGGAGTCATCCAGACAGACGATTGTGAAGCAGTCATGGTCGTAGACCAATCTCCAGAAGTCCACCACAGTGTCTGGTAGAGGGGTCTGGGTGACTATCATGGTCGATGGTCGAAGGATTGACTGAAACATTTGAAGGAAATCATTTAGGTACTTCACGTCATTTTGAAGTTTGGCTATATTTCTACCAATCTTTAGTTCGGCAACATATGACCAAAAAAAATAGGATTTAAATGATACAGTTTAACTCATGCATTTCTGATTTTGCGGTTTGACCTTACATCAAACCACCTTACCGGCAAACACACCGCATTGATGTAGTCATTCCGACCCGCAACTGGGGTACACAGGTAGGGTCTGGACCTGTTTCCTACAACGATGCATAACGTGGTGCTGTATCATAATGAGTTCATTGCATCAAACGAGGTGAGTTGATCATTTTGGTAATTATGCCAATACACAAAAGAGCACTGTAATATGAAAAGGTAGTGCAGATCTGGACGAAAAACAGAAATAAAAACTATATTTATTGTTATTTACTTGCAAATGAAATCGGTTTTGTTTTTAGACTGTATAGAGTGAGTAAATTTAATTTTATGCCTCATTAAGCAATATTCCAGCTACATGGCGGCAGTCTGTAAACAAACGACTCTGGACCACACAGTCAAGTGATGAACAACTTGATGATTGCACTGAAGTTGTGCTTTTATCACTTCAGCTTGACTGTACAGTTTTTCAAGACGTCTATACCCGGGAGAATAAGCTGGTTTCTATTTTTGCTCGAGTTCTCTGGCAGCAATGCTTGTGAGGTGACATCTTCTTCCAGACGTGATGTTTGTTGTTTGAGTAACTGAAGAATACAAAGCAACCGTTACGCATATGCTGTGTTTATCAAACATTGTTCGCATCACGAATATTGTTTCATTGTTTCAGAAGCAACACAAGGAAGAAAATAATCAACATTTCCAGGAAATGTTCCCTGGAAAGACGCCAAAGCCACTTACCTTAAACTGCTCTTTCAGCATATTCTCTTGGGACGTTGTTAAAGTGTCGCCATCACCAAACGTTTTGTCAAACTCAGACGAGGTGTACAATGTTCTTCGACTATTGAAAGCCTCCATGACCACATCATGCACAAACTCGTACTGTCTCTGAATGGAACAAAACGTATATACAATCACAGCATTATTCACACTTCACACATTATTCTTTGCACTTATAGGATATATTATATTCAGTATATGGTCCGAACTTCAGACATCTTCTTACTCAATAATGAGATCAGTCTACTGATATAAAGAGGAAACTAACTATACACGAAGTTGAGAACCGATTGTTATGTTGGCTGCTGGAATCCAAGAAATTAGATACACTTCAGATTCAAGCTCTCACCACTGTCTGGACCATGTTCATCCTGTTCAGTCTCATTTTGCCAACACACATGTAGACGTTGATGCTGTGTTTACTCTCAGCTTCATCCATCAAGTAGTCCAGGGCAATGAATGCCCCTGTTCGACCAACACCCGCGCTACAATACCACCAAAGGAAAACACCCGTCAGTCAGAAATCCGTGTGAGTTTTTTTCGTTTAAAAATCAGTATAACCGCTTTCATGGTGCAACTTACCCAAATCGTATTTGTACGACTGGGGAGTTACAAAGGTCCACAGGTAATTTCCATCTTTAGGCATTTTTTTGCCCAGTAATTTGACCGACAGGACATTACTCCGAACATGTATAAACTTCTACGTTACCTGCAGTGCACCAGCATGGGTCCCCTCTGCTTGTGTCCTCGTTTGACCAGTCTCCAGAAACTGACGAGGGCAGGAGCAGAAGGAACGCCATGGTCAGGCCAAGATGTGAAGTGGTAGTGCGTCACAGTTCTCTCGACACCCTGTAAACACCGGACTTACAACTGTAAGAGTATAAGACGTCATACGTTCAGGTAGTCAAATGTGGGTTAGGAAATAAATATACTTTGACTTCATGAATATTTACTTACCGAGTTTTCTACAAGAAACGTTGAAACTGTGTAGTCAGCCCTAGTTGACACATTTTTGTTAGTAACTTTACAGCTTCCGTAGGTTTCAGATTTACCTCCATCGGGCCAGTATTGTTCGCACTTTTTCTGAAAACATACACAAATTATGTACTTTTAGGACGAAATAATTCTCCGTTGAATGTGCTAACGAAGCAGAATGTGTTACCCCTTTTCCACAGCAATTTAATTACCCCTGACTGATCCTACCTTGTTCATCTCCATCAGCCTCGTCAGCATGGCTATCTGTGTGACGTCTTCCTGCCATACCATCCGCCAGAAATCAGGGACTGTACCCGGCTTGGGTCCTTGGTGCAAACAATACGTATTACACATTGCTCCTCATACTGTTCATTTAACATAATCATTCTATGAATACATTTATCATACATATATAATTTTATGTAATTGCATATTGTAAACCAAAAGTCAGTGTGTTCTGTAATCTGACATGATCAAATGGTATTAGATTTCCGGAAACTGCAAGATTATTCACTGCGGATTGAAACGTAGAAACATTGCAAACAATTGATTTGTTGTGTCATCAACAGTGGTGACGTCATTCAAATCGTATTGTGACATAAAGTTAGAATGACGCCACAAGTGAGCAACTTCCAGCTGCTACCATGGGAACCAGCTGTAACCGCCAGCTGATGACACTTCACTGCTATACCCGTACTCGATGTAAACGAGTGCAGAGAGTAAAACAGTTTGGTTTACTTTCTTGTTTACAATGTCGATAAACATCATGTGTTAGTCAATGTCCGGGTGTTATTGAGCATTTGAGCATATTTCAGGAAACTAGTCAACAGATGGTGTTTATCTCCTTAGTGCCTACCTTGTGTTGCTATATACTGGGCATCGTCATCATATCCCTGCGGAAAAATACACAGTGCTGATACCAGTAACTAGAACATGCGACCGTATGAAGATGATAAGGAAGTGATATTTATCTAACACAAAACAGTTAATCTGAAGGTAAACACTACTCTGTTTATTAATTGATTTCAACTTTGATGTTAAAGATGATCAGACACAAAAAATATTAGATAGTTGGTACTAATATTTTCGTTATTGCTATTTCGCCATTGTGTAGAAGTAGTTAACAAAGATTTATCCAACTCACCGCGATATAATTAGCATTAATGTAGTCCTCTCCATTCGCTAGCACTACCCTCGAAGCATCATCTGATATAAAGATATAAACGTTATGGGAATATGACATGACCTATGACTTTCTAAGATATCGTATTTGCTGAAGTGAGATCATTTGTCTGAAGAGGGCATAAACTTTGATGACAGTATTGGTTTTGTGACTCCATATCCGACTGGTATGTGTTCACGCAAGCGTCACCATAGTACTGGAATGTTTCGAGGGAATAGGTTATACACGTAACTTATTACTTTATTACTTAGTTTCAAACAACAATCAAACAAAAATTTGCTTGGATCAGTTAGCCCAGTTTTAATTAATGTCTTCGTTAAGGAATATAAACTATCCTAGAAAACTTATTTATCGCTTTAGAAATGTCATCAGTGTACTTACATGCATACAGAGCAAGGAAACGATTCTTTGGTATGTTCTCAGGTTTGATTGCGGCTACATGCGGATGTCTTGCACCATATGGGATTGTCTGTGGCACATATGGGTATATATATGTAGTACAAGATAATTCAGGGGACATGCACAAAGAACGGATTCACACTCGGAATGACACATTGTACCGTGCTGTTTACTGTACATGTCTTGTTGTTTCCGGGTTTTTTTGGAATACAGCCACACATTGCCGTATTTCCTACATCTGTCTGGACGGCACAGAATAAGAGAAAATGCCAATCCAATGGAGAAAGCGATCGGACGATCCATTTGTAGAAACTATTGATAAATGACTCCCAGTTGTACTGGTACGCAGGCTTGTTGTTAAAATAAACAGTTAAAATAAAGAAAATTGCTGACGAATTCTTAAGAAGCACATTTGAATCCTGGTGTCGTGTAAGTACGTCATCCATATTTGCATGTCAAAATGATATATTGACATACAAACCTGAAATTCGCTTTCAAATGATCCCTTTTCCTTCTTCTCAGATATACACTGTTTCAGGTTATCCAGTCGAATGTGAGGTGGCACCCAGTTGTAGTAGGTGGCGTCACCATCGTTGCCTCCGTCAACTTCAGTCTCGATCAAAAACACAGCATCCTCATCTTCCTCCACTTCAGGTGGTGGCTGCGGGGCAGGTTTACTAGATGATGGCTTATCTGAAAGGTGTCTATGGCTTTCTGGGAAAAGGTGTGAATGTGAAAGCAATAAAAGCATAGCGGTTTTCGTTAAATAATAATTACATAATGGAAATGTGATCTCGGTTATCGAATAACAACAGCAACAAATAAACATACCAAACCATGTTTCTCCAAACACAACCAAAAGTGGTTAGCTTGCTTTACCTCTGTTTGCTGTCTTGGGAATTTCTTCCAATTGAACGGGTTCGCTCTCGTTGTCGTCTTTCCGTTTTCTTCTGCAAAAAAGGATTTTATTAATCCTAGTGCGGGTTAGATTACAAAACGTTTATGGGGTATTAGGAATATACACATTCCGAAAACAAACATGAGAACAGTATACAAAATCAACTAATACCCGATATAAATGTTATTTCAGTGAATATACTGTTCATTGATCAAAACAACTGCAAACACAAAGAACGATTATTCGGCATAAGATCTTATTTCTAGCAATCCATGAGCGTCAGAAGACTTCAAGAATGTTATTGAGCAGTTACCGTTTCCTGAAAATGAGAATGGCCACGACAACTGCTACCACTACCACAGCTGCAATGACGCCTCCAACGATTCCTGCTGGGGACCCTTCATCAGCAAGACCTTTCAAGAACAAGGAGTAATCGTTAACCAAGATATTGTAACACACTGTAAGTTCATAACGAATGATCTACGAACTGTTCTGAAAGTATTAAGCCTCAAACTAAATTACTGCAAGAAGGAGAAATTAAAGCTGCACGGGGATAAGGTGTCAGTTTATAGAGGTAAAGACAAGAGACAGAATGTCACTTTGTATTTCATACGTATCGTCATTTGCTCTTATGTGCAAAGGCCTGCAGAAATAATGTTTAATGAAGTATGTACACTGTTTATATGACAGAGTAAGAAAGAAAAGTGAAGAATCGAGCATGAATATGTATGCAAATGAGCCGCGTTTTCAGCTGACATTGACTATTGGCATCTTGTGATAGTTTAGATTGCATACACACTTTACGCTAAATGTATGAAATATATTTGAAAGGGATGGGAGTGGGAAGCCAAATCCACAGCTCTTATCACAGAATGTCTAAATTCCTAAACAGAACCAAACCTTAACCAAACAAAACGATGACTGATTGACATTAGCAATGACCCTAACCCGATGTCATTTCCTATTGTGATATACTATCTAATATCTTCTGTGTATATTTGCCATAAAAAGCAGTTACAAAGTTTGTCTACATAGTATAAAGTTTTCAGTAGCTTTTGTCCGTTTGCTCATTGGTACAATAAAAGTGGACAGACAAAAGGTAAACAAATTCGCAGTCCATATATGGTTTGACCATTCAGTCTTCCTCTCCGCATGCATTATTCCTATTTCATATTAGATACAACATTTAGAACTCCGTGCCGAGAATGTTGTTGTTGCCTAATGGCAAAATATTAGTTTCGTATGTCAAATCTCAGTTTGACCTGGCAATTGCAAAAATATATTTGAAAATAGCGGACGTTTTACGTTTAGATAGTAGAATACCCATATATGAAAACATGTTGTCAAATACACACTGTAAATATTCATCTTAACTTTCAAAATTTCATTACGTACGTTGTACACATAACATTGTGTCATCATTCATCCATCCTGCTGCACATCCTTTTGGACATGCTCCATTTGTTTTTGCACAGATGGCACCATCTAGACAGTTTCCACAGAGAACGGCGCAGTTATTACCGTGGGATCCATTTGGACATGCTGAAAATGTTATGTGGTAATGATATCAATTTGTGTACAGAAGGAATACGATTAGATTTCAAGATAGACTTGTTTGATACTCCCTGACAGGCCATGTGGATCTAATACTGGACTCTAATATGTATATTGTCCGGAAGTGTTACGTTAATTGGATATTCGAAATGACGTATTCTCTTGCGTAGACGTTTTATATGTCGATGAATAGTTTTGTTATGTGATAAGGTGCACGGCTTGGTACTGAACAATAGCAAAGATGAAATATAGGTATATTAATAAAAAATACTACTAGAGTAGCATCATTACTTACGTTGAAGACATAACGCTTTTGCATTATAATTTTTTAATTATGTATTAATTTTGTGTGGATATTTACTGATTTACTGATAGGCTTGATTTGAGTCAAATATTGTAATAACGGATGCAGTTTCAACTCGTAACACAGTTTCAGAAAGAGATTTGACTCAAACTTTCTCTGATGAAACCCCACACCTAAACCTACTTTGTGGACAACTTAGGAATGGCCAGCGAGTCCTATCTTGACACACAGAAGGGAGCAAGCTACAAAGACATATTTTATATCATTGGAAAGATCTCGTGGAGGTGAACACGAAAAGTTCATTTGCCAGTGTGTTCACATGTTAATAAACTCACAAACTGGCTCTGAAAATGCAGAAATCTCTGGCAGAAATGTTTTTCCTGCAGAAATTTCTGGCAGAAATATTTTATTTCACTACCAGAGTTATCTTAATTTAACAAAATTAGAGAGTATAAGTAATGATACTGCAGCGTGAGTGGTAGTTTCATGTTTATTCCAAGTAATAAGCGCTTAGCGTGATCAACTGATCTGATATTTTTGTTTCGCTACCAGAATTATCTTAGTTGAATAAGATTAAACACAATCGTTAAATAATTTAATATAGACTTTCTTTAAATGATGTCGTGTTCCCTGTTTAAAGCCTATTAGTACCAGTACCAGTATTGGGGTGCATTTTCTAATTCCAATAAGCCTACATTGTTTTTGTATGCGACATGGGTTGAAGGCGAATAGAGGCAAAACCGGACATATACTACATAGATACAATAATAACAATGTAAGACGTGTGAGCCATAATTTGAATTCATCAACATGCCCGAAAAGACCAGCGTACCAGATGAGATGATAAACAATACCTAAGTGAGAATGCATCAGTGTTCAAAGTGTCAATACCCGCGAAAATGTAATTGCCTCGTTGAAACAATGATTTATGCCGAAGTGGCCACCGAGTTTTCACACCTGTTAATTGGTGGTTTATCAGGTTGTATAAGCGGTCATCGTTCCGGTTCGGTTGTCCTTGAGTGGACACCGCGGTTAATAATTGCGCAAGCCAGAGAGCGGGCACTCGGGGAATACACCGAAACAATGCCAGTTGGTGCTGCATGGACAATAGACGTTTTATGGTATATCCAGTACGTCTTGTCGGTTCAAGGTCACATGCAACACATTACACAATGTAGGCTTATTGGGATTAGAAAATACACCCCGATACTGTTAAATTAATCTTGCACGACTGTGTTATAATGAAACGGATGGGAATAATGCCTAAGCCTTTTAAATTGTAAAAGCTAAAATGAAATACGGTTAAATTCACACTGTAAAATACTCGGTTGTCTGTTACTCATAGGCTTTAAACAGGGAAAACGACATCATTTAAGGAAAGTCTATATGAAATTATGTAACGATTGTGTTTAATCCTATTCAACTAGTGTCCCCCCTAGGCACATTTAGGAGGGCGCAGCGACCTGCCCTTTGATTTTTGCGCCCTGCCCTTTTTATTTTGCGGCCTGCCCTTTTCGCCTCAATCGCAGTCGTTTGCTATGACGACTGTGTATTTTCCGGATTTTACCAAGGGCGGAGTTCTATCCCTTTCTTGAGGAGTCGCGATATTGTGTTTTTATAAATGATTAAGAAATTGGCATATAAACCATGGCACAATCAAAGGAGTTTAATTCGCCTTATGAATCACAATGCCTACCAAGGACAGAATCAAGAGGAAAAGAGAAGAAGCGGTGAAGGCTGAAGCAAGGAAGTGTCGGCGACTGTTAGATGTCTTCGCTCCCAACCGGTATGTGCCTCTAAGTTCGTAATTTTTAGGCTGTTGATTTCCGATTCTTTTTCACATGCCATTCATATAATACCTTTATTTGCTACAGACAATGATCTGTGGATTACATGGAATGTATTTTTGTGCGTTTGGGGACAGATATTCATACGACTGTGCCGTTTAGTTAACATCTGTAACTCGAAAATGTCCGCCATTTTGAACCCTGCAATTTGAAACTGAACTTGTTTTATTTCGTTATTTGTCCTGGTAAATTAAATGGTTGAAACAGCTTACACACTGTTAAAACAGTTCTTTTAGTTTTGTGTTTAGTAGCGATTTCATTAACAAGTAGGTCTTGAAGGAATAAAACTTTTTCGATTTCAAACAATGGGAAGCCATACGCCATGTTGAAGCAGACAGAATTTACAGTAGATACTTACGTCCAGGCAAATGTTTGTGGTACGTTGGTCTTTCGGGCATGTTGATGAATTCAAATTATGGCTCACACGTCTTACATTGTTATAATTGTATGTATGTAGTATATGTCCGGTTTCGTCTCTATTCGCCTTCAACCCATGTCGCATACAAAAACAATGTAGGCTTATTGGGATTAGAAAATGCACCCCAATACTGGTACTGGTACTAATAGGCTTTAAACAGGGAACACGACATCATTTAAAGAAAATCTATATCAAATTATTTAACGATTGTGTTTAATCTTATTCAACTAAGATAATTCTGGTAGCGAAACAAAAGTATCAGATCCGTTGATCACGCTAAGTGCTTATTACATGGAATAAACATGAAACTACCACTCACGCTGCAGTATCATTACTTATACTCTCTAATTTTGTTAAATTAAATTTCTGCAGAAATGCATTTTCAGAGCCAGTTTGTGAGCTTATTGACATGTGAACACATTGGCAAATGAACTTTTCGTGTTCATCTCCTCGAGATTTTTCCAATGATATAAAATATGTCTTTGTAGCTTGCTCCCTTCTGTGTGTCAAGTTAGGACTCGCTGGCCATTCCTGAGTTGTCCCGCCCGGCCTTTATATATATCATGATATATCATGATATCATGATCACACGTCATTCAACTATCCTGCTGCACACACCCTGGACAGGACAGCTCACACAATCAAATAGATAATTATTAAGTTTATGTCGTATAGAATAGCAGCATAACTTACGCTGGAGACACAGCATTGAGTTGAACATGTTCTGTTTGTCGTATCATTAGAATCTGATGCATATACCTTCAGACATATTCACCTTGGTTACATTTGTCGTCATTAACCCATCCTGCTGCACATCCGTCAGGGCATGTCCCCGTGGCCTTATCGCAGCTGACGCCACACATACAGTTTCCACACTCGGAGGAGCAGTTAATACCATATGAACCATTGTTGCATGCTGCATAAACAAAGACGGATATAGAGAATACTGCACGATATTTGCATGTATTAAACTGACAAAATAGCATATTTTTGCAATTTTATGGTTTCCAATCGAAACCGGTTTCAGAAAGACGTTAGAATGTTCTACTGTTGTACATTTTTAACATGACGTCACACTGTAGCATAATGACGTCACTACATCTGCCGATCGAAAAACCGGCGTAACGATTCATGTCAGTGGTCATCGCCTCGTACAGCCTTCTACTCTAAACTTCTCTTTTGCACACCATTTCTTCGTTTGCAGTTGCTTCATTCAGCTAACATCAGTGGTGGAAACATTGCGTTTATGTTTTTCGACGGATATAGAGTCTCAGTTCGATTCACAATTAAACAGCGACACGCCAATGTTCACAATGTTTGCATATAAGCTGTAGAATGAATGGATTCATGTGTATGCTATGAATGGAAAAATAGTTCCGTCAAACGTGACGTAACTGAGAGGTCATTGGTTATCCGATTAAATCGTTAGACTCTCAGGTCAGGTTGTTACGACACACGTGTGACGAACGAGGATTAGTATGCAACTACCAATACGTTGACCATGTGGGTAATATAAATCAATATCACACAATATTGAATGAATATGTTGCTTTTGAGTATGTTAACAATATTATTGCACCACCTGATATTCATTTCATATGTTTGCGACTCATGTTTAAGACACATCCCAAAACATATAATTGCCTCTCACAGATGTCAGTTTCCACATTCGGAGGTACAGTCGCTGCTATAGAGACCATCTGACTTGGTGAATAGCTACCAGCCAGAAGACAAACATAACCTTCTTTCTGCAACATTCATTCATACGATGACATCAGCACTCACTTTGTTTGTGCCGCCATTCAACCATTATGCCATACATATATTATGTGTGGACATGTTCCATTTTCGGTAACACGACTGTCACCAATTAGGTAATTTCCACACTTGTACGTTTGACACACTGCCTATATATTAAAGACGTATATCAGTTTTGACAAGAAATATATACAAACTCGTGGACATCAACATCGTGACTCACGTTGCTGACAAAAGGTATCATTTATCCATCCTGGCGCACATCCGTTAGAACAGATTCCGTTTGTCTTGTCGCAGCTTACACCATCCAGACAGTTTCCACACTGTAAGGAACAGTTAGTGCCATAGGAACCATCTGGACATGCTGCAAACACGTGAACATAATGAACGCACGTCGTAATCACTTACCCCATCCGATATACATTTATCATCATATACAAGTCAAATGATGTCACGACACGTAGTCACCCACACTATAGACAAACATCCTCTTTGTGTAAATGTATTTTATACGACTTTTCACTTTTCATACTTCGGTTCATACAAACCCACCCTGCGAACATGTACTGTTGATCCACCCTGCTTCACATCCTCTAGGACAGGTTCCGTTTATCTTGTCACAGATGTCCTCATTGAGACAGTGGCCACACTTGGAGAAACAGTTGTTACCATATGCACCATTAGGACACACTGCACAAACAAACGTAATATGTAATAGAGCTTTCGTAACCAGATATCGTCAACTGCCAGCAGACAAACATGACCTTCGTTCTGCACCTTTCAGTCATATGATGGCATCAGCACTCACGTTGATCACTTGAGTGTTTGTCGCCATTCAACCAATATAACACGCTCCGTGAAGAAAGTTGTTAAGAATGGAAATCAGGAAGGTAAGAACACCCCCAAAATAGCTCTATGTAATAAACACATGAATCCTCTTAATACTTTATTTTACACCATAATAAAGCTATGTACACAAGGTAAATGAACCGAATTTCAATCTTTGTTTGTATCGTCTGTCAGCTGATGATGTTTGTTAACATTATATCACGTGACTTGAGACGTAGGATGCCGCTCGATTAAAAACCTACGGAAACATTTTAGGGCCATCCTTATCCAATTGTCAGTAATGTTAAACATTTTCTTACACGTTTTTCCTGCATCCTTTCAGACATATGTGACTGCGCGATCCGTATAGATCAAATTATACCACAGATGACCTAGGCACTGCTAATCGACTGGTGGTAGAAGAAACTGTGTCCGAACAGACAGCAGCAGTTAGATGGGGGTTCCGGTTTCAACTCTTACGGATCTTTTGTTGTTCAATATCAGTGTAGATATTATAAAGTCGGGCCCCATGCCACTGTTTTCCTCGCAAGAAGAATCCTTTCTAGTGAGCCATATCAGAGTTATGGGGCAGATTGGCTATGGTTATACCCATCAGGAGACCATTAATCTTGGTCAATCACTGACATAGAGACTGAGATCATCCCTTAAGTCTCCGATAGCTCTACAGTTTCTTAGGCAGATGACCGGAACTTAAAGTACAGAAACCGAGGAAACTTGAAGCAGCAAGGACGAGATCAAAGTTCACCCCTGGCTACTTTCAACATCGATGAAAAGGGACTATCGACTGATGTAAAACCACCCAAAATCGTCGCTGGGATACATTGCAAACCAAAGACTGTGACATCATTGAAATCACAAACGGTAACGATGATTGCCGCTGTTAACGCAGCTGGTGGCAGTGTCCCTCCCCCCTTACTTTGTATTTTCTGGTCATCGAATGAGACATGAGCTGTTATCACGAGCTAGACCCGGTACTGGTGGCAAAGTTTCAGAGACAGGGTGGTCTAATACGCAAGTATTCAGCATGTACATGAAGACGCACCTAGTCCAACATTTACCATCACGCAGTGTCGACACTCACGTTCTAACTCAACCGACGAAGCAGAGAGAATCATAAAAAAGTACGAGGAAACATCTTGACTAACGTACTTTGTCTTGAATGTAAAAGCATGTACATGCTATATATATATATATATATATATATATATATATATATATATATATATATATATATATATATATATATATATATATATATATATATATATATATATATATATATGTATATATATATATATATATATATATATATATGTATATATATATATAGATATATATATATTCATGGTCACAAATGCAACGCGATTCTCTGTTACGTCGCCGCAATCAGGGGAAAATGGGATACATTTATCATCATATACAAGTCAGTTGATTTCATGATACGTAGTCACTCGCACTGAAGACAAACATCCTCTTTGTGTAATGTATTTTACACTAGTTTTCACTTTTTTTGCACTTCGATTCATACAAACCCACCTTGCGTACATGTACTGTTGATCCACCCTGCTTCACATCCTCCAGGACAGGTTCCGTTTATCTTGTCACAGATGTCCTCATTGAGACAGTGGCCACACTTGGAGGAACAGTTGTTACCATATGTACCATTAGGACACACTGCACAAACAAATGTAATATGTAATAGAGCTTTCGTAACCAGATATCGTCAACTGCCAGCAGACAAACATGACCCTTGTTCTGCAACTTTTAGTCATAGGATGGCATCAGCACTCACGTTGTTCACTTGAGTTTTTGTCGCCATTCAACCATTATAACACGCTCCGTGAAGAAAGTTGTTAAGAATGGAAATCAGGAAGGTAAGAATAACAACAACAAAAATAGCTCTATGTAATAAACACATGAATCCTCTTAATACTTTGTTCACATCATAAAAAAGCTATGTACACTAAGGTAAATGAGCCGAGTTTCAGTCTTCGTTAGTATCGTCTGTCAGCTGATGATGTTTGTTAACATTATATCACGTGACTTGTGACGTCGAAGGCAGCTCGATTAAAATACTACAGAAACATTTTAGGGCCATCCTTATCCAGTTGTCAGTAATGTTAAACATTTTCTTACACGTTTTCCCTGCATCCTTTCAGACAAATATAACCGTGCGTGGTCCGCTTAGATCAAAATTACAACACAGATGACCTAGGCACTGCTTATCGACTGGTGGTAGAAGAAACTGTGTCCGAACAGACAGCAGCAGCTAGGTGGTGCTTCCGGTTTCTACTCCTACGGATCTTTTGTTGTTCAATATCAGCGTAGAGACTATAAAGTCGGGTCCCATGCCGCTGTTTTCCTCGCAAGAAGAATCCTTTCTAGTGAGCCATATCAGAGTTATGGGGCAGATTGGCTATGGTTATACCCATCAGGAGACCATTAATCTTGGTCAATCACTGACATAGAGACTGCGATCATTCCTTAAGTCTCCGATAGCTCTACAGTGAGTGAGTGAGTGAGTTTGGTTGTACGCTGCTTTTAGCAATATTGCAGCGATATCACGGTGGGGAACACCAGAAAATGGGCCTCACACATAGCCCTACAGTTTCTTAGGTAGATGACCATTAATCTTGGTCAATCACTGACACTGAGATTGAGATCATCCCTTAAGTCTCCGATAGCTCTATAGTTTCTTAGATAGATGGCGGGACTTAAAGTACAGAATTCGAGGAAACTTGAAGCAGCAAGGACGAGATCAAAGTTCACCCCTGGCTACTTTCAACATCGATGAAAAGGGACTATCGACTGATGTAAAACCACCCAAAATCGTCGCCGGGATACATTGCAAACCAAAGACTGTGACATCTTTGAAATCACAAACGGTACGATGATTAACGCAGCTGGTGGCAGTATCCCTCTCTCCTTACTTTGTATTTTCTGGTCATCGTATGAGAGATGAGCTTTTATCGGGACCTACACCCGGTACTGGTGGTACAGTTTCAGAGACTGGGTGGTCTAATACGGAAGTGTTCAAAATGTACATGAAAATGCATCTGGCCCGACATTTACTATCACGCAGTGCCGAATCTCACGTTCTAACTCAACCGACGAAGCAGAGAGAATCATGAAAAAGTACGAGGAAACATCTTGACTTACGTACTTTGTCTTGAATGTAATATATACCGAAAAATGTAAAAATATAAATATACATTTTCACGGTTACATATGCAACGCGATTCTGTGTTACATCGCCGAAAATAGATGAAACTGTGATACATTTACCATCATATACAAGTCAGTTGATTTCATGATACGTAGTCACTCACACTGGAGACAAATATCCACTTTGTGTAAATGTATTTTACACTAGTTTTCACTTTTTTGGCACTTCGATTCATACAAACCCACCTTGCGTACATGTACTGTTGATCCACCCTGCTTCACATCCTCCAGGACAGGTTCCGTTTATCTTGTCACAGATGTCCTCATTGAGACAGTGGCCACACTTGGAGAAACAGTTGTTACCATATGTACCATTAGGACACGCTGCACAAACAAATGTACAATATAATACAGCTTTCGTAACCAGATATCGTCAACTGCCAGCAGACAAACATGACCTTCGTTCTGCACCTTTAAGTCATAGGATGGCATCAGCACTCACGTTGTTCACTTGAGGTTTTGTCGCCATTCAATCATTAATTATAACACGCTCCGTGAAAAAAGTTGTCAAGAATGAAGTTCAGGAAGGTAAGAATACCCCCAAAAATAGCTGTACGTAAATTATCACATGAATCTTCTTTATACTTTATTTTACCTCATTATACATGTGTGTACATAAGGTAAATGAGCCGAGTTTCATTCTTTGTTTGCATCGTCTTCTAACTGTTGATGTTTGTTAACATTATATCACGTGACTTGAGACGTAGGATGCCGCTCGATTGAAAAACTACGGAAACATTTCAGGGCCATCCTTATCCAATTGTCAGTAACGTTAAACAATTTCTTACACGTTTCCCCTGCATCCTTTGTGACAAATATGACCGTATGCGGTCCGCTTAGATCAAACTACACCACAGATGACCTAGGCACTGCTTATCGACTGGTGGTTTAAGAAACTGTGTCCGCAGAGACCAGAACTTCCAACCCCACAAAAGAAAGAAAGCGTGAGAAGCCGGGATCCAGGAGCTGCAGGCCCGGGGCGGGTCCAGGGCGAAGACCTGGTGGTGGGGGTGGTGGTGGTGGTGGTGGTGGTGGTGGTGGTGGTGTGTGTGTGTGTGTGTGTGTGTGTGTGTGTGTGTGTGTGTGTGTGTGTGTGTGTGTGTGTGTGTGTGTGTGTGTGTGTGTGTGTGTGTGTGTGTGTGTGTGTGTGTGTGTGTTGGGGAAGGTGTGTGTGTGTGTGTCAGGTCAGCCCCCTTGAAGGTGAAGAAAAGTAGTGTTTTTAACACCCTAAACGTGATTTTAAAATTATCATGCTGGGGGACAATATTGGCTGTACAACCGCCATTCAGCCAATCAAAATACAGCTTTGAAATCGCGTAGAGTGGTGTTGTATACAAAAGAGGAATTAGTAAGCGAAAAATGAGTGAAAAAGTGGCTTTGATTAATTTACGTTACATTTAAAAAGAAGCGTGAGGTTATCAATGTCTGTCGTGAGAGTGTGGCAAATCCTTAAAACCGAGAGTCTCAAGCCAAAGGCGTGAGAATTGGCAGGTCTGCACAGACAGCAGCAGCTAGGTGGGGGTTCCGGTTTCTACTCCTACGGATCTTTTGTTGTTCAATATCAGCGTAGATATTGTAAAGTCGGGTCCCATGCCACTGTTTTCCTCGCAAGAAGAATCCTTTCTGCTGAGCCATATCGGAGTTATGGGGGAGATTGGCTATGGTTATACCCACCAGGAGACCATTAATCTTGGTCAATCACTGACATAGAGACTGAGATCATCCCTTAAGTCTCCGATAGCTCTACAGTTTCTTAGGTAGATGGCCGGAACTTAAGGTACAGAAACCGAGGAAACTTGAAGCAGCAATGACGAGATCAAAGTTCACCCCTGGCTACTTTCAACATCGATGAAAAGGGACTATCGACTGATGTAAAACCACCCAAAATCGTCGCCGGGATACATTGCAAACCAAAGACTGTGACATTAAAAAGACTTTGAACTCACAAACGGTAACGATGATTGCCGCTGTTAACGCAGCTGGTGGCAGTGTCCCTCTCCCCTTACTTTGTATTTTCTGGTCATCGTATGAGAGATGAGCTGTTATCGGGAGCTACACCCGGTATTGGTGGCAAAGTTTCAGAGACAGGGTGGTCTAATACGCAAGTATTTAGCATGTACATGAGAATGCACCTAGCCCGACATTTACCATCACGCAGTGCCGATTCTCATGTTTTAATCCGCTATGACATTACGGTCATTGCGTCCTTGCTCAACCGTCGAAGCCGAGAGAATCATGAAAACATCTTGACTAACGTACTTTGTCTTGAATGGAAATTATCAATTATATTTTTTTCATGGTTACATATGCAACGCGATTCTCTGCTACGTCGCCGCAAACAGGGGAAACGTGGATGCATTTATCATCATATCCTTGTCAATTGATGTCATGACAAGTAGTCACTCGCACTGTAGACAAATATCCTCTTTGTGTAAACGCATTTTATACGAGTTTTCAATTTTTCAGTTAGATTCATACAAACCCACCCTGCGTACATGTACTGTTCATCCACCCTGCTTCACATCCTCCAGGACAGGTTCCGTTTGTTTTGTCACAGGTGTCCTCATTGAGACAGTTGCCGCACTTGGAGGAACAGCTGTTACCATAAGTACCGTTAGGACACACTGCACAAAGAAACGTACAATCTAACACATTTTCGTAATAAGATATCGTCATCTGCCAGCAGACAAACATGGCCTTCTCTCTGCACCTTTCAGTCATATGATGGCATTAACACTCACATTGTTCCCTTCAGTTTTTGTCGCCATTCAACCATTATAACACGCTCCGTGAAGAACGCTGTGAGGAATGGAAATCGGGAAGGTAAGAATATAAGAACAAATAGCTCTATGTAATAATCACATGAATCTTCTAAATACTATAGTTTACCTCATTATAAAAGTTATGTACACTAAGGTAGATGAATTGAGTTTCAATCTTTGTTTGCATCATCTGCTAGCTGATGATGTTTGTCAACATTATATCACGTGACTTGTAACGTAGGATGCCACTCGATTTTAAAAACTACGGAAACATTTTAGGGCCATCCTTATCCAGTTGTCAGTAATGTTAAATATTTTCTTACACGTTTTTCCTGCATCTTTTCAGGCATATGTGATTGCGCGATCCGTATAGATCAAATTATACCACAGATGACCTAGGCACTGCTAATCGACTGGTGGTAGAGGAAACTGTGTCCGAACAGACAGCAGCAGCTAGGTGGGGGTTCCAGTTTCTGCTCTTACGGATCTTTTGTTGTTCAATATCAGCGTAGATACTACAAACTCGGGTCCCATGCCGCTGTTTTCCTCGCAAGAAGAATCCTTTCTAGTGAGCCATATCAGACTTATGGGGGAGATTGCCTATGGTTACACCCATCAGGAGACCATTAATCTTGGTCAATCACTGACATAGAGACTGAGATCATCCCTTAAGTCTCCGAAGGCTCTACAGTTTCTTAGATAGATGACCGAAACTTAAGGCACAGAAACCGAGGAAACTTGAAGCAGCAAGGGCGAGATCAAAGTTCACCCCTGGCTACTTTCAACATCGATGAAAAGGGACTATCGACTGATGTAAAACCACCCAAAATCGTCGCCGGGATACATTGCAAACCAAAGGCTGTGACATCTTTGAAATCACAAACGGTAACGATGATTGCCGCTGTTAACGCAGCTGGTGGCAGTGTCCTTCTCACCCTACAATATTTTTTCTGGTCATCGTATGAGAGATTAGCTTTTATCGGGAAGTTAGACTGGTAGCACAGTTTCGGAGACAGGGTGGTCTAATACGCAAGTATTCAGCATGTACATGAAAATGCACCTGGCCCGACATTTACCATCACGGAGTGCCGACTCTCACGTTTTAATCCGCTATGATATTACGGTCATTGCGGCCTTACTGAACCGAAAAATGTAAAATATATGCATGCATATATTTTTCATGGTTACATATGCAACGCGATTCTCTACTACGTCGCCGTAAACAGGTGAAACTGTGATACATTTATCACCATATCCTAGTCAAGTGATGTCTTGATACCTAGTCACTCACACTGTAGACAAATATCCTCTTTGTGTAAACGCATTTTATACGAGTTTTCCATTTTTACTTAGATTCAAACAAACCCACCCTGCGTGCATGTACTGTTCATCCACCCTGCTTCACATTCTCCAGGACAGGTTCCGTTTGTCTTGTCACAGATGTCCTCATTGAGGCAGTTGCCGCACTTGGAGGAACAGTTGTTACCATATGTACCATTAGGACACACTGCACAAACAAACGTACAATTTAATACAGTTTTCGTAATCAGATATCTTCATCTGACTAGTTTACAGGTTGTAATGAAAAGATGTTACACCCCCACACCATAAGACACAATTCCTCCACGAAGTAAACAACTGTTTCCTATTTCCGAGAACAGTGGACATACAGGCTATAAACACGAACCACAGATGTATCTCGTGTATAAACGACATGTTTTAATTACTGTATTTGTGACAAGTTGAAGGACCTACCAAACTGACTGCTAATGACAATGGTACGTATACGAATATCAATGTTAGATACCTGCGTAGATTGTTTAAGCGGGAATGCAACAGTCGATATCTGTGCATTAAGAAAATCTCAACATCAAATCAACTGCTTTTCTGACATTTTAAAGCTGGTTTCATTTGGAATACATGACAGTTTACCATTTCGTCAAGAATTATATAAATAGTTTCTAATTTTACCATCGGAAAACCTTATATCCTGAATGTAAGATACACGCATGCCCATATGCAAGAGCAAATAGAAATCATATTTCGTTTAATCTATATATTCCACTGCGCAAAGGCTAATCGTGCACAATCATTGTACTCTTAATCTTGGGTCCCTAATCATGTGTCCCCAGCTTGCAAGTGATGGGGTAAATGGGATTAACGCCACGTTCCACATTACACTGATTCATTTGCGACATTTGCATACTGCGTTTATGTCTGCTGTTGTCTTATCACCTGACCAAACTAGCGAAAGTCTGGTGGTCGGGTGATCAGAGTTCGGGAAAGTGACACCTCTCCACTATCAGGAAAGTGTAGTGTCATTGTTTTCTCACTGGCATTTTAGCACTCAGGTGTTATCTCTGAACACCAGTGTCCTGCTGATATCGATCATACTTGTGTCTTTTAGGTTTTAACACAGTATCCACAACACGCATGGTGCCAGTTCACTGATATACATATATAGAAATGAAATTTATTTACTTGTTATGTGTGCGGTCCTTATACAAAGTTTCATGCCATACCTGTTTGGCAGTTCCAGGCTTTTTAAAGGTAGAATTATTGTTGTTTTAATTTTGGCTAAATTTTCGTACAGTCGCAAGCAGCTGGGATGGTGTAAATCCAACTGGATCCATGTAGGTAGCAAAGGTACTAAAAGTCCCCATGGTCTCTATTGTGGCTATCTACCTTCTGTTGCTGGCGATCTAAAGCCTGTTTTTATATTGTATTGTCTAAATAGTGATATTAGTTTTAACTGTCCATGCTAGTTTTAATTGAAATTGTGATATTCTAGTTCTTTTACTGTCTTTCGTTGACAGATTTTACCACATGCATATGTTGCATTAAATGTTAAATGTTGCTGACATATTGCTGCTGTGACGTTAAATATTAGCTCACTCACTCACCGGTTTGGCAGTCGGTACCATTGTATCCAGGAAAACATCCACTAGAACAGTGACCGGTGATCTTGTCACACACATCAGTAGTATTAAGGCAACGGCACTGTTTGTCACATTCTTCAGAAAACCACCCGTTACTGCAAACTGAGCAGCATTAAAAATAGTCATCATTATTTCATAATATGGAAAAAAACCTGCCATTGTTTGAAAAAGACTTTACTGGTGGTTGAGTGTGTAAAACAATAAAGCATGTGAGGTCATTTTCGAAATCAACAACGCCTGAAGATCCGGGGAAGACGTAGGTCTTCAGCAACCCATTCTTACCATAAAAAGCGATTATGCTAGTCGTATGAGGCGACTAACGGGATAGGGGATGGTCAGGGTAGGTGACCTTAATGACACATTTCATCGGTTCCCAATTGCATAGATCGACACTGATGCTATTGATCACAGGATTGTCTGGTCCAGACTCGATTATTGCAGGCCGCTGACATATAGCTGAAATATTGCTGACTGCGGCGAAAAACTAAATACACTCACTCAGACTCGGGGGTTGAATAGTAAAATCTCTGCGTCACTATCAGTTGATAAACTTTCCAAATATCAACAATCAGCTACTTTCATAACATACCAAATATCTGCACCTCACACAAGGTAAGGTATTTCTGTTGACCAGGTATCCGTATAGTGACAGTGGTTCCTGTCAGTGGCTGGCGGCAGGTGACGTTAGCTATAGGAGGAGGATGTTCAGTTGATGACCAGTTGTAGCACATCTGGTTGCCAACAAGTATCTCCATGCCGTTACTTCTCTCTTGGACTGTACACAAACAGATGCAGAATGTAATGAGTACTTGCTGTTTTCTGTCTGTTAAACATTACACAGATGTAAATCTCGATATAAAAGATCATCTACTCATATTCTTGGTATGAACCATGGTAAAGCCAACCTATGACTTTAAATCCTTACGAATAAAAATAAACGTTTACAGAATGCAAACATATAAATAGAGTCGCATGTGGGTGTCATTTAATATAATAAACATCAACACGAATGCATGTACAAATGTGTCAGGTTTGATGCATCACTATGAGTGACAAATGTTTGAAAATCAGCTGCTTGTCAACGGCTGTTATGTACAGCATTACCAGAAATTCAGTTCAGATTCGAGTGAAACGATACACATATAATTTCATGTTACATTGTCAGTAACATTTGTTTTGTTCAACTCTCAGAAAATTATTTTGAGTATAGATCTCCCGTTTAACCTACTTGAACTATTTGTAACAATATGGAATACATTACAAATAATTGGAAGTACGACAGAGGGAGTACACCTTCAACAGCGGAATGTAATATACCAGCATTGGTAACATATTAAATGGTGATAATTTGTCACATTGGGCATGCTCCAAAATAGGCCCAGCTTTGATCTGCGCAGACCTATGATCTCCACACCCATTTTGGTGTAACGTAAAGGTATGTGTTAGCCCACTAACCTAGTCTTAGCATTTGGAATTGTCTGTACCATATTGGATTACCCTAGGCTGCTTAAGAGCATCCCAGATTTTTTTGTAACTTCTACATATCTGCTGATGTACGACAGTAATTCCAGCTGGGGCCCATGCAGTAAATCTTAAACAGAATCTGTGGAGTCACGGCACTTTCACTGTATATATATATAGGTATACATGAAGCCAGAGAGGT
Organism: Haliotis asinina; assembly: GCF_037392515.1. Classification (NCBI taxonomy): domain Eukaryota; kingdom Metazoa; phylum Mollusca; class Gastropoda; order Lepetellida; family Haliotidae; genus Haliotis; species Haliotis asinina. Next base: position 46,551,322 of record NC_090288.1, on the reverse strand, counting down.
AAGATGTATATACAAGCAGCTACATAGGTGAAACCTGCAGACCATTCAACATCAGACTCAAAGAGCACAAAACTCCAGTAAGAAAATTAGATCTGAAATCGGCCCTCTCTGAACACATCGTCAACTATCCAAACCACTCCATCAAGTGGAAAAACACCGTGATCCTGGTTTCCAACATCAGTGAAATATATGGAAATATCAACTTCAATGATCTGCTTTATCTCCATGATATATGTACTTTTGTCATGTTGGAATAAATTACATAGTAGTTAACTGACCTCACTGATTAGAACAAGTGCTCAACGATTAACAACACACTTTAATTTGAAATTGCTATGCCTGTTGATGTACGAGTAAAGTGCACTTTATGTAGAGTTTATTATTTAGTTTATTAGCCCTTATTTAGAGTTTATGTAATCACATTTAATACTTAACATTAAAGAGTTCGCGTTTAATTTAAAAGTGTTTGAAATGTACAAAACGGTCTCAATGTCAGTGATCTCTACATTAACATTGTAGGTTACAAACCTTTACTGATAACGTTAAGGAATTCTACAGTGTATGTAAAATACCCTGTTTCAGCTCATTTCGTCGAAATCAATGGCCACTGTTAAATGTCAGCACCACTGATAACACAATCGATTAGCATGCCCTGTATACGATCAGCGTAAGGAAGATAGTAGAGGATCTAGAAATTGCTTCACTCTTCCTTCCACTTACATAAACCGCTCTTACTTTGGATACAGATCTTTCTGGACTGGATTCGTATCAGTGAACTTGTATTCATTCACTTAGGTTTTGAAGTGTGTCGTTAACTGTTTGGCAATTACTACACTGATTATCTGTATGTTGGCACGTTGATCGATAATCAGTTATAGTGTGAATGAAGACGGTAAATGTTACCATTTTTTCTTGATCCTGTTCACATTTTATCATAGGTACGAACTGTTTTAATCTTCATTTTATATTTCTGACACATTATGTGTATAATTTGAATAAATTTGCAGTAACCATGTAGCCTTATACACTCAGTTGTAACTACACCTAAACATCTGTTAGCTAGTTGTGCCAAACCTCAAATTATATTTGCAGTCCCAACATTGAAGGTTAGTAAGTCATACGGCTGCAATTTGCGTTCGTCTCACACAGTCTCATATATATTAGGCTGTCAGAGATGCAGTAAATATTATCATTCCCTCAACGTTGCATTTCTGATAGCAACACATTCGCAATTCAGCAAAATACCTTCCTGCATTGTCCCCTCTGTCGCTCATTCTGAGACCCAAACGTATAGTTTTGCTCTGGAGTATGACAGTTGTGAGATGATAGTAGATACCGCAGGTAAGACCATTCAGTTTTCTAAAATTATTTCACAGGTAGCAACGCTATCTCGCTTAATGAAAGAAGGATGGTATCAAGGACATTTAGTGTATTTTGTATTCTTAGGTAATCGGAACAACAACGTGACACCAGCCCATCATGAAACGGTGTATGTACTCACGCAATTGACGAATATAGAGTCTGATGTGTTGTATCTTCTCTGGGACTGAAGTGTTCAGGTTCACAGTCCAGGTGGGATTTGACTCATTCGTTGTATGAGCACATGCCTGGTGCGCGGCATCTAAGGTGACAATGCCGTCTACACCATTTCCGGCTACATTATTCCACAATGTGCTAGTCTGATTACAAGATCTCCCCAGTGCGATGTTTTCTGAAATATAGACACATAATCAGCATCACAAATATCCCTGACTTGTTAACATGGCACTGCTTCTACCAATGTAAATTACACTCACGTTTCTGGCAGTAAGAACCGAACCATCCTTCGTGACATGTGTCTGGATCACCGACCTGGCTACAGGGAGTAGAGGGGAACACGACACAGGCATCAGCGGTGTTACAGTGACACTCCGCATCTGTTGAAAAATAGGTGCCTCCATTTGGCTGATTTTTATTACTACTTCAAACATGTTCTATTTCAGTGAAAATACTTATGGGGTTTGTAGAGGAGAATATTTGTTAATCCACATAGAATATTACATCACATGTTTCACATCGTCTGAATAAAGTTCCTACCAGTTGCGGTCGCGGTGACACAGACAACAAGTAGTCCCATCCAGAATGAACACATGTCGGATACCTAAATGAAAAGACAAGGAATAACAACCTTTCATTATTTCAATCACATAAACAGCGAATCTGAATGTATCTTATAGTATATGTATTTAAGCACACGTCGAACTCGGCATGTCTTGACGGGTTGAAAACCTAACTTCTTTTGGTGAATGATGTTCTATGCTTTAAGTAAAGGATTCAAAATACTTCCACCATGAAAAGTCCTTTTATACCGTTATACTGCCATATTGCAATGGATAGAGTGGGGCTAGATTGACGTATACGCGATAACGGCCCCCGTTATTTGTGAGCGGAATGATTGAGCTCCATTCTTCATGACAGTTTTTAATTTTTTCACGACCAGTCTTAGCTCTATTCTGGAACTGAACACTGTTATATCGTGGTTGTGTCACAGGCGCTCAGCACATTAGAAGGGACGGGCTTTAAGGCAAGTTGTGCTCAATACCTAATTTGAAAAAAAGAACACGAAATATTTCCATAATTAAATATAATTTTACCACACATACCAGAATGTAAATTACAGTTTGAATGTAGAATGGGGCTCCGTTGCAGCACTTGTGATACACATCGACAATTATGTAAGATGTTTCCGTGAAATCGTTTCAATGGAACAGTTTTTAAGCTGTTTCAAATTTGGCAGAGGTTAAGGAAGTTGTCCCACAGAGAAACCATTATGCAAAAATGTTAAAAATATCTGCCGTAATTAGTTCATATTTCCCTGCAATGTGTAAAAAGTACTTTGTATCTGTTTAAATAACTCAAGGGGAACAGCGTGTTGTGTTTTAATAATTGGTTGATTGCCATGTTTGTATGATGTTTACGTTCGTGTTTAATCATATTCAGGTATATTCTGATAATGTATAACTAAGTTGGAAAATATGTGGACAATATGATGTGAACTGTATATATTCATATTTTACGCAGTTGAATGAAGGTTTAAATATTTCTGAAGACATAATTGACAAATCCTATATTGTTTAACATCCTACACCTACTGTAGTCTCCAAAATCAACACCTTTCTGATGTAATAATGTTTCTACCGGTGTTACTAACGAGGATGTAAATGCACTTCGTGAAATAGCTGACATCAGCTAGGGAAAGACTGAATATGTATTATGTTACAGTCCTTAGTACGTGCATGACTAATTACGATTCTTGTATCATTTTACTAATCTGTTACTTGTTGCTTAAGATGACATCTGTGGAAACAAAGCGACCAGTTTATCCAGACTTCTGGAAAAGTAAAAATACTGTAACACCTGTTGCATCTCTTAGTTTGTATAGCAGTGTGTTTTATATATATATAAGTGAATGTTTCAAATACGGTACGTTAGGCACCTGATACAGTAGAGGCTTTAAGACATGAGATTATGCAGTGTGTTTTCAATAGTGCTCGCTCGTGGGCTGGTGCATGCCTCCATCAAAGGACTGAAAGCCTTGTTGCGTAATCCCAAGCAATATATTTTTAATAAAACATCTTGCAGTTAAAGACAAACCATATTGTTGAGAGTGCTTACGATTACACTGGGAACAGACTGCGAGAAAGGGAGTGTTAAAGATTTACAACCAAGGTTGGTAATGGGAATTTACATCAGACATACGCACCAGACACTGTATGCATGTGTGGAATCGAACACGTTTCATCAGTGGGGCTACTGAATCTCCAGAAATGTAGAAAGTTTGCGTTTACAGGACGGATATATCGCCATTACTGCGACCCCCCAAAAGTGTAGCATATGTAATCCAGAAATAGTGGTTTTGTAGACAATGAGATTTGCCGAAGATTCACTCATATTACAGCTGCGCCAGTAACAGGATTTCTTGGATATTGTCAAATACATTTACCTTGGGTAGTACAGCTGCTGTTTCTATGTGGACTGGTCATATCTGGAAGAATTCTATCAGTAGAGAAGAACAAAATGCTGTGTATAAATATTCTTCGTATTGGCCCAGACACAAATGGTATACACCGTTCTGATTACAGTGATGTTTCAATAAGGAGTCTTGTAAGCTCCGCAAGGATGATTAACAGGGTACACAATCAGATTCCATCAGGCCTATAGAATAAGCAAACATCGAAAGTGATGACAAAACTGCGATATGAATGAATGGATTTGATATGTTGTTTCCACTCAACAGTACTGACAATACATGTAAATAGCTCTGTTCACTCCTTAACTCTCATTGTTTAATTTAAGAGACGATAAACCCCGAGAGCTACATAAACACTGAATGCAGAGGATGATAATTTCTTAAACCTCACTAAAACCGAATTATGGAAGAACACCCTTTAACGGGCAATAAAAATATAATCATGGGTCAAATTAAATCATGGATAGAATCACTTCTTAAAGTTCAATACAAATAAGTGTTTAATTATTGATTTTCGGTGTAACAGTTCGTTGCTTTGATACTTATCTATGGGAATACACATACTAGAATAGTCACAACTGGCGTGATTTCATAAAGTTGTATCCCCGACCAATCCCTGACCAATGTCAATGGATTCAAATCAAAACTCAAGACACCCTTTTCTTTTCAACTTAGCCCTAGATAAGCGAAATTCTTTTTCTTAGACAGCGCTTTGCAGCAACATTCTCCTAGATATCAGCGCTTTACAAGATAGACAGATGGATAGATAGATAGATAAGAAGCACTGAATTTTATTTGAATCTTTTTGTTTGTATGACAAACATTTAATTTTGCCTGTCAGTCTGTAGTTCATGATTTCTTCACTTTGCATTTAACGTTTTAAATACGTTGTGTTGACTCACCATGTGGTATAATAATTGTCATCCCCAAACACACAATTTTGTCAGTCTGTCCATCATATAACGATGTTTTGTACTTCTCACGTCAGAGGACCTGTACTCATCTATCACAACCATTAACTACACATCGTGATTCATTGACTTTGGCTAACGCACCCAACTGAATACTTACAATGGAGTGAAATGAACACGCTGTCTATATTCGTAGAAGCATAGTCGTACAATCGGAATTAAGTTTCCTTCCTACACATTACAGTGGTTAAAATGCCCTTTTGCAGAGCTGAAAAAATACATAATTGAAAACATAAGGTGAACGGCATGTATTCGTCCCCTCACTTAAAATATAGCCAACGGTGTTTCTGGGAAGCGCACATAGTAGTGAATGGGAGTTTTCCAAACGCATTACACGTTTACGTCTGAAATGATATATTTCGACACGATCAAGTGTCATTGAAAGGAGATCGTGCTGTGTGCAATAGATGTCCATAAGTCTACGCGGTTAAATAGGACACTATGAAAGCATTGACAAAAACGATGTGTGGTTACCGTTAAATTATATGCGTTTTCACTCACAAATACACACGGGATTACAACACATGGCGCAAACATCTGTCCGTACTTACCTCTTACATGAAGACCTCACAATTCTATTGTACCGTGTCTGTACATAAGCACAGTACATTTAGCACAGTAGTCGGCCACCAGGAAGTAAAAATGCTGACACAAGGAAAGGGTCATGTGACCGATGCATTGTTTACTTCACTTCACTTCACTGCGCTATCATCTGTGCAAACAATGTTTGCTGATAGTACGATTGCCGAGAGTAGACAGAGAGACAGACAGAGAGACAGACACAAAGATGAGTGAGTGAGTTAATATTTATCGGCTATATTTTAGCAATAATGTGACGAGAACAACTGATAAGTATAGTATTAATCCTTATAGTTAGATATTAAAAGTCGGTTCAACTTGTAACGGTAAACTACTAGTATATCACAGATGATAAAGTAAAATTCGCATGCTATACAAAACGATTTTATTAAATAGAACAAAACAATATAAACACAGACTATAGGACGCCAACAACTGAAGGTATATCACAATAGTTGGGACCATGGGGACTGACACTACTTTTGCACGGACCCAAGCTGGATTTACATCTCATTAACTGTTGCCAATTTAAATACACGTTAACATTACTTTAAAGGGACACTTAAAAATGTGGCCAGATAAGATGTATACTTGAAATACACGGACTAACATACCCTCTCGGGTGTCCAATAATTTTACAATACCTTAACTCCCGTTGACGATACAGCCACTGAAATCTGAGTTAGGAATTGAATTTACCATCGTCTATTTATATAATCACAATTTGACGAATAATTCAGCTTCTTAAAACAAACAATACTGAAATCAATCAATCAGTAGTAAAATACGCATAACAGTTTGTACATTGAAATACATATCCCATGTGATGGAAAAAGATATAGTTTTATGACTTGTACTGATGTTTTATTACAATGGACTGCTAGAAATGGGCAGCTTCCGACATTGTACCTATGCTGAGAATAGAATCCGGGTCTTCAGCGCGATCCTTTAAGGTGTATGTTTAAAACAGAATAATAGTTTTACACACGTTCGACGAAATAGCCCAGTGGAGTGGAATGTTACACATTAGCTCTCACAACAAAACGTGGAGGCGTGTTCATTATCGTGCCACGTCCAAAATGTGATGATTTTGGGGTTTTGTTCTCTCTTTATTTTAAAAATGTAGCCTCTAAACCACTGTAATTGTTTAAGATTTTCCTCTAAACCAGGGCCCCCTTGCACAAAGCGATCCTAGCGCCACAATGATTGTAACTTCTATTCTCCAACACAGGCTTAAGATAGTCGTAGCGCTAAAATCGCTTTGTGCAAGTGGACCCAGCATTGGCCACTGTAACCTCCTGAGAGAGTTATACCTACCCGCATGATATGACGTATCGTCCATTACAGGTTAGAATGACATAGTATACCTACATTAGTGATAGAGTCTCTGTCTCATAGATGCTGCGTGAATGAATCAATATTACGTATATGCATTGATAGTTTCTATATTCCTTTGTTTACAGATGTATCACAGACTTGCATCAACCTCAAACAAGAACAAAAAGACGTTGTTACAACTCGTCATTTTGATTCATTCATAGTGCTAAGTCTTGGAGTATATTATCCCCTTACATTCTCAAAGACGCACACACACTTGTAAATCAACAACAGTATTACACTATATACAAAACCTGTCTTGACTTGACACAAATTTTCCTTGCTTGTGTAAGTACGTATGCATGAGGGTGTGTTTTTCGTAATTTGTATAATCATTGATTCAGTGATAGCTATTATGGGTCACATTTCACACCATACAAGGCAAATGCCAATAGTATTTTAGTGGCACGCCTTTCTTGATATGGCTCCAGACTTGTCTCCCTTGACTGGTTGTTTACCTTGTTGACTTCCGGTTATCGCGAACGTTCTAAGCGAATGGCGATATAGTCACGCTTTGCTCGAATGTTTCCGACAGTGTGCTAGTATGCATAAAAGATGGTTGTTGTATTGTGCGGACGGGAAACTCTCACATGGACACACACGGACTTTCAATGGATACCTCTTTCTGCCCCGTCATGTGTCTGTCAACAACTTTGAACTATGAAAGCTATTTCTTTAAAAAGTGATATATTGAAGTGAGGTATGACAATGAAGTCAGTTGAGTACCGAGCAGTGATCAAGTTTTAGGACTTGAAAGGTCACACACCAAAAACACAGCTTTGATGAAATGGATACAGTGTATGGGAGGATGCCCCATCGTGTGACGTAGTTAAACACTGGCATCGGTCAACGTCATTCAGTCACTGATGAAGACAATGTTCATCAAGCAGAGACTCAATATTGAAATCAATATTGCGAAATTGACATGTGAATGTCTATAACTTGCTGTCTGCTTATTACAAAATATAATACAAAAGTTGAATGTTTTAGACTTGTCTTTGTTCTGTTTTGCTGGTTAAGAAGGGGTTTCTTACATCGCAAATTCAAATTCTTAACTGCAATACATGGCTAACGTGAATGTTAAAATACAGTTTTCTGCATGTCTACGTTCAGGGGGTGCAATGTGCCGTTATTATAAATGTTACAAATAACTTGTCTATTTTGATGAAGAAATGTTGATTGAAATGTTCAGCATAAAATAACGCTATTTATCTAATGGTAGTTAAAGCGTCCATTGAATTATGTTGGAAATGATACTACAATGCTTTTCTAAAAATGAAAAAGACATTCACAGAAGGTGAATGATTACAAATGACAAAAGTAATTAGTGGTGCAGGGAATTCATTTTCATCTTATTACTGCCTCTGTCAGAACTACAGTCAAGGGTAGTGAAGCCGGTCCCGTGAAGCCCAATGGCACATATCGTGATACAGACTATAACTATCCTCTTTAGATATTCCATTTATAAACAACACTGTGCTGCACAATCCATGGGCATGAATACAATATTCTGTTTATTAACGAAGTTGTGAAATTGAGGGAATAAACAGATAGATACTTTCAAACATAGGACGGCTGCTTATCCTCATGTATAAGATAGGAGGAGAAACGTGACCTCATAGCACTGTACATGATGTCACGTCACCATGACAAGATGATGTTTTGTCCTAGGGATCGCATGAAAAATGAACCTTGGTATTTTCGCCATCCTAGTTAACAAGTACGTATGACAAGTATTTATTATGTGATAGGCATTGGTATTATCTATGTTGCATGTACATACTCGTAAATTTCGTTTCTCGCTTAAGATCAACAATAATGTGTCAATTAGTGATGGTACGTATGTAAAAAATACTTATTTGCGCAGTGTGGTATCGTCCTCTATATCGAAATCGTTGGTGATAAAATCATCCTCTGTCATCATGAAGATGATAGACGACATAGTAATATGTAATACAACTGTCAAAATGTTGTTTTTGTTGCTGGAAGCTTCGTCTTCTCATGCAGTTTCATCGTGAAGATGGTTGACTGTATTGTAGTAGAGCATGGCATTGTCGATATGTTCTTATGTACTTTCTGTTGCTCTTGTCTTTGTCTTCCTATCAAGTGTCACATAGTGTTCCTCTCTTATCTTAGTTTTCAAGCACTCCAGTCGTTTCCGTAATCTGGCGTGAAAACACTTTTTGTAGAGTACAAGTAAAAGATTGATTGCTATAAAGTTAATGCGTTTTGACTGGGTGAACAAATTGACTATTTGATGATTATTGCACAGGGGCTTGTGACATTAAAATCTGCCATCAAGGTATGTACTGTCAATAACGGAGTCTTGGCATTGTATAAATGGAAAAGGGATGTAACCATGTCACCACACTAAGTTCGTTTTAAGGCGTTTTAAGGCGAATTAAATCATGTTCACTGTCTTAATCCCGTTAAAAGTATGCACACATTTTACGCCAATATATTATCCTACAAAAGTAGACATGCAACACAAAAAAATTCGAAGCAGCACTTTGGGAGCTAGGATATTGGGAAGCTCGAAATATTGTGAATTTTTGTATTTCTAGCCAAAATAGCAGGTTAAAATTCCACTTAAAGATTTCTTGTTTATTTTATCGTGTACCCAAACGATGTTCACCGAAACATGTTGAATGGATGACATCTGTCAGTGTGAACATGATTTGATTCATACTGAAAAGAACTTGGTGTGTAGACCTCGTTACACACATTTCCTTGTATATAGTGGCAAGACCCCGTTAGTGAGAGTACATAGCTTGATAACAAATCATAGCGGTACAAATCATCAACATGTCTGAATGCGAAGTCAAACGTCTTGATAAATATTACAATTTAGTAAAAGTATAAAATCATATCACGTACATAATAAGGCAATTACCTTCTCGTTAAGATACGAATAAGGAATAAAAGAGACATTCTTTGAAAACACATGACTTTTGGTAAGAGGAGGCAGAATATGCTACCGTCTGATGTATAGTGTTCCACCAGTCACTGTGCAGATCAGCAACACACCAAAGACAGATGCCACTGGGGTTCCCCATTTGGTTGCCTCCTCTGTACGGAAAAACAGACAAATATGAACCCCATCACGCACATAGACACTATATGCACGTCTGCTGGAACCCCGGAGATTGTGCATCTTATACTTTCAGCGCTAATATGCTTTTGCACTTTTATGACATAAGTCTAATACAAGTAGTGTTAAATGACCATCGTTCCAAACCAATGCAATACAAAGGAACTACAGCTTGGAAGGTCGAATCGTTCCATTGTGTATGATCATACTGTATCGTCTCACCACTATCAGTGTCACTGAACTTGAAGTCCTTACATCCACAATCTATTGTACAGTTAATCCTGTACGTTCCTATAGCACATCCTGGAAGAAAAGATAAGACATCGTTCTAAGTACAAGTCTCGTGTTTTATATGAGATATCTGTAATTCAGGTGTCCATCACAACATTGTTTGAATCCAAGAATTTCATGACAGTGTATTAAATCATACTGTTCATGTATTAATATTATGCCGGTCTTTTGCATACCAATGTCCAAGGATAAAAGCGTGTTTCTCAATACGGCTCTTATTACAAAACTAATGGTCTGAGAACAATGCTTCACTTTGTCACACCTTGATGTTTCCCGCAACTTATTTACCAGTACAAAGGCTAACTTGAATCCTGAACGTAAACTCCGTCTGGTCATATTATCACAGTATGAAACGCCCATTCAAAGCAGCTAATTGATTTAATGTTTATCACTGTACAGTTCATGACTTGATTGAAATGAATAAAAAGTAGCTAACAGTTGAAGTTCCTGTCACTAACCCAATTGATAAATGTCTCTATATCTAATGTAGATATAATGCATTCATCCATCCTGCTGCACATTCTCCAAGTCCCGTTTCATTGTCTTTTCACAGCTGACACCCTCCACACAGTCGCCACATTGTGAGCAAAGTTGATACCAAATCAACCATTTGGACAGGCTGCAAGCGTACAAACAAAACGAACACGTGGATTAATAGTGTACTGCAAGTGTTAATCCCAGACCCACCTTGTAGACACGTGCCATTGCACCATCCAGATGCACATACTCCAGGGCAGGTTCCGTTTGTCTTTTCACAGATGTCACCGTTGAGACAGTTTCCACAATGAGAGGACAATTTGTACCAAAGGATCCATTTGAACATGCTACAAAGGGATAACATAGTGGAATAATTGACGTAATCATATTGATATGTCTCCTGATATGGCTGTTACACGTGAGTGGTTAGATTGGTTATAGCCAATCCACTCATTGCAAATGTTACGGTTAAGAATTTACCGTGACAACAATTTAAGAAATCCCCTTGTAAACCAGCAAAACAGAACAAAGACAAGTTGTTTACGTTCAAATTCTGTATTATGCAACGAGAGCAAGTCAATATAACAATGCAGATTTCAGGTACAGTTCAAGAGAGACATAATCTAAGTCAATGGGCCACAAAATACAATATATCAAACTCACCAAAGTCTTGGTGTGAGAGAGAATCAACTATGGCAGAATGTCAGCACAGCGATTGGTGCAACAGCAGATAATGTAGATTCAGGTGTTGACAGAATTTCAAGCGTTGGCAGTGATGTGAATGAGTGTGAGTGTCGCCCTCAACATTGTCAACACTGTAGAATGCCCTCAAATAAGTCTCCCGGAAGTAGACACATAGAAAACTAGGAGCAGATAAATTCCGGAAAACCAGAATGCTAAAAGTGTTGACCAGCTATTAAAACGAAATGTGACCCATCATATTTAATACTGAAAGCTCTAAATGTTGTGACCCAATAATACTTATTACTTAATTAGTAACAAAAATATACAAAACATACACACTCGTAACAAAAAGTAAACAACATGAAGAGTCATGGTCAGATAGATAGACAGACAGAGAGATAGAGAGATAGAGAGATAGAGAGATAGATGTAACAGTCATGTTATACGGACTATCAGCAGGGCTGATAAGCCCAACGGTCAACCAGCATCTGCACACATATCTGGTCATGATACTGATACTGTTATACTGGTTATCTACATGTAGGGTCGATAAGATCAAAAGGTCACGGGCAGCTGTCACAAACATCTTGTTGTGATACCCTGACTATCGCAACGTTGCCGATATAATCCACCACTTGGGGTTGATGTGCATGTAAACTATAAACTCGGTCCAGCCAATAAGGTATCGACACATCTCCTCTCAATAGACACAAACAAGGTGTTTACGCCTGAAACAATAGGAATGGACAAAACCACTCGGTCAGACGGTTGTGACCGGGGTCCAAAGAAATGCAACATAAATACACTAGGTATTCAGTGGCCAAAGCAGACCTGTCTGGGCGACTCCTTGAGTCCTAGAACGCCTCAGTTCTCCGCACTACCTAGACTGGTTGTAGCTAGGTAGGCCTTGTATATAGTTATGCCTTTGCAGTAATTGTATTTATGACGTCTTGGAACTTTGATTAAAATCCTCATCACTGGAACAAGCTTGTGACTCCTGTTGTGCTGGCCTGAATCTGGGACTCTTGGGAACACTTAACGTTGCTCTGTTACAAGAAGGGGTACACACTATATCCATAGATATATCAGTGATCAGCCATGAGCCACATGGGATGAATGGAAATTGGAATGAACGACCCTATTCGACGAGATTACGGATCCACAACACGCCTTTATGTTGCTACGGACTTAAAAAAAGAAGTCAGGTGAGAACGTCCAAATGTTTGGAGAGAGGCTCTTAAATTTGGCCGAGGATGCATATGCTGGCCTAGGAAGGGATGGACATCAGGGTACAGCCATCGAAAGATAACTTATAGGATTTTTTATAGATGGGCTCGCCCATGATTATCTAAAAATGAAGGCATTAAGGGACAATTCGCGGTCTAGCCGATGCTGTGGCAGCAGCCACACAGGAACAAAACATTAGGGCTAGGTTTGATTTAAGATCAAAGAAATCAGAAGACACACCCCAAGAGAGAAACATTGAACCCATAGAAATAGACCATATTCCGCCCCATCGTAAGTGTTATATATGCAAAAAGGAGGGACATGTGGCACGTCATTGTCGGTCACGACATGTCAACGCTGTTTCAGAACAAATTGACACAGGGAACCATCCCGAATTAAGAATCTGTTGGTTTTCCAATAAACAAGGCCATTTAAAGAGAAACTGCCCTGAACGTCGTCGACATTTAAACTAAAACGTCTTCCTCATGGTGAGGCTAATGAGGGAGGTGCAGATTGTTCAGGAACCTATACAATAAATTTGGCAGGGCGACCCAATTCATGTACAGTTAAAACAGGAAAGCACAAATTTAGGTGCCTACTGGATTCTGGTGCAGAAGTGTCTATCATGCATAGGAGAGTCTATGAATTAATTAAGGATAAATACAGACTTGACAGAAAGAAAATAGCCTTACAGGTTGTAAATGGAAATTCTTTAGAAGTAGCAGGTAAAGTTAATATTGATTTTACTCTCGGAGGTACTACTTTAAAGCACACCTTCATAGTAGTTAATAATGTTAACAGAAATATCATACTGGGACATGACTGGCTGACTGAAGCAGGGGTGCGTGTGTACTTTGACCTGGGAAGTATGAGACGGACGTACATACCATTAGAGGAAGACATTCCTGTTGTTTGATTGGCAGGTGATATGAGTGTAAGACCTCAGAGCCAGACCATGTTCAGAGCAAAGGTCAAACATGGGACACCCTTTGAACCCGGTAATGCTTATCAGGTGGTGGCTACTAGCTCAGGTTACATTGGCGGCCAGTCAGGATTACTAATATGCAATTCAGTTAGCAGGGTGGGTAAACAGCAAGATCTACCTATCATGGTGGTAGATACTACCAACTGCTCCTATCGATTACGAAGAGGTTGTATATTAGGAAGATTGTCAGATATCCCCTCTGCCAACCTTGTGATAGTCCCTGAGGCACTGGATGCAGTCAAGATGACATCAGATCCAGCAAATCAAATCGACATGCCCGGAGAGCTGAGGGAGGAGATTAGCAACATAATTGCAGATAACAGTGACCTCTTTGCAGCAAGTGATACAGATCTTGGACACACAGATACGGTGACAATGAAGATAGACACAGGTAATTACGCCCCCATCAAGCAAAGACCTTACCGGACTCCTTTGAATAAACGCAAGGCTGTGAACAAGGCAATTGATGAAATGTTGAACGCCAAGATTATTCAGTGTTCAAGATCGCCTTGGAGTTTTCCAATAGTAGCTGTAGACAAAAAAGACGGCTCCAAAAGATTTTGTGTTGATTTTAGAGCATTAAATAAGATTACCCGTTCCATCTCGACGCCTCTGCCACTTATCGATGATATCCTTACGCAACTGGGACATGCAAAATATTTCACGACCTTGGATTTGAAGTCAGGATATTGGCAGGTCGGTATGTCAAAGATGATAAAGAGAAAATAGCTTTTGTTTGTCACAGAGGTCTTTTCGAATTTTCAGTAATGCCCTTTGGTTTATGTAATGCACCATCTGTGTTCATGGAATTGATGAACCAAGTATTGGAAGGTATGGATGCATTTGTGCTTGCTTATCTTGACGACATTTAAATAATTTCAAGATGAAAGGATGACCATTTCAATCATATTCGGGCAGTATTTGAATGGCTAAGACAGCATTCCCTTAAGCTAAAATTATCTAAGTGCAATTTTGGACAACAAGAGACAAAGTATCTTGAGTTTACAATTAACCAAGATGGCATTAAACCTGACGCACAGAAGGTAGAATCAATCAGAAGAATGCCAGCGCCAACATCAGTGAAAGAGGTACGCAGCTTTGTGGGCATGTGCAGTTATTACTGTCGGTTCATCCCCAACTTTTCAAAGATTGCCGAACCCATTGTGAAGTTGACAAAGAAATTTGCTCGCTTCATCTGGACAAAGGAATGTCAACAAGCCTTTGAATTTCTCAGGGATAGTCTGACCATAGTTCCTCTACTGACCTATCCTGATCCCAACAAGGCCTACACGTTGTAAACAGATGCAAGTGATACCTGCATTGGAGCATGTTTGACTCAACTCTCAGTTGCATGTAGATGAGGAGGGAGAAGCAGAGAAGCCAATACATTTTATCTCTCACAAGCTGTCGGATACACAGTGTCGATGGTCAGCAATTGAAAAGGAGGCCTATGCAATCCACTACGCCCGGCAGAAGTTGGACCACTACCTTCACAACGCCCAATTCACCTTTAAAACAGATCACCAGCCGTTGAAATATCTCCTGGAGTCACCCATGCAGTATAGGAAGGTCCAGCTTTGGGTCTCGGGTATCAGTGGTTACAATTGCATAATAGAGTATATCAAAGGAGAGAACAACACATGCACTGACCTGTTATCTCGAATACCGACAGATAGTGTTCAGGATAACCAGGAAACTGAATCAGAGGTGGAGGCTGATAAGGTTTACAACAGTTTCATGATCAACACGTTGGATTCTGGACTGTTTAATGTGAAAAATTACGCCCGATGTTAGGTTGAGTTGATACAGTTGCCCATCTTAGCATAGAGGAGATCTTCCCACGGTTTGGCTGTCCTCTGGAGATAGTAACTGATAATGGCACAGAAAAAGTGAACAAGACCGTAAAGGAAACCCTAGAGCAATTGAAGATACATCATGTAAGGACCTCATTCTATCACCTCAGTCGAACGCATGAGTAAAACGCTTACACAAGACATTACATGATGTGTTGGCAAAGAAATTAACAGAATCTCTAACAAGCTGGGATTTACATCTCAGCCAGACATTGGCAGCCTTTAGATTTAACGTAAGTTAGTTATCACCCTTCTACCTATTGTATAACAGAGATGTTGTGTTGCCAGTAGACAACTTGCTGAAACCTAGAAGAAAATATAAAGGTGACGAATGGCATAAGTCAGCCTTACAACGCCAGCATCAATCCTGTGTGTTGGTACATCGAAATATGAAGCAGGTGAAGAAACGTCAAGCCCAGTATGCAGATTGTAACAGCAAGCCGAATAGTATCAATGTTGGAGATCCAGTATATTACAAAGTACACCAAAAGAAGAGCAAATTACAGAATAAGTGGCATCCATACTACAGGGTCATTGATCAAACGTCACCTGCCCCTATATGATTCGTAATCAGTTGGATGGCACCACCACCAAGCCTCATGGAGAACATTTGTGAGTAGCAAACCTGGATCAGTGGGACATTGTAAAGGACAAAGAGGGAAGACCAAAAAGGAGGACCTATTATGCTGTTCCTCCCTCCTCCGAGTCAAACAATGATGTAGAAGAAGGTGACATCAACGATGGCTCTGTACCCCGTATCATAAAGCGTTATCGACATGTCAGGTCTGACTCCGATAGTGAGGATGATATCCCTCTGGCTGACATGCCAACACAGATAGTGTCTCTGATAGCCCTGACTCTGACCAGATAGAGACACGGACTGCTAGTCCCCATGCAGACATGGAGATAGGTACCGTATCTCAGATAAACAAACCTAACGACACGGTGAAAGCACTGTTGCAAGCAGTGGTGAAATTACTGTAGGGCCTCACAGTAATTTCTGAATAGGTGTACATATGTAAATACCATTGATATATCAGTGCAAGCTTAATCTAAATTATGTGTACCATGAAGACTTAGTGTTGTTCGATAATGGTTATTTCGGTTATTTACATATTTTTATAGTGAAAATGAGAGTGTTTTTCACGGTAGTCTGGTTGCTAGGTATAACCAGTGGCACTTTAGTTTCTGAAAATGTCGTATTTCAGAAGGTAAATGAAATCTCTACCACACGGTCAAAGTGGCTCATGACTTTTATCATCGATCTTAATCCATACAGTGTATTCATAGATAAGTGTAGACAAGATATCAAACTTGTGGCACTAGTCGTTCAGACACTAGTTAACTCTTATTATCAGAAGCATCGCATAGGTATGTCGAGTATGTTTACAAAATTAGATAAAGAAATAACAAGTTTAAACCACCCTTTGGAAGATCTTGAAGATCAGTTTGTGCAATATCATCATTTAGCCAGAACCAAAAGATCTGTACTACCATTTATTGGTGATGCCTTAAGTTTCTTATCTGGGACTGTTTCTGAATCAGACTTAACGTCAATTAAAGCTACTATCAAGAATTTGGCAAAAGGACAATGAACTTTGGTCCATGTAGTACAGGAAGGTCCAAGTATCCTTAATGTATCCAGGGTGGCCATTAGAGCAAATAGACATACTATAAATTCTATTATCGATAATATTGAACAGGTGGATGAAAAACTTCACGAAGTGTCTCAGCAGTTAAATAACCGTATTGATGATCTTGAGTGGGCAACCACCACCTATCTTAGGGTGGAATTGGCTATCAAAGAAATCAGACAGGCTCTTCAAACATTAATGGCCTATTGTGATCATATTCAGGTTCAGTTGGGAGTATTGTCCCTGGATCACCTATCTCCAACAGTAATTAAGCCTGGAGAACTTCTTGATCTTCTGAAAGATATCCAAATGCACATACCTCCTAAGTTTATATTGGCAGCGGATCCTGTAGAAGATTTATGGAATTTCTATCAAACCTTGACATGTTCAACTGTATTGCATGCTAACAAAATTTTGATAGTTACCTCCCTGCCCCTGCATGATTTGGATGGAAGCTTCAAAATTTATAAAGTTCATAACATACCAATGCCAGTTGTTTTGGACACAATCTCTCGAAATGACATAGAAAACATGGAGGCACAATATCAGTTACAATCAATTGGTATCGACGTTAAGAGAACCAAGTATTTATTGATTGAGGATGCAGAAAAGCGAGCATGTAGTGATCACTTGACAGGTTACTGTCATGTTCAGAGCCCATCATATCCTGTAAATCTTAATCAGTTATGCGTGATAGCCCTGTTTATGAAAAATCGTGATAAGATTAGGGATCTGTGTAAATCGGAAGTATACCCACAAACCATATTACCCAGAGCCAATTATATCGAGAATGGGCGATGATTTATCACCACAATGGATGATCTAGATTTTACTGTAGTTCAGGTGTAATCAGACCTCGTACGATTATTATCAAGCCTCTACTACGTTTCATTCGGTTAAATGCAACCTGTTCGGCATCCAATGATTATCTCACCCTTCTAACCTATTATCACAATGAAAGTAGATCTTATATCAGCGATCTCTGGTTAGAATTGCCTGCTACTCCAAACATGTCGGACATTTTACTTTGGCAACCGTTTCATGCAAAACTTCGAAAGGTAAGAAATCTCAAAATCCCTAAACATTTGAGTACCATGAAGTCTTTCCCTATGGCTCAGCTCGTTGATCAGTTATCTGAGATAGATCCTGGGAACGTGGATTTTGGAATGGGAAATTGGAAATTAATTTTGTCTGTTGTGGGTATAGTAATTGTGGTCATAATAGTATCAGTAGTAATTGTTAGGAAATATAAGTCCTGGTTTACCAGAAAGTTCAGACTCAGGAAACACTCTCGGGTTGCTTCGGGCCAAGAGATTGTGTTGACACATGTCACCCATGAGGATACTGTGGAGAGAGAGAGCGGGTAGCCTCTGCACCACTCATGGCTGGAGGAGGGACTGGAGAGACAGGAGGGAATGATACTCCCTCCACGATTAGGCTGCTGTACCCAAGCCTGGATGCTGCGCAATCAAGACAGCATTCCTGAGATGTGACTGGCGCCAAGGCATTGGACAGGACTGCATCAATTGGATGACAAACACAACGCAAAGTCGGAACGCATCGGAGAACGCATTCATGGAGCTGGTGATGCGGTGGATCCTTCAATGTGACGATGAAAGGCCAGGAGACATTCTAGTGACAATAACATTAGTGGGTGTTGATCATCACCGTGACACCACACTGGATTAAAGAACTGTTTAAATGTAAATGACATTAATAAGCTTGTGTATTCATCTTCTACCTATGGATTGATAATTTTGTGAATTGCTGTAGAAAGACCAAGAGACATTCCAATAACATTCGTGTGTGTTGGTCATCACTGTGACACCACACTGGATTGCAGAATGGTCTTTAATGGCATTAATAAGATTGTGTATTCATCTTCTACCTATGGATTGATAATTTTGTGAATTGCTGTAGAAAGACCAAGAGACATTCCAATAACATTCGTGTGTGTTGGTCATCACTGTGACACCACACTGGATTGCAGAATGGTCTTTAATGACATTAATAAGATTGTGTATTCATCTTCTACCTATGGATTGATAATTTTGTGAATTCTGCGATTATCCTATTTACATTATTCTGTTGAATAATCTTGTCGAGAAGAGGGCGAATGTAACATAGTCATGTTTACGCTAGAAGCGCGATTGTTTGGCCACTGAATACATGGGTGATACGGTCTATCAGCAGGGCTGATATGACCAACGGTCAGCCAGCATGTGCACACATATCTGGTCATGATACTGATACTGTTATACTGGTTATCTACATGTAGGGCCGATAAGACCTAAAGGTCACGGGTAGCTGTCACAAACATCTTGTTGTGATACCCAGACTATCACAACGTTGCCGATATACTCCACCACTCGGGGTTGATGTGCATGTTCTAAACTATAAACTTGGTCCAGCCAATAAGGTATCGACACATCTCCTCTCAATAGACACAAACAAGGAATGGACAAAATCACTCGGTCAGATAACTACACCAGGTATTCAGTGGCCAAAGCAGACCTGTCTGGGCGACTCCTTGAGTCCTAGAACGCCTCAGTTCTCCGTCCTACCTAGACTGGTTGTAGCTAGGTAGGCCTTGTATATAGTTATGCCTTTGTAGTAATTGTATTTAGGACGTCTTGGAACTTTGATTAAAATCCTTGTCAAGCTTGTGACTCCTGTTGTGCCGGCCTGGGACTCTTGGGAACACTTAAGGTTGCTCTGTTACATAGATTTGAATTCTTGTCCATTCGTAATCGATATATCTCAATATCCCAAATGCATTACATGTCATAACTTACGTTGTAGGCATGTACCGTCATTCACCCATCCTGCTGCACACCCATTACGACAGATTCCGCTTGTCTTGTCACACCTAACACCATTCGACAGTTTGGTCCATAGAAACCATCCGGACATGCTACAAGCACGCACTTGATAAGGATATGGTGTAGCAATATCATACAAAATTATCATTTTTAAAAAAACAAAACAAGCAAAAGCCCCATGCAGACTCACCTTGCGTACATGTGACATGTTTCCATCCTGCTGCGCATCCTCCAGGACAGGTTCCGTTTGTCTTGTCACAGATGTCATTGTTTAGACAGTTTCCACACCGATAGTGACAGTTGATGCCGTAGGAGCCATGTGGACATGCTACGAACATATAACCATAATGAACAAATGCCGTATTTGTATTATGAAACTGTCCCTCCACACAAATCATGAAAGCTTCTTACTATTATGTCACTCAACCATACACATCAGAAACGTTCATCCTGTCACAGCTAAGAACTTTTGTTTACATTGAAAAGGTTGCCCTGTGTACACACAGACTGCTAATGGGCTTTCATTGCTTTACGTTGAATATGAAATGTGTAACAGAGTCAATACGTCAAGACGATCATAATAAACCAAACGTACGTGCAGAACTCAAATTTGGACCTCTCAATTTAATTTAAATAAAGTACTTTTAACATTCTAAAATAGTCATCTATGAAAATGCAAGTGCCTGTGGTAAAAAGGATTGGTCACTCTAACCACTAATGTTAACCAGTCAGAAATACACAGGTTGCAGGTTCAAATCCAGGTCGCTGCCTAAAAGTCGGCACATATCCTGACAAAAAGAGAACATGGGCTCAGTCAGGCAATAGGCCGCCATGTTGAGATCAGCACAGTAGTAATGGCAGAACACAGATGTGAGCTATTTCTTGAATTTATCTTGATTCTATGTCAAAAGGAGTTAAGTGAAAACTTGCTGATTTAGAAAATATGGATTTTTTAATATTTGTACTCCCTATAGGTTCAAGTATTTTGTTCGTCTTTTGTAGTTTTTTTTCTTAAACTCTCGTCATCCGTTTTGTACAAAAAGATAGCATATATGTACATAATACAACTCTACAACGACGACAACCATTATGTAAATGAAATAAACGTTGGTGAAAGTGTTTCAGCCTAATGTGTTTCTTGGCACAACATTCAGTCTCATTCTGTTTCCATGTACGTGTAACATCAAAACATGTAGCCGCACATTGCAGTAATAATTTGCTGAAACTACTTCATGTATGTGTCAGATCAACGCAACGTAACAGGTTAAGGAGGCAATTTGCACGAAGCATACGTAAGTAGTGTCAAAATTTGGATTTAGTCCTATAGTTGAAAATCCCTTTAAAATGTGTACAAAGACAGACACGTTGTTAAGTCCAGCTGTTGTACCACCAAATTCCTGTCTCAAACATAAATATAATCCTTCATACAGTAAACAGCGACTAAGTTTCGAATTCTGCAGCTGCTATTTAGATTAATTATGTGCATTCCTAAATGCATACATGTTCAGTAATGTCGGAAAGCGTCCGAGTTGACAGTACTGGAAATGTTAATCCCTAGTATGGTGATCTACCTTAAGTTGTTGCCCATTTTTACATTGTATTGTCCATAAAAAAGTTTTCGACTTTTAAACATACAGGTTAGGTAGTCTTCACTCATTTTGGGATAATCAAATAACGTAACTTTCTATCGTTGAATGGGATGTCTTGTACATTTTGTGCATGTATTATGAAGTTAGTTTTAGCCATTGAAATGCCTGAAATATTGCCGATGTGACTAAAAATCATAACTCAACAAGAGTAACGTACGGTCCACAACTGACTACAACTTCATCAGAAGTTTTCAATGAAAGTGTGTTATGATAGCCAAAGAAAAATAAGAAGAAAGACGTTCAGACATTATCACTCCAATTTTTAGCTTGAGTTCGTTAAAAAGAAGGGAATATTGAGAAGCTACTTAACTTCAGGTTCAGGTAGAGTAGGCATATAAAATCATTAAATAGGTACAGGTATAGGTATAGGTACAGAAGTAGGAATCATAATTTGACAAGCCGTTCAACAAAAGTTAAAATTGTATCTGTTGTGCACAGTGTCGTTGCTATGTTTGTATTTTCAGTACTTACCTGTTTGGCAGTCGGTACCATTATATCCTGGGAAACATCCACTAGTGCAGTGACCGGTGATCTTGTCACATAGATCAATACTGTTAAGGCATCGGCACTGTTTGTCACATTCTTCAGAAAACCACCCGTTACTGCAAACTGAATATTGTGCAACATAGCGTTCCAGTTAAACTGAAAGTATACTTACCATGTGTGTGTGTGTGTGTGTGTGTGTGTGTGTGTGTGTGTGTGTGTGTGTGTGTGTGTGTATAAATATATATGGAAAAGATGGAATATGTTCCAAGTGTACTTATTGTATTGCGTAACTTATTGCTGTTGGAGTATGACAATTCAATCTAACGTTAATTCATTTACCTGTGAACATGAGTTGAAATGTGTTAAGATGGTAGATTGTCTGTTCAGTATCGTTCTTTCTATACACGTACATATATCGTCAAGGGAAAATAGCAAAATAATTAATTATCATTATTAGAATAAATCAACTTTGGTATGTTTGTTTGTTGTACAAAACCACTTTTACCAGTATCCCAGCTATATCACGGCTGTAAACAGTCTAGTCTAGACCAGGCAACACAATGACTGGCATAAGTATCGATCTGTGCAACTGGAACACATCTATAACCCAAAGCAGCGAACCTAATCAGTCGTTAGCTGCCTCTTATGACAAGCATTTGTTGCTGAAGATAAGTCTTACACGGATCTTCATGGGTGCCAACTTTTGTAATGGACTATGGAGATAATAGCATGGACCATATATCCAGCTACTTTCAACAGGTGTGGTGAACCAGTATTTGGATACAAATACAGATTCCATCTCACTTCAGAAGCCACAAATGATTTCGTATGTGTCTGCAGTTTGAAAGTGTTTGATTCGTAGGACACGGCAATGTGTCTAAATACCCTCACAGAAAGGACATACCAAATATCTGCACCTCACGCAAGACAAGGTATTTCTGTTGACCAGGTATCCGTATATCCGTATACTGACAGTGGTTCCTGTCAGTGGCTGGCGGCAGGTGACGTTGGCTATAGGAGGAGGATGTTCAGTTGATGACCAGTTGTAGCACATCTGGTTGCCCACAAGTATCTCCATGCCGTTACTCCTCTCTTGGACTGTACAGAAATAGATGCAGAATGTGATGAGTACTCATTGTTTTCTGGCTGTTAAATATTACACAGATGTAGGTCTCGATATGAAAGATCATCTACTCATATTCTGTCGAACTAGTCTTGGTATGAACCATGGTAAAGCCAACCAATGACTTTAAACCCTTACGACTAATTATAAACGTGTACAGAATAAAAACGTATAAAGAGAATCGCATGTGGCTGTCATTTAATATAGCAAACAGCAAACGGAATGTATGTTTTAAAATATGAGGTTTGACATCAGATGCATCACTATGAGTGACAAATGTTTGAAAATCAGCTGCTTGTCAATGGCTGTTATGTATGGCATTACCAGACACTCAGTTCAGATTCGAGCGAAACGATACACAGACAATTTCATATAACAGTTGTTAGTAACATTTGTTTTGTTCGACTCTCAGAAAATTATTTTGAGGATAGATGTTCGGTTTAATCTACTTTGACTATTTGTAACAATACTGAATACATCACAAATGATTGGAAGTGCGACAAAGGGAGTGCACTTTCAATAGCGGAATGTAGAATACCAGCATTGGTAACATAGTAAGCGGTGATAAATTGCCACAATGGGCATGCTGCAAAATAGGCCCGGCCAGCTGTAATCTCTGTAGACCTATGATCTCCATACCCATTGTGATGTAACGTAAAGGCATGTGTTAGCCCACTTACGTAGTCCTAGCATTTGGAATTGCCTGTACCATAATGGATTACCCTAGGCTGCTTAAGAGCATCCCAGATTGTTTTGTAACTTCTACATATCTGCTGATATAAGAGAGTAATTCCAGCTGGGGCCCATGCAGTAAATCTTAAACAGAATGTGTGGAATCACGGCACTTTCACTGTACTTCGACGACAGGTTTATATGGTATACATTTATTTTGGCTTGATTTATAGATTGTACTCGTCATGATATGGCTGGAATACTGCCGATGTGACTTTAAATATTACCTCACGCAAATGTTGGTTGTTAGAAACAATGTCATTGAATCTTGATAGAAAGAATGTTATAGAATTACGACATCGCCTTAACAGGACTTTTGTATGGAAATATCAACTTCTGCTTAACTATTGAACGGGTCAGCAAGAAAATAATCTGGGAATATGTCAGTACTTGCAGAGGAGATCGTCCAACAACACTAGCTTTAAATGCATGGGTCATAATGGTCATCTTTAACCATTTAAGGCTCTCTTGATTACACAGTCTACCTGAAAAGAGACAGGCCCACTCTGATATGCTATCTTCTTTAAATAGTTACTTGTGGAGCACACTTTAATTTGGAATTGTTGTGCCTATTGATGTACGTGTAAAGTGCACTAGAGTTTATGTTATCACATCCAATACTTAACACTAAGGAGTTTAATTCAAAGATTTTCGAAATGTACAAAACGATCACAATTTCAATGATCTCTCAGAAATCTGCTTTATCCCTGCTTTGATATATGTACTTTGTCATGTTCTAATAAATTACATTGTAGGTAAATGACTTCACTGATTATAGCAAGCGCCCAACAAATAACAGCACACTTTAATTTGAAATTGCTGTGCCTGTTGATGTACGAGTAAAGTGCACTTTATGTAGAGTTTATCATTTAGTTTATTAGCCCTTATTTAGAGTTTATGTTATCAAATTCAATACTTAACATTAAAAAGTTCACGTTTAATTTAAAACTGTTTGAAATGTACAAAACGGTCACAATGTCAGTGATCTCTACATTAACTTTGTAGGTTACTGACCTTTACTGGAAACGTGAAGTAATTCTACAGTGTATGTAAAATACCCGGTTTCAGCTCATTTCATCGAAATCAATGGCCACTGTTAAATGTCAGCACCATTGATAACACAGTCGATTAGCATGCCCTGTATACAATGATCGTAAGGAAGATAGTAGAGGATCTAGAAATCGCTTTACTCTTGCTTCCACTCACATAAACCGCTCTTACTTTGGATACAGATCTTTCTGGACTGGATTCGTATCCTTGTAGTCATATCCATTTAGTCACTTGTAGTCATACACTTAGATTTTGAAGTGTGTCGTTAACTGTTTGGCAATTACTACACTGATTATCCGTGTTACAAGATATGTTGGCACGTTGATCGATAATCAGTTTTAGTGTGAATAAAGACGGTAAATGTTACCATTTCTTTCTTGATCCTGTTCACATTTTAACATAGCAACGAACTGTTTTAAACTTCATTTTATATTACTGACACATTATTGTATAATGTGAATAAATTTGCAGTACCCATGTAACCTTATACATTTAGTTGTAACCACACCTAAACATCTGTTAGCTTGTTTTCCCCTACCTCAATCTATATTTGCAGGCCCAACACTGAAGATAGTAAGTCATTCGGCTGCAATTTGCGTTGGTTTCACACAGTCTCATATATATTAGGCTGTCAGAGATGCAGTAAATATCATCATTCCCTCAACGTTCCATTTTTGATAGCAACACATTTGCAATTCAGCAAAATACATTCCTGCATTGTCCCCTCTGTCACTCATTCGGAGACCCAAACGTATAGTTTTCCTCTGTAGTATGACAGTTGTGAGTTAATATTTAACGTCACCACGGCAATAAGCATGATAGTAGATTCCGCAGGTAAGACCATTTACTTTTCGAAGCTTATTTCACAGGTAGCAAGGCCATCTCGCTTACTGAAAGAAGGATGGTACCAAGGGCATTTAGATTATTCTGGAGGTACTCGGAACAACAACGTGACATCAATCCATCATAAAACAGCGTATGTACTCACGCATTTCACGAATATAGTCTGATGTGTTGTATCTTCTCTGGGACTGAAGTGGGACATTCAGCATCTGTTTAAATAGAGGTACCTCCCTTTGGCTGATTATTATTACTACTTCAAACATGTTCTATTTCAGTGAAAATACTTATGGGGTTTGTAGATGAAAATATTTATTAATCCAGACAGAATATTAAATCACACGTTTTACATCGTCTGAATAAAGTTCCTACCAGTTACGGTCGTGGTGACACTGACAACAAGTAGTCCCATCCAGAATGAACACATGTCGCATACCTAAATGAAAAGACAAGGAATAACAGCCTTTCATTATTTCAATCACATAAACAGCGAATCTTAATGTAACTTATAGTATATGTATTTAAGCACGCGTCGAACTTGGCGTGACTTGACAGGCTGAAAACCTAACTTCTTTTGGTGAATGATGTTCTATGCTTTAAGTAAAGGAGTCAAAATACTTCCACCATGAAAAGTCCATTTTATACCGTTATACTGCCATATTGCAATGGATAGAGTGGGTCTAGATTGACGTATACGCGATATCGTCCCCCGTCATTTGTGTGCGGAATGAGTGAGCTCCATTCTTCATGACAGTTTTTAATTTTTTCACCACCAGTCTTAGCTGTATTCTGGAACTGAACCCTGTTATACCGTGGTTGTGTCACAGGCACTCAGCACATTAGAAGCTACGGACTTTAAGGCGAGTTGTGCTCAATACCTAATTTGAAAAACAGAACACGAAATATTTCCATAATTAAATATAATTTTACCACACATACCAGAATGTAAATTACAGTTTGAATGTAGAATGGTGCTCCGTTGCAGCACTTGTGATACACGTCGACAGTTGAGTAGGAAGTGCCCGTGAAATCGTTTCAATGGAATAGTTTCTAAGCTGTTTCAAATTTGGCAGAGGTTAAGGAAGTTGCCCCACAGAGAAACCATTATGCAAAAATGTTAAAAATAACTGCCGTAATTAGTTGATATTTCCCTGCAGAGTTAAAAAGTACTTTGTATGTGTTTAGGTACCTCAAGGGGAACAGCATGTTATTACTGAACTTTTGTGTTATAATAATTGGTTGACTGCCATGTTTGTATGATGTTTATGTTCGTGTTTAATCATATTCAGGTATATTCTGATAATGTATCACTAAGTTGGAAAATATGTGGACAATATGATATGAACTGTATGTATTCATATTTTACGCAGTTGAATGAAGGTTTAAACATATCTTAAAGACATAATTGACAAATCTTATATTCTTTAACATCCTACACCTACTGTAGTCATCTCCAAATCAACACCTTTCTGATGTAATAATGTTTCTACCGGTGAGTGTAACTAACGAGGATGTGAATGCACTTCGTGAAATAGCTGACATCAACTAGGGAAAGGCTGAATATCTATTATGTTACAGTCTTTAGTACCTGCATGACTAATTACGATTCTTGTATCATCTTACTAATCTGTTACTTGTTGCTTAAGATGACATCTGTGGAAACAAAGCGACCAGTTTATCCCGATTTGTGGAAATGTAAGAACATGAATAATGTAACATCTGTAGTTTGTATAGCAGTGTTTTATATATATAAGTGAATGTTTCAAATACGCTACGTTAAGCACCTGATGTAGTATAGACTTCAAGACATAAGATTATGCAGTGTGTTTTCAATAGTGCACGCTTGTGGGCTGGTGCATGCCTCCATCAAAGGACTGAAAGCCTTGTTGCATAATCCGAAGCAATATATTTTCAATAAAACATCTTCCAGTTAAAAACAAACCATATTGTTGAGAGTGCGTACGATTACACGTGGAACAGACTGAGAGAAAGGGAGTGTTAAAGATTTACAGACAAGGTTGGTAACGGGAATTTACATCAGACATACGCTTCAGACACTCTATTCATGTGTAGAATCTAACCCGTATCATCAGTACGACCAGTCATGTGGCTACAGAATCTCCAGAAATGTAGAAAGTTTGCGGTTACAGGACGGGTATATCGCCATTACGGCGACCTCCCAAACGTGTAGCATATGTAATCCAGAAATAGTGGTTTTGTAGAGAATGAGATTTGTCGAAAATTCACTCATATTACAGCTGCACCAGAATCAGCGCTTCTTGGGTATTGTCAAATACATTTACCCTGGGTAATACAACTGCTGTTTCTTTGTGGACTGGTCATATCTGGAAGAATTCTATCATTAGAGAAGAACAAAATGCTGTGTATAAATATTCTCCGTATTGGCCCAGACACAAATGGTATACTCCGTTCTGATTACAGTGATGTTTCAATAAGGAGTCTTGTAATCTCCGCAAGGATGATTAACAGGGTACACAATCAGATTCCATCAGGACTATCGAATAAGGAAACATCGAAAGTGATGACAAAACTGCGATATGAATGAATAGATTTGATATGTTGTTTCCACTCAACCGTACTGACAATACATGTAAAAAGCTCTGTTCACTCCTGAACGCTCATTGTTTAATTTAAGAAAGGATAAACCCCTAGAGCTACATCAAAACTGAATGGAGAGGAGGATAACTTCTTAAAGCTCACAAAAACTGAATCATGGAAGAACACCCTTTAACGGTCAATAAAAATATAATCATGGGTCAACATTTCTCTACTTCCACTACGAATTAAATCATGGATAGAATCACTTCTTAACGTTCAGTGCAAATAAGTATTTAATCATTGCTTTTCGGTGTAACAGTTTGTCGCTTTGCTAATTATCGATGGGAATACACGTGCTAGAACAGACATGAACTGGCATGATTTCATAATGTTGTACAGCTCGGCAATGATAACTGTGAACGACTGCGTATGAGTCTTTCGTGAGTGTTCTGCATATGTTTTCACAGCTGCATCACTGGTAACATCACGCCTCGACTATTGGATTTTTCTTCTCTTTGGAATCACAACATCAACAACTGAAGAAACTACACGAGTGTCACAACAATGCTGTCAGCGTTGTTACAAAACGAGTAAGTATGACCATATAACACCTGTCCTGAAACACTTCCACTGGTTGACAGTGTTATCCGCATGAAACACTGGCACTGGTGTACGTGCGCCTGGGTGGATCAGCTCCACTCTTATTCACAGACACCAGACACGTCGCTCACTCAGATAAAACCCCCGAAAACATGAAGGTCCGGTTTAGAATATTGACCTTCAGTAACCCATGCTTGTCGGAGTAGTCGATTACCAGGATCGGGTGGGCAGGATTGCTGACTTGGTTATCACATGTCATCGGTGTGGTGATAAGTGGAATGTCTGGACCAGACTCGATTATTTTCAGACCACCGTTATACAGCTGGAATATTGCTGGGTGCGGCGCAAAACTAAACTCACTCGCTCACTCAGACCTAAGGAGAGGCTTCGACTACAAGTACCACCTCTTTCGCACAAAGACGTTTGGCGAAAGAGCCCTTGAATATGCCGGACCATGCTTGATGAATGACCTTCCAATCCACATGAAATCCCAGACCAATCTCATTGGATTCAAATCAAAACTCAAGACACGCTTTTCTTTTCATCTTAGTTCTACAATAGTGAAATTCACTTTCTCAGACAGCGCTTTCCAGCAGCATTCTCCTGGATATCAGCGCTTTACAAGATATGTGGATAGATAAGAAGCACTGAATTTTACTGGAATCTTTATGTCTGCATGACAGACAAACATTTAACGTTTTAAATACGTTGTGTTAACTCACCATGTGGTATGATAGTTGCCATCCCCAAACACACAATTTTGTCTCTCCATCATATAACGATATTTTGTACTTCTCACGTCGAAGGACCTGTACTCATCTATCTAACCCATTGTTCAGACTGTGATTCTTTGATTTTGGGTAGCTTACCCAACTGAATTTTAACAAGGGAGGGAAACAAACACTTTGTCTATGTTCGAGGAAGCATAGTCATACAATCGGAAGTGAATTTCATTCCTACAAATAACAGTGATTGTAAGGCCTTTTTGCAAAGCTGGAAAAATACATAATTGAAATCTTAAGGTAAACAAATTGTATTTGTAACTTCAGGTAAAACATAATGAAGGGTGTTTCGGGGAAGCGTACATAGAAATGAATATTAGGCGTTTGCCGAACACATTACACGTTTAGATAGGAGTTGAATATGTTTGAGCAAGATCAAGTGTCATTGAAAAGAGATCGTGTTGTGTGTACAGTAGGTGTCCATAAATCTGTATGGTTAAATAGAACATCTTAGAAAGCACTGACTTCAACGATTCAACGTATATGTGTCGTTAATAACAAATGCACACGTAATTACAACAAATAGAACAAAAATCTGTCCGTACTTACCTCATGAAGACCTCACAATTCTGTAGAACCGTGTCTGCGCACTAACACTGCAGACTAGTCGGCTACCAGGAAGTAAAAATGTTGACACAAAGGGCCATGTGACCCATGAACTGTTTACTTTACTGCGCTGATACATCATCTGTGTTAACAATGTTTGATGTTAGTACGATTGCAAGAAACAATGGTCAGTCAGAGAGACAGGCAGACAGAACAGTGCGTTAATATGTATTGTCTCATTGTCCATATTTTAGCAATAAATTGAGTCAGTGAATTCATATTTAACGTCACATCAGCAATATGTCAGTCACATCGTGACGAAGACATATGACACTGCCATTTTTACAAAAGTAACCTCGAAACCACTGTAACTGTTTAAGATTTTCCTCTAAACCTGCATTGCCCACTTTAACTTCCTACGAAAGTTAAAACTACCCGTATTATATGACGTATCGTCCATTACAGGTTCGAATGATAGTATACCTACATTACTGGTATAGTCGCTGTCTCACAGATATTGCGTGAATGAATCAATATTACGTATATGCATTGATAGTTTCTATATTCTATGGTTAATAGATGTATGGCAGGCTTGGATCAACCGCAAATAAGTACAGAAAAAACGTCGTTGTAACTCGTTATTTTGATTGATTCATAGTGCTAAGCCTTGGCGTTTAGTTTTTCCTTACTTTATGAAAGATGCACATACACATGTAAAACAAACAACAGTATTGCACGATATGCAAAACCTACCTTAGCGTGGCACAGATGTTGCTTTATTATGTACGTACTTTTGCATGATGTTACGAGAGTGTTTTTTGTAATTTGCATAATCACTGATTATGTGATACTTATTATGAGTAACATTTCGTATCGTATATGTTTAATACCATTAGTATTTTAGTGGCACGCCTTTCTCGATAGCGCTCAAAAGCTGTGTCCCTTGTTTGGTTGCTTATCTTGTTGACTTCCGGCTATCGCGAAAGTTCTAAGTGAATGACCATACTGTCACGTTTTGCTCGAATGTTCCCGACAGTGTGTCAGTGTATAAAAAGGCAGATGGGGAAATCGTACATGGACACACACGAACTTTCAACAGATACATCTGACCGCCTCGTCGTATGTCTGTCAAATTCATCTGACTTGCATTCAAGACTGAAACTGTCTGCCTGACTACTCTCATTTAAACGACCTCCAGGTAGTATATCTGTGTTGTGATTTATTGCAACCAGCTCATTTTTTTCTGAATATGTTACTGACTGTTTTAGTCTCTTGTTTGTGTTGTATTTTTCGGGTTCAAAGGGGACTCTTACACCTTTTGTCAAGGCACTTTATGAACCGTAACAATGAAGTCCCACTATCAAGTTTTAATCTGAAACATTTTCACTGGAGGAATCTATTGAGACAGTTTTCTTGTTCGGGAAGCACTTTAGATTTACTGATAGACTTCATAGACTGGTGATGAGCAGGTATGACCTTGGAAAAGGACTACTACGAGTACAATGGTTGATTGTTACACCTTGGTTACATGAGTGACAGACAAGGTTCAGACACCGTCGACACAATTGCAACTTGGATTACGAATGACAGTTGTAATCATACCAGGGGCATTCATTAAAGAGTTCCCTTGACCCACATCTGGTTGTCAAGTGTGGCTGAAACACATACATATATGGGTCATGTGGTAATTTTCAGCATTGAACTATGAAATCCATTTCTTTGACAAGTGCTATACTGAAGAGAGGTGTGACGATGGAGTCAGTTGAGTGGCGAGCAGTGATCAAGTTTCAGTTCTTGAAAGGTCTTACACCAAAAGGAGACCTTTGATGGGGTTGGTCACGTGGTCTCGGTGATGGCGGCACGCATGAAACTGCTCTGTGCTTAAATAACAGTTTTCAGGAGTAACTACTGGAACTGTGTATGAAAACCAGGTCCCTATTGTGCATAAGGTACTGTACTTGAACCTAAGAACCATGAACATCGCTATTGAAGTATGGAGAGCGAGAATTGGGACATTTTCTCCCCGAGTGAGACGGGGTATCCTGAACACCCCCGTTATAAGGAGCCCGGGTGGTATACGCCTATGCTTGAGACTGACTACACTGATGTTTGCACTCCTAGCGATAGCTGGAGATGTTGAAACAAATCCAGGTCCGCCCAAAAAGCCCTCGGACCCAACCCACATTCAAACAAGACTCTCTACTAAAAATGTATCTGGCGAGGTGCTTTCTGAAGATACAACCCTGTCCGACCTCGCTAAAACAATGGCGTCAATTCAGATACAAATTACCTCCCTTGACCGGAAGCTGGAAATGTTTACAGCCGACTACAATATTAAATTGGAGGCACTGGAGAATGAGAACTCGGACCTCAAGTCTCAGCTAGTGACTATGGTCAGAAAAATGGATGAAATGGAGTCACAATCCAGGCGAAATAATTTATTGATTCATGGACTTGATGATAAAAGAGGTGAGACTTGGGAGGAAACGGAATTGAAAGTTAGACAATATCTCCGAGACGAACTCTCGGTGTCACCTGAATCAGTAGACAGTATTGGAATAGAGAGGGCTCACAGGTTACATTCTAAATCTGGAAAGCGACCTGTCATTGTGAGATTCAGCCTCTACAAGGAGAGGAGTAAAATCTTTGATATCGCTCGCAAGACCCTGAGAGGTAATACAGCGTTTAGGGTATCAGAGGATTTCACGGCCAGGGTGAGAAGTGTTCGCTCAAAGTTGTTCCCGTATATGAAATCTGCAAGAGAAGAAAATAAAGTTGCTTACCTGTCCTATGATAAACTTATTATAGATGGTACTGTGTATATATATGAAGAAGGCAATGATGACATTAAACAGATCGGTCATCGTAAACATTGGGAGAACAGAAGGACAAAATCCAATACGCCTCCAGACTCTGCATCATAGGACAGTGGTCGAGCCTTCAACAATCTTGTTGATACTGCATGTAATTCATGTAGTCTACAACCATGTACTAAAATTTGTATACGGAATATCCATGGTTTGTTATCTAACTTAACATCCCCTGACTTTTTACAATTCTGCAAACAATTTGATATGTTCTGTCTTATTGAAACTTGGTATATCAAATCACTAGATTTATATACGTTATTTCCAGGTTATAATTGTTTTATATGCGACCCTATTAAACTATCAAAGTATGGTAGATATTCTGGTGGTATTGTTTTGTGTGTGAAGAATAAGCTTGCATCATTATGTACTAGAGTATATGACCAATGGGAAAACTGTGTGTTTCTTAAAATTTTAAATGATACCATTACAGAAAATATTTTCCGTGGATTTTTTTATGTACCTCCCGATAAATCTACATTTTTATGAAAATGCAGAGAACAATGGTATTGATCAGATTGAAAAGAAACTTTCCAGGATATGTAGTGATTTTAATGACACTTCATTGTTTATCCTGAGTGGTGATCTGAACGCTCGAACCGGTAACATGGATGATTTTATTATTGATGATAACCCCAATTACTTACCTCTACCTGAAGATTATGAAACAGACACATTCAACATGCCTCGGGAATCACTTGATTTGGACATAAATGCATATGGAATACAACTACTGGACCTTTGTAAGATATTCAGCATTCATATTGTAAATGGCCGTACTGCGTCAGACTCACCCGGCAAGCACACATTCATCTCCCATATGGGAACCAGCACAGTGGACTATTTCCTTGTGTCCAGTCAATTATTTGATAAAGTTATGGATCTTAAAGTTTGTGATCGTGTCGAATCTGACCATATGCCAGTACTGTGCACCTTGAATATAGTATTCAAGGGTACCACGACTGAAGAAAGTGATATCAATCTTACAACTGTTCCTAGATGCAGGTTACCTGAACCAGCTACTTCTAGTTATAAAGCACTCTTACGATCACCAAATGCGTTGGACGATTTTCTTGCTGTGTTGCAGTCCGACATAAACCTTGCTGTCTCAAAACTTAATGATTTTCTTATTATATGTGTATGTACAGCTGGCGGCTTTTGTGTGTCCAACAAAACAAATACTAAAAAACAACCAAAATGGTTTGATGATGAATGTGCAGAAGCAAAAAGGGAGAAATACAGAACTTTGAATTTATTCCGAAGATATAAATGTAAAGACAAGCTTAGTAAATTTGTGGAAGCTAAAGCTAAGTTAAAAAAACTATGTGCTGTAAAGAGGGAAAATCTTGAAAAAAGCTTAGCCGAGGATCTGTGTAGAGCGGCTAAGATTGGTGACTGTAAGTCCTTCTGGAATAGTTTAAAACATTCATTAAGGAGTTAGAGTTAGAGGATGTCCACTGTCACCAGACAATCTTTATAGTTATTTTAAAGATCTCTTTAACCCAAGTAAACCCCAGGCAAATGAGGATTCCGATCAACATGTGTTTGACTTTATATCTAATCACGCTTGTGATGAGTGTGTAAATTCATCCGGTGTGGATCAACTGTTGTCGGATAGTATTTCCGATTATGAAATTACTGAAGCTATACAGAAGATAAAAACAGGAACATCCCCCCGGGGAGGATGGTATCCCCCCAGAAGTTTTTAAGATTGGTCAGTCTACTTTACTAGCTTTCCTGAAACCTTTATTTAACGCAATATTTGACACTGGAACATTCCCAGAATCATGGAACTCTGCCTTAATTATACCTCTATTTAAGTCAGGCTGTGCAACCGACCCCAACAACTACAGGGGTATATCTCTTTTGAATATATCAGGAAAAATATTTGCATCAATACTAGATAAGCGCCTGCGAACATGGATAGAATTGAATGATATTCTTACAGAAGCACAAGCGGGGTTCAGACCCGGGTATGCAACAACTGACAACATATTTACCCTACCGGCTTTATGTTCTAAGTATTTATCAAAGCCTAAAGGTCGATTCTTTTGTGCGTTTATTGATTTTAAAAAGGCTTTTGACTCTGTTGACAGAACCAAACTTTTATATCTATTACTTAAGTCAGGTTGTCATGGTAAATTATATAATCTTCTCCACAGTATGTATTCATCTGTAAAATGCTGTGTGAAAGTTGGAAATTGTTACAGAACTAATATGTTTTCTACAAGTACTGGGGTGCGCCAAGGCTGTATTTTAAGCCCCATTCTCTTCATCTTCTTTATAAATGAACTTTGTTCAGAAATTTGCAAATCTTGTAAACATGGTGTTTTTCTATCACAGGACATTGATGATATTATGATGGTATTATTTGCTGATGTTTTCCTATACTGTAGTTGGCTTACAGCAGCAACTCAATGTGTTACATCAATTTTGTATAACCTGGGGTTTGAGTGTTAATATTGAGAAAACGGATATAATTGTATTTAGAAATGGAGGTGTATTAAAGAAAGATGAAGTTTGGTATTATGGTAATACAAAGCTTAAATGTGTTTCATATTACAAATACTTGGGGTTCAACGTTGATATTCTCTTCCAGACTGAACTGGACAACAGCCTGTAAAAGTTTGGCGACTCAAGCAGCTAAGGCTACACAATCTGTTTACCAGCTTTTTAAAAAGAATCCCTTTATTTCATTTAAAATTGCCTGTACCATATTTGATTGTAAAATTTTACCTATCCTTTTATATGGATCCGAAATTTGGGGAACTAAATATTTTCACAGTTTAGAAAAGGTACAAGCTTCATTTTTTAAACATTTCCTAAAGCTTGGAAAATTTGCCTCTAATAAGGCTATCTTGGGTGAAACTGGGCGCTGTAACATATTTGTGTCAAGTAGAATAAGAGTAATAAAATATTGGCTTAAATTATTGAGAATGGAATCATTTAGATACCCAAGGCAAAGTTATATTTTCTTAAAAATGCAGGATGATAGTGGCAAGCGAAATTGGAAGCGAAATCAGAGGTTAGACAATTACTTTTTTCAACTGGCTTCTCTTATGTGTGGATATCGCAGGATGTTGGAAATGTATGTTTAAGCAACGCCTTGAAGATATTTTTCGACAAGAATGGTTGATGTCACTTAATGACTCGAATTTTTTAGAATTTTATTCATCCCATAAAACTTTGTTAGAGCCTGAATTTTATATCACACACTTGCAAGATAAAGGTCTGATGAGGGCGTTTTGTAAATTACGAATAGGTTTCCATGATCTGAGAGTTAATCATGTACGTAAATCCAAAAGAGACTTGCCAGATCTAAGTGTATCCATTTGTAGACACTGTAATCTAGGGTATATTGAAAATGAATTTCATATATTGTTTGTGTGCACAGTGTACTCCGACTTAAGAGCGAAATATCTGCCATTTATTTCATTGCTTGTTACAGATAAGCACACACTTTCCAATCTTATCAATGCTAGAAATATTGATGTTATTAAAGCAACCGCATTGTACTTAAAGCATGTATTCGAAGCAAGAACTGTAAATCACAACACGTGACCTGCATAAAATGTACCTGTATTTGTACTGTAGGCCTCAAGGCCCTAAATACTGAATAAACAGAATTGAAATTGAAATTGAGACCTTTGATGAAATGGAAGCAACGTATGGGGGGATATCTCATCGTATGACGTAGTTAAACTGGCATTGCCTGGTCGACCTCATTTAGTCACTGATGAAGACACTGTGGAGACACGGTTTTACTGTTTGCCACTTAGCCCATGATGACATGTGCTTAACACGATTGGAATTGCGTGTAACTATTGGTTGTTGCTGTGTAGAGAAAGACTAATAATGTGCCAAGTTTCATATGACTAAGTCTACCGCAAGTGGGTCAGGGATAACGTTTAATGAACGCTCCTCGTATTGTCAATAATGTATTTTTTAATCTTAAAGGATCTCTATAATATGCAACCGGGAAGAGAGAGTGAAGAGGGATAGTATGATACTTTTATCCTCTTCAACATCGTCCTTGTTCTAAGGATCTCTAGCACATGCTCCTTTGCACACGGACATCTTATGATTTGGTTTCAGTCCTTGTGTGATCGTCTTCTCAGCATTGGTAGTAATTCAGTTGAACTTCTTATGCACAAGGCACCGCCAAGACGGTCCTTCACCATGGGCACACAGAAAATTCATTCCCAATAGGTAGACGTCTATATTTACACCTAGCAGATATCACACACTCGGTACTGAGTCCGGTTAGTGAGACCTCATGACAGCATAGTTATGAGCTTTAGTTGTCTGGCTTATTTTGTTCAAGCGTATTGCTTGTCACAGGCATTCAGGTGTCAGAGGTATTCATGTACTGGGAGATACTTACTGGATGTCATATGATAGCTGGTACAAATTTCATTGGGACATATGATAATGTCGCTTTTACGAAACTGATTAAGATGAAGACGTTTTATTTAACTTAAACTCCTTGTATTTTGTGAGCTTTATACAGCTCGATTGTCAAATGACAGTGACGTAGGCATAACTGAAGCTGAATGTGGATGTTCTTGTTGAGACGGAATTGACACTCTTGATGGGGACGTAGAGTAAATCTATTCAGTTGCCTGATAGTATATAGATACACACGTTTATATATACTCATGCATTTGATATTTTAAATTGATTGTTAGGGCATTTAGTATCATTTATGAGAAACTAAATAACTAAATGTTAAGTGACTTATTTTTCAAAACAACAGTGACAAGGAACTTTAGCAAGATGAAAAAAGTATATCGCCAATGATTTGTTAACAGTAACACACACGCAGACATAAATCAAAGAAATCATTTTACTTGTACCTAAACGCATACATCAATACGTGTAATACTTTACGCAGGAATGGACAGTCGTGTGCTTTTTCTAAATGGCGTGCTGTTTATTAATTATGGCTATGTAACACTATGTTTCATGTGTCGATTGAGGTTTAGTGAACTCAGCATATAACAGTTTAGGCAAATAATAATTTAGGCAGAAAACAATGTGCGGCGGACAGAGGACAAAGATAAAATAAAAAAGTGATTCACCAAATACATAAAAATGAACTAAGTTGGGTACAGGCGTCAGTTTTGTATAATGTGTGTGTGATTATCACATTCATGTGCGCAAACCGTATCATACGTTTCTACCAGAACTGCGTAAACAGTATTTGTTGGTATAATAACCACACATGGTTTGAGCAGAATGTGATATCGATGTTTTGTATGAACAATACAAAATAGTTTCTTGTTGCATTCGATACCCTCCATTTGTCACCTGAATCATCTGATCACCTGTTATATCTGTAACCACAAACAGTACACGGGAACTTTAGCAAGATGAAAAAAGTATATCGCCAATGATTTGTTAACAGTAACACACACGCAGACATAAATCACAGAAATAATTTTACTTGTACCTAAACGCATACATCAATACGTGTAATACTTTACGCAGGAATGGACAGTCGTGTGCTTTTTCTAAATGGCGTGCTGTTTATTAATTATGGCTATGTAACACTATGTTTCATGTGTCGATTGAGGTTTAGTGAACTCAGCATATAACAGTTTAGGCAAATAATAATTTAGGCAGAAAACAATGTGCGGCGGACAGAGGACAAAGATAAAATAAAAAAGTGATTCACCAAATACATAAAAATGAACTAAGTTGGGTACAGGCGTCAGTTTTGTATAATGTGTGTGTGATTATCACATTCATGTGCGCAAACCGTATCATACGTTTCTACCAGAACTGCGTAAACAGTATTTGTTGGTATAATAACCACACATGGTTTGAGCAGAATGTGATATCGATGTTTTGTATGAACAATCCAAAATAGTTTCTTGTTGCATTCGATACCCTCCATTTGTCACCTGAATCATCTGATCACCTGTTATATCTGTAACCACAAACAGTACACGGGCTTAACGTTTATTTTCATATTTTCATCATGATACTCCCTTTACACATCTTGTCGGCCCTACAGCCGAAGCTTATTTAAAGTAACGTAGACTGAACACATACATAAAGTATATTATACCACGCCATGACATGTTTACGACACAAGTGCATAAATCGCGCGTGTGAGAGATATACCGGTATTTGGGCACGAATGTGGTACGCATACTGTGTCCATTAAGGGGTGTTCTCAGTTAATAATAATTAGGGCTGGGCGATGAGTCTGTTGCTGAAATGTGTTCACCGATTATGGGTGCAGCTCATAGCCACCTAGGCCAATTATAGCTTAGTGGACTGGCTGTAATAAGTATCACGGACATGAATATTTACTCAGTTTATGAGAACGCTTTGATCAAAATCAATTAAGTTGGTGAAGTTGAGCATAAAATAGTGCTGTTTATCTAAATATAATTTGTCCATTGAATTAGTTGGAGATGATATTACCATGTTTTTTCACAAAATTGTCCATGAGCGTCCGTGGTGTTCACTCTCGGGTGGTAGTTTAGGATGGTGGACGAGAGTGATAGAGATGAAGACATCAGCAGCCATGTTGTATTAATGTTTGGTTGAATTATGGTTGAAATGGTATACACAATGGTAAACATGTGACAGAACTCACATCGGGACTGAGTGGCCAATGATCCCGATGTGGAGACCCGCTCTGTCACTTACACCCATCCAGAATTCCGATGGCGATTCTTCGTCGTGGACGTAGTCGTAGGTGGGGCGACGGCCTTGGCCGACACCCCGACTAGCCGCACGATCCGTCCACTTCTCTTTTCCCTTACTGGTCTCCTTGGTCTTGCTGGATGGTCTCTCTGGTTGGTCTCACTGGATGGTCTCCCGACTGACCACATCAGTCAGGTTTTTAAACACAGGGCCATTACGCCACATTGTGCAAGGTCACTGGCCCATGCACATGTACATACGTAAGAATCGCCGACGTAGGGAGGTGTTAACTGACATGTATTGACAGCGTTTGAGAATTAAGGGTCCTGCCCGGAGGAGGGTTTATGATAAGAGGGGATACACCGAATGTTTGCAGAATACATAACATCGACATAGGGATTAGAATTTCGGTGCACTTCGGACTTATATTGAAACAAATAGATCGTTTGAATAAATGAAGGTTTAAGGAAACTAATTGAAATGATTTAGTCTATGACAAAATGAAAAAGACATCTTTTACATGTAGATGCAGAAATGTTGATTGAAACGTTGAGCATAAAGTAGTGCTGTTTATCTAAACATAAATTGTCCATTGAATTATGTTGGAAATGATATTACCATGTTTTTTATTCAATGAAAAAGACATTCATTGAAAGTGAATCATTACAAATGTTACAAATCAATAGTGGTGCAGCGAATTCATTTTCATCTTATTACAGCTTCTGTCAGGACTATAGTCACAGATAGTGATCCCAGTGGTACATACCTTGATACAGACTGTAATTAGCGTACATACTCGTAAATTTCCTCCACTTAATAACGGTCAAGAACAATGTGTCACATAGCGAGGGTACTTATTTACCAAGTACTGTTATGGTGAACAATATAAACTACATATTTCTGCAGTTCGCTATCGTGTTCTATTCGTGTTAAAATCATCCATTTTCATCATGAAGATGGTCGACGACGTAGTAATATGTAATACAACTGTCAAAATGTTCGCATGTTCTTTTTGTTGCTGGAACCTTTGTCCTCTCATCCAGTTTCATCATGAAGATGGTTGACTGTGTTGTAGTAGGGCGTGGCACTGTCGATATGTTCGTATGTACTTTCTGTGGCTGTTGTCTTTGTCTTCTCATCAAGTGTTACATAATGTTCCTCGCTCATCTTGGTCTGTAAGATCTCCAGTTGTTTCAGTAATCTGGCGTGAAAATAGTTTTTGTTGTTTTGTAGAGCACAACTAAATGATTGCTGTAAAGTATATGCAGGGGTTTGACTGGGTGAAAAAAATGGCTGTTTTGCAGAGGGACTTGTAACGCTGACCTCTGCCATCAAGGTATGTACTGTCAATAACGGGGTCTTAAGATACTATTTGCACACACGTGAACAGAACATTATGTTTGCTGAACAACTGGCGGATAAGGAATGAAAAAGACGTTCGTTAATTTTCCAAAACCTACGACTACTGGTAAAAGGAGGCAAAATATGTTACCGTCTGATGTATAGTGTTCCCCCAGTCACTGTGCAGATCAGCAACACACCAAGTACAGATGCCACTGGGGTTCCCCAGTTGGATCCCTCCTCTGTAGGGAAAAACAGACAAATGTGAGCCCTCCATCATGCACATAGACACTATATGCACGTCTGCTGGAAGCCCGGAGATACATTGTACATCTTATACTTTCAGCGCTAATACGCTTTTGCACTTTCATAACATAAATCTAATACAAGTAGTGTTAAATGACCATCGTTCCAAACCCATGCAATACACAGGAACTACAGCTTGGTAGGTCGTCTCATTACGTATGATCATACTGTATCGTCTCACCACTATCAGCGTCACTGCACTTCAAGTCCTTACATCCACAATCTGCTGTACAGTTAATCCTGTGCGTTCCTACGGCACATCCTGGAAGACAAATTAAGACATCGTTCTAAGTAGAAGTCTTGTGTTTCATGTGAGATGTCTGTGTATCAGGTGTCCATAAGAATTTCCCGACACCATATTAAGTCATACTGTTCATGTTCTAATATTATCCCTGTTTTTTAACATGCAAGTGCCCTAGGCTAAGAGCGTGTCGACCGATGTTACTGTTTTTACGAGTGTCGTTGACTTTGCTTTATGCCATGGACTGCAATGGTCGTAATCAGACTGGCACTAGTTGCCAAAACGACCATTGTATCTCGTCATGAGTAGTGATTGCCAAGTTCGGCAGCAGTCAGTTCCAACAATTCAAAGTTAACTACATCAAGAGCAAACGGCCTGAGAACAATGCTTGTCATACCCTTGACGTTTCCTGTAACTTATTTACCAGTACAAAGGTTAACACGAATCCTGAAGTTGAAGTCCATCTGGACATACAATCACAGTGTGAAACGCCCATACAGGATATGCAGGTAATGGATCTAATGTTTATCATTGAACAGTTCATGAATTGATTGAAATGAAAACAAAAAGTATCTAATAGTTGCATTTCCCTTCATTAACCTAATTGACAAATATCTCTAATGTAGATATTATGAATTGATCTTTCCTGCTGCTCATTCTCCAAGTTCTGTTTCTTTGTCTTTTCACAGCTGACACCATCTACACAGCTGCCACATCGTGAGGCGCAAAGCGCACAAACATAACGAACACATCAAGTAATAGGGTACTGCGACTTTTACTCTAATTCCGAAAGGTACAGACCCACCTTGTAGACATGTGTCATTGTACCATCCAGCTGAACATCCTCCAGGGCAGGTTCCGTTTGTCTTTTCACAGATGTCACCGTTGAGACAGTTTCCACAATGAGAGGTACAATTGATACCAAAGAATCCATTTGAACATGCTACAAAGGCATAACATATGGAATAACTGGGGAAATCGTATTGATGTTTCTCCTGATATGGCTGTTACACACGAGTGTCATTGACTTTGCTACATGCCAAGCTGGATTGCAATGACCATAACCAGATTGTCAGTAGTTGCCATAACGACCATTGTTTCCTATGTCAGTCTGTGCTAAACTGCTGAGAGCCAATCCACTTATAGCAAAGGAAACAACATGGTAAGATTGAATTAGGCAGACATATCATAGATTTGAATTCTCGTCCTTTCACCCAATTGATATATCTCAATATCCCAAATGCAATACATGTCATAACTTACGTTGTAGGCATGTACCGTCATTCATCCATCCTGCTGCACACCCATTAGGACAGATTCCGCTTGTCTTGCCGCAGCTGACACCATCCAGACAGTTTCCACATTGTGAGGCACAGTTGTTACCATAGAAACCATCCGGACATGCTACAAACACGCATATTATAAGGATATGGTGTAATAATATTATACAAAATTATTCTCATTTAAAAAAATACAAACAACACCCCCCCCTAAAAAAAATAAAATAAAACAAAAAAAAAACAAAACAAACAAACAAACAAACAAAACAAACACATACAAAAACAAAAAAAAACCAAAACAAACAAAAACAAAAAGAACCAGCAAAAGCAAAAAACAGAACAAAAAATCTAACAACACCAACAAAAAAGACTCCTTAGATTCTTACCTTGTTCCTGTCACTCTACCACACTGATGTACATTCTCCAGGAACGTTCATTCTTTCACAGCTAAGAACTTTTGGTTACATTAAAAAAGTAATGGGCTTTCATTGCTTTACCTTGTGAAATGTGTAACAGAGTAAATACGTCAAGACGATCATAATAAATCAAACGTACGTGCAGAACGCAAAGTTTAGCCTCTTAATTTACTTTAAATAAAGTAATTTTTAATATTCTAAAATTGTCAACACATCAGTGCAAGTGCCTGTGGTAAAAAGGATTATTCACTCTAACCACTTATGTTAACCATTCAGAAATACACAGGTTGCAGGTAGTAAATCCAGGTAGCTGCCTAAACGTGGGCACATATCCTGGCAATCTGACCACATGATCAAGAGAACATGGGCTCAGCTAGACAGTCGGCCGCCGTGTTGAGAGCAGCAATAGTTGTGCCTTTTTTAGGTTCAGGTTCGTATTACATGCTCAACAAGTATTTTGCTTCTCTTTTGTAGTTTTAAACACTCGTCAACTGTTTTGTACAAAACGACAACATATATGTACATAATACAACGCTACAACGACGGCAATCATTACGCAGACGGAAATAAAGGTTGGTGAAAGAGTTTCAGCCTTCTGTGATTCTTGGAACAACAGTCAGTCTCAATCAAAGCATGTAGTCGTACACTGCATTAATAATTTGTTGTAAATACTTCATGTATGTGACAGATGAAGTAAACGCACCGTATAAGGACAAGGAAGCAATTTGCACGAGGCATGCACAAGTAGTGTCAAAATCTGGATTTAGTTCTAGG
The DNA here is from genome assembly GCF_037392515.1 of Haliotis asinina. Taxonomy (NCBI): domain Eukaryota; kingdom Metazoa; phylum Mollusca; class Gastropoda; order Lepetellida; family Haliotidae; genus Haliotis; species Haliotis asinina. Next base: position 46,507,070 of record NC_090288.1, on the reverse strand, counting down.
CTTGCCCCCCCCCCCCCCCCTTTAAAATTACTTGTACAAAGACAGACACGTTATTCAGTCCAGCTGTTGTACCACCAAATTCCAATCTCAAACATAACTATAATCCTTCATACACAAAACAGCGAATGGTGGACTATGTTTCACATTCCATATCTGCTCTACAGATTTATCATGCACGTTCCTAAGAGCATACGCGTTCAGTAATGTAAGAAAGCGTCATTAGAAGAGTAAGACCCTAATATGGTGATCTACCTTCAGTTATTTGCGATGAAAAGCCCATTTTACATTGTATTTTCCATAAATAGTTTTACAGATATGTGATAGGTAGAGCATGACATGAAAGGGAAACTTCCTCTACCGGACAAAACCCAAAACACGATTGTCGGCTCCTTATACATATTTCAAAGCAAGCAGAGAAGAAAATTGACGAGAAGACAAACAACTAGCATTACATCCTTAAACGTTGTGCGTATATCGTGGATGAGATGGCTAAGCCAGCAAACCTTGGTCAATACTGGGATACCCCATTCTAAATAGAAAACCAGGTCTGTTTTAGTGCATTAAGCAGTTCCAAACCATAATGCAAGGCTTTGTTAGCCATATATGGACTATACCGTCCGATTCACAGTAACCCTTCATTTGTAGCCCTGTCGTTCTTCACCGAACAGAAGTCATTTACCCCTGTAATTTTTGCTACTCAGCTGTGTGCCTATGGCCGTCGCTTATGGTTGATACTAAAACTAACGATGGTAATTAATCCATCTGGTTGATAAACCACCAATGCAAACATAAACACGATAATTATGCGTGTTTCCATTGTCTAGTCGTAGGTGTTAGAATTGTCACACCTCTCACACCTGTGTATACAAACCATCTTTCACCTTGGAAACGTGCCCCGCTGAGAAACAAAATCATTGTTTCATCAAGAAATGGATTTTATTGTCCAAGCTACCTCAAGCCAAATATCAATACATGAGTCAATAACTTCACAAATGAGTCCGGGTAACAACTTACTTTTACATCAGGAACATGTTTGTTGAGGCGTGTCGATAAACTTTTGAGATATTCGACCGTGACCTCATAGGAATATCAAGGGTAGTTAATTTTACGAACTGAGAGTGGTTTCCCTTAGACTGTGCTCCATTACTGACTGACTGGACCTTGCATGTAAAATATATGAGTTATTATTACACTAATTCACTATACTGTTATGGGTTATTGGTATATCGTTATAATGTGCTATGAGAATGGGTTTTTTTTTGTTATTTGTATAATCATTGATTATGGGTCACATTTCGCATCATTCGTGTTATTTTAGCGGCCCGGTTGTTACGACGCAAATTGTAATAACGCGGTAAAATTGAATAAACTGCGGCAAAACCGCAAATTGTAATGCCGCGGGAAATTATAATAAAAAGTGCGGGAAAAAATGCAGTAACTGCAACTGTAAATTATAATAAAAACTGCGGCAAATTGTTACAATTTGCCGCAGTGTATTACATTTTATCGCGTTATTAAATTTGCGTCGCAACAATGTCACTTTGTATTTCATACGTATTGTCATTTGCTGTTATGTGCAAATGTCTGCAGAAATAGCATTTAATGCAGTATGTATGTTGTTTATGTGACAGAGTAAGAAAGAAAAAATACAGAATCAAGCATGATCATGTACGCAAATGAACCGCGTATTTAGCTGACATTGACTATTGGGCATCTTGGGATAGTAGTTTCGATCGCATACTCATTTTAAGCTAGATGTATGAAATATATTTGAAAAGGGTGTGAGTGGGAAGCCAAAACCACAGCTCCTATCACAGAATGTCTACATCATTACGCCTTAACCAAACAAAACGATGATTAATTGACATTAGCTATGAACTACACCCGATGTCATTTCTAATGGTGATATACTGTCTAATATCCCCTGTGTATATTTGCCTTAAAAAGCAGTTACAAAGTTTGTCTGCATAGTATTAAGCATTCAGTAGCTTTTGTTCGTCGGTTACACTTGCTCATTGGTACAATAAGAGCCACTTATATCAGTTGACAGATAAACGGTAAACAAAGTCACAGCGCATTTATGGTTTGACCATTCCGTTATCCTTTCCTCATGCATTATTCCTATTTCATATTAGATACAACATTTAGAACTCCGTGCCGAGAATGTTGTTGGTGCCTCCTGAAATAACATTAGTTTCATATGCCAAACCTCAAAAAAAATGATAAAAGCGTAAACAAGAGAATACTCATATATGAAAACATGTTGCCAAATACACTCGGTAACCATTTGTCTTTCAAAACTTTCAAAACTTAGGATCTCTACGTACGTTGTACACACAACATTGTGTCATCATTCATCCATCCTGCTGCACATCCTTTTGGACATGTTCCATTTGTTTTCGCACAGATGGCACCATCTAGACAGTTTCCACAGAGAGCGGCGCAGTTGTCACCGTGGGATCCGTTTGGACATGCTGATTCCAATATAGTCTTGTTTGATAGCCCCCGCTAGGCCATGTGGATCTAATACTGGATTCTGAGATTTATATTGTCCGCAAGTTTTACGTTAATTGGATATTCGAAATGACGCATTCTCTTGCGTAGACGTTTTATATGTCGATGAATAGTTCTGTTATGTGATAAGGTGCACGGCTTGGTAATGGTAATTTGAAGGAAATGTTTAATAAAAAAAACAACTTAATTGAACAACAGTGAAGATAGGTATATTAACTATTATTATTTGCTCTGTCATAGAGTGGCATCATTACTTACGTTGAAGACATAATTACATAATTGCTAAGACTTTTGCATTATAATTTGCTAATTACGTATTAATTTCGTGTGTATATTTACTGGGTTACTGATTAGCTTGATTTGAGTCAAATTTTATAATAACAATTTCAGTTTCAACTCGTAACAAAGTCCCAAAAAGAGATTTGACTTTAACCTTCTCTGATGACCACACACCAACAAATGAAACCCTGCACCTACACCTACACTGCACCTACACCTACACCTACACCTACACCTACACCTACTTTGTCGTATTAGGCGTATATTCGTAGATATATCTGTCATGATCACATGTGTCGTCATTCATCCACCCTTCTGCACACAGCCATGACAGGACAGTCATGGCTGCTTCATTCAACTAACATCATTGGTGGAAACATTGGGTTTATGTTTTTCGACGGATATAGAGTCTCAGTTCGATTCACAATTTAACAACGACACGGCAATGTTCACAATGTTTGCATATAATTTGTAGAATGAATGGATTCACGTGTTTGCTATGAATGGAAAAATAGTTCAGTCACAACGTGACATATTTGAGAGGTCATTGGTTATCCAATCAAATCGTTAGAATCTCAGGTCAAGTTACGACACAGGTCAACGCGATACGACACACGTGTCACGAACGAGATTAGTATGCAACTGCCAATACGTTGACCTCGTGGGTAATATGAATCAATATCACACAATGTTAAATGAATGTGCTGACTTTACAAATACGTGTTGCTTTGGAGTATGTTAACAATATTATTGCACCACCTGATATTCATTTCATACGATTCCAACTCACGTTTAATACACATCCTAAAAGATTTTATTGTCTTTCACAGATGTCAGTTTCCACATTAGGAGGTACAGTCACTGCTATAGAGACCATCTGACTTGGTGAATAGCTACCGGCCAAAAGACAAACATGACCTTCTTTCTGCACCATTCATTCATAAGATGACATCAGCACTCACTTCGTTTGTGCCGCCATTCAGCCATTATGCTGTACATCCGTGTGTGGACATGTTCCATTTTCCTTAACACGACTGTCACAAATTAGGTAATTTCCACACTTGTACGTTTGACACACTGCCTATATATTAAAGAAGTATATCACTCGTGGACATCAACATATTGACTCACGTTGCAGACAAAAGATATCATTTATCCATCCTGGTGCACATCCGTTAAGACAGATTCCGTTTGTCTTGTCACAGCTTACACTATCCAGACATTTTCCACACTGTAAGGAACAGTTAGTGCCATAGGAACCATCTGGACATGCTGCAAACACATGAACATAAAGAACGCACGTCGTCATCACTTAACCCATCAAATGATTTATGATCACATACTAGTCAATTGATGTCATGACACGTAGTCACTCGCACTGTAGACAAATATCTTCCTTGTGTAAACGTATTTTATACGAGCTTTCACTTATCATACTTAAATTCATACAAACCTACCCTGCATACATGTACTGTTCATCCACCCTGCTTCACATCCTCCAGGACAGGTTCCGTTTGTCTTGTCACAGATGTCCTCACTGAGACAGTGGCCGCACATGGAGGAGCAGTTGTTACCATATGTACCATTAGGACACACTGCACAAACAAACGTACAATGTAATAAAGCTTTCGTAAGCAGATATCGTCAACTGCCAGCAGACAAACATGACTTTCTCTCTGCACCTTTCAGTCATATCATGCCATCAACACCCACGTTGTTCACTTGAGTTTTTGTCGCCATTCAGCTCTTATAACACGCTCCGTGAAGAAACTTGTCAGGAATTGAAATCAGGAAGGTAAGAATATAAAGAAAATAGCTGTATGTAAAAATCACATGAATCTTCTTAATACTTTATTTTACATCATAATAAAGCTATGTACACAAGGTAAATGAGCCGAGTTTCAATCTTCGTTTGCATCGTCTTCTAGCTGATGATGTTTGTCAACATCACATCACGTGACTTGTGACGTAGGATGCCGCTCGATTAAAATACTACCGAAATATTTTAGGGCCATCCTTATCCAATTGTAAGTAATGTTAAACAATTTTTTACACGTTCTTCCTGCATCCTTTCAGACAAATATGACCGTGCGTGGTGCGCATAGATCAAAATACATCACAGATGACCTAGGCAATGCTTATAGACTGGTGGTAGAAGAAACTGTGTCCGAACAGAGAGTGAGTGAGTGAGTGAGTTAATGTTTAACGTCACATCGGCAATATTGCAGTCATATCGTGACGAGAACCAATAATAATATACCTAATAGAGAATGGTAAAAGACCTGTCAACGAAGGACAGTAAAACAACTAGACTATCACAGACAGACAGACATGTAAAACTAGTAATTAATCTAAAAAATTAACTCTAGAGGACGACACAATATAACAACAGGCTATAGACCGCCAACAACTGAAGGAAGATCACCATACCAGGGTCCATGGGGACTTACAGTACCTTTGCTACCTGCATGGACCCTAGCTGGATTTACACCATCCTTTCAGCCGTTGGTGATTGTGCTAAAGTTTAGCCAAATTTTTAAAAGAACAAATATACTACGTTTAAAATCGGGTAAGCAAAAATTAAGCTGAGAAATGTTTTGGGACCTACGTACCCTCTCAGGAGGACAATAATTTTACGATACTTTAACCCCCTTTGAGGATACAGCCACTAACAATACCAGTTGCTAATTTATACTACCGATAATTAAATTACATCTATCTACAACACAGTAATCAAACTTCAGTCATGAAATCAATTTCTTTTAAAAAATTAATTAAATGGACACAAACAGTGGTAAAAAGATCCTTAACGGTTTTGACATTGAAGTATTTACCCCTTGTGATGGAGAATTCAACACAGTCAAGCAAGATGTGCTTGACTGTGACTCTCTCATCACAAGGGATACAAAACGGAGGATCCTCACCTGTCAACAGGCGTGCATGTGTATATCTTGTATGGCCAATACGACATCGTCGCATGATTACCTCCTCAAATCTGGACTGACAACCCAAGTAGGTATAACCAATGTAGGGTTTTATTTCATGTAGTTTATTTATACCCACTTGGGTGTCCCACTTCTTTTGCATCAGATCACGGATAAAAGATCTAATTGTAGCTTTATAATCAGAATATGGAATAAGAAGTGGTGTAACAGATTTGTTGAGTGCTTCCTTGGCAGCAAGATCAGCCATTGTGTTCACAGAAATGCCAACATGGCTAGGTAACCAACAAAAGACGATGTCGTATTGGCCGGTAGCAAGATTATTAAACAGTTCAATAATTTCTATTAAAAGTGGATGTTTGGAAGAAAGATTTTTAATAGCCTGAAGGCAAGAAAGAGAGTCTGAATAGATTACATACTGTTTATGTTTGGGGTGTCTTTCAATATATTTATGAGCTGTTAATATAGCGTTTGCTTCCGCTGTGAAAATAGAGCTGTGATCCGGTAATCTGGAAGAGAATGTTTTGGACCCAATGACTGTGGCACAAGCCACTGCACCATCACCCTCGGATCCATCTGTGAATAAGGATTTATATGTATTGTATTTACTTTTAGATTCTTGTTTATATTGTAATTCATTGGTCTCTGATTTTCTAAATGTTGTCAGTGTAAGGTCAACTTGTGGTCTCACCAATTGCCAAGGAGGAGAAGAAAGTAAACAGGAAGGAGCTATTTTTTCTAGCTGAATGCCAGCAGCAGAAAGGAAAGGTTTCACTCTTTTTCCAAGAGGTGGAACAAGAGAAGACTGCTTGTTATACAAATCCTCATACAAAGGATTAAAGACACAGTTATAGGCAGGGTTTGATTTGCTGGAACACAATTTTGTTACATACTGTAAAGTTAATTTTATACGGCGTTGATTAAGATATGGTTCATCAGCCTCGACATAGAGGCTGTCAACAGGTGATGTTCGAAAAGAGCCAAGACAAAGTCTGAGACCTTGATGGTGAACAGAATCTAAAAGTTTTAGGTTGCTTTTGCAGGCTCCACCATATATAATGGAACCATAATCAAGTTTCGAACGAATCAATGATCGATAAAGTTGTAAGAGGGTAGCATGATCGCCTGCCCACTTAGAATGTGAAACAACTTTCAACAAGTCAAGTGCCTTCAGGCATTTAGTTTTGAGGGATTTGATATGTGGTAGAAACGTTAAATGTGAGGCAAAAATCAAACCGAAGAACTTGGCCTCCTTTAAAACCGTAATGGGAGTTTCATTGAGAAACAGTTCAGGGTCTTTATGCGGCTTATACTTTCTACAAAAATGTATACAATTAGTCTTGGTTTTAGAAAATTTGAAACCGTTTTCAAGACACCATTTATTAATCTTGTTTAAACACAACTGCAGTTGCCGTTCAATGGTATGCATATTTTTACCACGACAAGAAATATTACAATCATCCACAAATAACGATCCATCAATTGAATTGTTTAAAACTTTTGATAAACTGTTTATCTTAACACTAAACAATGTTACTGACAAAATACTGCCTTGTGGGACACCCTGATCCTGACTGTAATGATCAGACAGGGTAGACCCCACTTGGACTTGAAATTGTCTGACTTCTAAAAACTGTGATATGAAAAGGCTGTAAACGACCCCTCAAACCAAAATCATGGAGATCTTTCAAAATGCCATACTTCCATGTCGTATCGTATGCCTTTTCAAGATCGAAAAAAATCGATACAGCATGTTGTTCATTTAGCATGGAATGTTTGATGAAAGACTCTAAGCGTACCAAATGATCGATGGTACTACGATTTTTCCGGAAACCACATTGAATGTCAGTGATAAGGTTGTTGGTTTCCAGGTACCAAACTAGACGATTATTAACCATTCGTTCCATTGTCTTGCAAACACAGCTAGTTAAAGAAATTGGTCTGTAATTAGATGGATCTGTGTGATCCCGGCCAGGTTTAGGAATAGGAATGATTATGGCATTTCGCCATGATGGTGGGAAATTACCAGAAGTCCAGATACTGTCAAAGATATTTAGTAATGTTTCTAAACACGAGTCAGGTAGATGTTTAAGGAGCTGATCATGAATATTATCGGCTCCCGAAGCAGTGTCATGGGCTTGCCCAAGTGCAGTATGGAGCTCTTGAATTGAAAAGATTTCATTATAATCCTCTCCATTATCTGAACTAAAATTAATTGACTTTTTTTCTTGCTGATTTTTAAACTTCTGAAAGGTTGGTGGATAATTGGAGGAGGAGGAATGTTTAGCTAATGTTTCACCTAACTTGTTAGCAATATCAGATTTTTTTGTTAAAAAATGTCTCCCTCTTTAAGATGGTGTACACTACATTTGGAACCTTTACCTTTAATCTTCTTCACCATATTCCATACCTTAGTTTTGCCATGACTCTCGTTTATGCTGTTTAAATGTACGGCGAGCCTTGGCGTTTGAAATTTTAAACTGGTTTAAATTATGGACTGTTGGATGCCGGCTAAAATATTTTTCTGCCTTTTTCCTAGCCTTTCGAGCTTGTTTGCAGTCAATGGTAAACCATGGTTTACGAATGTGTGGAACCATAGAGGATTTGGGAATACAATCATCAGCAACCATATTTAATTCACCAGAAAACAGCTGAATAGGATCAGACGCATTTAAAAAGATTTCGGGTTTTAATCTGTTTGTGCATAAGGTCTCAAATAAAGACCAATCTGCCTTGTTAAAGTTCCACCTTGACGACGGTGCAGCATCACTTGGGTTTATGGCTGTGAATATAGTGGGAAAATGATCACTTCCACAAAGATCATCGTGGACTGACCATTCAAATTCATTGTATAAGCTGGTATCCGCAACTGTTAAATCTAGAGAGGAGTATAAGCCAGTTGCAGGGTGAAGATATGTGTTAGAATTATCATTGAAAATACATAAATCAGAATTGGTGAAGAAATCCTCAAGAATCTTTCCTTTTGTGTTGGTGTTATTGCTACCCCAAAGCGGATTATGACCATTTAAATCTCCCATGATAATGCAAGGTTTTGGGAGTTGATCATAAAGCATCTGAAGATCAGATTGCTGCAGAGACGATGATGGCGGAATATACAATGAACACAATGTGAAAACAATATGCAGAGTAACACGCACTGCAACTGCCTGAAGAGGGGTATTGAGAGGAACAGTGCTGTGGATAGTTCCATGATTCACCAAAATAGAGGACCCCCCAGTAGCCTTATCACCTGGAGGGGAGAAACAGTTGTAGGCATTATAGTGCCTTAAATCAAAATTATCTGTGGATTTGAGGTATGTTTCCTGTAAACATATTGCTGATGGTTTAAAGTCTTGAATTAAAAGCTGTAAATCATTAAAATTATTCCGTATGCCTCTACAGTTCCACCGTATTATATTTTGAGAACTCATGGAGGTTCTACAGGAGATCTGTGACAGTTTCTACTCCGCTCACTAATCTGCGGTGTGATATCCATGTGTAAAAGTTCAAATGGATTATGAACCTCCACAGGGACCGTCAAGGGCACTGGGACCTCAACATGTTTCAGAGTTCTTGATTCTTTCTTTTTTAACGACTTCCTTTCTCTTTTCGTTAACCGTTCTGTGTTTGTTGCTGGTTGGGACTCAGCAGATTGGGACACAGCAGATGTCTCCGTCACAGGCTTCGAAGATGTCTCAGTCTGAGTCTCCGATGTAGATTCACCAGAAATGGTATACAATTTTATTTGTTTGTTCAACACTCAGGATATTGCAGTCTGGCAGCCATTATCCACTTTGTGAACACTGGAAGACACGGCTGCAGAGTAAGATTTTGGGGAAGGAGTTACAGTTGAAAGATCTGCTACAAGTTTTTTTGCTTCTGAAAAAGAGATGTTATTTGAGTACTTGATTTTATTGATTTTGACTTCTCTCTCAAATTTTGGACACATCTTCGAAGATGACATGTGCTTGCCATGGCAATTTGCACACTTGACATCATTTGTGCAATCAGAGGCGTCATGCTGTTCACTACAACGGAAGCACACTGAAGCATTCTTACAGAACCTGGCACCATGTCCAAATTGCTGACATTTGAAGCAACGAAGTGGATTAGGGATAAATATATCCACTCCAAGGTTGAAATATCCAGCTTTGATAGAATCTGGAAGTTTAGAGAGAGCAAACGTCAAAAGGTAAGTATTTGTAGAAACAATTTTATCATGATCTTTCCTTGTAAAACGTTTAACAGAAATAACACCTTGAGATTTGAGTTCTGCAACAATGTCATCCTCTGACATGTCAGACGGGCATTTTGAGCGATCCCGGACAATGCCTTTACACGTGTTTAGTGACTTGTGTGCAGAGACAGTGACCTCAGAATCAGCAAAGCAGTGAGCAGTAAGCAAGTTCACAGACTGCTGTTTCGTGGCAGATTCGACCAGCAGACAACCACTACGAAGACGAGTGACATTTTTCACATTACCACAAATACCCTCTATAGATTTTGAAATAACAAACGGATTGATCTTCAGTGGTGTACCGTTAGTTCCCTCCACAACCAGAAATCGTGACCAGGAGTTAGGGTTAACTGCAGGACATTCATCATCTGACGATGAAATTGTGTCTGTTTCTACGTCTCTTCGCTTATTTGTAGAACGAGAACCAGCATATTGTAGGTGTGCCATGTTGTAAAGAAGTAAATTCGACATCCCTGCTCCCCACCCGCCATCGAGTGTCAACAAGGACGACATAGCAGTGGAAACCAAACTACAACACCAGGGTTACAGGGATGTTATACTCCAGCAATTGGCACATGAAAAGCTATGAAAACAAAAAGAATAAATGTCAGGCTGGTTCGGTCCATGACATCATTCCCAAGAACCACAGATTTCAGAGGCCCATATTACCAGATTGGCCCATGAGCCACCGCCTTCTGGCATAGGACTCTAGGCAATGTAATACATCAATATATGTTTGTACATTTCAAATCAAAAGGACCAATACCCAATAAGTCAAGATATATGTGTACATTTCAGATCAAAAGGACCAATACCCAATAAGTTAAAAGTGCAAAAATAAATTCTATGCACAGGGCTTGGCGTGACCAGCCGATTGATAGAACCGGGCCAATTCTACCACCCGTCTAGGTGAAGTCAGGGCCAAAGTGGTGTGTTAGGCAATAGGAACACGGTTTACATTCTCCTATTGCCCTCAACCACCAGGATCCCTTTCTGCACCGACACAGGGCCGCAACCCACGGCTAACGGGTTGGTGGACCAAATATCCCCCCGCGTCCACAACGGGGGTGTCGGCGAGCTCTTAGCGCTACCCAGCACCCACCACGAGGAGGTGGCTCGCCACGGGTGCCCCGAACAGAGAGCAGTAGCTAGGTGGGGGTTCCGGTTTCTACTCCTACGGATCTTTTGTTGTTCAATATCAGCGTAGATACTATAAAGTCGGGTCCCACGCCGCTGGTTTCCTCGCAAGAAGAATCCTTTCTAGTGAGCTGTATCCGTGTTATGGGGAGATCGGCTATGGTTGTACCCATCAGGAGACCATTAATCTTGGTCAATCACTGACATAGAGACTGAGATCATCCCTTAAGCCTCCGATGGCTCTACAGTTTCTTAGACAGATGGCCGGAACTTAAAGTATAGAAACCGAGGAAACTTGAAGCAGCAAGGGCGAGATCAAAGTTCATCCCTGGCTACTTTCAACATCGATGAAAAGGGACTATCGACTGATGTAACACCACCCAAAATCGTCGCCGGGATACATTGCAAACCAAAGACTGTGACATCTTTGAAATCACAAACGGTAACGATGATTGCCGCTGTTAACGCAGCTGGTGGCAGTGTGCCTCTCACCTCACTTTGTATTTTCCGGTCATCGTATGAGAGATGAGCTGTTGTCAGGAGCTACACACTGTACAGGTGGCACAGTTTCAGAGACAGGGTGACCTAATACGGAAGTATTCAGCATGTAATGAAAATGCACCTGGCCCGACATTTAAGATCACGCAGAGCCGACTCTCACGTTCTAATCGGCTATGACATTACTGTCATGGCGGCCTTGCTGAACCGACGAAGCCGAGAGATTCATTAGAAAGTACAAAGAAAGTTCTTGACTAACGTACTTTGTCTTGAATGTAATAGGAATATATATATATATGTATATATATATATATATATATATATCAGTTGTTACCATATGTACCATTAGGACACACTGTACAAACAAATGTTGCCATATGTACCATTAGGACACACTGTACAAACAAATGTACAATCTAACACAGTTTCGTAACCAGATATCGTCATCTGCCAGCAGACAAACATGACCTTCTTTCTGCCAGCAGTTGTTACCATATGTACCAATAGGACTCACTGCACAAACAAACGCACGATTTAGTACATCTTTCATAATCAGATATCGTCATCTGACTAGTTTACAGGTTGTAATGAAAAGATGTTACACCTCACACCATAAGACTCAAGTCCTCCACGAAGTAAGTAACTGTTTCCTATTGTAGAGAATAGTGGACAAAGAGGCAGGATACAAACATGAACCACAGATGTATCTCGCGTACAAACAACACAATTGTAATTACATTATGTATGACAAGTTGAAGGGCATCGTCGATTAACTGCTCATGGCAATGGTACATATACGAATATCAATGTTAGATATCTACGTAGAGTGTTTAAGCGGGAATGCAACAGTCGATATCTGTGCATTAAGAATATCTTAACATCAAATCAATTTCTTTTCTGACATTTTAAGGTTGGTTTCATTTGGAATATCTTACAATTTACCATTTCGTCAAGAATTATGTAAATTTGTTTTCGAATGTCACCATCGGCAAACCTTATATCCTGAATGCAAGATACACGTATGCCCATGTGCAAGAGTAACTATTTCGTTTATATTCCACTACGCAAATGCTATTCAAGCACAATCATTGTACTCTTATTCTTGGGTCTCTAGTTAGGTGTCCCAATTGACAAATCATGGGGTAAAAACGCCATAGTTATTGTCTCATTTGCGACATGTGCATGCTACCGTTATGTCTGTCATTGTCTTATCACCTAACTAAACCAGCGAGATCCCAAATGCCGTTAGATCAGTGTTCGGGTAAGTGACACCTCTCCACTATAAAGATAGTGTAGTGTCAGTGCTTTTAGCACTCAGATGTTATGGCTAAAGACCAGTGTCCTGCTAGTATTGATCATGCTTGTGTCTTTCAGTTTTAACACAGTATTCACAATATGCATGGTGTCAATTCACTGATATGCATATACAGAAAAAATAGTATTACCTATTTACCTGTTATGTGTGCGGTCCTTATACAAAGTTTCATGCCATACCTGTTTGGCAGTCGGTACCATTGTATCCAGGAAAACATCCACTAGAACAGTGACCGGTGATCTTGTCACACACATCAGTACTGTTAAGGCACCGGCACTGTTTGTCACATTCTTTAGAAAACCACCCATTACTGCAAACTGAACAGCATTGAACAATAGTCATCATTATTTCGTAATATAGAAAAAAAAACACTGCTATTGTTTGAGAAAAACTTTACTGGTGGTTGGGTGACTGTGTAAAATAATAAAGTAAATAACTCCTGGAGATCCGGGGTGAATAGGCCTTCAGCAACCCATGCTCACCATAAGGGGCGACTATGCCAGTCGTAAGAAGCGACTAACGGGATCAGGTGGTCAGGCTCGCTGACTTTGCTGACAAAAGTCATCGGTTCTCAATTGCGCACGTCGATGTTCATGCTATTGATCACAGGATTGTCTGGTCCAGAGTCGATTTTTACAGGCCGCTGCCACATAGCTGAAATATTCCTGAGCGCGGCGTAAAACTAAACCCACTCACTCACTCACTCAAAATCTATCCTTGGGGTTGAATAGTAAAATCTCTGCGTCACTATCAGTTGATAGACTTTCCAAATATCAACAATCAGCTACTTTGATAACATACCAAATATCTGCACCTCACACAAGCATAGGTACTTCTGTTGACCAGGTATCCGTATAGTGACAGTGGTTCCTGTCAGTGGCTGACGGCAGGTGACGTTAGCTATAGGAGGAGGATGTTCAGTTGATGACCAGTTGTAGCACATCTGGTTGCCCACAAGTATCTCCATGCCGTTACTCCTCTCTTGGACTGTACACAAATAGATGCAGAATGTGATGAGTACTTATTGTTTTCTGTCTGTTAAATATTACATGGATAGAGATCGCGGTATGAAACATTACGATCTACTCATATTCCGTTGAACTAGTCTTGGTATGAACCATGGTAAAGCGACCTTATGACTTTAAATCCTTACGAATAAAAAACTTAACGTGTACAGAATAAAAACATATAAAGAGAATCGCATGTCGCTGTCATTTAATATAACAAACATCAACACAAATGCATGTTTTAAAGTACGAGGCTTGGCATCAGATGCATCACTTTGAGTGATAAATGTTTGAAAATCAGGTGCTAGTCAAAGGCTGTGATTAATCCACTCGCTGTTAGGTATGACATTATCAGGCGCTCAGTTTTGATTCCAGCGAAACGATACACAGATAATTTCATGTTACATTGTCAGTAACATTTGTTTTGTTGGACTCTCAGAAATTATTTTGAGGACAGATCTCCCGTTTAACCTACTTGGGCCATTTGTAACAATATTGAATACATTAGAAATAATTGGAAGTACTACAAAGGGAGTACACTTTCAACTCGTGGAATGTAATATACCAGCATTGGTAACATAGTAAGTGGTGATAATTTGTCACAATGGGCATGCTCCAAAATAGGCCCAGTTTTGATCTGCGTAGACCTATGATCTCCACACCCACTGTGATGTAACGTAAAGGCATGTGTTAGCCCACTTACGTAGTCTTAGCATTTGGAATTGCCTGTACCATAACGGATTACCCTAGGCTACTTAAAAGCATCCCAGGTTGTTTTGAAACTTCTACATATCTGCTGATATAAGACAGTAATTCCATCTGGGGCCCATGCAGTAAATCTTAAACAGAATCTGTGGAATCACGGCACTTTCACTGTACTTCGACGACAGGTTTATATAGTATATATTTATTTGGCTTGATTTATATATCTTGTTCTTGTATATACATATGTACTTTGTCATGCTGGAATAAATTACATTTTAGGTAACTGACGTCACTGATTATAGCAAGCGTCCAACAATTAACAGTACACTTTAATTTGAAATTGCTATGCCTTTTGATGTACGAGTAAAGTGCACTTTATGTAGAGTTTATTATTTAGTTTATTAGCCCTTATTTAGAGTCCATGTAATCACATTCAATCCTTAACATTAAAGAGTTCGCGTTTAATTTAAAAATGTTTGAAATGTACAAAACGGTCACAATGTCAGTGATCCCTACATTTACATTGTATGTTACTAACCTTTACTGAAAACGTGAAGTTGTTATTCTACAGTGTATGGAAAATACCCTGTATCAGCTCATTTCATCGAAATCAATGGCCACTCTTAAATGTCAGCAACACTGATAACACAGTCGATTAGCATGCCCTGTATACAATCAGCGTAAGGAGGATAGTAGAGGATCTAGAAATTGCTTTACTCGTCCTTCCACTTACATAAACCGCTCTTACTTTGGATACAGATCTTTCTGGACTGGATTCGTATCAGTGAATTTGTAGTCATTCACTTTGATTTTGAAGTGTGTCGTTAACTGTTTGGCAATTACTGGACCGATTATCTGTATTACAAGATATGTTGGCACGTTGATCGATAATCAGTTATAGTGTGGATGAAGACGGTAAATGTTACCACTTTTTTCTTGATCCTGTTCACATTTTAACATAGCAACGAACAGTTTTAAACTTCATTTTTTATTTGTGACACGTTATTGTTTAATTTGAATAAATTTGCAGTACCCATTTAACCTTATACGTTTAGTTGTAAATACACCTAAACACCTGTTAGCTTGTTTTGCCAAACCTCAAATTATATTTGCAGTCCCAACATTGAAGTCATTCGACTGCAATTTGCGTTCGTCTCACACAGTCTCATATATATTAGGCTGTCACAGATGCAGTAAATATTATCATTCCCTCAACGTTCCATTTTTGATAGCAACATATTTGCAAAATACCTTCCTGCATTGTCCCCTCTGTCGCTCATTCTGAGACCCAAACGTATAGTTTTGTTCTGTAGTATGACAGTTGTGAGTTAATATTTACCATCACCTCGACAATAAGTATGATAGTAGATACCGCAGGTAAGACCATTCAGTTTTCGGAAATTATTTCATGGGTAGCAAGGCCACCTCGCTTAATGAAAGAAGGATGGTACCAAGGGCATATAGAGTATTCTGGAGGTAATCGGAACAACAACGTGACATTAGCCCATCATGAAACAGTGTATGTACTCACGCATTTGACGAATATAGAGTCTGATGTGTTGTATCTTCTCTGGGACTGAAGTGTTCAGGTTCACAGTCCAGGTGGGATTTGACTCATTCATTGTATGAGCACATGCCTTGTGTGCGGCATCTAAGGTGACAATGCCGTCTACACCAACTCCGGCTCCATGCCGGCCTACATTATTCCACATTGTGCTAGTCTGAGTACAAGATCTCCTCAGTGCGATGTTTTCTGAAATATAGATACATAATCACAAATATCGCTGACTTGTTAACATGACACTACTTCTACCACTGTAAATTATACTCACGTTTCTGACAGTAAGAACCGAACCATCCTTCCTGACATCTGTCTGGATCATCGATCTGGCTACAGGGAGTAGAGGGGAACACGGCACAGGCATCAGCGGTGTTACAATGACACTCCGCATCTGTTTAAAAAGAGGTACCTCCCTTTGGCTGATTATTATTACTACTTCAAATATTTCCATTTCAGTGAAAATACTTATGGGGTTTGTAGATGAAAATATTTGTTAATCCACATAGAATATTACATCACATGTTTCACATCGTCTGAATAAAGTTCCTACCAGTTACTGTCGCGGTGACACAGACAAGAAGTAGTCCCATCCAGAATGAACACATGAACTTCATACCTAAATGAAGAGACAAGGAATAACAACCTTCCATTATTCCAATCACATAAACAGCGAATCTGAATGTATCTTATAGTATATGTATTTAAGCACGCGTCGAACTCGGCATCACTTGACAGGCTGAAAACCTTCATTGGTGAATGATGCTCTATGCTTTAAGTAAAGGAGTCAAAATACTTCCACCATGAAAAGTCCTTTTATACCGTTATACTGCCATATTGCAATGGATAGAGTGGGGCTAGATTGATGTATACGCGATAACGTCCCCCGTTATTTGTGAGTGGATTGATTGAGCTCCATTCTTGATGACAGTTTTTAATTTTTTCACCACCAGTCTTAGCTGTATTCTGGAACTGAACCCTGTTATACCGTGGTTGCGTCACAGGCGCTCAGCACATTAGAAGCTACGGGCTTTAAGGCGAGTTGTGCTCAATACTTATTTTGAAAAAAAAATAACACGAAATATTTCCATAATTAAATATAATTTTACCACACATACCAGAATGTAAATTACAGTTTGGATGTAGAATGGGGCTCCGTTGCAGCACTTGTGATACACGTCGACAGTTGTGTAAGAAGTGCCCGTGAAATCGTTTCAATGGAACAGTTTCTAAGCTGTTTCAAATTTGGCAGAGGTTAAGGAAGTTGCCCCACAGAGAAACCATTATGCAAAACTGTTAACAATATCTGCCGTAATTAGTTGATATTTCCCTGCAAGGTGTAAAAAGTACTTTGTATCTGTTTAAGTAACTCAAGGGGAACAGCATCTTGTGTTTTAATAATTGGTTGATTGCCATGTTTGTATGATGTTTACGTTCGTGTTTAATCATATTCAGGTATATTCTGTTAATGTATAACTAAGTTGGAAAATATGTGGACAGTATGATATGAACTGTATGTATTCATATTTTACGCAATTGAATGAATGTTTAAGCATTTCTGAAGACATAATTGACAAATCCTATATTGTTTAACATCCTACACCTACCGTAGTCTCCAAAATCAACACCTTTCTGATGTAATAATGTTTCTACCGGTGTTACTAGCGAGGATGTGAATGCACTTTGTGAAATAGCTGATATTTGTATAGCAGTGTTATATATATATATATATAACACTTATATATATATATATATATATATATATATATATATATATATATATATATATATATAGCACTGCTATACAAACTAAGAGATGCAACATCTTAAGCCACAAGTAACAGATTAGTAAAATGATACAAGAATCGTAATTAGTCATGCACGTACTAAGGACTGTAACATAATACATATTCAGTGAGTGAGTGAGTGAGTTATCATTTAACGTCACGTCGGCAATATTGCAGCCATATTGTGACGAGAACATGTGTGACATAAAAAGGAATATATAAGCATATTATGAAGAACCTGTCGACGAAGGACAGTAAAACCGCTAGACTATCACAGTTAGTATTTAAAACTAGCGTAGAAACCTAAAAGCTAATATTATCACTATTTGGACAGTACAATATAAAAACAGGCCATAGATCGCCAACACCCGAAGGTAGATCACCATACTAGGGACCATGGGGACTTACAGTACCTCAGCTACCTGCATGGTTCCTAGTTGGATTTACACCATCCCCTCAGCTGCTGGCGACTGTATGCAAGATTAGCCACAATTTAAAATTACACATATTCTACGACTAAAAAAGTGGAACATTAAATCTGACTTCAACTGTTTGGGATTTACGTACCCTCTCAGGAGGACAATAATTTTACGGTACTTCAACCCCCTTCGAGGATACAGCCACTAACAATCTTAGTTGCTAATTCAACTTCCAATCATAAAATATTTATCTATTTACAAGTCATGTAACAGGTCTAATTCCTTTAAAAACGCAATGATTAAATGATAACTAACATTACTAAAAAGATCCTTCATATTTCTTGATTTGAAATACTTATCCCTTGTGATGGAATATTCCACACAGTCAAGCAAGACATGCAAGCAAGCAAGCACATATTCATGTGTATATCTAGTGTGGCCAATACGACATCGTCGCATAATGACCTCTTCAAATCTTGACTGACAACCCAAGTAGGTGTATCCAATATACGGTTTTATTTCATGTAATTTGTTGATACCTACTTGGGTGTCCCACCTCTTCTGCATCAGATCATGGATGTAAGACCTAATGATTGCTTTATAATCAGTGTATGGAATAAGAAGTGGTGTCACAGATTTGTTGAGTGCTGCTTTTGCAGCAAGGTCAGCCAGTGTGTTCCCAGAAATGCCAACGTGGCTGGGTAACCAACAGAAGACGATGTCGTACTGGCCAGTAGCAAGATCATTATCTAATTCAATGATTTCAATTAAAAGTGGATGTTTACAAGAAATATTTTTAATCGCCTGAAGGCAAGAAAGAGAGTCTGAATAGATAATATATTGTTTATGTTTAGGGTGTCTTTGAATATATTTGACAGCCGTTAATATGGCTTTTGCTTCTGCAGTAAAAATAGAACTGTTATCTGGAATTCTAGAAGATATTGTTCTGGATCCAATGACAGTGGCACAAGCTACTGCACCACCGTCCTTGGAACCATCTGTAAATCAGGGTTTGTAATGACTGTATTTACTTTTTAGTTGATTATATTCTTGTTTATATTGTAATTTATTAGTTTCAGATTTTTTAAAAGAAGTTAATGTTAGGTCGACTTGTGGTCTGACTAACTGCCAAGGAGGAGAAGAAAGAAGACGGCAGGGAGCTATGTTTTCCAGCTTAATGCCGGCCGAAGAAAGAAATGGTTTAATTCTGTGTCCGAGAGGTGGAAAAAGAGAAGACTTCTTGTCGTACAAATCTTGATAAAGTGGATTGAACACACAGTTATATGCAGGGTTAGATTCATTAGAGGATAATTTAGTAATGTACTGTAAGGATAATTTTATACGACGTTGTGTAAGAGATGGCTCATCGGCCTCAACGTAAAGACTGTCAACAGGTGAAGTTCGGAAAGATCCAAGACAAAGTCTTAAACCCTGGTGATGGACCGAATCAAGAAGTTTAAGGTTGCTTTTACAGGCTCCACCGTATACGATGGAGCCGTAATCAAGTTTCGAACGGATCAATGATCGATAAAGTTGTAGGAGGGTAGCTTGGTCTCCTCCCCACTTACAATTAGAAATGACTTTCAACAAGTCAAGTGCCTTCAGGCATTTAGTCTTAAGGGATTTGATATGGGGAAGAAACGTTAAATGTGAGTCAAAAATCAATCCCAAAAACTTGGTCTCTTTAACAACTTTAATAGCAGTGCCATTTAGAAACAGTTCAGGGTCTTTATGTGGTTTATATCGTCTACAGAAGTGTATACAATTAGTTTTCGATTTAGAAAATTTTCAAGACACCATTTACTAATTTTATTTAAGCATAACTGCAGTTGCCTCTCAATAATACGCATATTTTTACCACGACCGGAAATATTAAAATCATCCACAAAAGTGATCCGTCAATCGAATCATTTAAACCTTTGGATAAACTGCTGATTTTAATGCTATATAAAGTAACAGACAAAACACTCCCTTGTGGAACACCCTGATCCTGATTATAATGTTCAGACAGGGTAGAACCCACGCGGATTTGAAATTGCCGGTCTTGTAAAAACTGTGATATGAAAAGAGGTAAACGGCCTCTCAAACCAAAATCATGCAAATCCTGTAAAATACCATGCTTCCAGGTCGTATCATAAGCTTTCTCAAGATCAAAGAAAATTGATACAGCATGCTGTTTATTAACTATAGCATTTTTAGCAAAGGATTCTAAACGTACCAAGTGATCAATGGTACTACGATTTTTCCCGAAACCACATTGAATATTTGTTATAATGTTATTGGTTTCAAGATACCAAGTTAATCTATTATTCACCATACGTTCCATGGTTTTACAGACACAACTCGTTAGAGATATTGGTCTGTAATTAGATGGATAAGTATGATCCCGGCCAGGCTTTGGAATAGGGACAACAATGGCATTACGCCATGAAGTTGGGAAATTCCCCGACGTCCATATTTGATCAAAAATTCCTAAAAGGACTTCTAAACATGATTCGGGCAAATGCTTTAGGAGCTGATAGTGAATATTATCGGTTCCTGTAGCTGTATCATGAGCTTGCTCAAGGGCAGTATAGAGCTCACGCAACGAAAATAATTCGTTATAGTCTTCACCATTGTCTGAGTTAAAATTGATTCTTTTCTTTTCCTCTTGTTTCTGATACTTTTGGAACTCAGGGACATAATTTGATGAAGATGAATGTTTGGCTAAAGTTGCGCCAAGTTTATTTGCTATGTCAGTTTTATTAGTTAATATGGTATCCCCGTCCTTCAGATGATGCACAGTAGATTTGGAACCCTTGCCCTTTATTCTTTGGACCATATTCCACACCTTTGACATTGGTGTGCGTGAATTTATTTTGGAAACATAATTTCGCCAAGACTGACGTTTACCTTGTTTAAAAGCACGTCTAGCCTTTGCGTTAGTAATTTTGACTTTGTCTAGATTATGAACTGTAGGATGTTTGCGAAAATATTTTTCGGCTTTCTTCCTACATTTTCTGGCCTGTTTATACTCGTCAGTAAACCATGGTTTACGAATATGTGGAATTGCAGAGGACATAGGAATTGTTTTGTCTGCAATGGCATTTAGTATATCCGAAAAAGACTGTATTGGATCTTCACTGTTCTCAAAAAGATCATGCTTCAAGATATAATGACCAATCAGCCCTAGCAAAGTTCCGTCTTGATACAGGTGGATCATCACCAGGGTTGATGGCTTTCAGCATGGTGGGGAAGTGATCACTCCCACATAGGTCATCATGGACCAGCCATTCGAATTCATTGTGTAAGTTGGAATCAGCTAGTGATAAATCCAGGGAAGAGTATTTTCCCGTAGCTGGATGTAAATAAGTAGCTGAGTCATCATTGAAAATACACAAATTATTATCGGAAATGAATTCCTCAAGGATTTTACCTTTATTATTAGTATGGTCACTTCCCCATAACGGATTGTGTCCGTTGAGGTCCCCCATAATAATACATGGTTTGGTTAGCTGATCATTTAGACTTTGAAGATCTGACTGACAAATATTGGAAGATGGAGGGATATACATACTGCAAAATGTCAAAGCAATGTGTAAAGTCAAGCGAACAGCAACTGCTTGAAGGTTTGTTTTTAGAGTAACAGGGCTATGTATTACGCTCTGATAAACGAGAATAGAAGCACCTCCAGTAGCCCGATCTCCCGGAGGAGATAAAGCTGTACTGTCTCAAATTCAAGGTATCTGTATTTTTAAGATATGTCTCTTGGAGACAAAGCGTAGATGGCTGAAAGTCCTGTATCAGCAATTGTACCTCGTTGAAATTAGTTTTTAGTCCTCTACAATTCCATTGCAATAGATTGGACTGGTTCATGGTGGCTCAGTTGGTGATCTTCCACGCGAATGTGTGGAGGGTAAATTCCTCCTGCTGTCCTGTGAGGACAGAGTGATATCCATCTCCAGAGGCCCAAAAGAGTTTTCTACAGGAACTTCTGAAGATGAAGAGATGATGGGAATTGATTTCCTATTTAATTTTTTTCCTTTCTGTTTTTGACTGTCAGTCTGTTTATCATACGATTGTGATTTGGGCTCAGGCTGTCTCTCAGTCTGTGATCCAGATGTAGATTGAGTTACTGGGGAAGATGGTTTTGCAACTGAGGATAAGGTAATGGGTTTTGCAGACTTAACCCATGTCAGGTCTGTCTGACAACTTACAGGAGATGTCATAACAGCGTGAGTGACGGCAGCAGAGTAGGTCTTATTTAATGGAGGTGTGGTTTCAGCTGTCAACAGTTTTTTTTTGCGTCAAAGTATGAAATATTCCTTTCACATTTAAGTTTCATTATTTTGGACTCCTTTTGCCAAACAGGACAAGATTTTGATGTAGCAGCATGAGATCCAGAACAGTTTGCGCATTTGAACTCATTGTTGCAGTCTGTATTATCATGTTGTTCACCACAACGATGACATACAGCCGAACCACGACAAGAACTAACCCCATGACCGAACTTCTGACATTTAAAGCAGCGAAGTGGGCTGGGGACATACACGTCCACTCCAATATTGAAATACCCTGCTTTGATTGAAGGTGGTAAGGATGCACGAGCAAACGTCAAGAGATACGTATTAGTATTGACACTGATTCCTTCTTTCTTGACGGTGAACCGTTTTACAGCTGTGACTCCCTGATCATGAAGTTCAGTTACTATGTCTTGTTCTGACATGTCAGACAGGCAGCGAGCCCTGTCCCGAACAATGCCCCGGCAGGAATTTAATGTTCTGTGCACGGACACAGCAACATCAATATTGGCAAATGTTTTGATAGATAAAAGATTTAGATTTAGAGATTGCTGTCTCCGTGCTCATTCCACCAGAAGTGAACCACTACTAAGACGGGTGACATTGCGAACCTCTCCACAAATACCTGAAACAGCCTTAGAAATGGCAAAGGGGTTTAATTTAATAGGAAGATTGTCTGTTGCCTCAATCACTAAGAAACGTGCCCAGTTATCAGCATTGGAAGAAACACTTCTTGTTGATTCATCAATATTTTCAATTCGTCGCTTTTTTCATTTCGCCAAGAACCAGATGATTGGGGATCCATGATTGAAGGAAAAAATTCAGCATCCCTACTCCCCACCCACCATGGAGTGTCAACAACATGTCAAATAGCATCGGATCTCCAAGATGCCGACACCAGGGATACAGGGGTGCTATACTCCGGCAACTATGACACAAATAGCAACATTTGTATACCAAATAAATTGCCAGGGTGGTTCTACCCGTGACAAATGATTGGACACATATTGAACTTGGAGGTCAACATTGCCAGATTGGCCCATGAGCCACCGCCTTCTGGCATAGGACTCTAGGCATTAAATATGTTAATATTTTGGAAATGAAAACTCGAAATGGCCAAGACCCAATAAGTAGTTGAGTGTGCAAAAAACTTTTACTATGCACAGGGCATGGCGTGACCAGCCGATTGATAGAACCGGACCAGTTCTACCACCCGTCTAGGCGAAGTCAGGGCCAAAGTAGTGTGTTAGGCAACAGGAACACGGCTTCAAGCTCCTATTGCCCTCAACCACCAGGATCCCTTCCTCCGCCGACACAGGGCCGCAACCCACGGCTAACGGGTTGGTGGACCAAATATCCCCCCGGGTCCACTACGGGGGTGTCGACGAGCTCTTGGCGTTACCCAGCACCCACCACGAGGAGGTGGCTCGCCATGGGTGCCTAATACATATTCAGTCTTTCCCTAGCTGATGTCAGCTATTTCACAAAGTGCATATACATACATACATACATACATACATACATACATACATACATACATACATACATACATACATACATACATACATACATACATACATACATACATACATACATACATACATACATACATACATACATACATACATACATGGGCTCGTGGGCTAGTGCATGCCTCCATCAAAGGACTGAAAGCCTTGTTACATAATCACAAGCAATATATTTTTAATAAAACATCTTGCAGTTAAAGACAAACCATATTGTTGAGAGTGCTTACGATTACACTGGGAACAGACTGCGAGAAAGGGAATGTTAAAGATTTACAACCAAGGTTGGTAATGGGAATTTACATCAGACATACGCACCAGACACTGTATTCATATGTGGAATCGAACACGTATCATCAGTGCGACCAGTCATGTTGCTACTGAATCTCCAGAAATGTAGAAAGGTTGCAGTTACAGGACGGGTATATCGCCATTACTGCCACCTCCCCAAAGTGTAGCATATGTAATCCAGAAATAGTGGTTTTGTAGACACTGAGATTTGTCGAGGATTCACTCACATTACAGCTGCGCCAGTAACAGGGTTTCTTGGGTATTGTCAAATACATTTACCCTGGGTAGTACAACTGCTGTTTCTGCGTGGACTGGTCATATCTGGAAGAATTTTATTATTTGAGAAGAACAAAATGCTGTGTATAAATATTCTCCATATTGGCCCAGACACATATGGTATACACCGTTCTGATTACAGTGATGTTTCAATAAGGAGTCTTGTAAGCTCCGCAAGGATGATTAACAGGGTACACAATCAGATTCCATCAGGCCTTTAGAATAAGCAAACATCGAAAGTGCGATATGAATGAATAGATTTGATATGTTGTTTCCACTCACACGTACTGACAATACATGTAAATAGCTCTGTTCACTCCTTAACTCTCATTGTTTAATTTAAGAGACGATAAACCTCGAGAGCTACATAAACACTGAATGCAGAGGAGGATCATTTCTTAAACCTCACTAAAACCGAATTGTGGAAGAACACCCTTTAACGGGCAATAAAAATATAATCATGGGTCAACCCTTTTCTACGTTCACTACAAATTAAATCATGGATAGAATCACTTCTTAACGTTCGAAGCAAATAATTGTTTAATCATTGCTTTTTGGTGTAACAGTTCGTCGCTTTGATACTTATCTGTGGGAATACACATGCTAGAATAGTCACAACTGGCATGATTTCATAAGTTGTACAGCTCGGCAATGATAACTGTGAACGACTGAGTCCTTCGTGAGTGTTCTGCGTATGTCGTCACAGCTGCTTCACTGGTAACATCACGTCTCACTCACTCACTCATTTACTCACTCAGACCTAAAGAGCTCGAGAGGCTTTAAGTACAAGTACCAACATTACGCACAAAGACGTTTGACGAGAGAGCCCTTGAATCTGCCGGACCATGCTTGATGAATGACCTGCCAGTCCATATGAAATCCCTGACCAATGTCAATGGATTCAAATCAAAACTCAAGACACCTTTGTCTTTTCAACTTAGCCCTAGATAAGTGAAATTCGTTTTCTCAGACAGCGCTTTGCAGCAGCATTCTCCTTGATATCAGCGCTTTACAAGATAGACAGATGGATAAATAGATAAGAAGTACTGAATTTTAGTTGAATCTTTTTGTTTGTATGACAGACAAACATTTAATTTTGCCTGTCAGTCTGTAGTTCATGATTTCTTCACTTTGCATTTAACGTTTTAAATACGTTGTGTTGACTCACCATGTGGTATAATAATTGTCATCCCCAAACACACAATTTTGTCAGTCTGTCCATCATATAACGATGTTTTGTACTTCTCACGTCAGAGGACCTGTACTCATCTATCACAACCATTAACTACACATCGTGATTCATTGATTTTGGCTAACGCACCCAACTGAATATTTACAATGGAGTGAAATTAACACGTTATCTATATTCGGAGAAGCACAGTCATACATTCGGAATTAAGTTTCATTCCTACACATTACAGTGGTTAAAATGCCCTTTTGTAAAGCTGGAAAAATACATAATTGAAAACATAAGGTGAACGGCATGTATTCGTCCCCTCACTTAAAATATAGTCAACGGTGTTTCTGGGAAGCGCACATAGTAATGAATGGGAGTTTTCCAAACGCATTACATGTTTACGTCTGAATTGATATATTTCGACACGATCAAGTGTCATTGAAAGGAGATCGTGCTGTGTGCAATAGCTGTCCATAAGTCTGCGCGGTTAAATAGGACACTTAGGAAAGCATTGACAAAAACGATGTGCGGTTACCGTTAAATTATATGTGTTTTTACTCCCAAATACACACGGGATTACAAGAAATAGAGCAAACATCTGTCCGTACTTACCTCTTACATGAAGGCCTCACAATTCTGTCGTACCGTGTCTGTACACTTACACTGCACAGTAGTCGGCCACCAGGAAGTGAAAATGCTGACACAAGGAAAGGGTCATGTGACCGATGGATTGTTTACCTCACTGCGCTAATATATCATCTGTGCAAACAATGTTTGCTGATAATACGATTACAGAGAGTAGACAGAGAGACAGACAGAGAGACAGGCAGAAAGATGAGTGAGTGAGTTAATATTTATCGGCTATATTTTAGCAATAATGTGACGAGAACAACTGATAAGTATAGTATTAATCCTTATAGTTAGATATTAAAGGTCGGTTCAACTTGTAACGGTAAACTACTAGTATATCACAGATGATAAAGTAAACTTCGCATGCTATACAAAACGATTTTATTAAATAGAACAAAACAATATAAACACAGACTATAGGACGCCAACAACTGAAGGTATATCACAATACTTGGGACCATGGGGACTTACACTACTTTTGCTACCTGCATGGACCCAAGCTCGATTTACATCTCATTAGCTGTTGCCAATTTAAATACAGTTTAACATTACTTTAAAGGAACACTTAAAAATGTGGCGAGATAAGATGTATACTTGAAATACATGGACTAACATACCCTCTCGGGGGTCCAAAAATTTTACAATACCTTAACTCCCGTTGACGATACAGCCACTGAAATCTGAGTTAGGAATTGAATTTACCATAGTCTATTTATGTAATCACAACACAATTTGACGAATAATTCAGCTTCTTAAAACAAACAATATTGAAATGAAAATAAACAGTAGTAAAATACCCTTAACAGATTGTACATTGAAATACATATCCCATGTGATGGAAAAAGATATAGTTTTATGACTTGTACTGATGTTTTATTACAATGGACTACTAGAAATGGGCAGCTTCCGACATTGTGTCTATGTTGAGAATAGAATCCGGGTCTTCAGCGTGACCCTTTAAGGTGTATGCAGCGTGAACCTTTAAGGTGTATGTGGAAGCAGAATAATAGTTTTACACACGTTCGACGAAAGAGCCCAGTGGAGTGGAATGTTACGCGTTAGCTCTCACAACATAACGTGGAGGCGTGTTCATTATCGTGCCACGTCCAAAATGTGATGATCTTGGGGTTTGTTCTCCCTGTCTCATAGATGTTGCGTGAATGAATCAATATTACGTATATGCATTGATAGTTTCTGTATTCCTTAGTTTATAGATGTATCACAGACTTGCATCAACTTCAAACAAGAACAAAAAGACGTTGTTGCAACTCGTCATTTTGATTGATTCATAGTGGCTCCAGACTTGTTTCCCTTGACTGGTTGTTTACCTTGTTGACTTCTGGTTATTGCGAAAGTTCTAAGTGAATGGCGATACAGTCACGCTTTGCTCGAATGTTTCCGACAGTGTGTTAGTATGCATAAAAGATGGTTGTTGTATTGTGCGGAAGGGAAACTTTCACATGGACACACACGGACTTTCAATGGATACCTCTTTCTGCCCCGCCATGTGTCTCTCAACGTCATCTGACTTGCATTTAAAATTGAAACTGTCTGTCTGACTACCTCCAGGTAGCATATCTGCTCACACTGTAACTACCACGACTTTGGTGAGTTGATATTTTATACTCGTGACCCATTACCTCAGATTTGTGACTCAGTTGCATCGGACTAGAAATCTTTATTGTGATTCGTTGCAGCTAGCTCATTGTTTTCTGAATAAGTTATTGAATATTTTAGACTTGTCTGTGTTGTATTTTCGTGGTTTAGAAGGGACTCTTATACATTTTGTCACAATGCTTCACTAACCGTAACAATGAAGTCCCATCATGAAGTCTTGATCTAGAGCATTTTCAGTCGAGGAATCTATTAGGCACATTTCTTGTTCGGGAGGTACTTAAATGTACTGATAGGCTGGTGATGGGCGGGTATGACCTACGAAACGCACTACTACAATGACTGATTGTTACACCCTGGTTACATGAGAGACGGGCACAAGGTGCAGGCACTATTGACACAACTCGGATTAGGAATGACAGTTGGAAACATACCAGGAACGTTCATTAAAAATTTCCCCTGATCCTCTTCTGGTTATCACGTGTGGCTGAAATTTCATGTGAGCAGTGACACATAAATCTATATGTCATGTGGTAATTTTCATCTTTGAACTATGAAAACTATTTCTATGAAAAGTGATATATTGAAGTGAGGTATGACATTGGAGTCAGTTGAGTACCGAGGAGTGATCAAGTTTTAGTACTTGAAAGGTCACACACCAAAAACAAACCTTTGATGAAATGGATACAGTGTATGGGACGATGCCCCATCGTGTGACGTAGTTAAACATTGGCATAGGTCACTGATGAAGACACTGTTCACCAAGTTTTGTATGACTAAGTCTACCGCAAGTAGACCAGGGAAAATCCCTAATGGCCGCTCCTCGTATTGTTAATAATCGGTATATGTTTTGAATCTTCAAAGACGTCTATAATAAACCCGGAAAAGAGTGTAAAGAGGCACACGCCCCAAAGACAAATATGATAGCATGATCCGTTTATCCTCGTCAGCATTGCCCTTGTGTTAAGGATCTCTAACACATCCTCCTTTGCACACGGATAGCTTATGACTTGGTTTCTATCCGAGAATGTATTTTCCGTGATTTGAGTTGTAATTAATTATTATTGTGGTAGTTGTAATTGGGTCACAATATTTAAGGTTTTAGTGTTAGTTATTATGTTCCAACAGGGAATTATTTAAGCGGCACGCCTCTAAGGTCGTACTTTGCAGTTATCTGCCCTTGGCTTTGTATTTGTTGACTTCAGACAAACATGAACACGAGGCTACGACTATATTCTAGAGCTGTCCACGATAGAGGCGATGGTCGTAACTGCTCGAAAGTTCTTGAAACTATGACAGTATATATAAATGCAAGTTGCCGTGTGTTAGACGAACACGGACACACATTCACTGGCGTGTATATCTTTCTGCATCCGTCAACACCTGGTCAACGCTGTCAGACCGCTCGCTGTGTTACATTCTGCATAACTGATTCTCTCGCACTAAGACTTTGGTGAGTTTGCTATATAATATTTTGTGACCTATTGCGTTGTATTGTAGTTGAAATCAATATTGTGAAATTGACTTGTGAATTTCTATAACTTGCTCTCTGCTTATTAATAATACAAAATTATAATGTTTTAGACTGTTTTGTTTTGCTGGTTCAGAAGGGGTTCCTTATATCGCAAACTGAAATTCTTAACTGCAATACATGGCTAACGTGAATGTTAAAATACAGTTCTTTAAAACACATTATGATATCTATAAAATAGTACTATTTATGGAAATATAGATAAACTGTTCATTCGAAAAAAAAGATCTGTATGTTTTCTGCATGTCTACATTCAGGGGGTGCAATGTGTTATTACAAATGTTAGAAATAACTTCTATTTTGATGAAGAAATGTTCATTGAAATGTTGAGCATAAAATAGCACTATTTATCTAATGATAGTTGAAGTGTCCATTGAATTATGTTGGAAATGATACTACAATGCTTTTCTAAAACATGAAAAAGACATTCACAGAAACGAATGATTACAAATGATAAAAATAATTAGTGGTGCAGGGAATTCATTTTCATCTTATTACTGCCTCTGTCAGAACTACAGTCACGGGTAGTGAAGCGGGTCCCATGAAACCCAATGGTACATATCTTGATAGAGACTATAACTATCCTCTTTAGATATTCCATTTATAAACAGCACAGTGCTGCACAATCCATGGGCATGAATACAATCTTCTGTTTATTAACGAAGTCATGAAATTGATGGAATAAACAGATATATACTTTCAAACATAGGATGGCTGCTTATCCTCACGTATACAAGAAGAAACGTGACCTCATAGCACTGTACATGATGTCACGTCACCATGACATGATGATGTTTTGTCATAGGGATCGCATGAAAAATGAACCTTGGTATTTTCGCCATCCTAGTTAACAAGTACGTATGACAAGTATTTATTATGTGATAGGCATTGGTATTATCTATGTTGCATGTATATACTCGTAAATTTCGTTTCTCGCTACAGATCAACAATGATAAGTATGTAAAAAATACTTATTTGCGCAGTGTGGTATCATCCTCTATATCGTTGGTGTTAAAATCATCCACTTTCATCATGAAGATGATCGACGACATAGTAATATGTAATACAACTGTCAAAATGTTCTCATGTTCCTTTTGTTGCTGGAACCTTTGTCTTCTCGTGCAGTTTCATCATGAAGATGGTTGACTGCATTGTAGTAGGGCGTGGCACTGTCGATATGTTCGTATGTACTTTCCATTGCTGTTGTCTTTGTCTTCTCATCAAGTGTCACATAGTGTTCCTCTCTCATCTTGGTCTTCAAGATCTCCAGTTGTTTCAGCAATCTGACGTGAAAATAGTTTTTGTTATCTTGTAGAGTACAACTGAAAGATTGCTGTAAAGTAAACGCAGCGTTTGGACTTGGTGAACAAAATGGTTATTTGATGATTATTACACGGGAGTTTGTAAGGCGGACATCTGCTATCAAGGCTTGTACTATCTTGGCATTGTATAAATGGAAAAGGGATGCGTAATCATGTCATCACACCAAGTTTGTTTAATCATGTTTACTCTCTTAATCCCGACATGCAACATAAAAATCGAAGCAGTATTTTGGGAGCTATGGTCTGCGGATGCTCGAAAAATGGTGATATTTTTTTTTCTATTTCGAGCCACTATCCCAGCTTCTAATTTGGATCGCTAATATTACCATACACACAAACGATGTTCACCAAAACATGTTGGCACCCGTTAGCGTGAACATGATTTAATTCGTCTTTAAAAGAACTTGCTGCGTGGACCTCGTTACACACATATCCTTTTATATAGTGGCAAGACCCCGTTAGTGACAGTACATACCTTGACGGCAAATTATTAGTGAATGATATCAAATCATCAACATGCCTGAAGCTGAAGTCAAACGTCCTGATACATACTACGATTTAAGAAAGAATATGAAATCATAACACAATCAGTAATCAGGTAATTACCTTCCCGTTAAAATTCTATTTGCACATACAACGTGAAGAGAACTTATGTTTACTGAATAACTGGCGGATAAAGAATGAAAAAAACATTCGTCAGTGTTAAAAAACCTACGACTATTGGTAAAAGGAGATAAAATGTGCAACCGTCTGATGTATAGTGTTCCCTCAGTCACTGTGCAGATCAGCAACACACCAAGGACAGATGCCACTGGGATTCCCCAGTTGGAACCCTCCTCTATAGGGAACAACAGACAGAATGTGAACCCCATCATGCACATAGACACTGCATGCACATCTGCTGGAAGCCCGGAGATACATTGTGCATCTTATACTTTCAGCGCTAATGTGCATTTGCACTTTTATGACATAAATCTAATACAAATAGTGTTAAATTGACCATCGTTCCAAACCCATGAAATACAAAGGAAGTACAGCTTGGTAGGTCGAATCGTTCCATTGAGTATCGATCATACTGTATCGTCTCACCACTATCAGTGTCACTGAACTTGCAGTCCTTACATCCACAATCTGTTGTACAGTTAATCCTGTACGTTCCTATAGCACATTCTGGAGGAAACGATAAGATATCGTTTTAAGTACAAATCTCGTGTCTCATATGAGATGTCTGTACATCAGGTGTCCATCATATCATTGTTTGAATCCAAGAATTTCACGACAGTATATTAAATTATACCTTTCATGTATTAATAAATGCCTGTTTTTTCATGCCAATGTCCTAGGATAAAAGCGTATTTCTCAATATGGCTCTCGAATGCCGTTGACTTTGCTTCATGCTATGGGTTGTAATAGTCGTAATAAGTCTGGCACTAGTTGCCAAACGACCATTGTGTCTCGTAATGTGAAGTGATTATCAAGTTTGACAGCAGTCAGTTCCAACAATGCAATGTTAACTATATCAAAAACAAAGTTAATGGTCTGTGAACAATGCTTGTCACACACTGACGTTTCCCGTAACTTATTTAACAGTACAAAGGCTAACATGAATCTTGAAGATAAACTCCATCTGGACATATTACCACAGTATGAAACGCCCATACAAGGCAGGTAATGGATTTAATGTTTATCACTGAACAGTTCATGAACTGATTGAAATGAAAGCAAAAAGTAGCTAACAAGTTGAATTTCCCTTCATTAACCTAATTGACAACATGTCTCTATATCTAATTTTATGAAGAATGAAAACTTAAAAGACGACGTACTGTTTATAGTGGTGTGTTCTTACCTTAATATTTAAAAGTGTCTTCGCTCAATATACTGATATACCAGGTACACGTCCTATAACAGTATAGTGCAATATAGTAACTATAACTCATATATTATACATGTATTAGAGCATACATGTCGTTGCAAACAAGGTCAGATATGTCATTGTTTGATGTGTTATGTCAACATCCAGTTAATGATGATAAAATGCTCCCGGTAACCATGCAGGTAAAACAAGTCACGTATGTACCACTCAAATACTGCCATGAACACAGCATATGAAATAATTTGTGCCTGTATATTTACGCAATTTCCGCATATGAGCACGGATCAAACACACTTCACGTGGTATAAAATGTATTTGTCAGGTGTGGTGCTGAACAACAGTATACCAGATAACAACTCTTTCATTTGTGTGTACAGTGGAGGGTTTTTGTAGTTCTCTATGGAACATAAGTTGTCAGGGACGATTCTAGACATGTCACTGCCATCTACTTTGAAATACACTGGTTATAGCCACCCAGACCAATGTTAGACCACCCCGCTGGGGACCATGGGGACGAACGGGTGGGTCACCAGTTATTGACAAATGCAAAAATCGTTTCAGTATTGATCTTAACCATGTGACTGAAACTTTCTTGATTGGCATTGATGAATATATTACACTGAAACGTGAAATATACTTGTATGTATTATGGAAAAAATACAAACTATAAATCGGACTATAACGAGTGCTTAAAGAAATATAGTCAGTTAAACCAGGTAAAAAAACAGAAAAAGCACATGTGACTCCATTTACGTATAATTTAACAATGTCAGTTAAGTAAGTTGATATACAGTAGTCCCAAACACAGAAGAAATATTCCTTCATTTTTGTTCAAATTGCTTGTAAGGTAAGCATTCACTATTCGAAAAATAAGCAGAAACGAAATCTACAGGAAATTCCGTGAAATTTTTAATATGATTACGTGATTGATGTTTAGTTGCAAATACAGTTCTTATATTCACTTGTAAATCATATAAATGCCAGGTATCAAACAGGTATTCCTGAACAGTGTCTCTGTACAAATTTGTTCCTGTATGCATCTATTTATCAGGTATTTCAATTGTAGATCACTTATTTAAACATTATTTCAGTAAATGTATATATATTATGGAGAAAACTGAACTGTTTTGAATGTACAGCGACTTCATCACATATGTGCATTACTACACACAATGTCAATGACACTTTCTATTATTTCACGCCTGAATACAAAGACATGAGGCATACTGAAGATGATAATGCAGGAAAAAATTATTTATTCGAAGCCGCACTATTAAATGCATGATTAACGTGTATGTATTTTGTGATATGTGAGACCAAGTTAACTGACCATGGAAAGTAATGGAATTACGTATTTCGAATGCTGATGATTACGAATGTGCGCTAGATATAACATCATTGTTTTTTGTAAAATGTGTTTAATTTTGTCAGTTGCACTTCATAGCAAGAAACATTATGACTCATAAACTTCTTCATGGCGCACGTTCATGATGTTCGTAATCATCGGCACGACTTCGATGTTCAGATGTAAACAATCTCCAGGGGCATGACTTCTGACACTCTTCTAGAGTGACAATCTTTTCCTAAAAACATAAGCTGTTGCCCCGACACCACTTCAAACCTAAACGCATTCAACACGGATGGTCAAAGATGGATAAGTATAAAAATGTAATAGTAGGAACTAAAACAAAACTCACCGAGACGGGTGCTTCTTCCAACGACGCCAATGTTTTGCTGCGTGACTTTCCGCTCGCGACCGAAAAATCTCCGAAGATGGCCGAACGTGTTTCCAGTATTACCGACATTGCTTCCGATAGGGCCGATGTGTTTCTGTTATTACCGCTAAACTACCGATATCGTTGCAATTGTTTCGCGAGTGGGCTGCGTTTGTTTACATTTGAGATGCAATTCCTTCAAATTTGCTGTAATTCCTTCAATTACTTAGGGGGGCCTGAATAAGTTCAATTCTAACACGTACGGCTAGAGAATAGAGACAGGTACAAATATCTTGTTTTGTGTCTGTCTTGACTCTTTATCAACCAGATGGAGTAATTAAAACCGTTCATTACTATCAACAAATAAGCGACGCCCTTAGGTATATAGCTGAGTAGCGAAAATTGCTGAGGTCTGTGGCGCTTGTTCGATAAAGGACGACAGGTTTGGACAATGAAGGGTTAGTGTTGATCGGACGGTACTGTCCATATATGGCTAACAAAGCTTTGCATTATGGTTTGGAACTGCGTAATGCACTTAAGTAGAAATGGTGCTATATTTAGGATGGGGTATCCCAGTTTTCATCAAGACCTGTTGGCTTAGCCATCTCATCGACAGTATACGTACAACGTTTAAGGATGTGATGCCACTTGCTTCTCTTTTCGTGAGTTTTAATCTCCGCGTCCTTTGAAATATATTTAAGGAGCAGACACTTGTTTTTCCAGTAGAAGAAGTTCCCATTTCAATGCATGCGGGTGAAAATTGCTGTAGCGATCGGCAAATTGAGTAAACAATACGGAAATGGAAATGTTCGGTAATATCCGCTTGTTCTGTAATACCCGACACACCGTTCTATGACTTCTAAAGATGAATCTGGCATATGTTTAAAGTGTTCGTAGCACGATTCAGCGACACCAGGAGATGTATTCATGCCTTTTGACATTGCAGATTTTAATTCTCCCAGGTGGAAGGATAAATCATATTCAGGAAAAGGTTGTAATAAAGAATCTGAAATTTTAGGGATAATCTCATTCTCTAAATATGTGACTTCGTTTTTTAAATTGATTAGAAAAGTTTTCATAGCTGCTAACAGCATCAAACTGATCTGCTAAAAGAGTAGGTTTCTCTTCACGTGAAATAGCACTTTGCTCCAAAACAGGAATGGGGAATCTATTGTGGTTCCCACTAATCCTTTTAACTTTGGCCCAAATAGAAGACAAGGAAGTATGCCTATTTATTGAAGACATATATGAACGCCAACTGCAGCGCTTTAAAGATAGTACAAGACGTTGGAATTCAGCCCGTTTTGCCGAAAATCATCTAAGTCAGCCGGGAAAGGGGGTCCTGCGAAGTCGGTTATAGGCCTTTTGTCGATCTTTATCAGCTTTGTCACAATCCTTATTCCATTAATACTGAGTATTTCGAGTATTTGACTTTCCGGAAGTTTTACCAATAGCTCTTGCGGACATTTTAATCAGACAGAAAGTTTGATTATAATTTGAACTTTCAATGTCATCTGTAAGCAGGTCACACGTTATTTCATTTGAACAAAGTTCAACAAATTTATGCCAATTTGCAAATATAAATCTCCATCTAGAAATTCCTAGTACAGGTGTTCGAGGAGGTTTAAATGATATTTCAGTGAAAACTGGAAAGTGATCACTCCCCAGACTGTCATTTTGATAAACACCCCATTGACATTTGTGTGATAATATAGGCGAAACAAGGGTAAGATCCAATGCTGAGAAAGTAAAGTTACCAGTATTTACACGGGTCATTTCGCCAGAGTTTAGCACTATCAAACCTGTGTCATCCAAAAGATTTTCTACAACCTGACCAGCATGATTTGTATGCCTGCTGCACCACAGTGCATTATGACTATTAAAATCACCACATATCAAAACTGGTGTAGTTACAGAAGTTGTCAGCATTTTATAATCATCTAAAGATGTCGTACCATTGCTGTACATATTAACAGTGGTTAGGTATTGTCTCTCGTCTGAGACAATTTCCACAGCATTTGCCTCAAAATTAAGTTTCGGCAAAGTATGGCTATTACATGCTAAAATTAACAAAGAATAGGACAACCGCCACGTTTGGGATTTCTAGTCTTAGGATCATATTCAATGCGGCCTTTCCGCATGCAAACATAATCATTAACTTTGAACTGACACTCAGGCCACAGAAACGTTTCTTGAATGCATATTACATCCAGTTTGAATTTTAGTTTTCCAAGAAACGCCTTGAGATGAGGACCGTGTGCTTCTAAACTCTCTGCATTCCACCGCAGAATAGTTAGTAGCAAGATGGTGCTATCCATCATGATTTATCAGTGGAAAAGGAACGGAAGATATCTTGAGATATATCAATGTGAAGATGATGCACCGGACATAATACGATATATTTGGTCATCACGGTTTGTAGCACCACAACTGACTGTGATAACATCCAACAGGAATGCAACGAGATTTTCAGTTGAATGTTCAAGTCGGGATGTGCTGCGTTCGCCAGATAGATGTGTAGCCTGTGAATGATCCAACGATCTATCACCATTGATAGGACACTGACAAGAGCATTTATTTGCTCTGTTCGAACCCTAAGTGGCCTTTATATGCAATATTAATGCAATCTTCGAACGCGTGCAACCTCATGTCAAGAATCAACCCCAAGACAATCAACATCCCCGCTGTGTTTCACAACTTGTGAGATACGACTCTCACTTGATCATGCACGCTATTTCGAAGGTAGACGGTAACTTGACGTACATACCCAGCAACATGGAGAGATACTGAACGGCTTGAGGTTCATCGATTCGGCACAGTTCCTCCTGTCGTCACACGACAATCTGGTCAAAGCTAACGACACCTTCCCTTTCACCGATCGATACACAAACGTCGAGACACGACCACTGCTGACGAGGAAGGGTGTGTACCCCTACGAGTACATGGATAGCTGGTCCAAATTCGCCGACACGTGGTTACCTCCAATTGACCGATTTTACAGCAAGCTGTCTGACGCGTCTGTCCCGCATGACGATTACT
Organism: Haliotis asinina; assembly: GCF_037392515.1. Lineage (NCBI taxonomy): Eukaryota > Metazoa > Mollusca > Gastropoda > Lepetellida > Haliotidae > Haliotis > Haliotis asinina. The sequence continues at coordinate 46,469,398 of NC_090288.1, read as the reverse complement.
CGCACGCGATTAACGTATTGAATAAACTGGGCTGTAAGAATCTGGGCGAATACCACGATGTATATTTGAAAACGGACTTGTTATTGCTGGCTGACGTATTCGAGATATTCAGAAATGCGTGTTCGAAGCAATATGGCCTGGATCCAACATGGTATAATTCATCATCTGGTCTTGTGTTCACCGATGACATGCATCTGTTTATCGAGAAAAGGTTACACGGTGTTACTTCCATGGCCTCCAAACGTGCCAATAACATATATATGGACGGCTAGGACTCTAGTAAACCTACCAAACACCTACTCTATCTTAATGTTAATAACCTGTATGGCTGGAAAATGAGTCAGTATCTACCGACGGGCAGATTTGAATGGTGTCTTCCAGGCGGGAAATTAGGCTGTCCGGATGAGGTCATGAGCATCGCGCCGGATTCGAACAAAGGCTTTATTCTCGAAGTGGATTTGCAATACCACAAGGAGTTACACGATTCTCACAACAGCTACTCCCTGACTTCCGAACGTTTCAGGGTTAACTCAGATTGGATGTTTGAGTACCAACATAACTTGCTGAGGGGTGAGCGGCTGGTAATCGTTGAAAACCTGGTGCCGAATCTGATGAACAAAACAAAGTATATCGTTCACTCTCGTAATTTGCAGCTGTATCTATCGCTGGGTATGAAGCTGACTAAAGTACATAAAATGTTGAAGTTCAATCAAAACCCGTGGATGGACCCATGCATCTGAATGAACACTGATAGCAAGATATTCACCGACGACACTGGTGGCCCTGCACGTGAACAAAAGTCACATCAAATTCAACCGGCCTGTTTATGTGGGGATGAGTATCCCCGATCTATCCAAACACCTGATGTACGACACTTACTACAACGAACTTAAGAGGCAATATAGTGATAGATGCGAGGTGTTGTACACTGACATGGATTCCTGCTGGTGGAGATTCGAACCGAGGACGTGTACGAGGACATGAAAAACCGTATACATCTGTATGACACCAGCGACTACCCCAAGGGCCATGCCATGCACAGCACTGTAAACGAAAAAGTGCTTCGGCAAGATGGAGGACGAATGTGCCGGCGCGCCAATAGCTGAGAACGTCGGACTGAGGCCCAAGATGTACACCGTCCTGAAGGCCGATAACGGGGAGATACGAAAGGCGAAGGGTGTCAAGAAGTATGTGGTGAAACAACACATCAAACACACCATATTCAAGGAAGCACTGTTCAAGTCCCGCACCTTCAGGAATCAAAAGAAAAACATTCTAATTAGCGACGGGCACATGATATACGGACTGAAGATAAACAAGACGTCCCTGTTGCCAGTGGACACTAAACGTTGGATAGCCATGAACGGGATAAACACCTACTCGTACGGACATGAGAAAATTGAACGAGGAACATAAGTATCTCTATACGATTTGAAAATTTGAGGCTATGAACTACATCCCGCGCGGGTACTGGAAAGGAGCTAGCGCCGTACATAAGCTGGCCACAATAGCGCGAGTACGTTTGGACGAGGCCAAACCTTGGTTACAAAAACAAGCGATATTGCACATCTACCTGCCGGCACCCAAATATATACCGAGGAGAAAATTCGGCATTCATACGCCTTATCAAGTTCACCAGGCCGACCTGTTGCTGCTACCGCACGACAGTGTGAGAGGTAAAACATACAAGTACGCTCTGACCGTCGGGCCATTATTTGTGAAATAAAGCTTTCCATCGGGCTTTCTTGAACAGGGTCCCAAACCGCTACCGCATATATACTATTCCACATGATAATTGTGCGCTACTTATTGCCTACACCTGTTTCGAGAGTGTCTGTTTGTCTGTCATAAACGTTCCTGAAGGCACCATGTGATGAACTGTTCGTGGCGTGTAGTCGACCTCTCGTACCGACCATAAACAGCTGTCAGTGTAAACATTTGGTGTTGGCGATGACCTTACAGTTGCAATGGTGATATCGGAGCATAATTGCCGTCTTAAGGATGCTGTGATGCTTTGAGACATTCACATTTGCAATATCCAAGCTTTCTGACACAACAGAAGGACGACTGCTAGTATCCAAAACACGAATCAATTGTCACGAATCAATTGTTTACACGGTTCACAGCGTGGCTCATCTCCGCCTTACTTCAACGATTTGTCTTCATCAAAGTCCATATACTAGTTCTGTGTTACCTTAGTAGAGTTATAGGTTCCAGTCCTAACTCTGTAACAAGTACTCTCCACATATTGACTGCCTATCGTTCAATACAATTCTACTTTGTCCATGGCTCTGTAACCAAATGGAAATTTACGAAAAACACTATTTCTTTACTAAAGTCAGTATTAATGTAGATTTGATAGGGAATGAAACACATGTCAGTCTATCTCGCCCCGAACAGAACATTTTAATTTTCTCAAGCCAAGAGCATGTGATGTATAACTACGCATTTGTGCACTTTTTCATTGTAATACAGAAATGCAAATGTAGTCACAGTACTAACCAAAAACCTATCAAGTGTAAATGAATCGATCAGCAAACTTGCATGACCATGTTGTGTAAAATAATGGCCTAGAATCCAACGCGATGCTGTTCTCTGGCGTTACAGTATTACCCTGACGGAATTTTACTTTTAAAGCTGCTACTAAAGGTCCTTGCATCCACTTCTAAGGTACCCATTTTTAAACCAGCTGGGTGGGCTGAGTGCCTTGCCCTGGGACAAAACACAGTAAGAGGCCCAGGTCACAACAAATGTTTTGTGTTTCCACTGGGATTCGACCCCGGGCCTTTGGTGTGAGAGGTCAGCATGCTAACCACTACACCACTGTGCTCCAAAATGTCATTCTATATCATGCAAGGAAAAGTTAATTGGCGATAAAGAAATCCTTGTTTGACTCCAACATTACAATCACATTTCCAACACATCCGTTTTGATACCATTAGTCACATAATTCGCAAGTATATTTACACATACACTTATCGAACAACAAGTGATATCAAGCAACGTTCTGCATGGTATTAAAGTCTATTTTGAATACCTGGAAAACATAACACTGATTTCAGATGAGTGAAGAGGAAAGTTGAAGTCTTACCTGAGCGTCTCCGGCGTGTCTATCAGTGTCTACTACACCGGTAACCAGTGGCTAGCTTACGAATGGGCTTCTCGGGGAAAGCTTTTCATTTCCCGGAAATTCAAACTCTAGACGGATTGTATCATACATGGGAAGTTCATGCAAAAATGCCACCCCAGTGTGAGCACAAACAGGGTGGTAGTACAATGTACAGTGCTCTGACCCGTTAGTCACGTGCACAATTTACATCCTGATGACAAACGATTTACAATTCAAAATGCGTTGAGGCTTTTCAGTCGGTCATGTCGAAATGACTTTTGCTATCTAACCTCATATGCAGGATAAAACTGAAATAGTGAATATTACATCCAAATGAAAGCGGCAATATTTCAGCCATATCGTGACGAGCACAAGTAATACATAATAATCAATAGTACATTATGAAAAAAAAGTGTCAACGAAGTACAGTAAAATAACTAGATTATCAAACATACGTAATTTAAAACTAGTAATTAAATCTAAAACGATTTAACTAGAAGTGGCTATACAATATAAGAACAGGCTGCAACAACTGAAGATATATTAGAACTGATGACACGTCGGTTATTAACGTAAACATTTAGGTTCTGGATATTCTGTGCGCACATGTGTCCGTTACGTACGCAAGCGTATTGGGGCTACGGTGAAACATTTTGGGGTGTGACTATCTCCTACGTAATACTTAATATCTCCTATGTAGGAGATACTATCTGCCACGTGGTACTTAATATATCCTTTTAAATGTTCGGATTATGAAATGTGGTTATTAAATCGAGAAATGTTTGGTTATGAAGGATGCTAGATGGTAGATATACACGTCAATGCATATTTATGACAGTAACGCAGTGGCAGTGTTACTACGCAGTACTACTAGTGTTGTTGTGTGTGTGAACCTTGATCTGATTGCAGTTATGGGTAGTCTCTCTCTCACTCTGTCTCCCCCTCCTCCCCCTACACACACGCACTCACGCACGCACACACACACAGAGGAGGGGGGAAGTTACTGATAATATGAACTTCTCGTCATGACACGTCCTCCTAAAGTTTCGCTTGTCTTCATATGAGGCTAGGTTGGATTACATATAACGCTCGTTGACTTGACTCGGGTGGAAAAGTGTTGAATGCGGCGTAAAGGAATACGGAATTAAAGATTTCCGTATAAATGTAAGGACATAAGTACGCACAGATTGCCACCGATAGACACGTCTGTGCACGCAGATTAAGACTAAAGTGCCACGACCTCTGAAATATCAAGCACATAATAGAAAAATGTAACGAAGTGCATTATGTAACAATGAACTAACTGCAACGCGCAACAATATGGCAAGTAGGTAGTAAAGTACAACAGTCGGTCCAACACATGAAAGTAATATGCAACAAATATACTACCCATCAAAAGTCTAGACTCACTTAAAACACCCGCTATATGTTAAATATGTGTGTATACATGGTTCAACGAAGATGAATTTCTCCATCAGCTTGGGGGAAACAGCTGCAAACCCTATGCAGAATAATTGCACGAGGATGATTCATCAAGTTGCTGAGAAGCATGTGCAAGTATCGTGCGTGTGAACTGCTGCGTTTTGGTGTAAAGTTTAGATAAGAATTTGCCACCAAGTTTAATCATTTGTTGAACACATGATAATAATCTTGTCAACGTTACGAATTTGTTTTATTATACATCTGTTCATGTATAAACAGTACCTCTAAACAGTATGGAATATTTTGCGAAATCTGTTTTAGAGCAGTTGCTTGGACTATGCGGCTACATTTACACTAGTGAGCCTACACTTGTGATGGGTAGTGTAGTTGAACACACGAGTCTAATGATGAAGGAAATAGTAGATTCTTAGATTAAATGAAACCCATGATAGAATACTCCAATGGTAAATATAACACATAACTTTAGACTCTAAACGTAAATGAAACACATGGCTAGTTGTTAACTCTAAAACAGTGATTAAACAGTCACAAAGGAAATGGTTTCCGTGTCTGGGGAACTAGGATGACCATTTCAGATTAATGTATATTAAGATATATCGAGCATCTCCAATAGGAGGTACTAAGTCCTACGTAGGTGTTAGTAAGTCCTACGTAGGAGATAGTAAGTTCTAAGTAGGTGATAATAAGTACTACGTAGGAGATAGTAAGAATTGATAAGTCATACGGATGACTTAGTTCTACGTAGGAGATAGTAAGTGCTACGTAGGATATATGAGATACTAAGTCCCACGTAGGGGATACTAAGTAGTAAGTCCTACACAGGAGATACTAACTCCTACGTAGAAGTTATTATCCCCTGCGTAGTACTTAGTATCTCCTACGTAGACAATAATGAGATTAAAATTATTTTTCACCGTGGCCCTAATACGCTTCCGTAGTTAAAATACAACAAACATGAAAGACATGTATCCTACTTGGGTTTACACTTTCTCGGCAAGGTGAGTCCTATCTGAGATTCGATTCCACACTCTCAAAGTCCGGCACCCTAATCGTCAGCGCACAATGGGAAAGTGTCATTCTATATATCTAACATAAGTTGCATTGAACCAAAATGCATTATTACATATTCAGGAACATGGTCGTTTCTCCAAACCGGTAATTCTAACACATTATTTTGGAAAGTATGGTTGTTGTTTTATCTCACATTGCCGTAGACATTTGAAGCACAGTTGGGTTCCTTCAGCACCTTATAGCACAGTTTGAATTGAACCTGCAGAGAATGCCAATCTTTGAGATATATTATAGTATGTGTTTCAAACCTTAGAGTAGCAATTAATACGATATGGACAGTCTGTTTGGATGTTTGGTGTGATGAAGATGTAAATGGGCACCCAAATAGATTATCCGTACATCTATTGATCATGGTCATGTACAAGAACTGCCTTATATTAATAATGTGAGAATGAATTGGGTGCTAATCAGATCCACATTTCTTATGTTTCATTGATCCATTGATGTAATTGATGAACACACGGCTTGAAACGTTTGCGTACTTTGAAATCCAAAAGGTCAATTGCAAAACCAACTTTTATCCATAGTCGTTACGTCTAAAGCGAAACAGTTGCACTCAAAAGTGACAGACCCAGAGGACTAAGTAACTGTGGTCTGAAACGCTGCAGTTCCCTGATAGTGAGGAAGACGTCCAGCCTCAGTCTACTGATGATGTTCAGGACAGAACACATCGCTCACTCCAGCACTGTCACTTGTTCGTAGAAACCATCATGTCATCCACATTGCATATCGCACAACGTCAAACGTCACTGAATCTTATCTTACCTCACACCTAAAGGTTGTTTTCTGATTGGCTAAGCGCTCTTCTATTATTTTCAGTGTTCCTTGCTTACAATCCACGCTTGCCATAAAAGTTGACTATGCTTGTCGTAAGTGGCGACTAACGGGATCGGGTGGTCAGGCTCGCTGCCTTGGTTGACACATCTCATCGGTTCCCAATTTCGCAGATCGATGCCCATTCTGTTGATCATTGGATTGTCTGGTCCAGACTCGATTATTTACAGACCACCGCCGTATAGCTGGAATATTACTGAGTGCGGCGAGAAACTGAACTCACGCACTCACTTTCATAAGATTGTTTTGTTTAGGTTTGCTTTAAAGTTGGGAAAGCTGGTTAAGAAGGACGAACATATTAGAGCATTGTGTAGATACAGAATGACTTGAAAAAACAATGATACATGGATAATCTCTGGTCACGAGGGAACATAGGTTGATGTACCCTGTTTATTTTTGTTCATGTTATCTGAGCCCGAAAGGTGCATCAACTCATGGACTCCGAGGGACCAGTGAACAATGCATTTGTCTTACCGAGCATCTCAATGTTAAATTTGAACTGTTTGAAGCATGACTTTTTGTGCATCTGAACGTACACTTCAGCCAGCTTTTCTACACTGCCCAGAACATTTGACATCATAAGAACTTACTACACTACTTACAATATGTACAACCGGAAAATATATATCTAGGAAAACAGTAACCTAGATTCCTATACAAGGAAGTGGAATCATTTATCTGCTTTATCTGCTGCTCTACGACTAAGCACTGAAGCGCTCTTATAATATCAGCTGATGTTTTCATTCTCCTCCCAATCCATTCCAACTAGTCAGCCTTGTTTCTTCAATCTTATACACCCTCTATAGAAACTGTCATGATATATATGCCGTTCATGCCATAGGTAATATATCTGAGAGTGGAGAGAGAACAAATACAGTTTCAGTGTCATTTCATTATGATGTCATAGAAACCGACGATGCCAGAATATTCTACAGAGCATTTACTGCGATTTCTATATCCTTGGTGTCAGACAACCAATTAAAATCATACGTTAATAGTACGGGCCGACAGTACATTTACCGATACAGATTCCACTGGGTGTAAAAGCTTGAATAATTGTGAATATTATACCAAACTGACTACCAGAACCTCCATTACAAAAGACGTATTATAGGAGGTAGTATATTAAAATGGAGATACATAGACCAGACCTGTACGACCCTCATGGGAAAGGAAAATGAAATGATTTTGTGCTATGTGATATATGACATATGACATATGAGTTGCCATATCGCTATAAGCAATCTCACAAGGTTGTGTCTAAGCTGAAGAACTTAAGAACATAGGTTTTCCTACGGTCAATACAGCTGCAAATGAATTATTTCATCAGGAAGGCGTACAGATCAAGCTTTAGCTTTGAGAAAACCGTAACACACGTTATGAACATCACGGCGTGTTTTGTACCTCTACGCCAGGCTTTTACAGGCTTGTGTGCTCACATATTTTCTGTAAGCATTCGGGTGTTATGGGTCAGTGTGTGAAAAGAAGGCTTTACGAATATAAGCGATCTTTCATGATATAATATAATATAGATATAACATGAAGCCGTTGATTCTTATATACCGTCATTTAGCTGGAATATTAGTGCGTGCGGCTTTAAACATGCTTTTTAACATGTTTCAATGACCCATTTACTGAACTTAGCCTTTTTCATGTGACACGACTTAAATGCGCGATTCATTATGCATTATGAACCAGTATATTGCCCTTGCATTGGCATCATCAAATATTCATTAAAACATGTAACGAGTAACAACTGTCAACACTCCTAGATAAATGCACGTTTGGATTGCAATTTAACTTTAGTTCCAAATCTTTGAATTGAATATTTGTAGCATTCTGTCATATTTGTATGTCTTTTTTGTCAAAACGTGTACACGAGTAACAATTGTCATCACATATTTTTATGTTCATATGGTGCATATTTGTATGTTCTTTTTCTATTATATTTGTATGTGTCTGGTGAGAGTTCGTGTGTTTGATGGTTTGTTTTGCGTAGCAATAACTATTGCAGGGGAGTATAAGGCCCCCACACAGGACATGTATTACATCTGTTAAGTACTACACTTTATAGCCACCATCGTACCCCTTAAAGGAATATCTGTTTTGGTCGTGATTGTGTCACTTTGCTTGACAAAACAGATGATACAATTGTAGAAGCGCCTACAAAAGTCCCTGTCTTCCGTGTTATGATGTTTGTCTTTCTTTTCAGTGCAGTATAAGGAAAAACGTGAACATCGCATCTAGTCTGTGTACATGGCTTGTCCTGTATGACAATGAATGTCAATAAATAATATAATGCGATCATGGACACGAACGTTACATGCAGGATGTTTATAAAGGGCTCAGAGTGTAAACATAGCCCTGTTTGCAGACAGTATTTACATTTCGCAAGCCTGTTTGACAAGTACGCAAATACCATTATGTATATACCACAATTTGTTTGAAACATGAGATGATTAACCATCCATCAGTAAAAAGTATCTGTTCCCGGTGGACTTCAACAAGGAAGATGGCGATGGTAAGACGTGTTCAGTCTCATGTGATAATAACTTGGTGCACTTAGTGTCTTAAATTATTGAACAGACATGTCCCTGGCTCCATTATGCAAGAGGCGAGTTAGAAATTGTGTACGTTTTGATGATCACATCAGCCTTCTGTGGTGAGTTAATATCAGCAGTATTTCATATTGGCAGTATTTCAGCCATATCGTGACGAAGAAAATTGCAAATTTATAAATTAATAAAAAAAACAAAGCTAAATATTCTAGCTGCCTGTCTGCTAAGGACAGTAAAATAACTACATTATTACACTAATACATTTAAAACTTGTAATTAAAGAGCTACCAGTCATCAAGAAATATTTCCGTTACAAGTCACCATTGCCCACAACACACATGGTCTGAAAAGCCACCGGCCCATGAAGGTCCCGGGATAGAATAGACCTTTAGCAACCATGCTTGCCATAAAAGGCGACTATGCTTATCGTAAGAGGCAATTAACGGGATCGGGTGGTCAGGCTCGCTGACTTAGTTGACACATGTCATCGGTTCACAACTTCGCAGATCGATGCTCCTGTTGTTGATCATTGGATTGTCTGGAGCAGACTCGATTATTTACAGACCACCGCCATATAGCTGGAATAATGTTGAGTGCGGTGTAAAATAACTCACTCACTCACTGACAATCACTCACTGAACCATCCTGTCAATATCTGTTTTCTTGTTTTTAGTCGCGAAAATATAATAGATAACAAACACACACATAGATGTGTGTGTGTGTGTGTATTTGCGTATTTGTGCCTGCGTGGGTGGGTGCGTGCGTGTACTTGTAAATGTCTGTGTGTTTGTCCATGTGCTGTTATACTGTTCGAGACATACACATGTACTTTTCTGGGTCGAGTAACGCTCGGCGGCAGGCCATATATTTTGCAAATCATCTATAAAAAGTCACCCCTCCACATAAAATATTGTCGTTGAGCGTATGGGTCACTTGTGTACTCCCAGACATCAACAGAAAGTTAAACCATGGTACATCTGGAGTGAGTTAAAATTTTACGAGACACTGGCAATATTTTATATCGTGACGACAAAACTTACTTACTCAGAATAAATGTAGTTATACATTTTTACAAACCTGTCAGCGAAAGACATTCTAACGACTAGATTATCCCAAATTAATTAAAACTGGTTTGAGTTCAAGGAAAAATGCTAATTTATATCATTTGAACACAACACAATATAAAATGAATATAGATCGCCACCAATTGTACGTACGTAGTTGTACATCAGCTTGTAAGAGACCATGGGAACTTACATTACTCTTGCTACCTTCATGGACACTAGCTGGATTAGTACAAGTCATGCATAGTCTTGCATGTGGAGGGATAGTAAGTGTGAAATATTTGTCGACATTTAGCAAATGAAAACTGTAAATTTCTGATAATGATATGACCCAGTTAAACTGTTGGACAAACTACACCGATTTGTTGTTAAACAATCTTTGTTTAGAAAGGTGAATAGATATCTTCACATTGTCTACACATTGTGTCGATCACACACATCCAAATCTGAATTAAACCGTCTGAGCGTATTTAATATAGTTACCAGCGACGAGAGTGTTCCTGTGATCTGAATATTAAACAGCCTTACGTGAGGTGGTCTGTGGGTACCAGTCTGTGATATCCAGATGCATCATCGTACACAATACTTGATAGCCCTTCTGCACGTAAAGCATTTAGATAAGACATAATTTCTGACTAAGGCTTTGTCCTTCAAGAAGAGTTTGATAGGCTACCACCAATGCCTACGTGACGGTTGGGGACCGTGTTCTTTTATATAATGTATCCTTTCACCTTTTATGAACTATTGTTAAAGGGCGGGTATATACACATATGTATTTGATAGGTCTTCATTAATCCATGCTTGTCGTAAGACGCAACTAACAAAATCGGGCGGTCAGGCTTTCTGACTTGGCTGACACATGTCACAGTATCTCAGTTGCGTAAATCGGTGCTCATGTTGTTGGTCATTGGATTGTCTGGACCAGACTCAATCATTTACAGGCCGCCATATAGCTAGAATAATGCAGACTGCGGCGTAAACTAACTCACTCACTTAAAGCCTATACATGCTTTACCTTCCCAACCATTCGAACACTGTTTGCTGAGTCTGCTGGCAAATTACTAAGTTTCCGCAGCATATGTTGGAAAGAAGAAAAAATGTCTTAGATTCGTCTTTATTAGAAGCTAATGGCAGTAAACTGTAAGCAGCAATGCAACATACGATGACACTTAAGCAATCGAATTTTCCACAAATGGCATAAACAAAAACTATGGAGTTAAGAAACAGACAAAACCATGTGATTATATATTGTTGGTGCAAAAGAATACCTACTCTTACTACAGAGTAAAAGTAAATTTAAAATTAGTTAAAATTGGTTAAAATTAGTCTACCTGAGATTGACATCCAGTGATCGAGTGAAGAATACCTGCGCCTTGAGCATGCACTAGTGCATGGATGTGTAATCTGGTCTATCTATCTATCTATCTATCTATCTATCTATCTATCTCTGACGTCATTCTAAGCCTCGAACAGACACCCATTGGATATAAGGTGGCAATCATAATGAATTTACAAGTTAAATGTTGATGTACATTGGTTTCAGTCGTACAAATTCAGTTTCGAGTCCGAGAAAGTTTTTTCGAATATATGCTTCATCAAGTCACCACGAACAAGAACGTTTCTCAAATTAGGAATATTTCGGACATTATCCGTGGACCATATCTGACCACAGTACTTGGTTGCTATTTCTTTATCACATATTAGCATAGACGTTTGAAGTACGGTTATACTCCTTCACCATTTTGTAGCAAAGCTTGAACTGATCCTGAAAGAAACAAAAACAAATGTCCAATGTTTACGATATAAAAATATCAGAAAAAACAGAGATAAAAACTTTAAGATTAATATCTACCATATATCAGTGAATACATATATGTTTTACACATTTAACAATGCTTTCCGCACCTTTCAGACGTAAACTTAGACTAAATGCATGACAGGTTAAGGGTTAGGGTTAAATCTATTACAACGTGGACAACCAAACCGTTATTTCGTTTGGTTACTTGCTTGGTAAACGAAACTGCCTTAGAACTCACATAGGACTGTATAAACTGTGGTCTGATACGCTGTAGTTCCCTGATGGTGAGGAAGATGTCCACTTCTCTGTCCAGCCTCTGTCTGCTGATGATGTTCAGGACACTGCAGAACACGCCGCTCACATTGGCTCCGTCACTGATTCATAGAAATGCATTACTACGTATGCAAGCTGTACATCACTCAAGCATCAGCGTCTCTGGATGTCATATACACGTGTTTCAGTTTGTAAATGAATTGTTTCAATCATAAATTACTTGTTTTGAAATAGATATAACTGTCCAAATGAAATGTTCATTTGGTACTGGAGTCGTACGGGTTTCAGTTTGAACATGCTTTGTCATACATTACAGGTAACATATTATTTATAGAAATCATTTCTATCCTAAGCATCGTCAAGACGTCGTGAGAACCTTCTTCAAACCACGACACCGCCACCATGTGGATTTAATTATTATTAATAATGTAATACATGTATTGCCAACGTACGGCGTTGAACAATAAACAACGCCTTCACATGGCTCTTACCTTTGGTTTTCGTTTCATATTTTGTTGATTTTTAAAGAAAAAAAACAAAGAACATACTGGCAGTGAATGAGGATCTGCTGGTCACCAGAGCTGATGATACTCTCCACCTCGTTGACCAGCTTCAGCAGTGATGAAGTGTTGGAGATCAAGCTTGGTGATCGGATGTGGAAAACTGTGACTGAAAGCTCACTGTCCTGTAGAGAATTGAAACACGCCCAAAATTCTTATGATCAGCAGATATCCAATGTACACAATGTGCCTACATATATGTTTCACGATTTATCACAATTCAAAGTTTTATCAATACTAGTCATGCTTTCTCAGTTTTTCAGTTTCAACCTTTTATTTGAAACAATATCACTAAAGGACTTTCCGTCGTGATAAACTGAAGTACTAATCATGTACGCTTGTTTCTCACGGTCAGGACATCTCTAATAAACAGCACTTCTTCAGCGTAATCAACCAAGCATTCGGTTTCCAATCCAATTCTAATCAAATTGTCAGAACATAATGACAGATCTTCTGTCGAGATTAGTAAGAGTTGTTATAATCAGTGAGTGTGTGAATGAGTTAATATTCAACGCCACATCGGCGATGTTTCAGCCATATCGTGATAAGTGCAATTTTGACGTTGATAAAGAATATGTTTAGATTATAAAACCTGTCGTCAAAGGACACAAAAGCAACTAGACTATCGCAGTTAAAATTACAACTAGTAAGTTACGTTAAAACAAAGGATACTTTGGGACAATTCAGCACAGAAAAAGCGGGCTATAGATCGGGAGCAACTGAAGGTGGAACAGTTGTTACATTTCAACATAAGGTAAAGCCGGGCGTTACGGGTCATCCGATCACAGTTAACGTTAACCAATTGCTTAACCTACAGGCTAGTCAAAATCAACTGAAAATGAAGGAAAGAACCAACCTCCTTGTCATATACAAGCCTTAACTTCCTCTCGCTGTAGCATGTCCCATTCGATTTGGTTTCCTCATGTATTACACTGAATGGTCCAATTTGTAATGTCTTGCTATCTTTGGGGTACACTTCTTCTGTCTCCTGGATTGAAATGAAATGCCCATGCATTTTGATGACAAAACAGGATAACAATAACATATTTCTTAGTGACAGTATATGGTCTGATCATTCTAGTATGTGAATCTTGAGAACAGATAGAAAATCCTTGTCGTCATTCATATGCGTCTGTCTGTGAGTAAAAAACATTTCACCTGGGAGTCATCCAGACAGACGATTGTGAAGCAGTCATGGTCGTAGACCAATCGCCAGAAGTCTACCACAGTGTCTGGTAGAGGGGTCTGGGTGACTATCATGGTCGATGGTCGAAGGATGGACTGAAACATTTGAAGGTAATCATTTAGGTAGCTACACGTCCTCTGTCTGAATCACATAGTTATGTCATTTTAAAGTTTGGCAATATTTCTACCAATCTTTAGTTCCACAAGATATGACAAAAGGAGGATTTAAATGATACAGCGTAACTGTCATTCATTTCTGATTTTGCGGTTTGACCTTACATCAAACCACCTTACCGGCAGGCACACTGCATTGATGTAGTCATTCCGACTCGCAACTGGGGTACACAGGTAGGGTCTGGACCTGTTTCCTACAACGAAGAATAACGTGATGCTGTATCATATTGAGTTCATTGCATCGCACGAGGTGAGTTGATCATCTTGGCCATTGTGCCAATAGACAAAAATCTCTGTAATGTGAAAATAAAAACTATATTTATTGTTCTTTACTTGCAAATGAAATCGGTTTCTATTTTTACTGCATAGAGTGAGTAAATTTAATTTTATGCCTCACTAAGCAATATTTTAGCTATATGGCGGCAGTCTGTAAACAAGCGACTAACAACATGATGATTGCACTGAAGTTGTGCTTTTATCACTTCAGCTTGACTGTACATTTTTTCAAGACGTTTATACCCGGGAGAATAAGCTGGTTTCTATTTTTGCTCGAGTTCTCTGGCAGCAATGCTTGTGAGGTGACATCTTCTTCCAGACGTGATGTTTGTTGTTGGAGTAACTGAAGAAAACAAAGCAACCGTTACGCATATGTGTTTATCAAACATTGTTCGCATCACGAATATTGTTTTATTGTTTCATAAGCAACACAGGAAAGAAAATAATCAACATTTCCAGGAAAAGTTCCTTGGAAAGACGTCAAAGCCACTTACCTTAAACTGCTCTTTCAGCATATTCTCTTGGGACGTTGTTAACGTGTCGCCATCACCAAACGTTTTGTCAAACTCGGACGAGGTGTACAATGTCCTTCGACTATTGAAAGCCTCCATGACCACATCATGCACAAACTCGTACTGTCTCTGAATCGAACAAAACGTATGTCCAATCACATCATTATTCACACGTCAGATATTATTCTTTGTACTTATAGGATATATTATATTCAGTAGTTCAGACATCTTTTCTGATTCAATAATGAGATCAGTCTACTGATATAAGGTGGAAAATAACTATACATGAAGTTGAGGACCGATTGTTACGTTGACTGCTGGAATCTAAGAAATAAGATACACTTCAGATTCAAGAACTCACCACTGTCTGGACCATGTTCATCCTGTTCAGTCTCATTTTGCCAACACACATGTAGACGTTGATGCTGTGTTTACTCTCAGCTTCATCCATCAAGCAGTCCAGGGCAATGAATGCCCCTGTTCGGCCAACACCCGCGCTACAATACCACCAAAGGAAAACACCCGTCAGTCAGAAATCCGTGTGAGTTGTTTTAGTTTTCGTGTACAAATCAGTATATTCGCTTTCATGGTTAATTTATCTATTTGTACGACTGGGGAGGTGCATAGGTCTACAGGTAATTTCCAACTTTAGGCATTGTTTTGCCCAGTAATTTGAAAAATAGGGCACTCCGAACATGTATAAACTTCTACGTTACCTGCAGTGCACCATCATGGGTCCTCTCTGCTTGTCTCCTTGTTTGACCAGTCTCCAGAAGCTGACTAGGGCAGGAGCAGAAGGAACGCCATGGTCAGGCCAAGATGTGAAGTGGTAGTGCGTCACAGTTCTCTCGACACCCTGTAAACACCGGACTTACAACTGTAACAGTATAAGTTGTCATACGTTCAGGTAGTCAAATGTGGTTTACGAAATACTTTGACTTCATGAATATTTACTTACCGAGTTTTCTACAAGAAACGTTGAGACTGTGTAGTCAGCCCTAGTTGACACATTTTTATTAGTAACTTTACAGCTTCCGTAGGTTTCAGATTTACCTCCATCGGGCCAGTATTGTTCACACTTTTTCTGAAAACATACACAAATTATGTACTTTTAGGACGAAATAATTCTCAGTTGAATGTGCTAACGAAGCAGAATGTATTAATCTTTTCCACAGCAATTTAATTACCCCTGACTGATCCTACCTTGTTCATCTCCATCAGCCTCGTCAGCATGACTATCTGTGTGACGTCCTCCTGCCACACCATCCGCCAGAAGTCAAGGACGGTACCCGGCTTGGGTCCTTGGTGCAAACAATACGCATTACACACTGCTCCTCATACTGTTCATTCAACATAATCATTTTATGAACACACTTATTATAGATATATAACATATGTAATAATGCATATTGTAAACCAAAAGTCATTGTGTTCTGTAAATTGATTGGTTGAAAAACATGATCAAATGGTAGTAGATTCCCGGAAACTGCAACACTATTCACTGCGTAGTAACACGTAGAAACACTGCAAACAATTGATTTGTTGTCATCAACAGTGGTGGCGTCATTCAAATCATATTGTGACGTAAAGTTAGAATGACGTCACAAATGAGAAACTCCAAATGCTACAATGGGAACCAGCTGTAACGGCCTGCTGATGACACTTCACTGCTATACCCGTACTCGATGTAAACGAGTGTGGAAGGTAAAACCCTTTGGTTTATTTTTTTGTTGACAATGTCGATAAACATCACGTGTTGGCCAGTTTCCGGGTATGATTGAGCATTTGAAGCAAGGGAATATTTCAGGAAACTAGTCAACAGATGGTGTTTATCTCCTTAGTACCTACCTTGTGTTGCTATGTACTGTGCATCATCATCATCATATCCCTGCGATAAAATACACAGTGCTGATACCAGTAACTAGAACATGTGACCGTATGAAAATTGTATGGATGTGATATTTATCTAAATTTATATAAAACAGTTAATCTGTAGCTAAATACTACTCCATTTATTGAACATTAATTGATCTCAACTTTAATGTTAAAGATGATCAGATAAAAAATAAATATTGGATAGTTGATACCAATATTTTCGTTATTGCTATTTCGCCATTGTGTAGAAGCAGTTAACAAAGATTTATCCAACTCACCGCGATATAATTAGCATTAATGTAATCCTCTCCATTCGCTAGCACAACCCTCGAAGCATCATCTGATTCAAGATATAAACGTTATGGGAATATGACATGATTTCTGACTTCCTAACATATCCAATTTGCAGAAGTGAGATCATTTGTCTCAAGAGGGTATAAACTTTGATGACAGTATTATTTTTATGACTTCATTTCCGACCTGAATGTGTTCACGCAAGCGTCACCATAGTACTGGATTGTTTCAAAGGAATAGGTTATATCCGTAACTTATTACTTTATTGCTTAGTTTCAAACAAGGATCAAACAGAAATTTGCTTGGATCAATTAGCCTAGTTTTAATTAATGTCTTCATTAAGGAATATAAACTATCCTAGAGAAAATGTTTATCTTTTTAGTAATGTCATCAGTGTACTTACATGCATACAGAGCCAGGAAACGATTCTTTGGTATGTTCTCAGGTTTGATTGCGACTACATGCGGGTGTCGTGCGCCATATGGGATTGTCTGTGGTACATATGAGTATACATATGTAGTACAAGATAATTCAGGGGACATGCACAAAGAACGGATTCACACTCGGAATTACACATTGTACCGTACTGTTTACTGTACATGTCTTGCCGTTTCTGTTCTTTGGTGAATACAACCACATATTGCTGTGTTCCCTGCATCTGTCGGCACAGAGAAAATGACAGTCAAATGGACCAAGCGTACGGACGATTCATTTGTAGAAACTATTGCTAAATGACTCCTAGCTGTGCTGGTACGCTGCCATGTTGTTAAAAATACCTTTTATTTGTACTGTTTGTCCATTTTTTTGTCTGGGAAGTTAAAAAAATAAAATGACAATTTGAAAATAGATAAAGAAAATTCCTGACGAATTCTTAAGAATCACACTTGAATCCCGTTTTCTGAATACTAAAAGAAGGCTTAACACGTCATCCATATTAGCATGGCAAAACTATGAATTGACATACAAACCTGAAATTCGCTTTCAAATGAGGCCTTTTTCTTTTTCTCAGATATACACTGTTTCAGGTTATCCAACCGCATGTGAGGTGGCACCCAGTTGTAGTAGGTGGCGGCAGCATCGTTGCTTCCGTCAATTTCAGCCTCAACAGAAAACACAGCATCCTCATCTTCCTCCAGTGCAGATGGTGGCTTCGGGGCAGATTTACTGGATGATGGCTTATCTGAAAGGTGCCTATGGTTTTCTGAAAAAAGAAGTATGAATGTGAATGAAATAAAAGCAAACAGGCAGCATTGTCAAGTTACTAATGGTTGTCCCTTTCTCAATAACGTTTTTCGTTAAATAATAATTACGTATTGGAAACGTCATCTCCGTTATCGAACAACAACAACGACAACAACAACAACAACGACAACAGCAACAACAACAACAACAAATAAACATATTACCAAACCATGTTTCTCTAAACACAACCAAAGGTGGTTAGCTTGCTTTACCTCTATTTTCTGGAATTTCGTCCAGTTGAACGGGTTCGCTCTCGTTTTCGTCTTTCCGTCTACTTCTACAAAAAAGGATTTTATTAACCCTCGTGCGGGTTAAATTATCAAATGTGTGTGTGGTATTAGGAATATACACCATCCGAAAACATAAGAACAGCAAACAAAATTTATTAATACCTAACATAAATGTTATTTCAGTGAATACACTGTTCTTTGATCAAAAGAACTGCAAACACAAAGAACGATTATTGGGCATGAAATCTTATTTCTAGCAATTCATGAGCGTCAGCAGACTTCATGAACGTCACTGAGCAGTTACCGTTTCCTGAAAATGAGAATGGCCACGGCAACTGCTACTACTACCACAGCTGCAATGACGCCTCCAACGATTCCTGCTGGGGACCCGTCATCAGCAAGACCTTTCAAGAACAAGAAGTAATCGTTAACCAAGATATTGTAACACACTGTAAGTTCATAACGAATGATCTACGAACTGTTCTGAGAGTATTAAACCTTATACTTCAAGAAGGCGAAATTAAAGCTGCTCAGGCATAAGGTGTCAGTTTATAAAAGCAAAGACAAGAGACGGAATGTCTGTTACGACGCAAATTGTAATAACGTGGTAAAATGTAATAAACTGCGGCAAATTTTAATATCACCGCGGCAAATTGTGTAATAAAAAGTGGGGAAAAATATAATAACTGCCCAGTGGTAAATTGTAATAAAAAATCACTTTGTATTTCATACGTATTGTCATTTGCTGTTATGTGCAAATGTCTGCAGAAATAATATTTAATGCAGTATGTATGTTGTTTATGTGACAGGGTAAGAAAGAAAAATGCAGAATCAAGCATGATCATGTATGCAAATGAACCGCGTTTTCAGCTGACATTGACTATTGGGCATCTTGGGATAGTAGTTTAGATCTCATACACACTTTAAACTAAATGTATGAAATATATTTGAAAGGGGTGGAAGCGGGAAGCCAAAACCACAGCTCCTATCACAGAATGTCTAAATTCCTAAACAAAACCAAACCTTAACCAAACAATACGATGATTGCTTGACATTAGCTGTGAACTATACCCGATGTCATTTCCAATGGTGATATACTATCTAATATCCCCTGTGTGTATTTGCCTTAAAAGCTGTTACAAGGTTTGTCTACATAATGTTAAACATTCAGTAGCGTTTGTCTTCGGTTACACTTGGTCATTGGTACAAAAAGAGCCACTTCTATCAGTTGACAGATAAACAGTAAACAAAGTCACAGCGCATTTATGGCTTGACCATTCAGTCTTCCTTTCCGCATGCATTATTCCTATATCATATTAGATACAACATTTAGCACTCCGTGCCGAGAATGTTGTTGTTGCCTAATGACAAAATATTAGTTTCGTATGCCAAATCTCACTTTGACCTGGCAATTGCAAATATTTGATAATAGCGGAAGTTTTACCTTTAGATAATAAACATAGGAGAATACCCATATATGAAAACATGTTGTCAAATACATATTAAATATTCATCTTAACTTTCAAAATTTCATTACGTACGTTGTACACATAACAACAACAACAACAGAATACTCATATATGAGAACATATTGCCAAATACACTCGGTAACCATTTGTCTTTCAAAACTTTCAAAACTTAGGATCTCTAAGTACGTTGTACACACAACATTGTGTCATCATTCATCCATCCTGCTGCACATCCTTTAGGGCATGTTCCATTTGTTTTTGCACAGATGGCACCATCTAGACAGTTTCCACAGAGAGCGGCGCAGTTGTCACCGTGGAAACCGTTTGGACATGCTGAAAATGTTATGTAGTAATAACATCAACTTGTGTACAGAAGGAATACGATTAGATTTCAAGATCGACTTCTTTGATACTCCCTGATAGGCCATGAGGATCTAATACTTGATTCTAATATTTACATTGTCTGCAAGTGTTACGTTCATTGGATATTCGAAATGACGTATTCTCTTGCGTAGACGTTTTGCATGAATAGTTTTGTTATGTGATAAGGTGCACGGCTAGGTACTGAACAATAGTAAAAATGAAATATAGGTATATTAATAAAAACTACTACTAGAGTAGCATAATTACTTACGTTGAAGACATAACGCTTTTGCTTTATAATTTGCTAATTACGTATTAATTTTGTGTGAATATTTACTGATTAGCTTGATTTGAGTCAAATTTTGTAATAATGGATACAGTTTCAACTCGTAACACAGTCTCAGAAAGACATTTGACTTTAACTTTCAGAAAGAGATTTGACTTTATTATCACTCGTATATATATATATATATATATATATATATATATATATATATATATATATATATATATATATATACGAGTGATAATATATATATATATATATATATATATATACAGTGTGAGGACTCTCAGCTTTCAGCGAGTGAAGCAAGGTCTAGTAAAATTGCGACATCGGCATTAGCATTGTGACGTCACAACGTTAAACCATTTTGACGTTATACGTCAAGCGGTATTACACTAGTCCAATATTGCCTTAAAAATATTACACTACAGTGTCTTCAACGGGCGAGTAATAAATATCATGATCACTCATCCATCCTGCTGTACACACTCAGGACAGGACAGCTCACCCCGTCAAGACAGTTTCCACACTGGTGGGAACAGTTCATGCCATAAGAACCATTTTGACATGCTGCACAAACAAATACAGAAGTTTGGGTCATAGAATAGCATCATAACTTACGCTGGAGACACAGCACTGGGTTGGACATGTTCTGTTTGTCGTATCATTAGATTCATATACCCTCATACATATTCACCTTGATTACATTTGTCGTCATTAACCCATCCTGCTGCACATCCATCAGGGCATGTCCCCGTGGCCTTATCGCAGCTGACGCCATACATACAGTTTCCACACTCGGAGGAGCAGTTAATACCATATGAACCATTGTTGCATGCTGCATAAACAAAGGCGGATATAGAGAATACAGCACGATATTTGTATGTATTAAACTGACAAAATAGCATATATTTGCAATTTTATGGTTTCCTACCGAAACCGGTTTCAGAAAGACGTTGCAGAAGAATGTTCTACTGTTGTACACTTTTAACATGACGTCACACTGTAGTATAATGACGTTATTACGTCTGCCGATCGAAAAACCGTCGTAACGATTCATGTCAGTGGTCATCGCCTCGTACAGCCTTCTACTCTAAACTACGCTTTTGCACCCCGTTTCTTTGTTTGCAGTTGCTTCATTCAGCTAACATCAGTGGTGGAAACATTGCGTTTATGTTTTTCGACGGATATAGAGTCTCAATTCGATTCACAATTAAACAGCGACACGGCAATGTTCACAATGTTTGCATATAAGTTGTAGAAAGAATGGATTCACGTGTTTGCTATGAATGGGAAAATCGTTCAGTCACAACGTAACTGAGAAGTCATTGGTTATCCAACCAAATCGTTAGAATCGAGATTAGTATGCAACTACCAATACGTTGACCTTGTGGGTAATATGAATCAATATCACACAATATTTAATGAATATGTTGACTTTACAAATACGTGTTGCTTTTGAGTGTGTTAACAATATTATTGTACCACCTGATATTCATTTCATATGATTGCGACTCATGTTTAAGACACATCCAAAAAGATATAATTGCCTTCCACAGATGTCAGTTTACACATTAGGAGGTACAGTCGCTGCTATAGAGACCATCTGACATGGTGAATAGCTACCGGCCAAAAGACAAACATGACCTTCTTTCTGCACCATTCATTCATACGATGACATCAGCACTCACTTTGTTTGTGCCGCCATTCAGCCATTATGCTGTACATCCGTGTGTGGACAAGTTCCATTTTCCTTAACACGACTGTCACAAATTAGGTAATTTCCACACTTGTACGTTTGACACACTGCCTATATATTAAAGACGTATATCACTCGTGGACATCAACATATTGACTCACGTTGCAGACAAAAGATATCATTTATCCATCCTGGTGCACATCCGTTAAGACAGATTCCGTTTGTCTTCTCACAGCTTACACTATCCAGACATTTTCCACACTGTAAGGAACAGTTAGTGCCATAGGAACCATCTGGACATGCTGCAAACACATGAACATAAAGAACGCACGTCGTCATCACTTACCCCATCCAATGATTTATGATCACATACTAGTCAATTGATGTCATGACACGTAGTCACTCGCACTGTAGACAAATATCCTCTTTGTGTAAACGTATTTTATACGACTTTTCACTTATCATACTTAAATTCATACAAACCTACCCTGCATACATGTACTGTTCATCCACCCTGCTTCACATCCTCCAGGACAGGTTCCGTTTGTCTTGTCACAGATGTCCTCACTGAGACAGTTGCCGCATTTGGAGGAACAGTTGTTACCATATGTACCATTAGGACACACTGCACAAAGAAACGTACAATTTAATACAGCTTTCGGAACAAGATATCGTCAACTGCCAGCAGACAAACGTGACCTTTTTTCTGCACCTTTCAGTCATATGATGGCATCAGCACACACGTTCCTCACTTGAGGTTTTGTTGCCATTCAGCCATTATAACACGCTCCGTGAAGAAAGTCGTCAAGAATGGAGTTAAGGAAGGTAAGAATATAAAAAATAGGTGTATGTAATAATCATACGAGTTCTAATCTTCTTTTGTATCGTCTGCTAGCTGATGATGTTTGTCAACATTACATCACGTGACTTCTGACGTGGGATGTCGCTCGATTAAAAACTACGGACACATTATTAGAGCCATCCTTATCCAATTGTCAGTAACGTTAAAGAATTTCTTACACGTTTTCCCTGCATCCTTTCAAACAAATATAACCGTGCGTGGTCCGCTTAGATCAAATTACAACACAGATGACCTATACACTGTTTATCGACTGGTGGTAGAAGAAACTGTGTCCGAACAGACAGCAGCAGCTAGGTGGGGGTTCCGGTTTCTACTCTTACGGATCTTTTGTTGTTCAATATCAGCGTAGATACAGTAAAGTCGGGTCCCATGCCGCTGTTTTCCTCGCAAGAAGACTCCATTCTAGTGAACCATATCGGAGTTATGGGGGAGATTGTCTATGGTTATACCCATCAGGAGACCATTAATCTTGGTCAATCACTGACGTAGAGACTGAGATCATCCTTTACGTCTCCGATAGCTCTACAGTTTCTAAGATAGATGGCCGGAACTTAAAGTACAGAAACCGAGGAAACTTGTAGCAGCAAGGGCGAGATCAAAGTTCACCTCTGGCTAATTTCTTCATCGATGTAAAGGGACTATCGACTGATGTAACACCACCCAAAGTCGTCGCCGGGATACATTGCAAACCAAAGACAGTGACATCTTTGAAATCACAAACGGTAAAGATGGTTGCCGCTGTTAATGCAACTGGTGGCAGTGTCCAGTGTCCTTCTCCCCCTGCTTTGTATTTTCTGGTCATCGTATGAGAGATGAGCTATTATCAGGAGCCAAAGCCGGTACAGGTGGCACAGTTTCAGAGACAGGGTGGTCTAATACGGAAGTACTCAGCATGTACATGAAAATGCACCTGGCCGGACATTTACCATCACGCAGTGCCGAGTCTCACGTTCTAATCCGCTACGACATTACGATCATTGCGGCCTTACTCAACCGTCGAAGCAGAGAGAATCATGAAAACATTTTGACTAACGTACTTTGTCTTGAATGTAAAAATTAGAATTAATTATATTATTTTCATGGTTACATATGCAACGCGATTCTGTGCTACGTCGCCGAAAACAGGTGAAACTGGGATACATTTATCATCATATCCAAGTCAATTGATGTCATGATACGAAGTCACTCACACTGTAGACAAATATTGGCTTTGTGTAAACGTGTTTTATACGAGTTTTTTAATATTCTTTTTCACTAAGATTCATACAAACCTACCCTGCATACATGTACTGTTCAGCCACCCTGCTTCACATCCTCCAGGACAGGTTCCGTTTGTCTTGTCACAGATGTCCTCACTGAGACAGTTGCCGCACTTGGAGGAACAGTTGTTACCATATGTACCATTAGGACACACTGCACAAAGAAACGTACAATTTAATACAGCTTTCGGAACAAGATATCGTCAACTGCCAGCAGACAAACGTGACCTTTTTTCTGCACCTTTCAGTCATATGATGGCATCAACACTCGCATTGTTCCCTTGAGTTTTTGTCTCCATTCAACCATTATAACACGCTCCGTGAAGAAAGTCGTCAAGAATGGAGTTAAGGAAGGTAAGAATAACCAAAAATAGGTGTATGTAATAATCACATGAATCTTCTTAATACTTTATTTTACCTCATTGGAAAAGCTATGTACACAAGGTAAATGAACCGAGTTTCCATCTTCGTTTGCATCATCTGCTAGACCATTAATCTTGGTCAATCACTGACATAGAGACTGAGATCATCCCTTAAGTCTCCGATAGCTCTACAGTTTCTTAGATAGATGGCCAGAACTTAAAGTACAGAAACCGAGGAAACGTGAAGCAGCAAGGGCGAGATGAAAGTTCACCCTAGGTTATTTTCAACATCGATGAAAAAGGACTATCGACTGATGTAACACCACCCAAAGTCGTCGCCGGGATACATTGCAAACCAAAGACAGTGACATCTTTGAAATTACAAATGGTAATGACGATTGCCGTTGTTAACACAGCTGGTGGCAGTGTGCCTATCACCTCACTTTGCATTTTCTGGTCATCGTATGAGAGATGGGCTGTTGTCAGGAGCTACACACGGTACAGGTGGCACAGTTTCTGAGACAGGGTGGTCTAATACGGAAGTATTCAGCATGTGCATGAAAACGCACCTGGCCCGACATTTACCATCACGCAGTGCCGACTCTCACGTTCTAATCCGCAATGACATTACCGTCGAAGCCGAAAGAATCATGAGAAAGTACAAGGAAACATCTTGACTAACGTACTGGGATTCATTTATCATCATATCCAAGTCAATTGAAGTCATGACTCACAGTCACTCACACTGTAGACAAATATCCTCTTTGTGTAAACGTTGTTTGCACTGAGAATCATACAGACCCACCCTGCGTACATGTACTGTTCAGCCACCCTGCTTCACATCCTCCAGGACAGGTTCCGTTTTTCTTGTCACAGATGTCTCCATTGAGACAGTTGCCGCACTTGGAGGAACAGTTGTTACCATATGTACCATTAGGACACACTGCACAAAGAAACGTACAATTTAATACAGCTTTCATAATCAGATATCGTCATCTGACTAGTTTACAGGTTGTAATGAAAACATGTTACACCTCACACCATAAGACTAAAGTCCTCCACGAAGTAAGTAACTGTTTCCTATTGTAGAGAATAGTGGACAAAGAGGCAGGATACAAGCACGAACCACAGATGTATCTCGCGTACAAACAACACAATTGTAATTACATTATGTATGACAAGTTGAAGGGCATCGCCGATTAACTGCTCATGGCAATGGTACATATACGAATATCAATGTTAGATATCTACGTAGAGTGTTTAAGCGGGAATGCAACAGTCGATATCTGTGCATTAAGAATATCTTAACATCAAATCAATTTCTTTTTGTGACATTTTACAATTTACCATTTCGTCAAGAATTATGTAAATTTGTTTTCGAATGTCACCATCGGAAAACCTTATATCCTGAATGAAAGATACACGCATGCCCATGTGCAAGAGTAAATATTTCGTTTATATTCCTCTCCGCAAAGGCTAACCAAGCACAATCATTGTACTCTCAATCTTGGGTCTCTAGTCAGGTGTCCCCAATTGACATATCATGGCGTAAAATTGGGATTTACACCGCGTTATTGTCTCATTTGCGACATGTGCATACTACCGTTATGTCTGTCATTGTCTTATCACCTAACTAAACAAGCAAGATCCCTAATGCCGTTAGATCAGGGCTCGGGTAAGTGACACCTCTCCACTATAAAGAAAGTGTAGTGTCAGTGCTTTTAGCACTCAGATGTTATGGCTAAAGACCAGTGTCCTGCTGGTATTGATCATACTTGTGTCTTTCAGTTTTTAACACAGTATTCACAACAAGTATGGCGTCAATTCACTGATGTGCATATACAGAAATAATACCTATTTACCTGTTATGTGTGCGGTCCTCATACAAAGTTTCATGCCATACCTGTTTGGCAGTCGGTACCATTGTATCCGGGAAAACATCCACTAGAACAGTGACCGGTGATCTTGTCACACACATCAGTACTGTTAAGGCACCGGCACTGTTTGTCACATTCTTCAGAAAACCACCCGTTACTGCAAACTGAACAGCATTGAACAATAGTCATCATTATTTCATAATATAAATAAAAACTGCTATTGTTGTAAAACTTTACTGGTGGTTGAGTGTGTAAAAATAATAAAGTAAATAACTCCTGGAGATCCGGGGTAGAATAGGCCATCAGCAACCCATGCTCACCATAAGGGGCGACTAAGCTTGTCGTAGGAAGCGACTAACGGGATCAGGTGGTCAGGCTCGCTGACTTTGCTGACACAAGTCATCGGTTCCCAATTGCGCACATCGATGTTCATGCTATTGATCACAGGATTGTCTGGTCCAGACTCGATTGTTACAGGCCGCCGCCACATAGCTGAAATATTGCTGAGCGAGGCGTAAAACTAAATTCACTCACTCACTCAAAATCTATACTTGGGGTTGAATAGTAAAATCTCTGCGTCACTATCAGTTGATAGACTTTCCAAATATCAACAATCAGCTACTTTGATAGCATACCAAATATCTGCACCTCACACAAGGTCAGATATTTCTGTTGACCAGGTATCCGTATAGTAACGGTGGTTCCTGTCAGTGGCTGGCGGCAGGTGACGTTAGCTATAGGAGGAGGATGTTCAGTTGATGACCAGTTGTAGCACATCTGGTTGCCCACAATTATCTCCATGCCGTTACTCCTCTCTTGGACTGTACACAAATAGATGCAGAACGTGATGAGTACTTATTGTTTTCTGTCTGTTAAATGTTACATGGATAAAACTCTCGGTATGAAACATTATCTACTCATATTCTGTTGAACTAGTCTTGGTATGAACCATGGTAAAGCGAACATATGACTTTAAATCCTTACGAATAAAAAAAGTATCGTGTACAGAATAAAAACATATAAAGAGAATCGCATGTGGCTGTCAGTTAATATAGCAAACATCAACACAAATGCATGTTTTAAAGTATGAAGCTTGGCATCAGATGCATCACTATGAGTGACAAATGTGCTTGTCAAAGGCTGTGATCAATCGACTCGTTGTTATGTATGGCATTATCAGGTCCTCAGTTTTGATTCCAGCGAAACGATACACATATAATTTCATGTTACATTGTCAGTAACATTTGTTTTGTTGGACTCTCAGAAATTATTTTGTGGATAGATCTCCCGTTTAACCTACTTGAGCTATTTGTAACAATATTGAATACATTACAAATAACTGGACGTACGACAAAGGGAGTACACTTTCAATGGCGGAATGTAATATACCAGCATTGGTAACATAGTAAGTGGTGATAATTTGTCACAATGGGCTTGCTCCAAAGTAGGCCCAGTTTTAATCTGCTTAGACCTATGATCTCCACACCCATTGTGATGTAACGTAAAGGCATGTGTTAGCCCACTTACGTAGTCCTAGCATTTGGAATTGCCTGTACCATAATGGATTACCCTAGGCTACTTAAGAGCATCCAACATTGTTTTGAAACTTCTACATATCTGCTGATATAAGACAGTAATTCCAGCTGGGGCCCATGCTGTAAATCTTATACAGAATCTGTGGAATCACGGCGCTTTCACTGTACTTCGATGACAGGTTTATATGGTATATATTTATTTTGACTTGATTTATAGATTGTTCTCGCCACGATATGGCTGAAATACTGCCGATGTGACTTTAAATATTACCTCACGCACTCAGACAGACATACATTCCTGACAACCAATGTTGGTTGTCAGAAACAATGTCATTAAATCTTGATAGAAAGAATGTTATACAATTACGACATCACCTTAACAGGAATTTTATATGGAAATATTAACTTCTGCTTAACTATTGAATGGGACTGCAAGAAAATAATCAGGGAATATGTCAGTACTTGCAGAGGAGAGCGTCCAACAACAGTAGTTTTAAATGCATGTGTCATAATGGGTGGGTCACCTTTAACCATTTAAGGCTCTCTTGATTACACAGTCTACCTGAAAAGAGACAGGCCCACTCTGATATGCTATCTTCTTTAAATAGTTACTAGTGCAGCATGTCTCAGTGGAAACAGAAGCGAGAAAACGATGGCCACATCTATGGGAAATCTCTGCTGAAGGCACAATCGACTGTACAATCACGACTGTATCATAAGATTATGATTACAGAATATAGCAAGCGCCCAACAATTAACAGTACACTTTAATTTGAAATTGTTGTGCCTATTGATGCACGTGCAAGATGCACTGGAGTTTATGTTATCACATCCAATACTTAACATTAAAGAGTGTAATTTAAAGATGTTTGAAATGTACAAAACGATCGCAATTTCAGTGATCTCTCAGAAATCTGCTTTATCCCCATGATATATGTACGTTGTCATGTTGGAATAAATTACGTTGTAGGTAAATGACTTCACTGATTATAGCAAGCGCCCAATAAATAACAGCACACTTTAATTTGAAATTGCTACGCCTGTTGATGTACGAGTAAAGTGCACTTTATGTAGAGTTTATTATTTAGTTTATTAGCCCTTATTTAGAGTTAATGTTATCACATTCAATACTTAACATTAAAGAGTTCGTGTTTAATTTAAAAATGTTTGAATTGTACAAAACGGTCACAATGTCAGTGATCTCTACATTAACTTTGTAGGTTACTGACCTTTACTGAAAACGTGAAGTAATTCTACATCGTATGTAAAATACCCTGTTTCAGCTCATTTCATCGAAATCAATGGCCTCTGTTAAATCTCAGCACTATTGATAACACAATCGATTAGCATGCCCTGTATATAATCAGCGTAAGGAAGATAGAAGAGGATCTAGAAATTGCTTTACTCTTCCTTCCACTTACATAAACCGCTCTTACTTTGGATACAGATCTTTCTGGACAGGATTCGTATCAGTGAACATGTAATTATTCACTTTGATTTTGAAGTGTGTCGTTAACTGTTTGACAATTACTACACTGATTATCTGTATTACAAGATATGTTGGCACGTTGATCGATAATCAGTTATAGTGTGAATGAAGACGGAAAATGTTACCATTTGTTCTTGATCCTGTTCACATTTCAACATAGGAACGAACTGTTTTAGACTTCATTTTATATTACTGACGCATTATTGTATGATTTGAATAAATTTGCAGTACCCATGTAGCCTTATACACTTAGCTGTAACTACACCTAAACATCTGTTAGCTTGTTTTGCCAAACCTCAAATTATATTTGCAGTCCCAACATTGAAGTTAGTAAGTCATTCGGCTGCACTTTGCGTTCGTCTCACACAGTCTCATATATATTAGGCTGTCAGAGATGCAGTAAATATTATCATTCCCTCAACGTTCCATTTCTGACAGCAACACATTTGCAATTCAGCAAAATACCTTCCTGTATTGTCCCCTCTGTCGCTCATTCTGAGACCCATACATATAGTTTTTCCCTGTAGTAAGACAGTTGTGAGTTGATATTTAACGTCACCTCGGCAATAAGTATGATAGTAGATACCGCAGGTAAGACCATTCAGTTTTCGAAAATTATTTCACAGGTATCTCGGCTTAAGGCTTAAGGCCATCTCGCTTAATGAAAGAAGGATGGTACCAAGATTATTCTAGAGTTAATCGGAACAACAACGTGACATCAGCCCATCATGAAACAGTGTATGTACTCACCCAGTTCACGAATATAGAGTCTGATGTGTTGTATCTTCTCTGGGACTGAAGTGTTCAGGTTCACAGTCCAGGTGGGATTTGACTCATTCATTGTATGAGCACATGGCTGGTTCACGGCATCTGTGGTGACAATGCCGTCTACACCAACTCCGGCTCCATGCCGGGCTACATTATTCCACAATGTGCTAGTCTCATTACAAGGTCTCCTCAGTGCGATGTTTTCTGAAATATAGATACATAATCACAAATATCGCTGACTTGTTAACATGACACTACTTCTACCACTGTAAATTATACTCACGTTTCTGACAGTAAGAACCGAACCATCCTTCCTGACATCTGTCTGGATCATCGACTTGGCTACAGGGAGTAGAGGGGAACACGGCACAGGCAGCAACGGTGTTACAATGACACTCCGCATCTGTTTAAAAAGAGGTACCTCCCTTTGGCTGATAATTATTACTACTTCAAACATGTTCTATTTCAGTGAAAATACTTATGGGGTTTGTAGATGAAAATATTTGTTAATCCAGATAGAATATTAAATCACACGTTTTACATCGTCTGAATAAAGTTCCTACCAGTTACGGTCGCGGTGACACAGACAACAAGTAGTCCCATCCAGAATGAACACATGTCGGATACCTGAATGAAAAGACAAGGAATAACAACCTTTCATTATTTCAATCACATAAACAGCGAATCTGAATGTATCTTACAGTATATGTATTTAAGCACGCGTCGAACTCGGTATGACTTGACAGACTGAAAACCGAACTTCTTTTGGTGAATGATGCTCTATGCTTTAAGTAAAGGATTCAAAATACTTCCACCATGAAAAGTCATTTTATACCATTATACTGCCATACTGCAATGGATAGAGTGGGGCTAGATTGACGTATACGCGATAACGTTCCCCGTTATTTGTGAGCGGAATGAGTGAGCTCCATTCTTCATGTGAGATTTTATTTTTTTCACCACCAGTCTTAGCTGTATTCTGGATCTGAACCCTCTTATACGGTGGTTGTGCCACAGGTGCTCAGCACATTAGAAGCGACGGACTTTAAGGCGAGTTGTGCTCAATACCTAATTTGAAAAAAAAAGGAACACGAAATATTTCCATAATAAATATAATTTTACCACACATACCAGAATGTAAATTACAGTTTGAATGAATGGGGCTCCGTTGCAGCACTTGTGATACACATCGACAATTATGTAAGATGTTTCCGTGAAATCGTTGCAATGGAACAGTTTTTAAGCTGTTTCAAATTTGGTAGAGGTTAAGGAAGTTGTCCCACAGAGAAACCATTATGCAAAAATGTTAAAAATACCTGCCGTAATTAGTTGATATTTCCCTTACAACGGTTAAAAAGGGCTTAGTGTCTGTTTAAGTCGCTCAAAGGGAACAGCATGTTATTACTGAGCTTTCGTGTTTTAATAATTGGTTGACTGCTATGTTTGTATGATGTTTACGTTCGTGTTTAATCATATTCAGGTATATTCTGATAATGTATAACTAAGTTGGAAAATATGTGGACAGTATGATATGAACTGTATGTACATATTTTACACATTTGAATGAAGGTTTAAACATTCCTTAAAGACATGATTGACAAATCTTATATTGTTTAAAATCCTACACCTACTGTAGTCATCTCCAAAATCAACACCTTTGTGATGTAATAATGTTTCTACCGGTGTGTGTGTGTGTGTGTGTGTGTGTGTGTGTGTGTGTGCTACTAACGAGGATGTGAATGCACTTCGTGAAATAGCTGACATCAGCTAGGGAAAGACTGAAATCAGTATTATGTTACAGCCCTTAGTACGTGCATGACTAATTACGATTCTTGTATCATCTTACTAATCTGTTACTTGTCGCTTAAGATGACATCTGTGGAAGCAAAGCGGCCAGTTTATCCAGACTTATGGAAAAGTAAAATGATGAATAATGTAACACCTGTTGCATATCTTACTTTGTATAGCAGTGTTTTATACATAAAAGTGAATGTTTCAAATACGCTACGTTAGGCACCTGATATAGTATAGACGTTAAGACATTAAGTTTTCAATAGTGCGCGCTCTAGGGTTGGTGCATGCATTTCCATCAAAGGATTCAAACCCCTGTTGCATAATCCCAAGCAATATATTTTTAATAAAACATCTTGCAGTTAAACACAAACCATACTGTTTAGAGTGCTCTCGATTACTCTGGGAACAGACTGCGAGAAAGTAAGTGTTAAAGATTTACAACCAAGGTTGGTAATGGGAATTTACATCAGACATACGCATCAGACACTCTATTCATGTGTGGAATCGAAGACGTATCGTCAGTGCGACCGGTCATGGGGCTACTGAATCTCCAGAAATGTAGAAAGGATGCGGTTACAGGACGGATATATCGCCATTACTGCCACCTCCTTCTCATTAGAGGGGAGCAAGATGCTGTGTATAAATATTCGCCGTATTGGCCAAGACACAAATGGTATACATCGTTCTGATTACTGTGATCCTTCAATGAGGAGTCTTGTAATCTCCGCAAGGATGATTAACAGGGTACACAATCAGATTCCATCAGGACTATAGAATAAGGAAACATCGAAAGTGATGACAAAACTGCGATATGAATGAATAGATTTGATATGTTGTTTCCACTCAACCGTACTGACAATACATGTAAATACCTCTGTTCACTCCTTAACGCTCATTGTTTAATTTAAGAGAGGATAAACCCCTAGAGCTACATCAAAACCGAATGCAGAGGAGGATCACATTTTAAACCTCACTAAAACTGAATCATGGAAGAACACCCTTTAACGGTCAATAAAAATATAATCATGAGTCAACACTTTTCTACATTCACTACAAATTAAATCGTGGATAGAATCACTTCTTAACGTTCAATACAAATAAGTGTTTAATCATTGATTTTCGGTGTGTCAGTTTGTCGCTGTGATACTTATCTATGGGGATACACATACTAGAATACTTAGTAGTCACAACTGGCATGATTTCATAAACTTGTACAGCTCGGCAATGATAACTGTAACGACTGCGTATGAGTCCTTTGTAAGTGTTCTGCGTATGCTTTCACAACTGCATCACTGGTAACATCACGTCTCACTCACTCACTCACTCAAACCTAAAGAGAGGCTTCAAGTACAAGTAGCAACATTACGCACAGAGACGTTTGACGAAAGAGCCCATGAATATGCCGGACCATGCTTGATGAATGCCCTGCCAATCCATATGAAATCCCTGACCACTGTCAATGGATTCAAATCAAACCTCAAGACACCTTTGTCTTTTCAACTTAGCACTAGATAAGCGAAATTCTTTTTCTCAGACAGCGCTTTGCAGCAGCATTCTCCTTGATATCAGCGCTTTACAAGATAGACAGATGGATAGATAGATAGACAGATAGATAGATGGACAGATGGATAGATAGACAAGAAGCACTGAATTGACATTTAATTTTGCCTGTCAGTCTGAGGTCAGAATTACTTCACTTTGCATTTAACGTTTTAAATACGTTGTGTTGACTCACCATGTGGTATAATAATTGTCATCCCTAAACACACAATTTTGTCAGTCTCTCCATCATATAACGATGTTTTGTACTTCTCACGTCAGAGGACCTGTACTCATCTATCACAACCATTAACTACACATAGTGATTCATTGATTTTGGCTAACTTACCCAACTGAATATTTACAATGGAGTGAAATGAACACGCTGTCTATATTCGTAGAAGCATAGTCGTACAATCGCAAGTAAGTTTCATTCCTACACAATACAGTGGTAAAAATGCCCCTTTACAAAGCTGGAAAAATACATAATTGAAAACGTAAGGTGAACGGCATGTATTCGTCCCCTCACTTAAAATATAGTCAATGGTGTTTCTGGGAAGCGCACATAGTAATGAATGGGAGTTTTCCAAACGCATAACATGTTTACGTCTAAATTGATATATTTCGACACGATCAAGTGTCATTGAAAGGAGATCGTGCTGTGTGCAATAGCTGTCCATAAGTCTGCGCGGTTAAGTAGGACACTTAAGAAAGCAGTGACAAAAACGATGTGCGGTTACCGTTAAATTATATATGTTTTTCCTCCCAAATACACAAGGGATTACAACAAATAGAGCAAACATTTGTCCGTACTTACCTTTTACATGAAGACCTCACAATTCTATAGTACCGTGTCTGTACACTTACACTGCACAGTAGTCGGTCGCCAGGAAGTAAAAATGCTGACACAAGGAAAGGGTCATGTGACCGATGCATTGTTTACTTCACTACGCTAATATATTATCTGTGCGAACAATGTTTGCTGATAGTACGATTGCAGAGTGTAGACAGAGAGACAGACAGAGAGACAGACAGAAAGATGAGAGAGTGAGTTAATATTTATCGGCTATATTTTAGCAATAATGTGACGAGAACAACTGATAAGTATAGTATTAATCCTTATAGTTAGATATTAAAAGTCGGTTCAACTTGTAACGGTAAACTACTAGTATATCACAGATGATAAAGTAAACTTCGCATGCTATACAAAACGATTTTATTAAATAGAACAAAACAATATAAACACAGACTATAGGACGCCAACAACTGAAGGTACCATGGACCATGGGAACTTGCACTACTTTTGCTACCTGCATGGACCCAAGCTGGATTTACATCTCATTAGCTGTTGCCAATTTAAACACACTTTAACATTACTTTAAAGGAACACTTTAAAATGTGGCGAGATAAGATGTATACTTAAAATTCATGGAATAACATACCCTCTCGGGGGTCCAATAAGTTTACAATACCTTAACTCCCGTTGACGATACAGCCACTGAAATCTGAGTTAGGAATTTACCATCGTATATTTATATAATCACAATGTGACGAATAATTCAGCTTCTTAAAACAAACAGTACTGAAATGAAAATAAGCAGCAGTAAAATACGCTTAACAGATTGTACATTGAAATACATATCCCATGTGATGGAAAAAAATATAGTTTTATGACTTGTACTGATGTTTTATTA
This sequence comes from Haliotis asinina, assembly GCF_037392515.1. Taxonomy (NCBI): domain Eukaryota; kingdom Metazoa; phylum Mollusca; class Gastropoda; order Lepetellida; family Haliotidae; genus Haliotis; species Haliotis asinina. The sequence goes on along the minus strand of NC_090288.1, from coordinate 46,433,904 downwards.
CAATGGACTGCTAGAAATGGGCAGCTTCCGACATTGTGCCTGTGTTGAGAATAGAGTCCGGGTCTTCAGCGTGACCCTTTAAAAGGTGTACCCTTTAAATACAAAACCTGCCTTGACTTGATACAAATTTTCCTTGCTTGTGTAAGTACGTATGCATGAGGGTGTGTTTTTTGTAAGTTGTATAATCATTGATTTGGTGATAGTTTTATGGGTGGCATTTCGCAACATACATGGTCAATGCCAATAGTATTTTAGTGGGACGCCTTTCTTGATAGGGCTCCTGACTTGTCTCCCTTGACTGGTTGTTTAACTTGTTGACTTCCGGTTATCGTTAAAGTTCTAAATGAATGGCGATACAGTCACGCTTTGCTCGAATGTTTCCGACAGTGTGTTAGTATGCATAAAAGATGGTTGCTGTATTGAACACATGAACTCTTACATGGACACACACGGACTTTCAATGGATACCTCTTTCTGCCCCTTCACGTGTCTGTCAACGTCATCTGACTTGCATTTAAAATTGAAACATTTTGCCTGACTACTCTCATGTAAACTACCTCCAGGTAGCATATATCTGCTCACACTGTAACTACCAAGACTTTGGTGAGTTGATATTTTATACTTGTGACCCATTACCACAGATTTGTGACTCAGTTGCATTGTACTAGAAATCTATATTGTGATTCGTTGCAGCTAGCTCATTGTTTTCTAAATAAGTTACTGAATATTTTAGACTTGTCTGTGTTGTATTTTGCTGGTTCAAAGGGGACTCTTATACATTTTGTCACAATACTTTACTAACCGTAAGAATGAAGTCCCATGTGAAGTCTTAACCTAGAGCATTTTCAGTCGAGGAATCTATGAGACACATTTCTTGTTCGGGAGGTACTTAAATATACTGATAGGTGTCATAGGCTGGTGATGGGCAGGTATGACCTTCAAAACGCACTACTACAATGACTGATTGTTACACCCTGGTTACATGAGAGACGGGCACAACTTGGATTAAGGATGACAGTTGTAAACATACCAGGAATGTTCATTAAAAATTTGCCCTGATCCTCTTCTGGTTTTCACGTTCTGGTTTTCTAATGGCCGCACCCCGTATTGTCAATAATCGGTTTATTTTTTTTTCAATCTTCAAAGATGTCTATAATATACCCGGAAAAGAGTGTAAAGAGGCACACGCCCCAAGGATAAATATGATAACATGATACTTTATCCTCGTCAACATCGTCCTTGTGTTAAGGATCTCTAACATATCCTCCTTTGCACACGGGTATCTTGTAACTTGGTTTCAGTCCGTTTGTGATCGTCGTCTCAGTATTGGTAGCAATTCAACTGAACTTCTTATGCACAAAGTACCACCATGATGGACTTTTAGAATGAACACACATGAAATTCATTCCCAGTAGCTAGACGTCTATATTCACACCAAGCAGACATGACACACTGAGTGAGTCCGGTTAATGAGACCTCATGACAGCATAATTAAAAGCTTCGGTTGTCTGGCCTACTCGTACTTCGTTCACGCTACCAAGTGTCAGAGGTCTTCATGTACCTTTGAGATACTGACTGGTTGTCATGTGATGAAGATGCTTGATCATGTTACTTTTATGGAACTGGTTAAGATGAAGACGCTTGATATAACTTACCTTTTTGTTATTTTTGTGAGCTTTATACAGCTCGATTGTCAAATGACAGTGACGTAGGCATACCTAAAGCTGAATGTGGATGTTGTCGTTGAGACGAAATTGACACTCTTGATGAGGACGTGGAGTTAATGTATTCAACTGACTGACAGATACAAAAGCTTATTTATATTCATGCATTGGATATTTTGAAATGGTTGTCAGAGCATTTAGTATCACTTAAGAGAAAGTAAATACCTAAATGTTAGGTCAGTTATTCTTCAAAACAACAGTGAGAAGGAACTTTAACTAGATGAAATAAGTATATCGCCAGTGATTTGCTAATGGTAAAACACACTCAGAGACACTCGCAGATAAATGCATCACAAAAATCATTTTACTTGTACCTAAACGCATACACCAATATGTGTAATAATGAACGCAGGAATGGACAGTCCTGCGTTTGTTTGTTTTTTTTCTAAATCGCGTGTTGTTTATTAATCATGGTAATTCCAAACGCACTAAGTGATAAACTGTAAGTTCCAAGAACGAAACTAACCAGCTATTGATCATGCGTTCCATGATTTTGTAAGCACAGCTAGAGGCCGTTTGATATCATTATAGACGGATCAATTGTCCACGAACACAAGGTCTATTAATTTCAACAAAATCGAATATTGTACAGTCCCATGAAATTGACAGTCCAAGTCTGATGATTTGTATCATACGTTTGGATGACTGAATAAAACGTTTCTTTTAAAGACGATTATCTTTTGCAGGACAGTTTGATTATAATCATGTGTGTGTAGTGAGATTTCAGTTTTACATGTGTGCAACTCGCGCACGTGAGTGTTCTGCGAGCGCAAGTGGTCCCCTCGTAAGAAATAGCGTAAAGTGAACTGGGGATACCCTCCAGTGAAAATATTTCTGTGAAACGTGGCATCATTTACGAAGTGCATGATCATGTTGACACGCTCTAAGTGAACTCAAGTGCACGCTAACCTATAACATTAAACGATTCAATGATTCTGGAACTGCCAGTACAGACAAAAGACAAAATGCCCAGTTTGTAGAAAACTCAAAATTGCTTATTCATTAGAATATACGTAATTTTAACAATTACAAAAGGAGGATGGACAAAACATAAAAAGTAAGTACAAGTAAATCTGGGAAGTCACCAACATTATGAACAGACGTTTTAATAAGTGAGTAATTATTGCTAGAAAGAGAAAAGAGGGAAACAATTCGAACAGAAAGAAACTTGCGTGTCGGTGCAAACTGCACATGATCTTGTTTCTAACGTCATTTCGGTACGCAGCAGAGATATTTATCATGTCAAGGCAGTTAGTAACAGACGTAATCAACTGAATCAGTTGAAAACTTATTTCCAGAGACGGAATGCATTCCTTTTCGATGATTATATGTCGTGAAAAATCCTTTAAAAAAGGACGCAATGGAACCTGATATACTAGTAATTTCATTTGCCTAAACAGACAGCTGACCATTTTGTCTCATACATTTTATTGCGATCTAATGAACAATGGGTCATTCTGACTTTGACAGTGTAATACAGTTTCAAGTTGAATTTATTAAAAGATTGCACAAATGAAATATGATCTAAGTCTCATTTTCCCACAACTGTCGTCACCACATCAATCATTATAGGGATTGCGAAGCTGCCAGAAACTACCGGGTGACAGTCGAAGACAGTCATTCACTGAATATATCCTACGGTATAAATGATCGAGTTACATCCAGACTCAAACTCTCCACCAAATATCTGCAACAATTATTCATGGACACTTTATTGGTGCTTTTGTGCTGGCAAATCAATCCCAGATGTTAGATACAAGGCAATCGTTCATTTAAGTCCGTAGTTGGAAAAGCCTCTTCCTAGTATTTGTCAATAGTCCCAAAGTAAGGCAGTCATATGATTGGTCTTCTCAAAGTTAAACTATGTGTTGCATGTGTCGAGTAAGGTTTGGTGAAGTCAGCATGAAAAACAGTACCCTCATATAATAATTTAGACAGAAATAGATGTACGGCGTTAACAGAGAACAAAGATAAAATACATTCACGAAATAAATAAAATTTAAACTAATGGTGTCATTCATAAGGTAAGTAGAGGCGTCAGTACATAGTTATACTTTTTATAATAGTATGTGATTGTCACATGTGCACAAATCGCATCATACGTTTCTACCAGAACTGCGTAAACAGTATTTGATGGTATAATAACCACACATGGTTTGAGCAGAATACGACATCGGTGTTTTGTATGATCAAACTCAAAAGAGCCTCTTGTTGCATTCGATACCCTCCATTTGTAATCTGCAACATTCTGATCACTTACTATACCTGTAACCACAGTACACAGGGTCAACGTTTATTTTCATATTTTCATCAGGATTCTCCCTTTACGCATCTTGTTCCTGTCGTCCCTACAACACCCGAAGCTAACTCATGTATAGAAGATATATATTATGCCACGTCATGCTATGCTTACGACACAAGTGCATAAATGTTGGCATTTCCCGCGCGCGTGTGAGGGATACACCGCTTGGTGGATTAGCTGTAATGAGTGTCACAAACATGTATATTTACTCAATTACTCAATTCATTAGACGGCTTTGAATAAAAGGAATCAATGGCGCAATAAAAAACTGACATTTACACTTAACATATCAACATGGCGAATGTCAATGTTGAGATACTATTTTTTTAAACATATAATGGTATCTATAAAATAATGCCATTTATGTAAATACAGCTATAGTGTCCATTGAAAATAATGATGTGTATGCTTTCTGCATATTACAAATGTGCTGTTATTACAAATGTTACAAATAACTTGTCTATTTAAGCCAAGAAATGTTGATTGAAATGTTGAGCATAAAATAGCGCTATTTATCTAATGTTAGTAAAAGTGTCCATTGAATTATGTTGGAAATGATATTACAATGTTTTTTTAAAAAAGATGAAAAAGACGTTCACAGAAAGTCAATTATTACAAATGATGCAAATAAACAGTGGTGCGGGGAATTAATTTTCATCTTATTACTGCCTCTGTCAGAACTACAGTCACGGGTAGTGAAACCGGTCCCGTGCAGCCCAATGGTACATACCTTGATACAGACTTTAACTACCCTCTTTAGAAATTCCATTTAAAAGTAATACTGTGTTGCACAATCCATGGGCATGGATATAATATTCTGTTTATTACCGAAGTCGTGAAATTGAGGGAAATAAACAGAAATCTGCTTTCAAACATAGGATGGTTGGTTATGCTCATGTATAACGCAACGGGATTGAAGAAACGTGACGTCACAGCATTGTACATGATGTCACGTCACATGACAAGATGATGTTTTGTCCTAGGGATCGTACGAAAAATGAACCTAGATATTTTGGCCATCGTAGTTAACAAGTACTATGACAAGTATTTATTATGTGATAGGCATTGTTATTACTTACGTTGCATGTACATACTCGTATATTTCGTTACTCGCTAAAGATCAACAATAATGTGTCACTTAGTGATGGTACGTATGTAAAAAATACTTATTTGCGCAGTGTGGTATCGTCCTCTCTATCATTGGTGATAAAATCATCCAATTTCATCATGAAGATGATCGACGACATAGTAATATGTAATACAACTGTCAAAATGTTCTCATGTTCTTTTTGTTGCTGGAACCTTTGTCTTCTCATCCAGTTTCATCGTGAAGATGGTTGACTGTATTGTAGTAGGGCGTGGCATTGTCGATATGTTCGTATGTACTCTCTGTTGCTGCTTTCTTCTCATCAAGTTTTACATAATGTTCCTCTCTCATCTTGGTCTTTAAGATTTCCAGTTGTTTCAGTAATCTGGCGTGTAAATAGGTTTTGTAGAGTACAGGTAAAAGATTGCTATTGTTAATGCGTTTTGACTGGGTGAACAGATTAGCTATTTGATGGTTATTACACAGGGGTTTGTAACTCTGCCATCTGCTATCAAGGTACGTACTATCAATAACGGGGTCATTGTATAAATGGAAAAAGGATGTAATCATGTCAACAAACCAAGTTCGTTACATCCTGTTCACTGTCTTAATCCCGTTACAAGTATGCACACATTTCACGCCATCTAAAATTACCTATAAAATGATACATGCAACACAAAAATCGAAGCAGTATTTTGGGAGCTGTGGTCTGCTGATTCTCGAAAAATCGTGATTTTTTATTTCGAAGAACTATCCCAGCTTCTAATTTGTACCGCTAACTTTACGATTTCTTGATTATTTCACCGTATACACAAACGATGTTCACCAAAACATGTTGAATAGATGGCACCCGTTAGCGTGAACATGATTTGATTCGTCTTTAAAAGAACTTGGTGTGTGGACCTCGTTACACACATATCCTTTTATATAGTGGCAAGACTCCGTTAGTGACAGTACATATCTTGACCGCAAATGGCTTAGTGAATGATATCAAATCATCAACATGCCTGAAGCCGAAGTCAAACGTCCTGATTCATATTACGATTTAAGTAAGAATATGAAATCATAACACATAAGTAATCAGGTAATCACCTTCCCGTTAAGATTCTATTTACACATACAATGTGAAGAGAACATTATGTTTACTGAATAAGTGGCGGATAAGGAATGAAAAAGACATTCGTCAATGTTCAAAAACCTACGACTATTGGTAAAAGGAGATAAAATCTGCTACCGTCTGATGTATAGTGTTCCACCAGTCACTGTGCAGATCAGTAGCACACCAAGGACAGATGCCACTGGGATTCCCCAGTTGGAACCCTCCTCTATAGGGAACAACAGACAGAATGTGAACCCCATCATGCACATAGACACTACATGCACATCTGCTGGAAGCCCGAGATATATCGTGTATCTTATACTTTCAACGCTAATGTGCTTTTGCACTTTCATGACAAAAGTCTAATACATGTAGTGTTAAATGACCATCGTTCCAAACCGATGCAATACAAAGAAACTACAGCTTGGTAGGTCGAATCGTTTCGTTGCGTGTGATCATACTGTATCGTCTCACCACTATCAGTGTCACTGAACTTGAAGTCCTTACATCCACAATCTGTTGTGCAGTTAACCCTGTACGTTCCTATAGCACATCCTGGAAGACACGATAAGACATCGTTCTAAGTACAAGTCTCGTGTTTCCTATGAGATGTCTGTACATCAGGTGTCCATCATATCATTGTTTGAATCCAAGAATTTCACGACAGTATATTAAATCATACCTTTCATGTAATAATAAATGCCTGTTTTTTCCATGCCAGTGTCCTAGGATAAAAGCGTGTTTCTCAATATGGCTCTTATTACGAATGCCGTTGACTTTGCTTCATGTCATGGATTGTAATGGTCGTAATCACTCTGGCACTATTTGCCAAACGACCATTGTGTCTCGTAATGTGAAGTGATTGTCAAGTTTGACAGCAGTCAGATCCAACAATGCAGTGTCAGCTACATCAAAAACACAGTCAATGGTCTGTGAACAATGCTTGTCACACCTTGACGTTTCCCGTAACTTATTTACCAGTACAAAGGCTAACATGAATCTTGAAGATAAACTCCATCTGGACATATTATCACAGTATGAAACGCCCATACAAGGCAGGTAATGGATTTAATGTTTATCCCTGAACAGTTCATGAACTGATTGAAATGAAAGCAAAGAGGAGCTTACAGGTTGAAGTTCCCTTCATTAACCTAATTGACAACACTTCTCTATATCTAATTTTATGAAGAATGAAAACTTAAAAGACGACGTACTGTTTATAGTGGTGTGTTCTTACCTTAATATTTAAATGTGTCTTCGCTCAATATACTGATATACCAGGTACACGTCCTATAACAGTATAGTGCAATATAGCAACTATAACTCATATATTATACATGTATTAGAGCATACATGTCGTTGCAAACAAGGTCAGATATGTCATTGTTTTATGTGTTATCTCAACATCCAGTTAATGATGATAAAATCACACAATGTCACAATGCACACAATGTCAATGACACTTTCTATTATTTCAAGTCTGAATAAAGAAAAACATGAGGCATACGGAAGATGATAATGCAGGAAAAATGATTTATTCGAAGCCACAATTTTAAATGCATGATTAACGTACATGTATTTTGTGATATGTGAGACCAAGTTAACTGACCATGGAAAGTAATGGAATTACGTATTTCAACAGGGACAAAGGTGAAAATGATGAAATGACGTGCAAGGTGCCCGTCAGTTAGTAATAGTGCACAGTCTAAGATAAAACCACTCTCAACAAAGTCGTGAAATTAACTGCCCTTGATATTTCTATAAGGTCACGGTCGAATATTCCAAACGTTTATGTTACAAATATGTTCCTGATGTAAAAGTAAGTTGTTCCCCGCACTAATGTTTGGAGATTGTCTGATTTTTAAATATTTGGTTTGAGAGAATGCAATAGCTTATACAGTAACACCGATTCCTTTATGAACGATCATCGTGTTTTTGTCAGCAGGGCACGTTTCCAAAGGTAACGATTATTTATGTACACAGAATAAGTTCAATTCTAACACGTACGGCTAGAGAATGGAGACAGGTACAAATATCTTGTTTTGTGTTTGTCTTGACTCTTTATAAACCAGATGGAGTAATCAAAACCGTTCACTACTATCAACAAATAAGCGACACAAGCGCCCTTAGGTATATAGTTGAGTAGCGAAAATTGCTGAGGTCAGTGGCGCTTGTTCGGTAAAGGACGGCAGGGTTGCATAATGAAGGGTTAGTGTTGATCGGACGGTACTGTCCATATATGGCTAACAAAGCTTTGCATTATGGTTTGGAACTGCGTAATTCACTTAAATAGACATGGTGCTATATTTAGGATGGGGCATCCCAGTTTTCATCAAGACTTGTTGGCTTAGCCATCTCATCGACAGTATACGTACAACGTCTAAGGATGTGATACCACTTGCTTGTCTTCTTGTGAGTTTTAATCCCCGCGTCCTTTGAAATATATTTAAGGAGCAGACACTTGTTTTCCAGTAGAGGAACTTCCCATTTTAATGAATGCGGGTGAATGGGTGAGTGAGTGAGTTAAATTTTATCGTCACATCGGCAATATTGCAGCCATATCGTGACGGGAACAAGTAAGAATAACATTGTAGAATGAAAGAATATGAGAAACTAAAACCCTGTTGACGGAGAACAGTAAAACCACTAGAATATATCACAGATATCCATCTAAGACTAGTAACTAGTTATAAAACAGTTTAATTATAGAGGACAATACAACATAAAAATGGACTATAGATTGCCAACAACTGAAGGTAGATCACCACACTAGGGGCCATGGGGACTTACATTACTTTAGCTACCTGCATGGTTCCTAGCTGGATTTACACCATCCCCTCAGTTGTTATCAATTTAGGCACGTCTAGCCATGCATTTAAAAGGACACATATATTACGATTAAAATAGCAGAGAGTTTGAATTTACTTGGAATGTTTGTGGACTTACGTACCCTCTCAGGAGGACAATAATTTTACACTACTTTAACCCCCCTCGAGGATAGAGCCACTAACAATCTTTGTTATCAATTTAAACCTCCGATCATAAAATATTTATCTATTTACAAATCCGTTAGCAAATCCAATTCTTTTAAAAATGAAAAAATTAAACGAGAACTTATGTTACTAAAAAGATCTTTCATAGTTGGTGATTTGAAATATTTATCCCTTGTGATGGAATATTCGACACAGTCAAGCAAGACATGCTTGACTGTGATTATTTCATCACAAGGGATACAAAATGGAGGATCCTCACCTTTCAATAAATATTCATGTGTATATCTCGTATGGCCAATACGACATCGCCTCATGACGACCTCTTCAAATCTTGACTGGCAACCCAAATAGGTATAACCAATAGAAGGTTTTATTGCATGTAATTTATTAATGCCCACTTGGGTGTCCCACTTCTTCTGCATCAGATCATGGATATAAGATCTAATGGAAGCTTTATAATCAGTGTATGGAATAAGAAGTGGTGTCACAGATTTGTTGAGAGCTGCCTTGGCAGCAAGATCAGCCATTGTGTTCCCGGAAATGCCTACGTGGCTGGGTAACCAACAAAAGACGATGTCGTATTGGCCAGTAGCAAGATCATTATGTAATTCAATAATGGATGTTTGCACCAAATATTTTGAAGAGCCTGAAGGCAAGAAACAGAATCTGAATAGATTATATACTGTTTATGTTTATAGTGTCTTTTAACATACTTAAGAGCCATTAAGATGGCGTTAGCTTCAGCAGTAAAAATAGAGCTGTTATCTGGCAATCTAGAAGAGATTGTTCTGGATCCAGTGACAGTGGCACAAGCAACTGCCAAGGAGGAGAAGAAAGAAGGTGGGAAGGAGCTATAGTATCCAGATCAATGCCGGCAGCAACAATAAGTGGTTTTATTCTTAAAACAAGAGGTGGAACAAGAGATTTCTTATTGTATAAATCCTCATACAGAGGATTGAAAACACAGTTATATGCAGGGTTTGACTCATTGGAATGTAGTTTTGTTATATACTGTAAGGCTAATTTTATACGGCGCTGCTCAAGAGATGGTTCATCAGCCTCGACATACAGGCTGTCAACAGGTGAAGTACGAAAGGAGCCAAGACAAAGTCTTAGACCTTGATGATGGACGGAATCTAATAATTTTAAGTTGCTATTGCAGGCTCCACCATATACAATTGAGCCATAATCAAGCTTCGAACGGATAAGTGATCTATATAGATGTAGAAGGGTAGCTTGATCACCTCCCCACTTTGAATTAGACACGACCTTCAATAAATCGAGTGCCTTCAGGCATTTAGTTCAGAGGGATTTGATATGCGGCAGAAAAGTTAAATGTGAGTCGAAAATCAGACCTAAGAACTTGGCCTCCTTGACAACTTTGATGGGAGTGCCATTTAAGAAGAGTTCTGGGTCCTTGTGTGGTTTATATTTGCGGCAGAAATGTATACAATTGGTGTTTGATTTAGAAAATTTAAAGCCGTTTTCAAGACACCATTTGTTTATTTTGTTTAAGCACAGTTGCAATTGCCGTTCAATAGTATGCATATTTTTACCACGACAAGAAATATTAAAATCATCCGCAAAAAGTGAACCATCAACTGAATCATTTAAAACTTTAGCTAAGCTATTGATCTTGATACTAAATAAAGTGACAGACAAAATATTACCTTGCTGGACACCCTGATCCTGATGGTAATGATCAGACAGGGTAGAATCCACTCGGACTTGAAACTGCCTGTCAGTTAAAAACTGTGATATAAACTGAGGCATACGGCCCCGTAAACCAAAGTCATGTAAGTCTTTTAAGATGCCGTGCTTCCAGGTGGTATCATAAGCCTTTTCTAAATCGAAAAAGATCGACACTGCATGTTGCTTGCTGATAAGGGCATTCTTGACAAATGACTCCAGTCGAACTAAATGGTCAACGGTACTGCGAATTTTACGAAAACCACATTGGATATTTGTGATTAAATTATTAGATTCCAGGTACCAAGTAAATCTGTTATTAACCATGCGTTCCATGGTTTTGCAAACACAGCTAGTCAAAGAAATGGGCCTATGATTTGATGGATCGGTATGGTCACGTCCAGGTTTGGGAATAGATATAACTATGGCATCACGCCAGGATGGAGGAAATTTACCTGATGTCCAAATGTCATCGAAAATATTCAATAGTGTCTCTAAACAGGATTCTGGTAAGTGTTTTAGGAGCTGATAATGTATACCATCAGTTCCTATAGCAGTATTATGGGATTGGTCAAGAGCAGTATGAAGCTCATGAATAGAAAAGATTTCGTTATAATCTTCCCCATTATCTGAATGAAAATTGAGAATTGTCTTTTCCTGCTGTTTCTGGTATGTTTGAAATTGAGGAATTTAGTTAGCTGAGGAAGAATGTTTCGCAAGTGTTTCACCCAGTTTATTTGCGATATCAGATTTATCCGTCAGCAGTTCATCTCCGCATTTGAGATGGTGTATGCTTGATTTGCTACCCTTACCTTTAATTTTCTGGATCATGTTCCATACCTTTGACATTGGCGTTCGTGAATTTATCTTTGAGACATAATTTCGCCATGATTGGCGCTTGTTTTGCTTAAAAGTACGCCGGGCTTTTGCATTGAGTATTTTAAGTTTATTCAAATTATGGACCATTGGATGACGACGGAAATATTGCTCAGCCTTCTTCCGTGCCTTCCTAGCTTGTTTGCAGTCTGCAGTAAACCAAAGTTTACGTATGTGGGGAATGATAGAGGATTTCGGAATACATTCATCAGCTATTTTGTGAAGCCTATCGGAAAAGAGCTGTATGGAGTCGGGAACATCAATGAAAACATCTGGTGTTAGCTTTTCTGAACAAAGAGTTTCATAGCGAGCCCAGTCTGCTTTAGCAAAATTCCATCTTGAAGACGGAGGAACATCAGATGGTGTAACTGACTTTAATACAGTAGGAAAATGATCGCTACCACAGAGGTCATCATGGACTGACCATTCGAATTCATTTAGTAAATTGGAATCAACAGCTGATAGGTCCAAGCAGGAATACGAGCCAGTACCAGGGTGTAGATAGGTTTTAGTACCATCGTTAAAAAGGCATAAATTGTTATTTGAGAAAAAATCTTCAAGTAATTTTCCTTTTGCATTAGTGTCATTACCGCCCCAAAGTGGGTTATGACCGTTCAAATCACCCATTATTACACAGGGTTTGGGAAGTTGGTCATAAAGTGCCTGAAGATCAGACTGGTGAAGAGAATAGGACGGTGGGATATACAAAGAACATAAGGTGAAAACAATATTCAGTGTAAAACGTACTGCAACAGCTTGGAGAGGGGTGTTCAGAGAAACTGGACTGTGAATTACACCCTGTCGTACCAGAACAGAAGCACCTCCGGTTGCTTTGTCACCTGCAGGTGAAAAGTAATGGTACGAGTCGTACTGTCTTAAATTTAATGTATCAGTTGTTTTGAGGAAGGTTTCTTGTAAACAAAAAGCTGATGGTTTGTAATCCTGGATTAATAGCTGGAGGTCATTATAATTGTTCCGAAGTTTTCTAACATTCCATTGTAATAAACAGGTGGAGGAAGTCATGGTGGTTTAACAGGAGATCGTGAATGAGGGGAAGGTCCTCTGCACTGTACTGGAGAGGTTTCCATATCCAGAGGTTCAAAGCTGTTACGAACCTCGACAGAATTGTTCAAAGATACGTCAAGGTGCTTAAGAGCTTTTGCTTCTTTTCTTTTATGTTGTTTTCTTTCTGCTTTGGAAAGGACAGTTTTGTTTGGTTCAGTTTTTTTCCCAGTATGGGGTTCTGGCACAGATTCTGGTCTACGATCAACTGTTTGAGACTGGGGGGTAGATGGTGCATCAGTCTGCGAGTCAGTTGTTGAAGTTACTGCACTGAGCGAGTAGAGGAGTGTTTGCTGATCGGTGACCCAGCTAATGGCTGTCTGGCACACACTATCCACTTTTTGGATAGAAGAAGAAACTGCAACAGAATATGGCTTTGTTAAATTGTTGTTTTGTGTCTGGTCGGCAACTAATTTTTTGGCCTCAGAGAAAGAAATGTTGTTTGAATATTTGATTTTAATAATCCTAGATTCTTTCTCAAACACTGGACATTGCTTAGAGTAAGACATATGCTCACCACTGCAGTTTGCACATTTCATGGCATTTGTACAATCAGTGTTCTCGTGATTTCCACTGCAGCGGGAACAAATTGGGGAGTTGTTACAAGAACTTGCCCCATGACCAAAATGCTGACATTTAAAACAACGGAGTGGATTTGGGATATATGTATCCACACCGATGTTAAGATATCCAGCTTTGATGGATTTGGGTAGTTTTGCTCGCGCAAAGGTAAAGAGATAGGTGGTAGTAGGGATAACCCTGTCACTAACTTTTCTAGTGAAACGTTTCACGGATGTCACCCCTTGAGTCTTGAGTTCTGCCACAATCTCCTCTTCTGACATGTCAGACAAACATTTTGAACGATCTCGAGCAATGCCTCGACACGAATTTAATGTCTTGTGGACAGATACAACAATCTCAGTATCAGCAAAATGGGCTGCTTTGAGCAAATTTAGAGACTGCTGCCTTTTAGCACATTCAATCAACAAAGAGCCAGAACGGAGACGAGTAATATTTTGCACAGTGCCACATATTCCTTCCACAGCCTTAGAGACAACAAAAGGGTTTATCTTAAGCGGGAGACCCTTAGCACCTTCCACAACCAGAAATCGGGGCCATGACTCTACATTTAAACCAGAACTTTCATCATCAGAAGACGAAATAGTGTCTATATCAATATGACGTCTTTTAGTTGAGTACCGAGAACCAGTGTGGGGAAGCCATGTTGAAGGTAAACATTCGACATCCCTGCTCCCCACCCGCCATCGAGTGTCAACGAGGACAGTGCTGTAGTGGAAACCAACGACAAACACTAGGGCTACAAGGATGTTATACTCAAGCAATATCAACACAGGTAGCAAATTTTGCCAAACAGAATAAAAGTCAGGTTGGTTCAGACCCTACATTTATTTGATGACAATTTGAACCTGGAGGTCAATAGTGCCAGATTGGCCCATAAGCCACCGCCTTCTGGCATAGGACTCTAGGCAGTTCAATCAATAAATAGTGTATATATTTGACATAGAAACGGCGAATACCCAATAATAGTTAAATGTGCAAAATACAGTCACCATGCACAGAGCTTGGCGTGACCAGCCGATTCTACCACCCGTCTAGGTGAAGTAAGGGCCGAAGTGGTGTGTAGAGCAATAGGAGCGCGGTTCCAGGCTCCTGCTGCCCTCAACCACCAGACTACCGTCCTCCACCGACACGGGACGCAACCCACGGCAAACGGGTTGGTGGACCAAATATCCCCCCGGGTCCACAACGGGGGTGTCGGCGAGCTCTTGGCGTTACCCAGCACCCACCACGAGGAGGTGGCTCGCCACGGGTGCCGAATGCGGGTGAAAATTGCTGTAGCGATCGGCAAATTGAGAAAACAATACGGAAATGGAATTTCGTTCGGTAATAGCCGCTTGTTCGGTAATACCCGACACCGCTCTATGACTATGTTTAAAGTGTTCGTAGCACAATTCAGCGACACCAGGAGATGTATTCATGCCTTTTGATATTGCAGATTTTAATTCTCCCAGGTGGAAGGATAAATTATATTCAGGAAAAGGTCGTAATGAAGAATCTGAAATTTTAGGGATTATCTCATTCTCTAAATATGTGACTTCGTTTTTAAATTGAGTAGAAAATTGTGATAGCTGCTAACAGCATCAAACTGATCTGCTAAAAGAGTAGGTTTCTCTTCACGTGAAATAGCACTTTGAACCAAAACAGGAATAGGAGATCTATTGTGGTTCCCACAAATCCTTTTAGTGGATATATTTATTGAAGACAAATATGAACGCCAACTGCAGCGCTTTAAAGATCGTACAAGACGTTGGAATTCAGCCCGTTTTCCCGAAAGTCTTCTAAGTCAGCCGGGAAAGGGGGTCCTGCGAAGTCGGTTATAGGCCTTTTGTCGAGCTTTATCAGCTTTGTCACAATCCTTATTCCCTTACTACTGAGTATTTCGAGTATTTGACTTTCCAGAAGTTTTACCAATAGCTCTTGCTGAGATTTTAATCAGAGAGAAAGTTAGATTATAATTTGAACTTTCAATGTTATCTGTAAGCAGATCACACGTTATTTCATTTGAACAAAGTTCAACAAATTTATGCCAATTTGCAGATTTAAATCTCCATCTAGAAATTCCTAGTCCAGGTGTTCGAAGAGGTTTAAATGATATTTCAGTGAAAACTGGAAAGTGATCACTCCCCAGACTGTCATTTTGATAAACACCCCATTGACATTTGTGTGATAATATAGGCGAAACAAGGGTAAGATCCAATGCTGAGAAAGTAAAGTTACCAGTATTTATATGGGTCATTTCGCCCGAGTTTAGCACTATCAAACCTGTGTCATCCAAAAGATTTTCTGCAACTTGACCAGCATGATTTGTATGCCTGCTGCCCCACAGTACATTATGACTATCACCACATATCAAAACTGGCGTAGTTACAGAAGTTGTCAGCATTTTATAATCATCTAAAGATGGCGTACCATTGCTGTATGTATTAACAGTGGCTAGGTATTGCCTCTCGTCTGAGACAATTTCCACAGCATTTGCCTCAAAATTAAGTTTCGACAAAGTACGGCTATTATATGTTAAATTGAACAAAATAGCACAACCGCCACGTTTGGGATTTCGAGTCTTAGGATCATATTCAATGCGGTCTTTCCGCAAGCAAACATTACCATTAACTTTGAACTGACACTCAGGCCAGAGAAACGTTCCTTGAATGCATATTACATCCGGTTTGAATTTTAGTTTTCCAAGAAACGCCTTGAGATGAGGACCGTGTGCTTCTAAACTCTCTGCATTCCACCGGAGAAAAGTTAGTAGCAAGATGGTGCTATCCATCCTGATTTATCAGTGGAAAAGGAACGGAAGATATCTTGAGATATATCAATGTGAAGATGAGACTTTGCAGCGGACAAAATACGATATATTTGGTCATCACGGTTTGTAGCACCACAACTGACTGTGATAACATCTAACAGGAATGCAACAAGATTTTCAGTTGAATGTTCAACTCGGGATGTGCTGCGTTCGCCAGATAGATGTGTAGCCCGTGAATGATCCAACGATCTATCACCACTGATAGGACACTGGCAGGAGCATTTATTTGCTCTGTTCGCACCCTAAGTGGCCTTTATTTGCAATATAAAAGCAATCTTCAAACGTAAAGCTAATTATTTGCACGAGACTGGCACCATCCTGAACGCCATTTTACTACTGACAGCAATGATCTTACCAATTGTAAGTTTTGATTGTAATTTACAATGATCTTAGCCTAAGGTCGTTTTGTGCAAGTGGATGGCGATTGTAGCCGAAGCCTAAATCTTAAGGATTTCCAATAATTCTAGCCCTAAGATCGTTTTGTGCAAGTGGGCCCAGGTCAGCCTTGTTTCCAGCTGACACTCATTCGGAGAGACCCTCTAGCTATCCACGAGACGATGGACTACACTGGAATAGTATAGAGTAACCAACCCCCATATCCCAGATCGATAAAATAGAAAAACAGAACCCCCACATAGCTATCAACGTATTGGGTCACGAAGGCAAAACAGTCGTCGTGCACAGGATAAGTCCTTTCGCGTATATAAATATAATAGTAAAACGATCAACATATTCATGATCCAGCGAGGTGAAAAATATCACTACACGTGGATAAAACACTTCAGCAGGTTGCTGCACGACCACTCGAAATACGATGGTGAAAAACACTTTTGCGCACGATGCCTGCACGTTTAGAATCACACAGTGAGGATTGCCAAGGTTTAGGGCATACGAACCGACATGCCTAAGGAAGGTGACAATATCCAAAAATTTGACAACCACAACAATCAGATGCCAGTGTCTTACGTCATTTACGCCGACTTCAAAGCCTTGATAAAAAATGTGGGGGATAGCCTCCCACACCCACTACGCTAACAGGGGGATACCCCTCTCACACAATTAAAAAACTAAACGGAGGAGCACGAGGTCTGCGGATTCGGATATGTGGTCGTTCAGTGTGACGGGAAAATGAAACATCCAGTAGTGTACAGGGGTCCCGACGCGGCTGAAAAGTTTGTAACGTGTTTGCAGGCGGAAGAGAAAATGCACTGCGCGCACAGGCGCCCCCATGCGTATGACTCAAGCCGACCGGAGAGCTCACGGCAGCAGCACTCACTTTCACGTGTGCGATGGTCCGCTGAGATCCGGTAAGAGATCACTGCCACATCACGTTAGTAACGAGGCACCGCTCAGAACGCGTGCAACCTCATGGCAAGAATCAACCCCAAGACAATCAACATCCCCGCTGTGTTTCACAACTTGTAAGGTACGACTCTCACTTGATCATGCACGCTATTTCGGAGGTAGACGGTAACCTGACGTGCATACCCAGCAACATGGAGAGATACTGAACGGCTTGAGGTTCATCGATTCGGCAAAGTTCCTCCTGTCGTCACACGACAATCTGGTCAAAGCCTTCCCCATCACCGATTGATACACAGACGTCGAGACACGACCACTGCTGACGAGGAAGGGTGTGTACCCCTACGAATACATGGATAGCTGGTCCAAGTTCGCCGAGACGTGGTTACCTCCAATTGACCGATTTTACAGCAAGCTGTCTGACGCGTCTGTCCCGCAGGACGATTACTCGCACGCGATTAACGTATTGAATAAACTGGGCTGTAAGAATCTGGGTGAATACCACGATTTATATTTGAAAACGGACGTGTTATTGCTGGCTGATGTATTCGAGATATTCAGAAATACGTGTTCGCCATGTTGGCCTGGATCCAACATGGTATAATTCATAATGTGGTCTTTCGTGGGATGCTCTACTGAAAATGACTGGTGTGAAATTAGAACTGTTCACCGATGACATGCATCTGTTTATCGAGAAAAGGTTACTCGGTGTTATTTCCATGGCCTCCAAATGTGCCAATAACATGTATGTGGAAGGCTAGGGCTCTAGTAAACCTACCAAACACCTACTCTATCTCAAAGTTAATACCTTGTATGTGTCAGTATCTACCGACGGGCAGATTTGAATGGTGTCTTCCAGGCGGGAAATTAGGCTGTCCGGATGAGGTGATGAGCATCGCGCCAGATTCGAACGAAGGCTTTATCCTCGAAGTGGATTTGGAATACCACAAGGAGTTACACGATTCTCACAACAGCTACTCCCTGGCTCCGAACGTTTCAGAGTTAACCCAGATTGGATGTTTGAGTACCAAGATAACTTGCTGGGGGGTGAGCGGCTGGTAATCGTTGAAAACTTGGTGCCGAATCTGATCAACAAAACAACGTATATCGTTCACTATCGTAATTTGCAACTGTATCGATATCTGTGGCTGAGTATGAAGCTGACTAAAGTACATAGAATGCTGAAGTTCAGTCAAAAGCCCTGGATGGACCCATACATCTGAATGAACACTGACCTGCGAAAGTTTGCCACCAAGGACTTCTAGAAAAAAACTGTACAAGCTCATGAACAACTCGGTGTTCGGTAAATCTACGGAGATCTTGAGGAAACGCGTTACAGTGAAGCTGGTTCCATCGATGTGAGGAAGACAAACTCCGAAAACTGAAAGCCAATCTGGCGTTCAGCTGGAGCAAGATATTCACCGACGACCTGGTGGCCCTGCACATGAACAAAAGTCACATCAAATTCAACCGGCTTGTGTATGTGGGGATGAGTATCCTCGATCTATCCAAACACCTGATATACGACACTTACTACAACGAACTTAAGAAGCAATATAGTGATAGATGCGAGGTGCTGCACACTGACATGGATTCCCTGCTGAAGGAGATTCGAACCGAGGACGTGTACGAGGACATGAAAAACCCTATACATCTGTATGACACCAGCGACTACCCCAAGGGCCATGCCATGCTCTACACTGTAAACAAAAAAGTGCTTCGGCAAGATGGAGGACGAATGTGCCGGCACGCCAATAGCTGAGAACGTCGGACTGAGGCCCAAGATGTACACCATCCTGAAGGCCGATAACGGGGAGATACGAAAGGCGAAGGGTGTCAAGAAGTATGTGGTGAAACAACACATCCATATTCAAGGAAGCACTGTTCAAGTCCCGCACCTTCAGGCATCAAAAGAAAAATATTCTGATTAGCGACGGGTACAGGATATACGGACTGAAGATAAACAAGACGTCCCTGTTGCCAGTGGACACTAAACGTTGGATAGCCATGGACGGGATAAACACGTACTCGTACGGACATGAGAAAATTGAACGAAGAACATAAGTATGTATATACGATGTCAAAATTTGAGGCTATCAACTACAGCCCGCGCGGGTACTGGAAAGGAGCCAGCGCCGTACATAGGCTGGCCAAAATAACGCGAGTACCCCCGGACGAGGCCAGACCTTGGTTACGAAAACAAGCGATATTGCACATCTACCTGCCTGCAACCAAATATATACCGAGGAGAAAATTCGGCATTCACACGCCTAATCAAGTTCACTAGGCCGACCTGTTGCTTCTACCGACAGTGTGAAAGGTAAAACATACATTATGTAGTCATAGCACTAATTAAAAACCTATCAAGTGTAAATGAATCGATCAGCAAACCTGCATGACCATGCTGTGTAAAATAATGGCCTAGGATCCAACGCGATGCTTTTCTCAGGCGTTACACTATTACCCTGACGAAATTTTACTTTTAAAGCTGCTACTAAAGGTCCTTGCATCCGCTTCTAAGGTACCCATTTTTAAAACATCTGGATGGGTTGAGTGCCTTTCCCAGGGACAAAACACAGTAAGAGACCCAAGTCACAAATGTTTTGTGTCTCCACTGGAAACGTTCGGATTATGAAATGTGGTTATTAAATCGAGAAATGTTTGGTTATGCAGGACGCTAGATGGTAGATATACACGTCAATGCATATTTATGACAATAACGCAGTGGCAGTGTTACTACACAGTACTACTAGTGTTATTGTGTGTGTGGACCTTGATGTGATTGCAGTTATGGGTATTCTCTCTCTCACTCTGTCTCCCCCCTCCCCTCCCCCTACACACACACATACACACACGCACTCACGCACGCACACACACACAAGCAGAGGAGGGGGGAAGTTACTGATAATATGAACTTCTTGTCATGACACGTCATCCTAAAGTTTCTCTTGTCTTCATATGAGGCTAGGTTGGATTAGATATAACACTCGCGGACTTGACTCGGGTGGAAATGTGTTGAATGCGGCGTAAAGAAATACGGAATTAAAGATTTCGGACATATGTACGCACAGATTGCCACCGATAGACACGTCTGTGAACGCAGATTAAGACTAAAGTGCAACGACCTCTGAAATATCAAGCGCATAATAGAAAAATGTAACGAAGTGCATTATGTAACAGTGAACTAACTGCAATGCGCAACAATATGGCAAGGAGGTAGTAAAGTACAACAGTCGGTCCAACACATGAAAGTAATATGCAACAAATATACTACCCATCAAAAGTCTAGACTCACTTAAAACACCCGCTATATGTTAAATATGTATGTATACATGGTTCAACGAAGATGAATTTCTCCATCAGCTTGGGGGAGCTGCAAACCCTATGCAGATTAATTGCACGAGGATGATTCATCAAGTTGGTAAAAAGCATGTGCAAGTATCATGCGTGTGAACTGCTGCGTTTTGGTGTAAAGTGTAGATAAGAATATGCCACCAAGTTTAATGATTTGTTGAACACATGATAATAATCTTGTCAACGTTACGAATTTGTTCTATTATACATCTGTTCATGTATAAACAGTACCTTTAAACAGTGTGCAATATTTTGCAAAATCTGGTTTAGAGCAATTGTTTGGAGTATGCGGCTACATTTACTCTAGTGAGCCTAAACTTTTGATGGGTAGTATAGTTGAACACACGAGTCTAATGATGAAGGAAATAGTAGACTCTTAGAGTAAATGAAACCCATGATAGCATACTCCAGTGGTAAATATAACACATAACTGTAGACTCTAAACGTAAATGAAACACATGGCTAGCTGTTAACTCTAAAACATTGACTAAACAGTCAAAAAGGAAACGGTTTCCGTGTCTGGGGAACTAAGATGACCATTTCAGATTAATGCATATTAAGATATATCGAGCATCTCCAATAGGAGGTACTAAGTCCTACGTAGGTGATAGTAAGTCCTACGTAGGAGATAGTAAGTCCTACGTAGCTGATAATAAGTACTACGTAGGAGATAGTAAGAATTGATAACTCCTACGGATGACTTAGTCCTATGTAGGGATACTAAGTAGTAAGTCCTACATAGGAGACACTAACTCCTACGTAGAACTTATTATCTCCTGCGTAGTACTTAGTATCTCCTACGTAGACAATAATGAGACTAAAATTATTTTTCACCGTGGCCCTAATACGCTTCCGTAGTTAAGGCACAACAAACACGAAAGACGTGTATTCTACTTGGGTTTACACTTTCTCGGCAAGGTGAGTCCTATCTAAGATTCGATTCCACACTCTCAGAGTCCGGCACCCTAGTCGTCAGGGGAAAGTGTGATTCTATATATCTAACATATGTTGCATTGAACCAAAATGCATTATTACATATTCAGGAACATGGTCGTTTCTCCAAACCGGTAATTCTAACACATTGGAATGTATGGTTGTTGTTTTATCTCAGATTGCCGTAGACATTTGAAGCACAGTTGGGTTCCTTCAGCACCTTATAGCACAGTTTGAACTGAACCTGCAGACAATGCCAATCTTTGAGATATATTATAGTATGTTTCAAACCCTAGAGTAGCAATTAATACGATATGGACAGTCTGTTTGGATGTTTGGTGTGATGAAGATTTCACAGTAAATGGGCACCCAAATAGATTATCCGTACATCTATTGATCATGGTCATGTACAAGAACTGCCTTATATTCATAATGTGAGAATGAATTAGGTGCTAATCAGATCCACATTTCTTGTGTTTCATTGATCCCTTGATGTCATTGATGAACACACGGCTTGAAACGTTTGCGTACTTTGAAATCCAAAAGGTCAATTGCAAAACCAACTTTTATCCATAGTCGTTACGTCTAAAGCGAAACAGTTGCACTCAAATGTGACAGATCCAGAGGACTAAGTAAACTGTGGTCTGAAACGCTGCAGTTCCCTGATGGTGAGGAAGACGTCCAGCCTCAGTCTACTGCTGATGTTCAGGACAGAACACACCGCTCACTCCAGCACTGTCACTTGTTCGTAGAAACCATCATGTCATCCACATTGCATATCGCACAACGTCAAACGTCACTAAATCTTATCTTACCTCACACATAAAGGTCGTTTTCTGATTGGCTAAGCGCTCTCCTATTATTTTCAATGTACCCTGCTTACAATCCATGCTTGCCGTAAAAGTTGACTATGCTTGTCGTAAGTGGCCACTAACGGGATCGGGTGGTCAGGCTCGCTGCCTTGGTTGACACATCTCATCGGTTCCCAATGTCGCAGATCGATGCCCATTCTGATGATCATTGGATTGTCTGGTCCAGACTCGATTATTTACAGACCGCCGCCATATAGCTGGAATATTGCTGAGTGCGGCGAGAAACTGAACTCATTCACTCACTTCCATAAGATTGTTTTGTTTAGGTTTGCTTTAAAGTTGGGAAAGCTGGTTAAAAAGGACGAACATATTAGAGCATTGTGTAGATACAGAACGACTTGAAGAAACAATGATACATGGATAATCTCATGAGGGAACATGGGTTGATGTACCCTGTTTATTTTTGTTCATGTTACCTGAGCCCGAAGGGTGCATCAACTCGTGGACCCCGAGGGACCAGTGAACAATGCATTCATCTTACCGAGCATCTCAATGTTAATTTTGAACTGTTTGAAGCATGACTTTTTGTGCATCTGAACGTACACTTCAGACAGCTTTTCTACACTGCCCAGAACTTCTGACATCATAGGAACTTACTACACTACTTACAATATGTACAACCGGAAAATATATATCTAGGAAAACAGTAACCTAGATTCCTATATAAGGAAGTGGAATCATTTATCTGCTTTATCTGCTGCACTACGACTAAGCACTGAAGCGCTCTTATAATATCAGCTGATGTTTTCATTCTCCTCCCAATCCATTCAAACTAGTCAGCCTTGTTTCTTCAATCTTAAAGACCCTCTACAGAAACTGTCATGATATATATGCCTTTCATGCTATAGGTAATATATCTGAGAGTGGAAAGAGAATAAATACAGTTTCTGTGTCATTTCATTATGATGTCATGGAAACCGACGATGCCAGAATATTCTACAGAGTATTTACTGCGATTTCTATATCCTTGGTGTCAGGCAACCAATTAAAATCATACGTTAATAGTACGGGCCGATAGTACATTTACCGATACAGATTCCACTGGGTGTAAAAGCTGGAATAATTGTGAATATTATACCAAAATTGACTACCAGAATCTCTATTACAAAAGAAGTATTATAGGGGGTAGTATTTTAAAATGGAGATATATAGACCAGACCTGTACGACCCTCATGGGAAAGGAAAATGAAATGATTTTGTGCTATGTGATATATGACATATGACATATGACATATGACATATGAGTTGACATATCGCTATAAGCAAGCTCACAAGGTTGTGTCTAAACTGAAGGAACCTAAGAACATATAGGTTTACCTACGGTCAATACAACTGCAAATGAATTATTTCATCAGGAAGGCGTACAGATCAAGCTTTAGCTTTGAGAAAACCGTAACACACGTTATGAACATCACGGCGTGTTTTGTACCTCTACGTCAGGCTTTTAACAGGCTTGTGTGCTCACATATTTTCTGTAAGCATTCGGGTGTTATGGTTCGGTGTGTGAAAGGAAGGCTTTACGAATATAAGCGATCTTTCATGAAGCCGTTGACTCATATAATGTCATTTAGCTGGAATATTGGTGCGTGCGGCGTTAAACAGCAGGCCAAACAAATCATTCTTGCATGCTTCAATGACCCATTTATTGAACTTAGCCTCTTTCATGTGACACGACTTAAATGCGCGATTTATTATGCATTATGAACCAGTATATTGCCCTTGCATTGGCATCATCAAATATTCATTAAAACATGTAACGAGTAACAACTGTCAACACTCCTAGATAAATACACCTTTGGATTGTTTAACTTTAGTTTCAAATATATGAATTGAATATTTGTAGCATTCTGTCATATTTGTATGTCTCGTTTTGTCACAACGTGTACACGGGTAACAATTGTCATCACTCCTTGGTATATGCACGTTTGGATTGTAGTTGATCTTTAGTTCCAAATATTTGAATTGAATATTTCATTCTGTCATATTTGTATGTTCTGTTTTTCATTATATTTGTATGTGTCTGGTGTGAGTTCGTGTGTTTGTTGTTTTGTCTTGCGTAGCAATAACTATTGCAGTGGAGTATATGCCCCCACACAGGACATGTATTACATCTGTTAAGTGTTACACTTTATAGCCACCATCGTACCCCTTAAAGGAGTATCTGTTTTGATCGTCATTGTGTCACTTTGCTTGACAAAACAGATGATACAATTGTAGAAGCGCCTACAAAAGTCCCTGTCTTCCGTGTTATGATGTTTGTCTTTCTTTTCAGTGCAGTATAAGGAAAAACGCGAACTTCACATCTAGTCTGTGTACATGGCTTGTCCTGTCTGACAATGAATGTCAATAAATAATATAATGCAATCATGGACACGAACGTTGCATGCAGGATGTTTATAAGAGGCTTAGAGTGTAAACATAGCCCTGTTTGCAGACAGAATTTACATATTTACAAGCCTGTTTGACAAGTACACAACTATCATTATGTATATACCACAATGTGTTTGAAATATGAGATTATGAAATACTTGTAAAACTAAACTCACTCACTCACTGACATTCACTCACTGAAGAGCCACCAGTCATTGTTGCCCACAACACATATGACCTTTTGTTTTGAAGAGCTTCCACTCATTACGACAAGAAAACGAAGAACAAAATGTCGGCAATCACCCGTCACACCAACACCTCACACATGTCGTTACTAGGACACATAAAAGGATACAAGGAAGTGAATTGAGTGAGGAACATTAGAAACGCGTGATTGAATCATAACTCGTTCTGCTTCTGGCTTGTAAATACCGGTTTCTAGCATTCATTCTACAAGTGTGTCACCACGGCAGTTCATGTAAATAGGGATATTGCTCAGCGAAGTCTATTATACACATCGGTTATAGTGGGTGCATCATAAGTCCCATACAAATACATACAAACACATGAATGGATGCAGAAAACACGTAGTTTTCTACACGCCCCAGAACATATAACAATACATTTGGGGATACATCCTGTCAATATCTGTTTTTAGTCGCGAAAGTATAATAGATAACAAACACGCACACAGACACACGTGCATGTATGTATGTATGTGTGTGTATGTGTGAGTGAGTGTGTGTGTATGTGTGTGTGTGTGTGTATGTGTTTGCGTATTTGTGACTGCGTGTACTCGTAATTGTCTGTGTGTTTGTCCACGTGCTGTTATACTGTTGGAGACATACACATGTACTTTTCTGGGTCGAGTAACGCTCGGCGGCAGGCCATATATTTTGCAATTCATCTTTAAAAAGTCACCACTCCACATAAAATATTGTCGTTGAGGGTATGGGTCACTTGTTTACTCCAAGACATCAACAGAAAGTTAAGACATGGGACATTTGGAGTGAGTTAAAATTTTACGAGACACTGGCAATATTTTATATCGTGACGACAAAACTTACATACTCAGAATACATGTATTTATACATTTTTATAAACTTGTCAGCGAAAAACATTCTAACGACTAGATTATCCCAAATTAATTAAAACTGGTTTAAGTTCAAGGTAAACTGCTAATTTATATCATTTGAACACAACACAATATAAAATCAATATAGATCGCCACATATAGTACTTACGGCGTTGTGCATCAGCTTGCTAGAGACCATGGGAACTTACATTACTTTTGGTACCTACATGGACACTAGCTGGATTAGTACAAGTCATGCATAGTCTTGCATGTGGAGGGATAGTGAGTGTGCAATATTTGTCGACATTTAGCAAATGAACATTATAAATTTCTGACAATGATATGACCCAGTTAAACTGTTGGACAAACTACACCGATTTGTTGTTAAACAATCTTTGTTTAGAAAGGTGAATAGATATCTTCATATTGTCTACACATTGTGTCGATCACACACATCCAAATCTGAATTAAACCGTCTGAGCATATTTGATATAGTTACCAGCGACGAGAGTGTTCCTGTGATCTGAATATTAAACAGCCTTACGTGAGGTAGTCTGTGGGTACTAGTCTGTGATATCCAGATGCATCATCGTACACAATACTTGATAGCCCTTCTGCACATAAATCATTTAGATAAGACATCATTTCCGACTAAGGCTTTGCCCTTCAAGAAGAATTTGATAGGCTACTACCAATGCCTACGTGACCGTTGGGGACTGTGTTCTTTTATATAGTGTATCCTTTCACCTTTTATGAACTATTGATAAAGGACGGGTATGTACACATATGTATTTGATACGTCTTCATTAGTCTATGCTCCTCGTAAGAAGCGACCAACAAAGTCGGGCGGTCAGGCTTTCTGACTTGGCTGACACATGTCACAGTATCTCAGTTGCGTAAATTGGTGCTCCTCTTGTTGGTCATTGGATTGCCTGGACCAGACTCAATGATTTACAAGCCGCCATATAGCTAGAATAATGCAGACTGCGGCGTAAACTAACTCACTCACTTAAAGCGCATACATGCTTCAACCATTACCTTCCCAAACATTCGAAACGCCCAAACTGTTTGTTGAGTCTACTGGCAAAACTACTCCGTTTCGGCAACATATGTTGGAAAGATGAAAAATGTCTTAGATTTGTGTTTATTAGAAGCTATCAGCAGTGAACTGTAAGCAGCAAAGCAATATACGTTGACACTTAAGCAATAGAAATTTACACAAATTGTATAACCCAGAAACTATGAAGTAAAGAAACAGACAAAACCATGTGATTATATATTGTCGGTGTAAAAGAATACCTACTCTTACTACAGAGTAAAAGTGAATACAATTAAATTTAGAATTAGTTCAAATTGATTACAATTAGTCTTCAGTAACCCATGCTTGTGGTAAGAGGCGGTTAAAGGCGTAAACTCACCTAGACACTGACTATATTCAAGAACATATTCCATTTTGGTGTAGATGACAAACAACGATTCAAATTTGATGCATTCTTCACAATAAAATAGTCATTCATTAAAAAGTATTAAGTACTAAAATGTTGATTTAGGTTACCCTATTTCACAACTTCGACAAACGTGCATACACACCTAGTTGCAGGTACAGCAACGTGCAGTAAACTTGGACAAAGTGCTGTGACTATGTGCCCTAGTCCACCCAGCTGTCAAATGGGTACCTCGTTAGGGTGAGAGAGCCTCAATAAACCCGGTGCGCCTAGTGGAAGCAAGAGTTGTATACTCCCCAAGGAGTTGAGACTGAAATACGATGTCCTGTTGAGATTGACATCCAGTGATCGAGGGAAAAATACCAGCGCATTGCGCATGCACTAGTGCATGGATGTGTGCGCTATTTAAATATCCTATCTATCTATCTATCTATCTATCTGTCTGTCTGTCTGTCTGTCTGTCTGTTCGTCCGTCCGTCCGTCCGTCCGTCTGTCTATCTATCTATCTATCTATCTATCTATCTTTGTAATGACATAAATTCCTGAGCATTCTAAGCATCGAAAATACACCCAGTGGATATAAGGTGGCAATGGTAATGAATTTACAAGTTTTAAATGTTGATGTACATTGGTTTCAGTCGTACAAATTCAGTTTCGAGTCCGAGAAAGTTTTTTCGAATATATGCTTTATCAAGACACAACAAGCAAGAACGTTTCTCAAATTAGGAATATTTCGGACATTATCTGTGGACCATATCTGACCACAGTACTTGGTTGCTATTTCTTTATCACATATTAGCATAGACGTTTGAAGTACGGTTACATTCCTTCGCCATTTTGTAGCAAAACCTGAACTGATCCTGCAAGAGACAAAAAGAAATGTCCACTGATTACGATATAAAAAATATCAGAAAGATCAATATCTACCATATATCAGTGAATACATATATGTTTTACACATTTAACAATGCTTTCCGCACCTTTCAGACGTAAACTTAGACTAAATGCATGACAGGTTAAAGGTTAGGGTTAAATCTATTACAACGTGAACAACCAAACCGTTATTGTTTTTGGTTACTTGCTTGGAAAACGAAACTGCCTTAGAACTCACATAGGACTGTATAAACTGTGGTCTGATACGCTGTAGTTCCCTGATGGTGAGGAAGATGTCCACTTCTCTGTCCAGCCTCAGTCTGCTGATGATGTTCAGGACACTGCAGAACACGCCGCTTACGTTGGCACCGTCACTGATTCATAGAAATGCATGACTACATATGCAATCTGTATATCACTCAAGCATCAGCGTCTCTGGATGTCATCTACACGCGTTTCAGTTTGTAAATGAATTGTTTCAATCATAAATTACTTGTTTTGAAATAGATATAACCGTCCATATGAAATGTTCATTTGGTATTGGCGTTGTACAGGTTTCAATTTGAACATGCTTTGTCATACATTACAGGTAACATATTATTTATATGAATCATTTCTATACTAAGCATCGTCAAGACGTCGTGAAATCCTTCTACAAACCACGACACTTCCGCCATTTATTATTTATAATGTAATATTGCCAACGTGCGGCGTTGAACAATAAACAACGCCTTCACATGGTTCTTACCTTTGGTTTTCGTTTCATATTTGGTTGATTGTAAAGAAAAAACAAAGAACATACTGGCAGTGAATGAGGATCTGCTGGTCACCAGAGCTGATGATACTCTCCACCTCGTTGACCAGCTCCAGCATTGATGAAGTGTTGGAGATCAAGCTTGGTGATCGGATGTGGAAAATTGTGACTGACAGCTCACTGTCCTGTAGAGAATTGAAACACGCCCAAAATTCTTATGATCAGCAGATCTCCAGTGTACACAATGTGCCTACGTATGTTTCACGATTTATCACAATTCACAGTTTTCTCAATACTAGTCATGCTTTCACAGTTTTTCAGTTTCAACCTTTTATTTGAAACAATATCACTAAAGGACTTGCCGTCGTGATAAACTGAGGTACTAATCATGTACGCTTGTTTCTCACGGGCAGGGCATCTCTACTAAACAGCACTTCTTCAGGGTCACGAACCAAGCATTCGGTTTCCAATCCAATTCTAATCAAATTGTCAGTACATAATGACAGATCTTCTGTCGAGATTAGTAAGAGTTGTTATAGTCAGTGAGTGAGTGAATGAGTTAGTATTCAACGCCACATCGGCGATGTTTCAGCAATATCGTGATGAGTACAATTTTGACGTTGATAAAGAATATGTTTAGATTATAACACCTGTCGTCAAAGGACACAAAAGCAGCTAGACTATCGCAGTTAATATTACAACTAGTAAGTTACGTTAAAACAAAGGACACTTTTGGACAATTCAGCACAGTAAAAGCAGGCTATAGATCGGGAGCAACTGAAGGTGGAACAGTTGGTACATTTCAGCATAAGGTAAAGCCGGGTGTTACGGGTCATCCGATCACAGTTCACGTTAACCAATTACTTAATAGTAAGGAATGAAAGAGACGGCCTCCTTCCTGCATACAAGCGTTATCCTTTCTTATATAGAATGTGTGTGTATGTTTAATTTTTTAAATTAAATATGTCATCACTAAGAACCTACAGGCTAGTCAAAATCAACTGAAAATGAAGGAAAGAACCAACCTCCTTGTCATATACAAGCGTTAACTTCCTCTCGCTGTAGCATGTCCCATTCGATTTTGTTTCCTCGTGTATTACACTGAATGGTCCAATTTGTAATGTCTTGCTATCTCTGGGGTACACTTCTTCTGTCTCCTGGATTGAAATGAAATGCCCATGCATTTTGATGACAAAACGGGATAACAATAACATATTTCTTAGTGACAGTATATGGTCTGATCATGCTAGTATGTGAATCTTGAGAACAGATGCAAAATCCTTGTCATCATTCATATGCGTCTGTCTGTGAGTAAAAAACATTTCACCTGGGAGTCATCCAGACAGACGATTGTGAAGCAGTCATGGTCGTAGACCAATCTCCAGAAGTCTACCACAGTGTCTGGTAGAGGGGTCTGGGTGACTATCATGGTCGATGGTCGAAGGATGGACTGAAACATTTGAAGGTAATCATTTAGGTAGCTACACGTCCTCTGTCTGAATCACATAGTTATGTCATTCTGAAGTTTGGCAATATTTCTACCAATCTTTAGTTCCACAACATATGACAAAAGGAGGATTTAAATGATACAGCTTAACTGTCATTCATTCCTGATTTTGCGGTTTGACCTTACCGGCCTTACCAACTTACCGGCAGACACACTGCATTGATGTAGTCATTCCGACCCTCAACTCGGGTACACAGGTAGGCTCTGGACCTGTTTCCTACAACGAAGAATAACGTGATGCTGTATCATAATGAGTTCATTGCATCACATGAGGTGAGTTGATCATCTTGGCCATTGTGCCAATACACAAAAATCTCTGTAATGTGAAAATAAAAACAATATTTATTGTTATTTACTTCCAAATGAAATCGGTTTCGTTTGTACTGCATAGAGTGAGTAAATTTAATTTTATGCCTCACTAAGCAATATTCCAGCTATATGGCGGCAGTCTGTAAACAAACGACTCTGGACCAGACAGTCAAGTGATGAACAACATGATGATTGCACTGAAGTTGTGGTTTTATCACTTCAGCTTTACTGTACATTTTTTCAAGACGTTTATACCCGGGAGAATAAGCTGGTTTCTATTTTTGCTGGAGTTCTCTGGCAGCAGTGCTTGTGAGGTGACATCTTCTTCCAGACGTGATGTTTGTTGTTGGAGTAACTGAAGAAAACAAAGCAACCGTTACGCATATGTGTTTATCAAACATTGTTCACATCACGAATATTGTTTCATTGTTTCATAAGCAACATAGGAAAGAAAATAATCATCATTTCCAGGAAATGTTCCCTGGAAAGACGTCAAAGCCACTTACCTTAAACTGCTCTTTCAGCATATTCTCTTGGGACGTTGTTAACGTGTCGCCATCACCAAACGTTTTGTCAAACTCAGACGAGGTGTACAATGTTCTTCGACTATTGAAAGCCTCCATGACAACATCATGCACAAACTGGTACTGTCTCTGAATCGAACAAAACGTATATACAATCACAGCATTATTCACACTTCAAATATTAATCTTTGTACTCATAGCATATATTATATTCAGTATTAGGTCCGAACTTCAGACATCTTCTGATTCAATAATGAGAGCAGTCTACTGATATAAGGAGGAAAATAACTATACATGAAGTTGAGGACCGATTTGTACGTTGACTGCTGGAATCCAAGAAATTAGATACACTTCAGATTCAAGAACTCACAACTGTTTGAACCATGTTCATCCTGTTGAGTCTCATTTTGCCAACACACATGTAGACGTTGATGCTGTGTTTACTCTCAGCTTCATCCATCAAGTAGTCCAGGGCAATGAATGTACCTGTTCGGCCAACACCCGCGCTACAATACCATAAAGGAAAACACCCGTCAGTCAGAAATCCGTGTGAGTTGTTTTCGTTGAAAAATCAGTATAACCGCTCTCATGGTGCAACTTATCCATATCGTATTTGTACGACTGGTGAGGTGAATAGGTCCACAGGCCATTTCCATCTTTAGGCATTTTTTTTGCCCAGTAATTTGACCGATAGGACATTTACTCCGAACATGTGTAAACTTCTACGTTACCTGCAGTGCACCAGCATGGGTCCCCTCTGCTTGTGTCCTCGTTTGACCAGTCTCCAGAAGCTGACTAGGGCAGAAGCAGAAGGAACGTCATGGTCAGGCCAAGATGTGAAGTGGTAGTGCGTCACAGTTCTCTCGACACCCTGTAAACACCGGACTTACAAGTGTAACAGTATAAGTTGTCATACGTTCAGGTAGTCAAATGTGGTTTACGAAATACTTTGACTTCATGAATATTTACTTACCGAGTTTTCTACAAGAAACTTTGAGACTGTGTAGTCAGCCCTAGTTGACACATTTTTGTTAGTGACTTTACAGCTTCCGTAGGTTTTAGATTCACCTCCATCGGGCCAGTATTGTTCACACTTTTTCTGAAAACATACACAAATTATGTACTTTTAGGATAGAATAATTCTCGGTTGAATGTGATACGAAGCAGAATGTATTAATCTTTTTCCACAGCAATTTAATTACCCCTGACTGATCCTACCTTGTTCATCTCCATCAGCCTCGTCAGCATGACTATCTGTGTGACGTCCTCCTGCCACACCATCCGCCAGAAGTCAGGGACTGTACCCGGCTTGGGTCCTTGGTGCAAACAATACGTATTACACACTGCTCCCCGAAGCAACATCTCACACTGTTCATCCGACATAATCAATCTATGAATACATTTATCATACATATATAACATATGTAGTTGCATATTGTAAACTAAAAGTCAGTGTGTTCTGTAATCTGACTGGTTGAAAACCATGATCAAATAGTATTAGATTTACGGAAACTGCAAGATTATTCACTGCGGATTGAAACGTAGAAACGTCGCAAACAAATGATTTGTTGTGTCATCAACAGTGGTGACGTCATTCAAATCGTATTGTGACGTAAAGTTAGAATGACGTCACAAGTGAGCAACTCCAGCTGCTACCATGGGAACCAGCTGTAACGGCCAGCTGAAGACACTTCACTGCTATACCCGTACTCGATGTAAACGAGTGCAGAGAGTAAAACCCTTTGGTTTACTTTTTTGTTGACAATGTCGATAAACATCACGTGTTGGCCAGTTTCCGGGTATGATTGAGCATTTGAAGCAAGGGAATATTTCAGGAAACTAGTCAACAGATGGTGTTTATCTCCTTAGTGCCTACCTTGTGTTGCTATGTACTGTGCATCATCATCATCATCATATCCCTGCGATAAAATACACAGTGCTGATACCAGTAACTAGAACATGTGACCGTATGAAAATGATATGGATGTGATATTTATCTAAGTTATACAAAACAGTTAAGCTGAAGGTAAACACTACTCCATTTATTAATTGATCTCAACTTTGATGTTAAAGATGATCAGATAAAAAAGATATATTGGATAGTTGGTACCAATATTTTCCTTATTGCTATTTCGCCATTGTGTTGAAGTAGTTAACAAAGATTTATCCAACTCACCGCGATATAATTAGCATTAATGTAGTCCTCTCCATTCGCTAGCACTACCCTCGAAGCATCATCTGATATAAAAATATAAACGTTATGGGAATATGACATGACCTATGACTTTCTAAGATGTCGTATTTGGTGAAGTGAGATCATTTGTCTCAAGAGGGCATAAACTTTGATGAGAGTATTGGTTTTATGACTCCATATCCGACTGGTATGTGTTCACGCAAGCGTCACCATAGTACGGGAATGTTTCAAGGGAATAGGTTATATACGTAACTTATTACTTTATGACCAAATTTCAAACAAGAATCAAACAAAAATTTGTTTGGATCAATTAGCCCAGTTTTAATTAATGTCTTCATTAAGGAAAATAATCTATCCTAGAAAACTTATTTATCGTGTTAGAAATGTCATCAGTGTACTTACATGCATACAGAGCAAGGAAACGATTCTTTGGTATGTTCTCAGGTTTGATTGCGGCTACATGCGGATGTCGTGCACCATATGGGATTGTCTGTGGCACATATGGGTATATATATGTAGTACAAGATAATTCAGGGGACATGCACAAAGAACGGATTCACACTCGGAATGACACATTGTACCGTGCTGTTTACTGTATATGTCTTGTTGTTTCCGTTTTCTGGGGGAATACAGCCACACATTGCAGTGTTTCCTACATCTATCTGGACGGCACAGAATAAGAGAAAATTTCAGTCCAATGGAGAAAGCGATCGGACGACCCATTTGTAGAAACTATTGATACATGACTCCCAGCTGTACTGGTACGCAGCCTTGTTGTTAAAATAAAAAGTTTAAATAAAGAAAATTGCTAACGAATTCTTAAGAAGCACATTTGAATCCTGGTTTCGTGTAAGTACGTCATCCATATTTGCATGTGAAAATAATATATTGACATACAAACCTGAAATTCGCTTTGAAATGATCCCTTTTCCTTCTTCTCAGATATACACTCTTTCAGGTTACCCAGTCGAATGTGAGGTGGCACCCAGTTGTAGTAGGTGGCGTCAGCATCGTTGTCTCTGTCAACTTCAGTCTCGACCAAAAACACAGCATCCTCATCTTCCTCCACTTCAGGTGGTGGCTGCGGGGCAGGTTTACTAGATGATGGCTTATCTGAAAGGTGTCTATGGCTTTCTGGAAAAAGGTGTGAATGTGAAAGCAATAAAAGCATAGCGTTTTTCGTTAAATAATAATAATTACATAATGGATATGTCATCTCGGTTATCGAATAACAACAGCAATAAATAAACATACCAAAGCATGTTTCTCCAAACACAACCAAAGGTGGTTAGCTTGCTTTACCTCTATTTTCTGTCTTGGGAATTTCGTCCAGTTGAACGGGGTCGCTCTCGTTTTCGTCTTTCCGTTTTCTTCTGCGAAAAAAGATTTTATTAACCCTAGTGCGGGTTAGATTACCAAATGTGTATGTGATATTAGGAATATACACATTCCGAAAACATTTGAACAGCATACAGAATTAACTAATACCCAACATACATGTTATTTCAGTGAATACACTGTTCCTTGATCAAAACAACTGCAAACACAAAGAACGATTATTCGGCATAAGATCTTATTTCTAGCAATCCATGAGCGTCAGAAGACTTCATGAATGTTATTGAGCAGTTACCGTTTCCTGAAAATGAGAATGGCCACGATAACTGCTATTACTACCACAGCTGCAATGACGCCTCCAACGATTCCGGCTGGGGACCCTTCATCAGGAAGACCTTTCAAGAACAAGGAGTAATCGTTAAACAATATATTGTACCACACTGTAAGTTCATAACGAATGATCTACGAACTGTTCTGAAAGTATAAAACCTCAAACTAAAATACTGCAAGAAGGCGAAATTAAAGCTGCATAGGCATAAGGCGTCAGGTTATAACAGTAAAGACAAGAGACGGAATGCCACTTTGTATTTCATACGTATCGTCATTTGCTGTTATGTGCAAAGACCTGCAGATAATATATATTTAAGTATGTTTATATGACAGTAAGAAAGACAAGTGCAGAATCAAGCATGAATATGTACGCAAATGAACCGCGTTTTCAGCTGACATTGACTATGGGCGTCTTGTGATAGTAGTTTAGATCGCATACGCACTTTAAGCTAAATGTATGAAATATATTTGAAAGGGGTGGGAGTGGGAAGCCAAAACCACAGCTCCTATCACAGAATGTCTAAATTCCTAAACAAAACCAAACATTAACCAAACAATACGATGATTGATTGACATTAGCAATAACCTTTACCCGATGTCATTTCCTATGGTGATATACTATCTAATATCTTCTGTGTATATTTGTTTTAAAAAGCAGTTAAAAAGTTTGTCTACATAGTATAAAGTTTTCAGTAGCTTTTGTCCGCTTGCTCATTGGTACAATAAAAACCACTTATATCAGTGGACAGATAAAATGTAAACAAATTCCCAGTCCATATATGGTTTGACCATTCAGTCTTCCTCTCCGCAAGTATTAGT
The DNA here is from genome assembly GCF_037392515.1 of Haliotis asinina. Lineage (NCBI taxonomy): Eukaryota > Metazoa > Mollusca > Gastropoda > Lepetellida > Haliotidae > Haliotis > Haliotis asinina. Next base: position 46,397,685 of record NC_090288.1, on the reverse strand, counting down.
CGAATCATATTTCATATTACATACAACATTTAGAACTCCGTGCCGAGAGTGTTGTTGTTGCCTCCTGTCAAAATATTAGTTTCGTATGCCAAATCTCACTTTGACCTGGCATTTGCAAAAATATACTTGATAACAGCGGAAGTTTTACCTTGAGATAGTAAACATAGTAGAATACCCATATATGAAAACATGTTGTCAAATACACACTGTAAATATTTATCTTAACTTTCAAAATTTCATTACGTACGTTGTACACATAACATTGTGTCATCATTCATCCATCCTGCTGCACATCCATTTGGACAGGTTCCATTTGTTTTTGCACAGATGGCACCATCTAGACAGTTTCCACAGAGAACGGCGCAGTTATTACCGTGGGATCCATTTGGACATGCTGAAAATGTTATGTGGTAACAATATCAACTTGTGTACAGAAGGAATACGATTAGATTTCAAGATCGACTTCTTTGATAGTCCCTGATAGGCCATGTGGATCTAATTCTGGATTCTAATATTTATATTGTCCGCACGTGTTACGTTAAGTGGATATTCGAAATGACGTATTCTCTTGCGTAGACGTTATATACACCTGGAAATTAATCAAGCAACACCCCAATTTTTTCTATTGGAGCAACTTTGAAGTGTTCTGACAATCAAAATATGCCGGGTTGATATAGTTTGACACTTTTTTATTCAACAGACGATCTCTGACAAACAACTTAAAGGGAAAAAGTATCAAGACTTTGCTTTATTGCAACGAAATCCAAATTCTTAAAACTGTCTTAAATTCATGAAAAAATGGACACAATTTACTATTCATCCACAGACGTTGTTGTCAGGTGTATTAACACAAATGTCACATGGAAAGAAAGAACAGTCATCTGAGAGTCTGCACACCGACTTTCATCAATATCTAGTGTGTCCTCCCTGCGCACGCACCACCGATTCCAGACGCCTCCTCATTCCTTGGATGAGTCTCCGGATCTGATTCTGGGGGATCCTGTTCCACTCCTCATGCAGGGCAGCCGTCAATTCGTTGAGATTATGGACTGGTGGGTCTCTCTGCCTCACACGACGGCCAATAAAGTCCCACAAATGTTCAATGGGGTTGAGGTCAGGGCTCATGGCAGGCCATGGAATTCTGTCAATTGCATTTTGCCGCAAAAAATCATTTACAGCATGCGCCCTGTGAGGTCTAGCATTGTCGTCCGTAAATATGGGTCTCGTTGCCAGAGGATGGTTCTCAAAATGAGGTACCACAGCCCTGTCAAGAACCTCCTGTTGGTAACGAACACCGTTAAGGTTGCCACGGATGGTAATGATATCCAACTTGCAGTTCATGGAAATGCACCCCCATACCATAACGGAACCTCCCCCAAAGGCCACAGTCTCCTGGATGTTCCGTGGAGCCATTGCTGTGTTCCTCTGCCTCCAGACCCGAGTACGACCGTCCACCATGTGCAGCAAGAACCGGCTCTCATCTGAGAAATGGACCTTCCTCCAAGAGGCAATGTTCCAGTGCAAACGGTCATTACACCAGGCCAGTCGGGCTGCCTTATGGGCTGGAGACAGTCTGGGTCGCTTGATTGGCCTCCTTGCCCGGTATCCTGCAGCTTTCAGACGATTCCGAACAGTCCTGTTCGAGATGGGTCTCCCTGGAAGCCACTCCTGTCTCAACCGAGAGCTCGAGTCGAAGGACCTGCGCCGTACAAGTCTCAGTAAAGCTCTGTCCTCCCGGACTGTGGTCTTCCTGGGTCTTCCTGGTCTAGGCAGGTCTTTAACTTCATTAGTGGCCCGGTATTTTTTCAAAAGTTTTGAAATTATGGAATGATGTCGTCCGATTTGAGTCCCGATTTGTCTTAGAGACATACCAGCATTCCTCATGCCGATTATTTGCCAACGAGTGGCCTCTGATAATTTCCTACGTGCCATGACATTGAAATGAATGAAAAACCGAATGCAATCGACAACCTGCGCTTGTAAACACCCCAGGGAAAAAGTGCATTTTTCGAAAGTTGAGGTTAAAGCAATGCACGTGCGCTGTGCAAGCTTCACGCGCGTCATATCAACCCATGAAAAGCTCATGCTGTATGTCAATACATCAAAATTGAATAATCAATCATCAAAATTACTTCGTTAAACTTTGTTAAGTTTTTATGTGTCTTTGAATTTGGTGTTGCTTAATTAATTTCCATATGTATATATGTCGATGAATAGTTTTGTTATGTGATAAGGTGAACGTATTGGTACTGAACACTAGTAAAGATGAAATATAGGTATATTAATAAAAACTACTACTAGAGTAGATTCATTACTTACGTTGAAGACATAACGCTTTTGCATTATAATTTGCTAATTATGTATTATTTTCGTGTGGATATGTACTGATTTACTGATAAGCTTGATTTGAGTCAAATTTTGTAATGACGTATACAGTTTCAACTCGTAACACAGTCTCAGAAAGAGATGTGACTCTCTCTATATATATAACATATATGATATCATGATCACACGTCATTCACCTATCCTGCTGCACACACCCTGGACAGGACAGCTCACACAAACAAATAGTACATAGTTATTTAGCTTATGTCGTATAGAGTAGCATCATAACTTACGCTGGAGACACAACACTGAGTTGGACATGTTCTGTTTGTCGTATCATTAGATGCATATACCCTCAGACATATTCACCTTGATGACATTTGTCGTCATTAACCCATCCTGCTGCACATCCGTCAGGGCATGTCCCCGTGGCCTTATCGCAGCTGACGCCATACATACAGTTTCCACACTCGGAGGAGCAGTTAATACCATATGAACCATTGTTGCATGCTGCATAAACAAAGGCGGATATAGAGAATACTGCACGATATTTGAATGTATTAAACTGACAAAATAGCATATTTTTGCAATTGTATGGTTTCCCACCGAAACTGGTTTCAGAAAGACGTTGCAGAAGAATGTTCTACTGTTGTCCACGTCACACTGTGGTATAATGACGTCACTACGTCTGCCGATCGAAAAACCGGAGTAACGATTCATGTCAGTGGTCATCGCCTCGTACAGCCTTCTACTCTAAACTACTCTTTTGCACCCCGTTTCTTCGTTTGCAGTTGCTTCATTCAGCTAACATCAGTGGGTTTTTTGACGGATATAGAGTTTCAGTTCGATTCACAATTAAACAGCGACACGGCAATGTTCACAATGTTTGCATATAAGTTGTAGAATGAATGGATTCACGTGTTTGCTATGAATGGAAAAATAGGTCAGTCACAACGTAACTGAGAGTTCATTGGTTATCCAATCAAATCGTTAGAATCTCAGGTCAAGTTGTGACGAACAGGATTAGTATGCAACTACCAACTCGTTGACCACGTGGGTAATATGAATCAATATCACACAATATTGAATGAATATGTTGACTTTACAAATACGTGTTGCTTTTGAGTATGTTAACAATATTATTGCACCACCTGATATCCATTTCATATGATTGCGACTCATGTTTAAGACACATCCAAAAGATATAATTGCCTTTCACAGATGTCAGTTTCCACATTCGGAGGTACAGTCGCTGCTATAGAGACCATCTGACTTGGTGAATAGCTACCAGCCAGAAGACAAACATGACCTTCTTTCTGCACCATTCATTCATAAGATGACATCAGCACTCACTTTGTTTGTGCCGCCATTCAACCATTATGCCGTACATCCGTGTGTGGACATGTTCCATTTTCCTTAACACGACTGTCACCAATTACGTAATTTCCACGCTTGTACGTTTGACACACTGCCTATATATTAAAGGCGTATATGAGTTTTGACAAGAAATATACACAAACTCGTGAACATCAACATCGTGACTCACGTTGCAGACAAAAGGTATCATTTATCCATCCTGGCACACATCCGTTGGAACAGATTCCGTTTGTCTTGTCACAGTTGGGACCACCCAGACAGTTTCCACACTGTAAGGAACAGTTAGTGCCATAGGAACCATCTGGACATGCTGCAAACACATGAACATAATGAACGCACGCCGTAATCACTTACCCCATCCAATATACATTTATCATCATATACTAGTCAATTTATGTCATCGTACCTAGTCACTGACACTGTAGACAAATATCCTCTTTGTGTAAACGTATTTATACGAACTTTCACTTTTCATACTTAGATTCATACAAACCTACCCTGCATACATGTACCGTTCATCCACCCTGCTTCACATCCTCCAGGACAGGTTCCGTTTGTCTTGTCACAGACGTCCTCACTGAGGCAGTTGCCGCACTTGGAGGAACAGTTGTTACCATATGTACCATTAGGACACACTGCACAAAGAAACGTACAATCTAACACAGTTTCGTAATCAGATATCGTCATCTGCAAGCTGACAAACATGACCTTCTTTCCTGCACCTTTCAGTCATATGATGGCATCAACACTCACATTGGTCCCTTGAGTTTTTGTCTCCATTCAACCATTATAACACGCTCCGTGAAGAAAGATGTCAAGAATGGAGTTAAGGAAGGTAAGAATAACCAAAAATAGGTGTATGTAATAATCACATGAATCTTCTTAATACTTTATTTTACGCCATAATAAAGCTATGTCTCTATGTACACAAGGTAAATGAGCCGAGTTTCAATCTTCGTTTGTATCGTCTGCTAGCTGATGATGTTTGTCAACATTATATCACGTGACTTGTGACGTAGGATGTCGCTCGATTAAAAACTACGGACACATTATTAGAACCATCCGTATCCAGTTGTCAGTAAAGTTAAACAATTTCTCACACGTTTCCCCTGCATCCTTTCAGACAACTGTAACCGTGCGTGGTCCGCTTAGATCAAATTAAACCACAGATGACCTATACACTGCTTATCGACTGGTGGTAGAAGAAACTGTGTCCGAACAGCAGCTAGGTGGGGGCTCCGGTTTCTACTCCTACGGATCTTTTGTGAGTGAGTGAGGTAATATTTAACGTCACATCGGCAATATCCCAGCCATATAGTGACGAGAACATTTAATACTGAAGTGAAGTATATGCCTATTATAAAACCTGTCAACGAAGGACAGTAAAACAAATAGAATATCACAAATGAGAATATAAAACTAGTAACTATACCTAAAACAATTTATCTATAGAGGACAATACAAGATAAAAATGGGCTATAGATTGCTAACAGTGAGTGAGTGAGTTAATACTTAACGTCACATCGGCAATATCTCAACCATATCGTGACGAGAACATTCAACAATGAAAAAGAGCATATATACATTATGAAAACCCGTCAACGAAGGACAGTAAAACAACTAGAATATCACAGTTTCAATTAAAACTAGCATGGAAAGTTAAAACTAATAGCACTATTTAGACAATACAATACAAAAACAGACTATACATCGCCAACAACAGAAGGTAGATCACCACACTAGGAACCGTGGGGACTTACAGTACTTTTGCTACCTACATGGACCCTAGTTGGATTTACACCATCCCTTCAGCTGACGCAATTGTACGAAAAGTTAGCCGAAATTAAAATCACATGAATACTACGATTAAAATCCTGGTAGACTTAAATTTATTGTGAATGTTTGTGGACTTACGTACCCTCTCAGGAGGACAATAATTTTACAATACTTCAACCCCCTTTGAGGATACAGCCACCAACAATTCAAGTTACTAATCCAAACTACCAATCATTAAAATACATCTATTTACACAACATAATATTCAAAATTCAATCACAAACTCAATTTCTTTTTAAAAACCAATAATTAAATGTGAATTAATGCTGGTAAAAAGACCCTTCATTGTTTTAACTGTAAAATACTTATCCCTTGTGATGGAGAATTCAACACAGTCAAGCAGGATATGCTTGACCGTGACTCTCTCATCACAAGGGATACAAAACGGAGGATCCTCACCTTTCAAAAGGTGCACATGAGTGTGTCTAGTATGGCCAATACGACATCGTCTAAAAATAACCTCTTCAAATCTGGACTGACAACCCAATATACGGTTTTATTTCATGTAATTTATTTGCCTACTTGGGTGTCCCACTTTTTCTGCATCAGATCACGGATGTAGGTTCTAATGCTAGCTTTATAATCAGAGTATGGAATAAGAAGTGGTGTCACAGATTTGTTGAGTGCTGCCTTGGCAGCAAGATCGGCCATTGCGTTACCGGAAATACCTACGTGGCTGGGTAACCAACAAAAGACGATGTCGTATTGGCTAGTAGCAAGATTATTATACAATTCAATAATTTCAATTAAAAGTGGATGTTTACAAGAGATGTTTTAATAGCCTGATGGCAAGAAAGAGAGTCTGAATAGATTATATATTGTTTACGTTTAGGGTGTCTTTGAATATATTTAAGAGCTGTTAGTATGGCGTTAGGTTCTGCTGTAAAATAGAACTGTTGTCTGGTAATCTAGAAGATATTGTTCTGGATCCAATGACAGTGGCACAAGCCACAGCGCCACCGTTCTTGGACCCATCTGTAAATAAGGGTTTGTAATTGCTATATTTATGTTTTAATTGATGATATTCTTGTTTATATTGTATGTCATTTGTTTCTGATTTTTTAAATGATGTTCATGTTAGACATAACCAATTGCAAAGGAGGAGAAGAAAGAAGACGGGAAGGAGCTATGTTTTCCAGCTTAATGCTGGCAGCAGAAATAAGTGGTTTTATTCTTAAACCAAGAGGCGGAACAAGAGAAGATTTGTTATTGTATAAATCGTCATACAGAGGATTGAAGACACAGTTATATGCAGGGTTTGACTCATTTGAATATAGCTTTGTTACATACTGTAAAGCTAATTTTATACGTCGCTGCTCAAGAGATGGTTCATCAGCCTCGACATACAGGCTGTCAACAGGTGAAGTTCTAAAGGAGCCAAGACAAAGTCTTAGACCTTGATGATGGACTGAATCTAATAGTTTTAAGTTGCTTTTGCAGGCTCCACCATAGACAATGGAGCCATAGTCAAGTTTTGAACGCACAAGAGATCGATATAGATGGAGAAGGGTAGCTTGATCCCCTCCCCATTTAGAATTTGAAACCACTTTCAACAGATCAAGTGCTTTCAGGCATTTAGTTTTAAGTGATTTAATATGTGGTAAAAACGTTAAATGTGAATCAAAGATAAGACCCAAGAACTTGGCTTCCTTCACAACTTTAATGGCCGTCCCATCTAGAGATAGTTCAGGGTCTTTATGTGGTTTGTATTTTCGACAAAAATGTATGCAGTTAGTTTTCGATTTAGAAAATTTAAAGCCGTTTTCAAGACACCATTTATTAATCTTGTTTAAACACAACTGCAATTGCCGTTCAATGGTATGCATATTTTTACCACGACAAGAAATATTAAAATCATCCACAAATAACGATCCATCAATTGAATCGTTTACAACTTTAGATGAACTGTTGATCTTGATGCTAAAAAGAGTGACAGACAAAATACTGCCTTGTGGAACACCCTAATCCTGATTGTAATGATCAGACAGGGTAGAACCCACACGGACCTGGAATTGTCTGTTATTTAAAAAATTGACTATAAATTCAGGCAAACGACCTCGCAAACCGAAGTCATGTAAATCTCGTAAAATGCCATATTTCCAAGTAGTGTCATATGCTTTTTCAAGATCAAAAAGGATAGACACAGTGTGTTGCTTGTTAATTAATGCGTTTTTTACAAATGATTCCAAACGAACTAAGTGATCGACTGTACTTCTGTGTTTCCGGAAACCACATTGTATATCGGTGATAAGGTTATCAGTTTCCAAATACCAAACAAGTCGATTATTTATCATGCGTTCCATGGTCTTGCAAAACAGCTTGTCAATGAAATCGGACGATAATTGGACTGATCCGTATGATCACGTCCAGGTTTAGGTATGGGTACTACTATGGCGTCACGCCATGATGGAGCAAAGTTACCCAATGTCCAAATATCATCAAAAATATTTAGTAGAGTTTCTAGGCAGGATTCAGGTAAGTTCTGGTAAGAGTTGATAATGTATGTTATCACCTCCTGTAGCTGTATCATGAGCTTGATCAAGAACAGTATGGAGTTCATGAATAGAAAAAAATTCATTATAATCTTCCCCATTATCTGAGTTGAAATTAATAGTTTTCTTTTCTTGTTGGTTTTGATACTGCTGGAATTTAGGTAAATAGTTAGAAGAGGAAGAGTGTTTAGCAAGCGATATCTGATTTATCGGTAAGTACTTGATCTCCATGTTTAAGATGATGGACCGTAGATTTAGTACCTTTACCATGTTCCATATCTTGGACACAGGTGTCCGAGAGTTTATTTTGGGTACATAATTTTGCCAAGACTGGCGTTTGTTCTGTTTGAATGTACGCTTTGCTTTAGCATTTAAAATTATAAATTTATTTAAATCATGCACCACAGGATGGCGACGGAAATAATGTTCTGCTTTTTTCCTTGCCTTCCTAGCTTGTTTGCAGTCATCGTTGAACCATGGTTTTCGAATATGTGGAACTGCAGAGGACTTTGGTATACACTCATCAGCTATGGAATTCCGTTCATCAGAAAAGCATTTAATAGAATCAGGAACGTCAATAAAACGTTCAGGATTAAGATTTTCAGCACAAATTGTTTCATATAAAGCCCAGTTAGCCTTTTTAAAATTTCGTCTTGATGATGGAGGAACATCAGATGGAGTTACAGCTTTTAATATAGTAGGAAAATGGTCACTTCCACAGAGGTCATCGTGGACTGACCATTCGAATTCACTAAGTAGTTCTGAATTTGTGAGTGACAAGTCGAGAGCAGAATAAGTCCCTGTCCCGGGGTGTAAATATGTGTTGGAACCATCATTATAAATACATAAATCGTTGTCAGAACAAAAGTCCTCCAACAACTTACCTTTAGTGTTTGTAGTTACACTACCCCAGAGTGGGTTGTGGCCATATAAATCTCCCATTATAATACAGGGCTTCGGGAGTTGGTCATATAAGGCTTGAAAATCAGTTTTGGCAAACGTCGAAGACGGTGAAATATAGAGCATAGAAATATAGAGCATAGCGTAAACGCTACATGTAAAGTAATTCTCACAGCAACAGCCTGCATATTAGTATTAAGTGGAACAGGTCTTTGAATAACGTTTTGTCTGACTAGAATGGATGACACGCCAGTGGCTCTATCACCCGGAGGTGAAAAAGTATGATATGCATTAAAATGACGAAGGTCAAATATATCTGTTTGTTTTAAATATGTCTCTTGGAGACATATCGCCGAAGGTGTAAAATGTTGGACTAATAGCTGTATTTCATGTAAATTAGTCCTCAATCCTCGGCAGTTCCACTGTACAATATTATTGCAATAAACTATCTTCTGGGAGGATTTGTTGGGGATCTACCCCGCCCTCTTTTGGAGGGCGACAAGCTATGTGCCCTAGAAAGGACGTTTCCAGAAACGTCCGTCTTCAAGTGACCCATATTTATTAAACAACTGAATTTTGTTCTGTGACCCTTTCGGGGCTCTGCCACTTAGTTGTTTCAAAGGATCTGGCCTTTTAGATTTAGTTTTAACGGTTTCCGAAGCTTTTGGAGTTGACTGAGAAGATGCCTCATGATCAGAGGATGCTAGTGATTGGATTTGAAACGAATGTGACTCTGGCGTTCGAGTAGATGAAGAAGGTGAAGGTGAAGAAATCAGAGGAGCTTCTGATGTAATCCACGTCAAGTCAGTTTGACAGCTTGTGGTTGATTTTGTTATACTTGCTTATGACGGTGTTTAAGTTATAGAACCATAGCTTTCTTTAGGTTCAGAACTTTGGACCAGTTTTTTGGCATCTGCAAAACTAATGTTTCGGGTGAATTTTAGTTTGTTGATCTCCATGTGATACTTCCAGACAGGACATTGTTTAGAAAAGGATGAATGGGCACCAGTGCAGTTTGTACATTTCTTAACGTTACTGTCACAATCTTCTGTTGTATGTGTCTTTTCACCACAGTGAGCACAAACAACAGACAATGTGCAGTTATTAACCCCATGGCCGAACTTTTGGCATTTGAAACATCGAAGAGGGTTTGGAATGTACATTTCAACGTTGATGATCCTGCTTTCAGTGATTTTGGAACATTTGGAGAAGAGAAAGAAAACAAAATTAAAATGTGCTTGTGTTGACAGTAGCATTATTTCTACGGGTTGTAAAACGTTTGACAAAAAGGACACCTTGCTCCTTCATCTCTGAGGCGATGTCAAGTTCTGACATGTCAGCAAACACACGTTCACGGTCCCTGACAAATACCTTTGCTCGTGTTAAGTGTTTTGTGAGCCGAGATCGTAACTGGAATGCCGACAAAAGATTTAGTGCTCACAAGATTGGTGGCTTGCTGCCTTTTTGCACACTCAACCAGAAGGGCACCGGAACGTAATCCTTCACCGACACAGGGCCGCAACCCACGGCAAACGGGTTGGTGGACCAAATGTCCCCCCGGGTCCACAACGGGGGTGTCGGGATCTTTTGTTGTTCAATTTCAGCGTAGATACTGGAAACTTGGGTCCCGTGCCGCTGTTTTCCTCGCAAGAAGAATCATTTCTAGTCAGTCATATCCGAGTTATTGAGGAGATTGGCTATGGTTATACCCGTCAGGACACCATTAATCTTGGTCAGTCACTGACATAGAGACTGAGGTCATCCCTTAAGTTTCCGATAGCTCTACAGATTCTTAGATAGATGGCCGGAACTTTAAGAACTTTAAGCGAGATCAAAGTTCACCCCTGGCTACTTTCAACATCGATGAAAAGGGAACACCACCCAAAATCGTCGCCGGGATACCTTGCAAACCAAAGACTGTGACATCTTTGAAATCACAAACGGTAACGATGATTGCCGCTGTTAACACAGCTGGTGGCAGTGTGCCTCTCACCTTACTTTGTACTTTCTGGTCATCGTATGAGAGATGACCTGTTGTCAGGAGCAATTTCTCAAATCAATTTCTTTTCTGACACTTTAAGGTTGGTTTCATTTGATATACCTTACAATTTATAATTTCGTCAAGAATTATGTAAATTTGTTTTCGAATGTTATCATCGGAAAACCTTATATCCAGAATGCAAGATACACGTATGCCCATGTGCAAGAGTAAATATTTCGTTTAATCTATATATTCCACTACGCAAAGGCTAATCAAGCGCAATCACTGTACTCTTAATCTTGGGTCTCTAGTCAGGTGTCCCCAATTGACAAATCATGGGGTAAAATTGGGAATAACACCGCGTTATTGTCTCATTTGCGACATGTGCATACTAAAGTTATGTCTGTCATTGTCTTATCACCTAACTAAACCAGCGAGATCCTAATGCCTTTAGATCAGTGTTCGGGTAAGTGACACCTCTCCACTATAAAGAAAGTGTAGTGTTAGTGCTTTCTCATTAGCATTTTAGCACTCAGATGTTATGTCTAAAGACCAGTGTCCTGCTGGTATTGATCATACTTGTGTCTTTCAGTTTTTAACACAGTATTCACAACATGCATGGCGTCAATTCACTGATATGCATATACAGAAATAATACCAATTTACCTGTTATGTGTGCGGTCCTTATACAAAGTTTCATGCCATACCTGTTTGGCAGTCGGTACCATTGTATCCGGGAAAACATCCACTAGAACAGTGACCGGTGATCTTGTCACACACATCAGTACTGTTAAGGCACCGGCACTGTTTGTCACATTCTTCAGAAAACCACCCGTTACTACAAACTGAACAGCATTGAACAATAGCCATCATTATTCCATAATATAGAAAAAAACTGCTATTGTTGTAAACATTTACTGGTAAAATAAGAGTGTGTAAAATAATAAAGTAAATAACTCCTGAAGATCCGGGGTAGAATAGGTCATCAGCAACCCATGCTCACCATAAGGGGCGACTATGATAGTCGTAAGAAGCGACTAACGGGATCAGGTGGTCAGGCTCGCTGACTTTGCTGACACAAGTCATCGGTTCCCAATTGCGCACATCGATGTTCATGCTATTGACCACATGATTGTCTGGTCCAGACTCGATTTTTACAGGCCGCCGCCACATTGCTGAAATATTGCTTAGTGCGGCATAAAACTAAACCCACTCCCTCACTCAGAATCTATACTTGGGGTTGAATTGTAAATTCTCTGTGTCACTATCAATTGATAAACATTCCCAATATCAACAATCAGCTACTTCGATAGCATACCAAATATCTGCACCTCACACAAGGTAAGGAATTTCTGTTGTCCAGGTATCCGTATAGTGACGTTGGTTCCTGTCAGAGGCTGGCGGCAGACGACGTTAGCTATAGGAGGAGGATGTTGAGTTGATGACCAGTTGTAGCACATCTGGTTGCCCACAAGTATCTCCATGCCGTTACTCCTCTTTTGAACTGTTTACAAATAGATGCAGAATGTGATGAGTAGTTATTGTTTTCTGTTAAATATTACATGGATATAGATCTCGATATGAAAGATCATCTACTCAAATTCTGTTGAACTCGTCTGGATAAGAACCTATGCCTTTAAATCCTTACGAATAATAACAAACGTGTACAGAATACAACATATTAAAAGAATCGCATGTGGCTGTTATTTAATATATAGTGAGTGAGTGAGTTAATATTTTACGTCACATCCGCAATATCTCAGCCATATCGTGACGAGAACATTTAAATGAAATGTATGCATGTGGAAAAATCTGTCAACGAAGGACAGTAAAACAACTGGAATATCACAATTTTAATTAAAAATAGTATGGAAAGTTAAAACTAGTATCACTATTTAGACAATACAAGATAAAAACAGACTATAGATCGCCAACAACAGAAGGTAGATCACCACACTAGGGACCATGGGGACTTACAGTACTTTTGCTACCTACAGAACACGAATACTACGATTAAAAACCTGGTAGACTTAAATTTACTGTGGATGTTTGTGGACTTACATACCCTCTCAGGAGGACAATAATTTTACAATATTTCAACCCCCTTTGACGGTACAGCCACCAACAATTCAAGTCACTAATTCAAACTACCAATCATTAAAATACATCTATTTACAGAAACATAATATTCAAAATTCAACCAAAAAATCAATTTCTTTTAAGAAACCTATAATAAAATGAGAATTAACGCTGGTTAAAAGATCCGTCATTGTTTTAACTGTAAAATACTTATCCCTTGTGATGGAGAATTCAACACAGTCAAGCAGAAGCATCACAGGGGATGCAAAATGGAGGATCCTCACCTTTCAACGGGTACGCATGAGTATATCTAGTGTGGCCAATACGACATCGTCGTAAATTAACCTCTTCAAATCTGGACTGACAACCCAATTGGGTATAACCAACTTGGGTGTCCCACTTCTTTTGCATCAGATCACGGATATAAGATCTAATGGCGGCTTTGTAATCACTGTAAGGAATAAGAAGTGGTGTCACAGATTTCTTGAGTGCTGCCTTGGCAGCAAGATCGGCCATTGTGTTACCAGAAATGCCTACGTGGCTTGGTAACCAACAGAAGACGATGTCGTATTGGCCAGTGGTAAGATTACTATACAATTCAGTAATATCAATTAAAAGTGGATGTTTACATGATAAATTTTTAATCGCCTGAAGACAAGAAAGAGAATCTGAATAGATTGTATATTGTTTATGTTTAGGGTGTCTTTGAATATATTTGAGAGCTGTTAATATGGCGTTAGCTTCAGCTGTAAAAATAGAATTATTATCTGGTAATCTAGAAGATATTGTTCTGGATCCAATGACAGTGGCACAAGCCGCTGCGCCACCATCCTTGAAGGATATATAATTGCTATATTTATCTTTTAGTTGATTATATTCTTGTTTATATTGTAATTCATTAGTTTCTGATTTTTTAAATGTGGTCAATGTTAGGTCTACTTGAGGCCTGACCAAATGCAAAGAAGGAGGAGAAGAAAGAAGACGGGAGGGAGCTATGTTTTCCTGCTCAATGCCGGCCGAAGAAAGAAAGGGTTTAATTCTGTGTCCTAGAGGAGGGACAAGAGAAGATTTTTATTGTATAAATCCTCGTAAAGGGGATTTAAAACACAGTTATAGGCAGGGTTTGATTCATTAGAGTATAATTTAGAAATGTACTGCAAAGCTAACTTAATACGGCGCTGCTCAAGAGATGGTTCATCAGCCTCCACATAGAGACTGTCAATAGGTTTCAGGTTTCTTTTGCAGGCTCCACCATATACGATAGAGCCATAATCAAGTTTTGAGCGGACGAGTGATCTATATAAGTGAAGGAGGGTAGTCTGATCCCCCCCCCCCCACCCCCTCTTTGAATTAGAAACGACCTTTAATAAATCGAATGCCTTCAGGAATTTGGCTTTTAGGGATTTAATATGGGGTAGAAAGGTCAAATGTGAATCAAATATGAGTCCCAAGAACTTAGCCTCCTTGACAACTTTGACAGGAGTGCCACTCAGAAATAGTTCTGGGTCTTTATGAGGTTTATATTTATGACAGAAGTGCATACATTTGGCTTTTGATTTTGAAAATTTGAAGCCGTTTTCAAGACACCATTTATTTATTTTGTTTAAACACAACTGTAGTTGCCGTTAAATAGTATGCATAGTTTTACCACGGCAAGAAATATTAAAATCATCCACAAATAACGATCCATCTATTAAATCGTCTAAAACTTTTGATAAACTATTGATCTTGATGCTAAAACGTGTAACAGACAAATACTGCCTTGTAGAACACCCTGGTCCTGATTGTAATGATCAGACAGGGTAGAACCCACGCGGACTTGAAATTGTCTGTTATTTAAAAACTTGGCTATGAATTGAGGTAAACGACCTGGCAACCCGAAATCATGTAAATCTCTTAAAATACCATATTTCAAGGTTGTGTCATATGCTTTCTCAAGATCAAAAAAGATAGACACAGCAAGCTGTTTATTAGTCAGTGCGTTTTTCACAAATGATTCTAAACGCACTAAGTGATCGACAGTACTTCTGTTCTTCCGGAAACCATACTGTATATCTGTGATAAGGTTATTTGTTTCAAAGTACCAAACAAGTCGATTATTTATCATGCGCTCCATGGTCTTGCAAACACAGCTAGTTAATGAAATAGGTCGATAATTGAACTGATCCGTATGATCACGTCCAGGTTTAGGTATTGGTACTACTATAGCGTCACGCCATGAGGGATGAAAGTTACCCGATGTCCAAATATCATCAAAAATATTTAGACCATAGGATGGCGACGGAAATAATGTTCTGCTTTTTTCCTTGCCTTCCTAGCTTGTTTGCAGTCATTGGTAAACCATGGTTTTCGAATATGTGGAACTGCAGAGGACTTTGGTATACACTCATCAGCTATGGAATTCTGTTAATCAGAAAAGCATTTAATAGAATCAGGAACGTCAATAAAACGTTCAGGATTAAGATTTTCAGCACAAATTGTTTCATATAAAGCCCAGTTAGCCTTTTTAAAATTTCGTCTTGATGATGGAGGAACATCAGATGGAGTTACAGTTATAGTAGGAAAATGGTCACTTCCACAGAGGTCATCGTGGACTGACCATTCGAATTCATTAAGTAGTTCTGAATTTGTGAGTGACAAGTCGACAGCAGAATAAGTCCCTGTACCAGGGTGTAAATATGTGTTGGAACCATCATTATAAATACATAAATCATTGTCAGAACAAACATCCTCCAACAATTTACCTTTAGCGTTTGTAGTTACACTACCCCAGAGTGGGCTGTGCCCATTTAAATCTCCCATTATAATACAGGGCTTTGGGAGTTGGTCATATAGAGCTTGAAGATCAGTTTTGGCAAACATTGAAGACGGCGAAATATGAAGAGAGCATAGTGAGTGAGTGAGTGAGTTTAGTTTTACGTCGCACTCAGCAATTTTCCAGCTATATGGCGACGGTCTGTAAATAATCGAGTCTGGACCAGACAATCCAGTGATCAACAACATAAGCATAGATCTGCGCAATGGGGAACCGATGACATGTGTCAACCAAGTCAGCTAGTCTGACCACCCGATCCCATTAGTCGCCTCTTACGACAAGCATAGTCACCTTTTATGGCAAGCATGGGTTGCTGAAGGCCTATTCTACCCCGGGACCTTCACGGGTCGAAGAGAGCATAGCGTAAACGCTACATGTAAAGTAATTCTCACAGCAACAGCCTGCATATTAGTATTAAGCGAAACGGGGCTTTGAATAACAATGATACGCATTAAATTGCCGAAGGTCAAATATATCTGTTTGTTTTAAATATGTCTCTTGGAGACATAACGCTGAAGGTGTAAAATCTTGGACTAATAGCTGTAAAGTCATGTAAATTAGTCCTCAATCCTCGGCAGTTCCACTGTACAGTATTATTGGAATAAACTATCTCTTGGCGGGATTTATTGGGGATCTACCCCGCACTCTTTTGGAGGGCGACAAGCTATGTGCCCTAGAAAGGACGTTTTCAGAAACGTCCATGTCTTCAAGAGACAGGTATTTATTGATCAATTGAATTTTGTTCTGTGACCCTTTCGGAGCTCTGCCACTTTGTTGTTTTGAAGCATCAGGCTTTGGCTTCGGTTTACTTTTCACTGTTTGCTGACTATCAGCTGTCGACTGAAAGTTTGAGTGTGACTGAGATGATGATGATTTGTGATCAGAAGAAGACTTTGAGGTACTAGGAAGTGATTCCTCAGTCTGTGATGATATAGCAGGGTACACAAGCTGTGGAGAATCGCAATTTACCCAAGTCAAGGTAGTTTGACAGCCTGTGGTTGATGTTGTTTTAGAACTAGCTACTGTAGCATAACTTTCTGGAAGATCAGATCTCTTTACTAGTTTTTTGCCCTCAGAAAAAGAGATATTTTGAGTGAATTTTGTTTTGTTGATGTCCATTTGCTCTTTCCAAATAGGACACTGTTTAAAAAATGAAGAATGGTCGCTTGAGCAATTGGTGCATTTTTTACAATCACTGTCACAATCTTCTGTTGTGTGTGATTTCTCACCACAGTGAGCACACACAACAGACAATGTGCAGGTATTCGACTAATCTCTCTCGTGGACGAAAATATTTTCGTTTGCTCGTTTTCTTTATTTTGCAAACATATGGTTTAAAAATAGATGAAATTCTAATAAAAAATTCAGTTTAATTTCGTGAGTGTAGTTTTATGTCGCACTCAGCAATATCCCAGCAATATGGCGGCGGCTTGTAGATAATCGAGTTTGGATCAGACAATCCAGTGATTAACAGCATGAGCATCTACCTGCACAAATGGGAACTGATGACATGTGTCAGCAAAAGTCAGCGAGCCTGACCACCCGATCCCGTTAGTCACCTCTTACGACAAGCATAGTCGCCTTTTATGGCAAGCATGGGTTGTTGAAGCCCTCTTCTACTCCAGATCTTCACGGGTCCCGAACACAGAGCTTTACTTCCAGCAACATATACAATACACTTAGAATACTAAGCCTTGAGATTCTTTTGAATTTAGGTATTCTTTAAATATACCAAAATTTAACCTATATCTATGAAGTTGAAGTTATTTGTGAAAGCCCTAATCAAGAGTGACCAAACTCCAGTGACTATCCTGGGACACATTAATCAACGGTGTTGTGAGATCTTTAAACTGTATTGAAATATGTCTTGTCAATTCCACTGACATTCGCCAAATGTACCTACCTAGTAGTTTTAAGTGTACCTACCCAGTTTAGCATGTTTCGTTTTAATAGTGTGGTCTCTATTTTTAGTAATTCCCGTTTGCCCGTCCCGGCTTTTCTTCGTCCGAGGTTTTATGGGGTATTCTCCTATTTGTCAGACCAGAAATAATCTACAACAGGGGTAGGTCACTCGCTTGTTTTCTTTTCCATTTGTACTAATTAGTATGCGCCTCCTCATGCTCCAATGCACACAGTGACCTGATTCGTCTCCATCGCAACTTAGGCTGCGTGTAACAGTACTTCAGCCAGTTTACTGTATCAGTCGAAATCTTTGAATGAATGAATGAATGAATGAATGAATGAATGAAGAGCAAGAAGTATATGTGAATGTGGTCATCATAGACCACAGTGAGAAAAGGTCGATCTTCAAGCAGTAAGGAAGACCATGATAGCGTGTGGAGTACGTGTGTCTTGGTCACCTCCTCCGTTACCCCCTCCCCGAATCCACACGCCACCAGGGCGTGTAGGACTTGTCTCGGTGGATAAAAAGGGACTCCTATAACCCCATATACCCCTAATCACAATGCTATAATTTGTCGTTTTTGTGTATCCGGTTTTGTGTATTCTGTAATATTGTTTAGTACTGGTGAAGTGTTAATCAAAGTAATATTTTGCTTGCTAAACGAACCACATTCTTTGAGAATCAAAATATGTTTTAAGCACATTTCCAAAATTGAAATGCAGCATGCACACAATAACTAAATTGGAAGGAATATCGTGCCGGACAAGGTTTTCCAGAGCACCTGCACATAAATGTCAATGTCTTTCAAAGACTAATATGTGCAGGTCTTGCAAAAGGACAAAGCAGGTATGCTTGACAAAGTTCTTGCAAAGGAGGTTTATACACAACACCAAAACCAACCGGCCAGCTCGACGCCTTATAAAACAATCAATTCGAGATTTCCTTTGAATGTGAGATATTTGGCTACTCGTCTTGCGCAATCAGTCTTTTTCATCCATATACACTCACGAACACCTGTTCATTTCAAAGCTGGTGTCCCCTAATGACCTAATGTGATCCATGGATGAATTCTGTATATGACAAGTAAAATACACTTGAAAGCGGCAGCTGTTATACTCCAATAAACAAGACCAGTGGACGAGACATGACTTTTTCGGCGCAAATTGTCGTAGGCGCTTTGCGGAAATTACGTAAGTGAACGCGGACGAAACAGAAAGCGTCATCGTTCCGCTCAGTTTCCATTGTCTTTGCGAGTTATGCTGAGATACTCAACAAACTGAGATAAAAGTCAGAATGATGAAAAAGTGGAAATCAGTGTGTGGATTAGAACTTGAAAATCACTCATGAAGTCTCTGACAAAGTATCTGTTCAGGTCATGATCATTTGGAAAAAAATACGAAAGTTCTATGGATATACAACTTCTTATAAGGTAAGCAGCATTTCGGCGTAGCTGTTAAACTCGTATCAAGAAAGGGATATCTTACAGGTAGTCCTGTAAGTTAAACCTTTGTTTTGGGTCGAGGTTAAAATCGTTTGGTGTAGTGACAACGGTGTTGTTTTATGGGATTAGACACGGATTTTCTATAAAAAAGTAAAATGTGTGTCCTCGGGAAACGAAATAAGACACGTGTACCAGAATGTAAGTGAATCGATGTTAGCGAGTTCAATCAGTGACTTCAGTTAATAAAATGGGCTTTCAGTTCACTCCTTCCAGTAGTCATGAGTTATTTAGTTTCTTGGTAAAATTGCTTGCAAGGTGAATGTTGAAAATGACAGTTTTCCGGATCATTTTAACAACTTCAGTTATGGCTTCAGTAAAGCTACTATGCTTCACGTTTCGTCCTACTTATTTTATCGGAAGGTACCTTTGTGTAAACAGCGATATGTTCATTTTGAGAACTGGTAAAAAGGAAGAATATATCTCGTGAAAATGAATTTTGAAAGACTTCAGATCAACAGTTCCAGTTGTCTCAACAACATACTTTCTAAAATACTTAGAGACCACAATCACGGAAGCCAAAGTAAATCTGTTCGAGTGTAGCAAAAATAGTGAAAATTTATTTAAAAAATAGAAAGTAAACGCAAAGTCAATCTTGATTACATTACGTATTCCTCATAGCCCGATATAATGATTACACATTAATAGTATGGATACGTTAATCTATAGTTTAAACTAATCTCCTCAAGTAATCGGGACTGGATTGGCAAGCATAAACATACATATCAATGCCGCTCCATACCAATAATATAATTACATAACATACATGATAACAACACTTCATGTTCCGCTCGTCAAACGTCAGAATAAACTTACAGTTATCAAAGCAGACTAACAGGCCCACTAGCAGTAAAAAACAAATAAATTAATAAATCCAAATGAATAGATGGAATACTAAAAACCACCAAAATATGCACGCCCTCTTTAAAAAGGTAGAGTGCAAAAGTGGCAAACCGGTAAAATATGCCAAGATTCAAACTCAAAACTATACAATCGTATTTTACTCGATAAATCAGAATGGTCTCAATGTCATAATGTGGGTAGTTACAGAATCGAAGCAAAATATTGTACATATATGTATCATGAAATAATAATTTATCAACTGAATAACACATAACAAATACTCTTATGATATGTATAACATCACATTTGAGTAAAAAAATGCATGCGTTGAGCTTGTTAGATGGTTTAAAGATTAATGGAATAGGTAGAAAAGGACACCCCCACTTGGGAACTTGGGAGCAGAGAGACGCCACGGTTCAGTGGTTACAGCTGTAGGGCCTTCTGTGCTCTGCTCAATATATTAAGGGTGGTGATGTAGATGAAGGTTACGCAGGAAAAGTAGGTGATGTGGGTATACTACGTCAACAGGCAGCTGTGCAGTCAACCAGATAGTTTGTTGTTTTAACCTGTCTGACAATTGTTACGCCTGACCAGGGAGACAATAACAAGCTGATGTTAACACATGTGATCTAACGATAGTTTTGCGTTCTTTAGCATGTTTTGGAAGGGATGGCCGTGGTGTATCATTTATTCTTTCATTCATTCACATATGTACTTCTTTCTTTTATTATATCTTTCTCATTCATTCACATATGCACTTCTTTCTTTTATTATTTCTTTCATTCATTCACATATACTTCTTGCTCTTCATTCATTCATTCATTCATTCAAAGATTTCGACTGATACAGTAAACTGGCTGAAGTACTGTTACACGCAGCCTAAGTTGCGATGGAGACGAATCAGGTCACTGTGTGCATTGGAGCATGAGGAGGCGCATACTAATTAGTACAAATGGTAAAGAAAACGAGCGAGTGACCTACCCCTGTTGTAGATAATTCTGGTCACTTAAAACTACTAGGTAGGTACATTTGGTGAATGTCAGCGGAATTGGCAAGACATATTTCAATACAGTTTAAAGATCTCACAACACCGTTTATTATTGTGTCCCAGCATAGTCACTGGAGTTTGGTCACTCTTGATTAGACCGGAATGATTTCATTTTTTTTTGTCGTGATAATTATAAACACACTTTCATTCATATATTTACAACCTCCAAGACAATAAAAAAAAGCTATGAAAATTTAAGTGGAAGTCCAGATTCTTGTACTTGTTACAAATTAGCAGAATTAAGTCAAAATGAGTTGGATTTTGTGCCATGATACATATAAATATATCCTCATTCATTTACAAAATCCGAAACACAGGAAAAGATGTATTTTGAGTAAAAGTGATTATTCTGGCATATTTTTTAAAAATCTTCCTGAATTCGCAAAATTAAGTCAAAATCAGTTGAATTTTGTGTCATGATACTCATAATGGCACTGATACTCATATATATATCCTCATTTATTTACACCTCCAAACCACAGGAAAAGATGTATTTTGAGTGAAGGCAAATATTCTCGCCCATGGGCCAAAATGTCTTTCTCCCATGGGCGAGAGTTTTCAAAATTCCTCTCATTTAGAGGAATTAAGTCAAAATGAGTTGAAATTTCTGTCACGATACTCATAAATGTACTTTCATTCATTTACATCCTCCAAATACTGGAAAAGATGTGTTTGGGGTAAAAGGAAATATTCTCGCCCATGGGCCAAAATGTTTTTCGCCCATGGGTGAGATTTTGTTAAATAGCTCTAAATTATCGGAATTAATTCAAAATGAGTTGAATTTTGTGACATGATACTTATGAACATACTTTCATCCATTCACATCCTCCAAAACATGGGAAAAGGTGTATTTTGAGTAAAAGTAAATATTCTCACCCATGGGCCAAATGGTTTTCGCCCATGGGCGAGGCGTTTTGAAAAATCACTTTAAATTAGCCGAATTAAGTCAAAATAAGCTTAATTTCGTGTCAAGACACTAATAAATAGACGTTCATTTATTGAAAAGCTGCAAAACCTGGGAAAAAAACATGTAGTTTCAATGAAATTAATTATTCTCGTCCATGGGCCAATATGTTTTTCACCCATGGGCGAGATTTTTAAAAATCGCTGTCGGTTAGTAGAGTCAAGTCACAACAAACTGAAATTTGTGTCATGATACTTATCAACATTTTTTCATTCATTTTCAACCTCCAAAACATTTATTCTGGATGAAATGAAACACTTTCGCCCATGGGCCTGCCTCTGAGTTTTCGAAAAAACTTTTTTTCATTTTTTCATCCTTAGCACACATACATAACAGCTGCCTGTTTAATTTTGCGAAATCCCTTGTGCGAGAGTGGCCACAGTGCTGAGAGTTTCTGGACTTTTGTGAGTCCAGAATTAAATTGTGACGTGTTGTAGAAACTGCGACATTGCCTACAGTGTGAGGACTGTCAGCTTTCAAGTCAAGCAAGGTCTAGTAAAATCGCGACATCAACATTAGCATTGTGACGTCATACGTCAAGCGGTATTACACTAGTGTAATATTGAAGTTAAAATATTACACTGCAGTATCTTCAACGGGCGAGCAATAAAGCAAACATCAACACAAATGCATATTTAAAAGTATGAGACTTGACATCAGATGCACTATGAGTGACGAATGTTTGAAAATCAGCTTCTAGTCAACGGTTGTGATTAATCGACTCGCTGTTATGTATGGCATTATCAGACACTCACTTCAGCTTCGAGGGAAATGATACACAGATAATTTCATGTTACAGTTGTAAGTTGGACTCTCAGAAAATCATTTTGAGGATAGATCTTCGGTTTCACCTATTTGGTCAATTTGTAACAATATTGAATACATTACAAATAATTGGAAGAACGATAAAGGGAATACACTTTCAATGGCCAAATGTAATATACCAGCATTCGTAACGCAGTAAATGGGGATAAATTGTCGCAAACATCTACAACGGGCACGAACCAAATATAGGTCCAGCCTTAGTAAACCTATGATCTTCACATCCATTTTGGTGTAACGTGAAAGCATGCTTTAGTCTCATATGTAGTCATACACATCAGAAATTTCTGTACCATAATGCATTACCCTTGGCTGTTTAAGAGCATCCCAGATTGTTACGTAACTGCCACATATCTGCTGACATCAGACAGTAATTCCAGCTGTGGTCCACGCAGGAAGCATGATGACTGTAAATTTTCATGGTCCCTCACATGTTGATCTAAGTTGCTGGCGATCAGTAGAATGTTTTTACTTTTTTTATTGTCTTCTGCAGTAAGTCTAAAACCGAATCTGTGGAATCCTTGCTCTTTCAGTGTCCTTGGACGACAGGTCTATATGGTATATATCTATTTTGGCTCGTTTTACAGATTGGTCCCGTCACGATATGGCTGAAAACTGCCGATGTGACTAAATCTTAACTCACGCACTCAGACAGCAATACGTTCCTGACAACCAACTGCTGGATGTTAGAAAACGATGTCACTGAATCTTGATAGAAAGAATGTTATACAATTAAGACATCACCTTATTATGAATTTTATATGGAAATGTCAACTTCTGCTTAACTATTGAACGGGGCAGCAAGAAAATTATCAGGGACCATGTAAGTACTTGCAGAGGAAAGCATCCGTCAGCAGTAGATGTAAATACATAGGTCATAATGGGTCGGTCACTTGTAGTCATTTAAAATTCAAGGCAATATAATACTTGCTTGATAACACAGTCAACCTGAAAAGACCCACTCTACTATCTTCTTTAAAGACAACGACAAAACAACGACAAAACAATGTTCACATCCATGGGAAATCTCTGCTGAAAGTATAGTCAATTGTACAGTCCCGACTATATCATGAGCTAATGATTAAAGTCAAGAAGACTGTAGCAAAAGTCCAACAATTAACAATACACTTTAATTTGAAATTGCTGTGCCTGTTGATGCACGAGTAAACTAGAGTGTACTAGAGTTTATGTTATCACATTCAATACTTAACATTAAAGAGTTCGCGTTTAATTTAACGAGTACTTTTTTCGGTTGAGTCCCATCCGGGATTCGAACCCGCACCCTCAGAGTCAGGCACCTAATCGCCAGCACACAAAGTCAGCCGCCTACTTTACTAAGAAAGTGAAATCCCAAATATGACATATGTTGCATTTGACCACTTTCTAAATGGCATCGTGTAATCATAGCTTTCGGCCATGGGAGCCGTGCCAATTTACTCTCATCAGAGGGGTACACAAAGTACGCAGTCTAGACTACCAGTTGTCCGACTTTCATATTTGTGGAAGTCGCGGTGGCTGAGCGGGCTAGGCGGCTGACTTTGTGTGCTGGCGATTAGGTGCCTGACTCTGAGGGTGCGGGTTCGAATCCCGGATGGGACTCAACCGAAAAAAGTACTAGAATTTGTACTTTACTAAGAAAGTGAAATCCCAAATATGACATATGTTACTTTCAGTAAGTCAAGTGCCTTCAGCCATTTACGTTTTAAGTATTTAATGTGTGGTAGGAAAGTCAGATGAGAATGAGTCCCAAGAACTTCCTTTACGACTTTGATGGGCGTGCCATTTAAACATAATTCTGGGTCCCTATATGCGGTTTATATATTAAATTTAAAACCGTTTTCAAGACACCATTTATTGATTTTATTTAGGCATAAATGTACATGTAACTGCCTCTCTATGGTATGCATATTTTTACCACGACAAGAAACATTAAAATCACCCACAAAATGTGATCCATCAATTGAATCATTGAAAACTTTAGACAGACTATTTATTTTAATACTAAATAAAGTAACAGACAAAATACTCCCTTGTGGGGCACCCTGATCCTGGTCGTAATGGTCAGACAGGGTTGAACCCACTCAGACTTGAAAATGCCTGTCTTTTAAAAAATGTGAGATAAAACGAGGTAAACGACCTCTCAAACCGAAATCATATCAGTCCTTCAAAAATGCCACACTTCCATGTAGTATCATATACTTTATCCAGATTGAAGAAAATTGATACAACGTGTTGTTTATTTACAATAGCATTATTAACATAGCATTCTAATCGTACTAAATGAGCAATAGTACTTCGTTTTTTTCCCGGAAACCACATTGAATATCTGTGATAAGATTGTTCATTTTCAAAATCCAGACTAATCTATTGTTCACCATTCGTTCCATGGTTTTACAAACGCAACTGGTTAACGATATAGGGCGGTAATTTGAGGTATCTGTATGATCCCGGACAGGCTTTGGTATGGGGATTACAATGGCATTGTGGCACGATTTAGGAAAATTTCCTGAAATCCAAATATGGTCAAATATTTCCAAAAGTGTCAAAAGATATGTCTCAGGCAAATGTTTCAGTAATTGGTAATGAATGTTGTCATCACCAGCGGCAGTCTCATGAGCTTGCTCGAGAGCAGTATGTAGCTCATGTAATGAAACTAATTCATTATAATCTTCAACCTTTATTTGAGTCAAAATTAATTCTTTGTTTTTCTTGTCGATTTTTATATTACTGAAATTCAGTTATATAATTTGATGATGAAGAATTTCTGGAAAGAGTTTCACCGATTTTATTGGCAATATCATTCTTACCAGTTATCAATTAATCACCTTCTTTAAGGTCTTTAACAGAAGATTTGGAACCTGTGCCTTACATTCCACACCTTAGACATGGGTGTGCGCGAATTAATGTTGGAAATATATTTCCTCCAAGACTGGCGCTTATTTTGTTTATAAGTTCGTCGTGCCTTGGCACTTGTAAATTTAATATTATGTTTTACAGAGTAAGATTAAAATGCAGCAGAGAGGGTTCGGGTGATCCTGGCACAGTCAGGCTGGTCAAGCTCATCATCAGCTCAGGGCCCTCGCCCCCTCTACACGCAGCCCAGACAGCGAATGGGACTTCTCCCAGGAAACACTGCCTAGTCGAACCCACCAAGAACTCTCAGGAGAATATGAAGGCTCCCCAACACTGCAGCCTTCTGCACTACCCAGATTGTCAGAAGGGCTGTGCTCCCGGTGGAGAACCCGGGCACTCTCCTGATCTGCGCCAAGAGATCAGGAGGTACCAAACCAAGGGCACCGAGGACAATGGGGAGCCTGACGACAGTGTACTTGGGATGCAAGCGAGACATTTCAAAGGCGAGGTCCGCATATTTATCATGCTTTTCCTGAATCTTGCCAATCACATTGCTGTCAAAAGGGACAGAAAATTCAATGATATAAATAATTTCATTGGCTTTATGAAAAAGGACAAGATCAGGTTTGTTGGCTGGAATTCGTCTCAGGCTGTATATTGGCCTCTTCCAGAGAAGCTTAAAAGCATCATTTTCCAGGACGCCCTGGACATGTTCAGGGGCGGTATTCTAAAAAAGTCTAAGATTTCTCTTAAGTTTTGTCTTAAGTTTTCAAAAATTGACTTAGCTAAGTCAGAAACTTAAGTTCGTATTCATAAAGTGACTTAGTCAAAAACTTAGCTGAGTCGGAGGTTAAGTCGATCATAAACTTAAGTTCTTGGCCGCGGTGCGTGCGCATCGTTGCTAGTGGGAAAATACCAGCAACGGAAAACTTCCGGTGGAACTTTTTAATGCAAGAAAATAAAAAGTGACGTCAAGCGGGGATTCCCTTCTGTCATCGGAACGCAGACGACAAGAAATCATGGCCGAGACCGATGCTAGCAAGAAAAGAAAACCCAACTGGCATAAAGAAGAATGTCTGCTGTTAGCAGAATTAGTGAAGGAGAGGAAGACTGTAATAGAGGGGAGATTCGAACCGGGTGTGACTTCGGCAAACCGACATGAGGCGTGGCAGGTGAGTGCATTCAACACGTTAAAGAACGTCTTATCAGGATAAATTTGATAACACGTAATTATGTATAATTACCTCATGAATTGATGGTACATTGTACAATAGGAAATATATACGAACCTTCAACATCATCAATTAGTATAAAAATTTACGAGCACCATTTAATGCATTTTATCAATTTTTGTGAAAACTGATTTTTTAAAAAATGGTTGATTTGCACCAATTCCCTCCTTGTAATATAAAGTATTATGCTGTCAGTAATGATTGTTTATTTACAGAAATATTCCGTACATTCTTTTCTACAGACCAAAAGTCGTTTGCTTCAACTTATAATGTCCCTGAGTAATGGTACACAAATACTAAATCAGAGAAATCATTAATCATAATGAAAAATTACTTTTACATTAATTTGAAAATTGTCATGTTCTCTCCTGAAACAGAGGAATGCCAAAACCAAATTTGTTATTTTCAAACCAAGGATCCAGGTAATATTCATCCAAATGTGAACCAATTTTTGTCTTAGAAAATCACAGACACCCTCAATGCAAATGGTCACCAACAAAGAAGCAAAGAGGAGGTCATTAAGAAATGGAAGAATCTGAAGAGTGCCGGAAAAAGTGCTTACAGCACATTCAAGAATTCAACAACTGCAACCGGTAATTTTTAGATTTTATTTCCTACAAAGAGTAATATATCTGGGATAAGGCCTAAAAAAATTCTTGCGGTTCCCATGTCTCTACTGACCCAAAATTTTCCCACTGACCATAACAATTTTACTCACCATAATAAATCCGACTTTCTTTCAGTTATGTAAGTATTTTAAAAGCACAGGAGAAAACCTTAAGTAGTATCATATCACACCATTGTTTATGAATTATAAAATCACAAAAACACCAACTTTTAGTTTTGTGTGAGGTAAATCTGTTCATTGCCATGAATAAAATTGATCATCTATATATCATATGAGCAGATGACTATGGGTTGATTGTGTAATATTTTTAATCTCACCAATGCGGTATGTTATAGTAGTATAATTAATTCAAAGTAAGTCTGACTATATTTTCAGGCGGTGGACCACCCCCAACACCTATAAGCCCTGTCACAGAGGCGGTGGTGGACTGTATTGGCAGGGATAACACTGTCCTAACCGGGATTGGGCCAATGTCAATGGATTCAAGCTTCATACAGCTCCTACAGCTAGACCAATCCTTCGAAAAGTAGGTAATAAGTTATTGATAGTATTATATGAGTTCCCCAGGCTACATGCATGACTGACTGTGTGAAGTCATAATTTAAAATTAGAAATTAGTTAAACCTTCTTTCAAGATATAAAATAAGAACAGAAAATAGGAATTGAAAAGCATATGTATTAAAATGAATACAAGATTGATGATATACGTTTATGTTTCAGAGAGTTAGAGCCATCATTGGCATCACCATCAACATCAGCATCAGCCTGCACATCAGTCTCCACATCAGCTACTTCCTCAGCAGTTTTGGAAAAAGAGAAGTTGTTACTGGAAATTGAGGTTCTGAAATTACAGAAAATTTATCTTCAGTCAAAAATCAGGAAATTGGAAGAATAGCTTTTCACATATCCCACATCAGTGTATTTTACTAGTTCCAAATATACAGAACAATCTTTAACAAGCACAAGTATTGCTGTTATGAAATTGTTGTTGCGTGTGACTTATCCCTAAAATACAAAATTGTGTATGTTATCATTGTTATGTCAAAGGTAGACATCTCTTGTGTAATTTTAAGAGCTAATGACAACCGATGAATACAAACTTAATGAACAGTCAGAATATTGGAAAACAACACCTTGGATTTTCTTTCACTTGAATTGTTGGTACAAGACATTATCTTACTCTGAAATTATGGCATATTTCTTGACTTGGATCTGACATTTTTGCATATTTGGAGGCTTTACTTTTAATGTTATCCAATATTGCTACGACTGATATGACCAAATGTTATCTGTACACTTGAAAGATGATGCCCACTGATAATCTACTTCAGTTTTGGAATAAATTGCATCTTATTTCCGGTACATGATTTTCAGGGCCAGGGGGAATTGTGATCTTCGTAAGACTGGTGTTGATGTTTAAGATGATATACATGTATGTGGTTAAATTAACCATGGGATGAGGTTGAGCCCCTTTTTTTATATCAAACGTTTCAAATTTTTATAGTTTTATGGCTTGTTATGATGCTGCTATTTAAAGAATGTACATATGGAATATGTTTGAAATCGAATAACTTGAGGCTTAAACATGGGTAATATTAGCATAATTCTAAAGTGCTAGAACTCAGTCTGATCCACTTTACACTTGATGCCATTTTGCACAGAAAAATGAAAACAAGTCAACCTTGACTGTTAACATAGGAAATTTTGCTTTTACCTACATGAATCATCTGGATGAATCCTAGAATGTATTGCAATGCAAACAATTATATTGAGTTTTTCAATGGATGATATTTATTAACCCTTTGAATGAATTCTTCTTATGATGCCATAATCGTAATCTGTTAAACTATTTCACATCAAAGGAATTATTTATTAATTGTAAAGTAATTGCATGATCTTATGACAGACTTTAATAGTCTGATGTTTAGGGTGTAAATTATACCCGCTCTACAGAGTAAGGGGGGTATATAGAGTTCACTCTGTCCGTCCATCCTTCCATCCCAAAATTTGGACCTGAGCATATCTCTGAAAGTTTACATGTTAGGTTCACCAAACTTCACATACATGTTAATCATTACCAATAGATGTGCCTTTTGCTATTTGGAAGTTGGGTTTTTTTTTCAAAATTTGGGGTATTTTTTACTGTTTCCACGGAAACATGACTATTTACTGGCAAAGTGTGTGCAACATGAGACAGTCTATTTCAATTTTATGTCAGGTTTCCACAGGAAAAATAATGTTTCCATAAATTGTTAGTCTAATTAGTACATGGGAAGTAGGGGTATGTAAGCTTTGTTCAATTCTACACTTGTTTCAATTATACTTATGATTACATAGCTCTGTCAATAAGCATTGATTTATACACTTTACTGTAGTGTGTGAACAGTGCTCATTGTTCTCATGTTACCATGTTGGTTATTTATAAACTGCTATATGTAATATAACTCAACACTGCAATTAGTATATTGATAGAATATACCGGGATGCATCATGTGTTCTGTTCTTATTGATACTGTATTGTAGAAAATTGGGTTGGTTTCAGAAACTAATCCTTTCTACCAGTCCTAATAAATGTTGGAAATAATTTTGATAGCTGCTTCAGTCAATCAGTAATGTATGTCATCAGACTTACATGGAAAGTGAGTCCTTGCAAACTGCTCCCTGTACCGAACTCCCATCAAACCTTGTGGAGGCAGGACTGCTGGTGCTGCGGCTGCATTGCGCTGTTGTTGCTGTGGTATACCATCAGCTGGTGGAATTGGAATATTACGTTCCTTGCAAATATTATGCAAAACAGCGCCGGCCATAATGATCTGAAACACATGAAATGACACAATGACAAAATCTCCAATGAACATGGCACATCTTATTACAGCCACTTACAAGATATTACTAAACTGAGTGATTTCTCAATGACATATTTGTATCCCTTCATTTAGCTTCTCATTTTTACCTTGCAAGTTCTCTCTGGGGATTGTCTGATTTCACCATGAAGGACTCCAAATCTGCGCTTCAGTTGGCCAATTCCACGCTCAACACAACTCCTTGTGATCTTGTGTGCTCTGAAAATAATTGTTTCAATATCAAAATATATCAAAATAACTTTGGTTCACACCAGTTTAAAAAAAAACAAAAAAAAAACAAAACATGATAATAATGATATTATTGTATTTATTTAGTGCCTAATATGCTCCATAGATATGCTCAGTGGCACTGTAGCAACATTGGGAAAGGAAATAGTTCACACAGCTTTACAGAAGAGAAGCATGAATTGATAGGTGTTAAGTAGATATTTAAGAGTTTGGGTTCCTTAATCTTCTTATGTTATTTGAATTCAATTTTACTGAAAAAAATTCAGGTATATTATTGTTAGAATGTGCATTATCATAAAAAAACTAAAAAAAACTAGAAAAACTTGAAGATAGATACAAATTACTTTGATGTGATCTGATCAGTGTTTTGTGTCAGTGCCAAATTAATGTTCTTACATTGAAACACATTATTATCAAATCATTGAATTTATATTATTATTATTATTATTATTATTTACAGATTAGAATGAAAATACAGCAGAGACGGTTCGGGTGATCCTGGCACAGTCAGGCTGGTCAAGCTCATCATCAGCTCAGGGCCCTCGCCCCCTTTTCACGCAGCCCAGACAGCGAATGGGACTTCTCCCAGGAAACACTGCCTAGTCGAACCCACCAAGAACTTTCCGGAGAATATGGAGGCTCCCCAACACTGCAGCCTTCTGCATTACCCAGATTGTCAGAAGGGCTGTGCTCCCGGTGGAGAACCCGGGCACTCTCCTGATCTGCATCAAGAGATCAGGAGGTACCAAACCAAGGGCACCGAGGACAATGGGGAGCCTGACGACAGTGTACTTGGGATGCAAGCGAGACATTTCAAAGGCGAGGTCCGCATATTTATCATGCTTTTCCTGAATCTTGCCAATCACATTGCTGTCAAAAGGGACAGAAAATTCAATGATATAAATAATTTCATTGGTTTTATCAAAAAGGACAAGATCAGGTTTGTTGGCTGGAATTCGTCTCAGGCTGTATATTGGCCTATTCCAGAGAAGTTTGTAGGTGGAATTTTCCAGGACGCCCTGGACATGTTCAGGGTCGTACCATGGATGTACCTCGGAGTCAAAGCCACAGGCATGGCGGAGACGATAATAAAAGCAGCGAGCCATGCCATCATGTCTTTTAAGATATGCTGTTTGTGCCAAGGAAGGGCATCCACTGACAAGGTGTTGGACAGTCTCTGTAAATTTATTGCAAAGACGACATTTCATATTGATATTCTCTTTAAGAATCACATTCTGGCGATTGCGAGTGGGAAGTGACTGGTCCTGAGCAGCAAAAAGGAAGCCCTCAGTTTCACATTTGAGACCAGCCGACTTCATCCAGGCGAAGGAGTCGGTTGGATTGCTGTTCTGTTCCACACACTGCATGTACACTCGATGCAATGATTTCTCAGAAAGCTTCTCCACAAAGGACCGACTCTGGGCAGACTTGGTGAAAGACTTCACCTGGTTTACTCCCATCACTGTACCGTCCAGCAGTACATCGCCATCAACAAAATCAACTTCAAATTTCAAATTGTGTCCAACAACCTTGGCACGCTTAAAGTAGCTGTGGAATTCCTTGCTTTCATCATGAATCTTGACGTGCATCACCAGAGGATCATCTGACAAATAAATATGTGCAAAAGTACACAATAACATTCTGTCATGAAGAGCTTCCACATTAATCAAACCCCGACCTCCCGAATTGATTGGCATATATAAACGATTAAGAGAGGAACGAGGGTGGTGTGCTCTGTTATCAGACATGATCCTTCTGGTCAGACGGTCAAGACTCTGGATGTCTTGTTTTGTCCAATCAACTACTCCAAAGGAGTAGGAGAGGACTGGCACAGCAAAAGTATTGGTGGCTTTGATCTTGTTTCGAGCATTTCACTCAGAGCTCCAGATTTTCTTTAAACGAGATTTATACTCGGCCCGAAGTTTATCTTGAATCAGGGCATTCTGGAGCTTGTCTCGAACTTGCATTCCAAGATAGGTGTAGGCCTGATCTTCCACGAGATGCTCAATAACTCCTCCCCCTTGTAACTTGACCGATCCATCACTAGTTACCTTGCCACGTTTCAAATGAAGAGTATTACATTTGTCGAGTCCAAATGTCATGCCAATATCATTAGAGAAGGACTCGACAAGGAGAACCTGTTCTTTCAAATTGGTATCTCCTTTGGCAAGGAGCTCGATGTCATCCATGTAGAGGAGATGAGTAAGAGGTGTTGGGGATCTGTGCTGAGGAGGTCCGGGATGGTAACCTTCCTCCCTGTTGAGCAGGAAACTCAAAGGATTTAGAGACAGACAAAAAAGCAAAGGACTGAAGGAGTCCCCCTGGAAAATTCCCCTTCTGATTGGAATAGATTCCGAAGTCTGCACCTCTCCTTGCGAGTACATCTCAAGTTGAGTCGACCAGCAACTCATTAAAGACTTGAGTAAATCAAGTAGTCGCTCAGGGAGGTCAATACACTGAAGAGACTTCAGAATCCATTCGTGAGGGACAGAGTCATATGCCTTTTTGTAGTCTATCCAGCACATGGAGAGGTTGCGGTGGTATGTCTTAGCCTCTTCCAAAATCATTTTCTGTACAAGAAGTTGATCCTTGCACCCCCAACATCCCTTCCTCGCCCCCTTCTGCTCTCTGTAAATTATCTCATTGGACGAGCAGTAAGATGACACGAGGTTTGTCAAACACCCTGTGAATAATTTATATTGAGTATTCAAACACGTGATAGGGCGGAAGTTTTTGGGATCAGACAAGTCTCCCTTTTTGGGGAGGAGTATAGTGCGACCTTTGCAGAACCATGGAGGAACATCACCTGTGTCCACAAGAGAATTGAAACAGTGAAGTAATGGTGCTTGGACACAGGGAAACAGTTTCCAATACCGGTTTCGAATGCCATCAGGCCCTGGAGCTGTATTAGATTTGGACTTCTTTATAACAGTCTTCAGGCAATCTGGTGAGATGTAACAGACAAACGACCTGATTAATTTCTCATGCATTGCATGGTCATAATCACTGACCCATGGTGCCTCCAGGTTACAGTTGCCGGGTACAGACCACAACTGTTTCCAGAACCTTTCATTGGCAGCCATGGGAGGCCGTTTATCATGCTCATCAACACCACTTGTCTTGAGTTGCCTGTAAAATTGCTTTTCATTATTTCTAAATTGTTTATTTTCTTTGATAAATTTGTTTCTCTTTTCCCATTTTTTCTTTCTTTCAGTCCAGATTTTTATTTTTGCCTTAAGGGAATCGACAATTTGGAGAAGTACCTTTTCTTTTGTTGTTTTGTACTGTAATTTTATTTTTCTCCAAATTGTCTTTTGTCGTTTAGACATGGGATTCCCTGATGATCTTAATTTCAGGCACAGCTCTATCCAGGAAATATATTTTCTAGTTTCTCTTAATTTTACTTGAAACCGGCTTTTTCTTGGTTTATTGTTTTTAGTATTAGAAGACTTTTCTTTA
The DNA here is from genome assembly GCF_037392515.1 of Haliotis asinina. NCBI lineage: Eukaryota > Metazoa > Mollusca > Gastropoda > Lepetellida > Haliotidae > Haliotis > Haliotis asinina. The sequence continues at coordinate 46,363,538 of NC_090288.1, read as the reverse complement.
GGAACTGTGTGAAGTTCCTCCAAGGTTCGAGCAGCAGCATAGACACAACAATTTACTTCATGTAATGAACAGTCCGCAGAAAGTTTCATAGAAATAATGTCATTTAATAAATCAATTTCAGTTTTGGGAAAAGACTGACTGGTTTGTTTGATTGGCCTCCGTTTTTCCAAAGGTACAACAGATATTTCATCACAAATAGAGTGAAACAAAATATACACAGGGTTTTCTGAAAGGTCAGCAATTGAGGAAGAGGAAGAGTGAGGGTCCAAAATTTCGGGGCCAGTTGGCTCTACGCCGGAAGAGTTTGTTTCGGGAAGAGGAAAGAGGTTCACGCGGACGTCCATAAGAAGTTTGGGATCTGCTGCCACTTGAGCATCCTGCTCATGCAAAGGTTCCTGACGGGCACCAGTTGTGGGTTGAACTGGCTCACTGGGCATAAGATGTTTTAGCCGCCGGAGTTGATCTCGGAGATTTTGCTCCGTCAGGTAAGCATACATGGGCATGGCATTGTCCCAATGCAGCTTAAGCGACTTGCCATTTATGCGTGGATTATCAGGCCATCCTGTCGCTGTCGCACACTCTAGTAGTGTGGATTTGAGATGGTTTGACCAAGATATTCTTGGTCGGGTTCTGTGCCTTCCCCTGGGGCAAGTCCCATCTCCAGTATGGTTTGTGGCATTACCAGAGGAAGGCTGACTGGGCTGCGGAGTTGAAAGATTATATTCTTCTTGTCTGTTGGTAACCCAGTGTGAAACCAGCTTCGGGGGCTCAGCCCTAACTGGGTGATGTACGTTTGGTTCAGGGAATAAAATTCCCCTATCTAGGCCCACCACGGAGAGGCGTACATCATCAGGCCCTATTATTATTATTATTTTTTACAGATTAGAATGAAAATGCAGCAGAGAGGGTTCGTTATTATTATTATGTTTTACAGATTAAAAATTGAAATGCAGCAGAGAGGGTTCGGGTGATCCTGGCACAGTCAGGCTGGTCAAGCTCATCATCAGCTCAGGGCCCTCGCCCCCTCTACACGCAGCCCAGACAGCGAATGGGACTTCTCCCAGGAAACACTGCCTAGTCGAACCCACCAAGAACTTTCCGAAGAATATGAAGGCTCCCCAACACTGCAGCCTTCTGCATTACCCAGATTGTCAGAAGGGCTGTGCTCCCGGTGGAGAACCCGGGCACTCTCCTCATCTGCGCCAAGAGATCAGGAGGTACCAAACCAAGGGCACCGAGAACAATGGGGAGCCTGACGACAGTGTACTTGGGATGTAAGCGAGACATTTCAAAGGCGAGGTCCGCATATTTATCATGCTTTTCCTGAATCTTGCCAATCACATTGCTGTCAAAAGGGACAGAAAATTCAATGATATAAATAATTTCATTGGCTTTATCAAAAAGGACAAGATCAGGTTTGTTGGCTGGAATTCGTCTCAGGCTGTATATTGGCCTATTCCAGAGAAGTTTGTAGCTGTCATTTTCCTGGACGCCCTGGACATGCTCAGGGTCGTACCATGGATGGACCTCGGAGTCAAAGCCACAGGCATGGCGGAGACGATAATAAAAGCAGCGAGCCATGCCATCATGTCTTTTAAGATATGCTGTTTGTGCCAAGGAAGGGCATCCACTAACAAGGTGTTGGACAGTCTCTGTAAATTGATTGCAAAGACGACATTTCATATTGATATTTTCTTTAAGAATCACATTCTGGCGATTGCGAGTGGGAAGTGACTGGTCCTGAGCAGCAAAAAGGAAGCCCTCAGTTTCACATTTGAGACCAGACGACTTCATCCAGGCAAAGGAGTCGCTTGGATTGCTGTTCTGTTCCACACACTGCATATACACACGATGCAATGGCTTCTCAGACAGCTTCTCCACAAAGGACCGACTCTGGGCAGACTTGGTGAAAGACTTCACCTGGTTTACTCCCATCACTGTACCGTCCAGCAGTACATCGCCATCAACAAAATCAACTTCAAATTTCAAATTGTGTCCAACAACCTTGGCACGCTTAAAGTAGCTGTGGAATTCCTTGCTTTCATCATGAATCTTGACGTGCATCACCAGAGGATCATCTGACAAATAAATATGTGCAAAAGTACACAATAACATTCTGTCATGAAGAGCTTCCACATTAATCAAACCCCGACCTCCAGAATTGATTGGCATATATAAACGATTAAGAGAGGAACGAGGGTGGTGTGCTCTGTTATCAGACATGATCCTTCTGGTCAGGCGGTCAAGATTCTGGATGTCTTGTTTTGTCCAATCAACTACTCCAAAGGAATAGGAGAGGACTGGCACAGCAAAGGTATTGGTGGCTTTGACTTTGTTTCGAGCATTTAGCTCTGAACTCCAGATTTTCTTTAAACGAGATTTATACTCGGCCCGAAGTTTATCTTGAATCTGGGCATTCTGGAGCGTGTCTCGAACTTGCATTCCAAGATAGGTGTAGGCCTGATCTTCCACAAGATGCTCAATAACTCCTCCCCCTTGTAACTTGACCGATCCATCATTAGTTACCTTGCCACGTTTCAGATGAAGAGTATTACATTTGTCGAGTCCAAATGTCATGCCAATATCATTAGAGAAGGACTCGACAAGGAGAACCTGTTCTTTCAAATTGGTCTCTCCTTTGGCAAGGAGCTCGATGTCATCCATATAGAGGAGATGAGTAAGAGGTGTTGGGGATCTGTGCTGAGGAGGTCCGGGATGGTAACCTTCCTCCCTGTTGAGCAGGAAACTCAAAGGATTCAGAGACAGACAAAAAAGCAAAGGACTGAAGGAGTCCCCCTGGAAAATTCCCCTTCTGATTGGAATAGATTCCGAAGTCTGCACCTCTCCTTGCGAGTACATCTCAAGTTGAGTCGACCAGCAGCTCATTAAAGACTTGAGTAAATCAAGTAGTCGCTCAGGGAGGTCAATACACTGAAGAGACTTCAGAATCCATTCGTGAGGGACAGAGTCATATGCCTTTTTGTAGTCTATCCAGCACATGGAGAGGTTGCGGTGGTATGTTTTAGCCTCTTCCAAAATCATTTTCTGTACAAGAAGTTGATCCTTGCACCCCCAACATCCCTTTCTCGCCCCCTTCTGCTCTCTGTAAATTATCTCATTGGACGAGCAGTAAGATGACACGAGGTTTGTTAAACACCCTGTGAATAATTTATATTGAGTATTCAAACACGTGATAGGGCGGAAGTTTTTGGGATCAGTCAAGTCTCCCTTTTTGGGAAGGAGTATTGTGCGACCTTTGCAGAACCATGGAGGAACATCACCTGTGTCCACAAGAGAATTGAAACAGTGAAGCAATGGTGTTTGGACACAGGGAAACAGTTTCCAATACCGGTTTCGAATGCCATCAGGCCCTGGAGCTGTATTAGATTTGGACTTTTTAATGACACTTTTCAGGCAATCTGGGGAGATGTAACAGACAAACGACCTAGTTACTTTCTCATGCATTGCATGGTCATAATCACTTACCCATGGTGCCTCCAGGTTACAGTTGCCGGGTACAGACCACAACTGTTTCCAGAACCTTTCATTGGCAGCCATGGGAGGCCGTTTATCATGCTCACCATCACCACCTGTTTTAAGTTGCTTACGTTATTATTATTATTTTTTACAGATTAGAATGAAAATGCAGCAGAGAGGGTTCGGGTATTATTATTATTATTATTATTATTATTATTATTATTCAAATGATTATGATAATAAATATGATCATCTGTTGGATATATATATGCATGTAACGCAAGGTTTAATTTGGTTATGTTTTTCCGTATTATGTGTATCCAATTATGATCGCAAGTTTTTACAAACTAGCAAGAGAGGTTACTCCAACATTTTGTGGATAGTTCTTACCGGTTGTAGCGTGCCTGACTGCCGGGTTCTGGGCGAAGGAATGGAGTAAGCAGCCAACGTTTAGACGGATAACCACTATCACCGAGAAGGTGACACCCAGCTGGCAAGTTGTTGCTCTCCATTAAACGGAAGAGGCCACTCTGAGAGAGGATTCTTGAGTCGTGTGTGGACCTAGGCCAGCGTGCCACAATGTCAATGATACGGTCGAAGGGATCGAACACTACCTGACAAATACAAATCCACAGCAACAAGTTTACAAATTTCTTACAACCAATCGACGATTCAAAATTTTGTGAGATTATTTGGATATAAGCTTTGAGAACACAAATATATGAATCTGTGAAGAAAATACCTGTGTGTTTATGCTGTGGTAGTGATGTCGATTGAGGTAAACATCCTCATTTACAGTTGGTGCCTGTATTTGTATATGCGTGCCGTCAATGACGCCGATCACCCCTGGGAAGTTCGCCGTCCGGTGAAACTCCACCTTGTTGCGTTGACACTCTGCGGGACTGGGAAAATGTATAAACCGTGCCACCATGGCAGGGGCGGACAAGGCTTCAACAGTCGTGTATATCGCACGTGAAACGCTCGGTTGACTCAACCCGTTATCATCCCCATTACACAATTGAAACTTGCCTGTTGCCAGAAACCTCAAAGTTACTAAGAGCTTTGTTGTTGCATCAATAGCATGATTCCGTCCAGTCAGTGGCTGTATTTGTGCTCCAATAAGTTGCAATAAAAACCTAATACCTTGTTGATTCAGTCTGTATCTTCTAAGTAGTTCCTCGTCATTCATATCATTGAATCTGTTGGATCTTGGTAAATATACACGCTGTGCGGCTGCCATTTTGGTTAGACTTAAGTTGAAATCCTATATTTAAGCCTACATGGGTGCAGGCTTAAGAACTAAGTCAAAAAACAACAAGACTTAAGTCTAAAACTTTTATTGAATATGACTAAGAATAAAGAAGTGATTTAAGACAAAACTTAAGTTTTTCAAAAAAAACTTAAGTCATTTTTATAGACTTAAGTTTTTTTTAGGACTTAAGACTTTTTTAGAATACCGCCCCAGGGTGGTACCATTGATGGATTATTATTATTATTATTATTATTTACAGATTGAGATAGAAATGCAGCAGAGAGGGTTCGGGTGATCCTGGCACAGTCAGGCTGGTCAAGCTCATCATCAGCTCAGGGCCCTCGCCCCCTCTACACGCAGCCCAGACAGCGAATGGGACTTCTCCCAGGAAACACTGCCTAGTCGAACCCACCAAGAACTTTCCGGAGAATATGGAGGCTCCCCAACACTGCAGCCTTCTGCATTACCCAGATTGTCAGAAGGGCTGTGCTCCCGGTGGAGAACCCGGGCACTCTCCTGATCTGCGCCAAGAAATCTGGAGGTACCAAACCAAGGGCACCGAGAACAATGGGGAGCCTGACGACAGTGTACTTGGGATGCAAGCGAGACATTTCAAAGGCGAGGTTCGCATATTTATCATGCTTTTCCTGAATCTTGCCAATCACATTGCTGTCAAAAGGGACAGAAAATTCAATGATATAAATAATTTCATTGGCTTTATCAAAAAGGACAAGATCAGGTTTGTTGGCTGGAATTCGTCTCAGGCTGTATATTGGCCTATTCCAGAGAAGTTTGTAGCTGTCATTTTCCAGGACGCCCTGGACATGCTCAGGGTCGTACCATGGATGGACCTCGGAGTCAAAGCCACAGGCATGGCGGAGACGATAATAAAAGCAGCGAGCCATGCCATCATGTCTTTTAAGATATGCTGTTTGTGCCAAGGAAGGGCATCCACTAACAAGGTGTTGGACAGTCTCTGTAAATTGATTGCAAAGACGACATTTCATATTGATATTTTCTTTAAGAATCACATTCTGGCGATTGCGAGTGGGAAGTGACTGGTCCTGAGCAGCAAAAAGGAAGCCCTCAGTTTCACATTTGAGACCAGCCGACTTCATCCAGGCGAAGGAGTCGGTTGGATTGCTGTTCTGTTCCACACACTGCATATACACACGATGCAATGGCTTCTCAGACAGCTTCTCCACAAAGGACCGACTCTGGGCAGACTTGGTGAAAGACTTCACCTGGTTTACTCCCATCACTGTACCGTCCAGCAGTACATCGCCATCAACAAAATCAACTTCAAATTTCAAATTGTGTCCAACAACCTTGGCACGCTTAAAGTAGCTGTGGAATTCCTTGCTTTCATCATGAATCTTGACGTGCATCACCAGAGGATCATCTGACAAATAAATATGTGCGAAAGTACACAATAACATTCTGTCATGAAGAGCTTCCACATTAATCAAACCCCGACCTCCCGAATTGATTGGCATATATAAACGATTAAGAGAGGAGCGAGGGTGGTGTGCTCTGTTATCAGACATGATCCTTCTGGTCAGGCGGTCAAGACTCTGGATGTCTTGTTTTGTCCAATCAACTACTCCAAAGGAGTAGGAGAGGACTGGCACAGCAAAAGTATTGGTGGCTTTGACTTTGTTTCGAGCATTTAGCTCTGAACTCCAGATTTTCTTTAAACGAGATTTATACTCGGCCCGAAGTTTATCTTGAATCAGGGCATTCTGGAGCTTGTCTCGAACTTGCATTCCAAGATAGGTGTAGGCCTGATCTTCCACAAGATGCTCAATAACTCCTCCCCCTTGTAACTTGACCGATCCATCATTAGTTACCTTGCCACGTTTCAGGTGAAGAGTATTACATTTGTCGAGTCCAAATGTCATGCCAATATCATTAGAGAAGGACTCGACAAGGAGAACCTGTTCTTTCAAATTGGTCTCTCCTTTGGCAAGGAGCTCGATGTCATCCATATAGAGGAGATGAGTAAGAGGTGTTGGGGATCTGTGCTGAGGAGGTCCGGGATGGTACCCTTTCTCCCCGTTGAGCAGGAAACTCAAAGGATTTAGAGACAGACAAAAGAGCAATGGACTGAAGGAGTCCCCCTGAAATATTCCCCTTCTGATTGGAATAGATTCCGATGTCTGCACCTCTCCTTGCGAGTACATCTCAAGTTGAGTCGACCAGCAACTCATTAAAGACTTGAGTAAATCAAGTAGTCGCTCAGGGAGGTCAATACACTGAAGAGACTTCAGAATCCATTCGTGAGGGACAGAGTCGTATGCCTTTTTGTAGTCTATCCAGCACATGGAGAGGTTGCGGTGGTATGTTTTAGCCTCTTCCAAAATCATTTTCTGTACAAGAAGTTGATCCTTGCACCCCCAACATCCCTTTCTCGCCCCCTTCTGCTCTCTGTAAATTATCTCATTGGAAGAGCAGTAACATGACACGAGGTTTGACAAACACCCTGTGAATAATTTATATTGAGTATTTAGACATGTGATAGGGCGGAAGTTTTTGGGATCCGTCAAGTCTCCTTTCTTGGGAAGGAGTATTGTGCGACCTTTGCAGAACCACGGAGGAACATCACCTGTATCCACAAGAGAATTGAAACAGTGAAGGAGTGGTGCTTGGACACAGGGAAACAGTTTCCAATACCGGTTTCGAATGCCATCAGGCCCTGGAGCTGTATTAGATTTGAACTTTTTAATGACACTTTTCAGGCAATCTGGTGAGATGTAACAGACAAACGACCTAGTTACTTTCTCATGCATTGCATGGTCATAATCACTGACCCATGGTGCCTCCAGGTTACAGTTGCCGGGTACACACCACAACTGTTTCCAGAACCTTTCATTGGCAGCCATGGGAGGCCGTTTATGATGCTCACCATCACCACTTGTTTTAAGTTGCCTATAGAATTGCTTTTCATTATTTTTGAAAAGTTTATTTTGTTTGATAAATTTGTTTCTCTTTTCCCATTTTTTCTTTCTTTCAGTCCAAATTTTTATTTTTGCCTTAAGGGAATCGACAATTTGGAGAAGTACCTTTTCTTTTGTTGTTTTGTACTGTAATTTTAATTTTCTCCAAATTGCCTTTTGTCGTTTAGACATGGGATTCCCTGATGATCTTAATTTCAGGCACAGCTCTATCCAGGAAATATATTTTCTAGTTTCTGTTAATTTCACTTGAAACCGGTTTTTTCTTGGTTTATTGTTAGTAGTATTAGAAGACTTTTCTTTGGAAACTGTGTGAATTTCCTCCAAGGTTCGAGCGGCAGCATAGATACAACAATTTACTTCATGTAATGAACAGTCCACAGGAAGTTTTGAAGAGATAATTTCATTAAGTAAATCAATTTCATTTTTGGGAAAAGACATGTTAAGTTGTTTAATTGGCCTCCGTTTCTCTAAAGGTAAATCACAAATTTCCTCATAAATAGAAGTAAACAAAATATAAACAGGATTTTCGGTAAGGTCTGCAACTGAAGAAGAGGAAGAGTGAGGGTCCAAAATTTCGGGGCCAACTGGCTCTTTCTTGGAAGAGTTTCCACCAGGAAGAGGAAAGAGGTTGACGCGGACGTCCATAAGAAGTTTTGGGTCTGCTGCCACTTGAGCATTTTGCTCTTGCAAAGGTTCCTGACGGGCACCAGTTGTGGGTTGAACTGGCTCACGGGGCATAAGATGTTTTAGCCGCCGGAGTTGATCTCGGAGATTTTGCTCCGTCAGGTAAGCATACATGGGCATGGCATTGTCCCAATGCAGCTTAAGCGACTTGCCGTTAATTCGTGGATTTTCAGGCCATCCAGTCGCTTTCGCACACTCTAGTAGTGTGGATTTTAGATGTTGTGACCAAGATATTCTTGGTCGGGTTCTTTGCCTTCCCCTGGGGCAAGTCCCATCTCCAGTGTGGTTGGTGTCACTACCGGAGGAAGGCTGACTGGGCTGCGGAGTTGTAAGATGTTTTTCTCCTTGTTTGTCTGTAACCCAGTAAAAACCAGCTTCGGGGGGTCAGCCCTAAGTGGGTGATGTACGTTCAGTTCAGGGAATAAAATTCCCCTATCTAGGCCCACCACGGAGAGGCGTACATCATCAGGCCCATATTATTATTATTATTATTATTATTATTATTATACTTAGGAATTGACTGCTCAGCGATATCATTTAACATAGCTGAAAACAACTCTATCGGATCTGATACATTCATAAAGTTTTCCAGTATTAATTTTTCCATACAAAACATTTCATATAAAGAGCAATTGGTCTTATTAAAGTTCCACCGTGATAAAGGTGGATCACCATCAGGTTTGACAGCTCTTAGGAAGTGGTCACTTCCGCAAAGGTCATCTTGAACAGACAAGTCAAATTCGTTGTAAACATTTGAATCAGCGAGGGACAGATCACGAGCAGAATAGGTTCCTGTTCCAGGATGTAAATAGGTGTTTGATTCGTCATTAAAAACCCACAAGCTATTATCAGATATAAAATCCTCAATAATCTGGCCTTTGTGGCTTGTGCTTGTACTTCTCCATAAAGGGTTGTGCCCGTTCAAATCGCCCATGATGATACAGGGCTTTGGTAATTGATCACAGAAATTTTGGAGATCAGTTTGCTGGAGAACAGATGAAGGTGGAATGTACAAAGAACACAGAGTAACTACAATGTGCATGCTGTGGCGAAGAGCTACAGCTTGGAGATTTGTATTCAGGTGAAGTGAACATCATTATGAATGATGTTATGTCGAACTAATATAGTTGAACCTCCAGTTGCTTTATCCCCTGGAGGAGAAAGTGAATGATAAGAACAATACTGCCTTAAATCAGATGTATCAGTATGTTCGAGATACGTCTCTTGGAGACATAGTGCTGACGGTTTAAGGTCCTGTACTAATAACTGCACTTCATGAAAGTTATGTTTAAGTCCTCTGCAATTCCACTGTACTAGATTAGCTGAATGGCTCATGGAGGGTTAAGCATCTAAGGAACGGTAACGGGAGATACTGTTCTACCTTTCTTTTTGGGCGAGTGACCATTTGAATGACCACCAGCGCTCACATGGGTGGATACTTCAGTATCCATATCTTCGAGCAATCCATATTTATTATGAAATTGCACTGTATCTTTTAGTGCTTTTGGCAATCTGTCAGACTGAATCTTTTTTTATTGTATCCACTTGGTAGATTTGGACGATTTGATTTGATTTGGGTCTGTCTGTGTAGAAGATCTGTGACCGGTTTGGAATTTACGGTATTTTGTGATTGATCTGAAAGGGATGGTCGGAATGTACCCAGGAAAGATCTGTCTGACAGGATATAGACACCGTGACCTTTTTAGTTACTGAAGCATATGATGGACTTACTGAATCAGGTGCAAGAAGCTTGGCTTCTGTTCTTGGCTTGAGTAACTGAGTCGTTTTTCTCTTTTTAACCTCTGCACAGTGGCCTCTTATTTCCACAGAGGACAGTCTTGAGAAGATGCCATATGGTCACCAGTGCAATTTAAACACTTGATGGTGTTGGTACATGTTTTCCCATTATGGTCAGGTTCTCCACATCTACAGCAAGCTAACTGATTCCTACAAGAAATTTGCCCATGGCCGAACTTCTGACAGTTAAAAGAACGAGAGGGTGGCAGAAATGGGGTGTCAGAAGTCAAAAGATATGTATTGGACGGGAATACACGGTCATCATTACGATGTGTGAATCTTTTTGCCTCGATGACACCTTGACTTCTGAGCTGAGACCCAATGTCTTCAACAGATATGTGAGCGAGACTTCGGTCTCTGTCACGGATTAGTCCTTTGGAAAAGTTAAGTGTCTTCTGTCCTGAACATGTAATTGGAATGTCAGCTAGTTTGGTTGACGTCATGGGGTTAATTGCCTGTGACTTCCTGATACATTCAACCAGAAGACCCCCAGACCGTAAACATTTTTCAACTCACCAGCTTTACCTCGTAGGCCCTTTTCTAACAGAAATGGGGGATAAGAAACAAGGGTTCGTTCACCCTATGCTTCCAAAACAAGAAAGCGTGGCCAAGTATCCCCTTCAGAACATAACAATTTCGTCACAACGTCATCATCATCAGAGTCAACCCCAGAATCAGATTCTGAAAGTTGCCGTTTTGGTTTTTTATGATTTTGCTCACTCACAATGAGTAGCATAATGGTTCATCAAATCTGTTCCCTGCCCTCCATGGAGCGCCAACAGGGGAGATGTCATACGTAAGCAGGGTTCCAGCAAACTGACACCAGAGGGTTACAGAAATGATATACTCCAGTATACTCCAGGTGGTCCACGAGCCACCGCCTTCTGGGAAAAAGCTCTAGGCAAGAATATAAAATAAATTCATGAACGTTCTGAGTATTCAGAATGAAGGTACAGAGTCAAGATATAACAAAAGTACATACCACAAGGCTCGGCGTGACCAGCCGATTGATAGAATCGGGCCCATTCTACCACCCGTCCAGGTAAAGTTAGAGCCAAAGTAGCGTGTTGGCCACTGCTCCCATGCCCTCAGCCACCAGGATCCCCTCCTCCACCAACACAGGGGCGCAACCCATGGCAAACAGGTTGCCCAATTCAGTCGCGTCTTACGACCAGCAATGCGGTGCTGTGGACACATGCTGTCTCGTGTCCACACGGGAGAAGAGCGCTTAGTGTTACCCAGGAGGTGGCTTTTCATAGGCGCCCGTTTCATCATAATCAATGGCCACTCATAAATGTCAGCAGCACTGATAACATAATCAATTAGCGTACCCTGAAAACAATCAGCTTAAGGAAGATAGAAGATGATCTAGATCTTGCTTTACTCTTCATTCCACTTACAAAATCTGCAGTCTACTTTTCAGTCTACTGTACTCATTCACACTGATATTGAAGAATATTGTTAATTGTAGTATAAATTGAATAAATTTACAGTACCCATGTAGCCTGATACAGTTAGTTGTAACTACACCTGAGCATCTGTTAGCCTATTTTGCCCTGCCTCAAATTATATTTGCTATCCCAACATTGACGTTAGCAAGTCATTGCAGCTGCAATTTGCGTTCGTCTCGCACAATCACATATAGTTTAGGCTGTGAGTGACAGGGTAAAAAATTATCATTCCGTCAATGTTTCATTTCTGATGGTAACACATTCGTAATTCAGCAAAGTGCCTTCCTGCATTGTTCCCTCTGTCCCTCGCGCTGAGAACCAAACCAATAGTTTTGCCCTGGCGCATTACAGTAAATATTGCAAGTAAGACCGTTCAATTTTAGAAAATTATTATACAGATACATGGTGAGGTAGCAAGGTTATCTCGCTTAATGAAACAAGAGTCATCAAAGATGGGAGTGAGTGAGTGAGTGAGTTAATATTTAACGTCACATCGGCAATATCTCAGCCATATCGTGACGAGAACGTTAAATACTGAAATGAAATATATGGATACTATAAAAACCTGTCAACGAGGGACAGTAAAACAACTAGAATATCACAATTGGGATTAAAACTAGTGTGGAAAATTAAAACTAATATCACTATTCGGACAATACAACATAAAAACAGGCTATAGATCGCCAACAACTGAAGGTAGATCACCATACTAGGGGCCATGGGGACTTACAGTACCTTTGCTACCTGCATGGACCCTAGCTGGATTTACATCATCCCCTCAGCTGTTAGCAATTTAGTCACATCTAGCCAAAAATTAAAAAGACACATATATTACGATTATGAACAGTGGAAAGTTTAAATTTACTGTGAATGCTTTTGGACTTACGTACCCTCTCAGGAGGACAATAATTTTACGGTACTTCAACCCCTTTTGAGGGCACAGCCACCAACAATTCAAGTTACTAATTCAAACTTCCAATAATTAAAATACATCTATTTACACAACAAGTTTTCAAAATTCAACCAAAAAATCAATGTATTTTAAAAAACCAATAATTAAATGAGACCTAATGCTGGTAAAAAGATCCGTGATTGTTTTAACTGTATAATACTTATCCCTTGTGATGGAGAATTGAACACAGTCAAGCAGGATATGCTTGACCGTGACTCTCTCATCACAAGGGATACAAAACGGAGGATCCTCACCTTTCAATAGGTATGCATGTGTATATCGTGTATGGCCAATACGACATCGTCTTAAAATAACCTCTTCAAATCTGAACTGACAGCCCAAGTAGGTGTAACCAATATACGGTTTTATTTCGTGTAATTTATTTATACCTACTTGGGTGTCCCACTTTTTCTGCATCAGATCACGGATGTAGGTTCTAATGCTAGCTTTGTAATCACAGTAGGAGATAAGAAGTGTTGTTACAGATTTGTTGAGTGCTGCCTTGGCAGCAAGATCGGCCATTGTGTTACCAGAAATGCCTACGTGGCTTGGTAACCAACAGAAGACGATGTCGTATTGGCCAGTGGCAAGATCATTATACAATTCAATAATATCAATTAAAAGTGGATGTTTACATGATAAAGTTTTAATCGCCTGAAGACAAGAAAGAGAGTCTGAATAGATTATATATTGTTTATGTTTAGGGTGTCTTTGAATATATTGAAGAGCTGTTAATGTGGCGTTAGCTTCAGCTGTAAAATAGAACTATTATGTGGTAATCTAGAAGATATTGTTCTGGATCCAATGACAGTGACACAAGCTACTGCGCCACCATCCTTGGACCCATCTGTAAATAAGGATTTATAATCGCTATATTTATGTTGTAATTGATTATATTCGTGCTTATATTGTAATTCATTAGTTTCTGATTTTTTAAATGTGGTCAGTGTCAGGTCTACTTGGGGCCTGACCAACTGCCAATGAGGAGAAGAAATAGTGAGTGAGTGCGTGAGTTAATATTTATCGTCACATCGGCAATATCTCAGCCATATCGTGACGAGAACATTTAATACTGAAATGAAATATATATATCTATTATAAAACCTGTCAACGAGAGACAGTAAAACAACTAGAATATCACAGATGAGAATATAAAACTAATAACTATACCTAAAACAATTGATCTATAGAGGACAATACAAGATAAAAACAGGCTATAGATTGCTAACAACTGAAAGTAGATCACCATACTAGGGACCATGGGGACTTACTGTACCTTTGCTACCTGCATGGACCCTAGCTGGATTTACATCATCCCCTCAGCCGTCAGCAATTTGGGAAACCTAGCCATGCAAATAAAAAGACACTTATGCTACGATTAAAAACATGAAAGTTTGAATTTACTTTGAATGTTTGTGGACTTACGTACCCTCTCAGGGGGACAGTAGTTTTACAGTGCTTCAACCCCCTTTGAGGATACAGCCATTAACAAGCACAGTCCTGAATTTAAACTTCCAATAATAAAATATTTATCTATTTACAATTCAGACAATAAATCTAATTCTTTTAAAAATGCAATGATTAAATGAGAGCTTGTGTTATTAAAAAGTTCCTTCAGAGTTCCTGAATTAAAATACTGATCCCTTGTGATGGAATACTCGACACAGTCAAGCAGGATATGCTTGACTGTGATTCTTCCATCACAAGGGATACAAAACGGAGGATCCTCACCTTTAAGCAAATATTTATGTGTATATCTTGTGTGGCCAATACGACATCGTCGCATGACGACCTCAAATCTGGACTGACAACCCAAGTAGGTGTAACCAATATACGATTTTATTTCATGTAAGTTATTGATACCTACTTGAGTGTCCCACTTCTTCTGCATCAGATCACGGATATACGTTCTAATGCAAACTTTGTAATCTGAATATGGAAGAAAAAGTGGTGTCACAGATTTGTTGAGTGCCGCCTTAGCAGCAAGATCGGCCATCACATTTCCAGAAATACCTACGTGACTGGGTAACGAACAAAAGACGATGTCGTATTGGCCAGCAGCAAGAGTATTATACAATTCAATAATTTCAATTAAAAGTGGATGTTTACAAGAAATATTTTTAATAGCCTGAAGACAAGAAAGAGAGTCTGAATAGATTATATACTGTTTACATTTAGGGTGTCTTTGAATATATTTAAGAGCTGTTAATATGGCGTTAGCTTCAGCTGTAAAAATAGTACTATTATCTGGTAATCTAGAAGATATTGTTCTGGATCCAATGACAGTAGCACAAGCAACTGCACCACCGTCCTTGGAACCATCTGTAAATAAGGATTTGTAATTGTTATATGTATGTTTCAATTGATTATATTGTTGTTTATACTGTAATTCATTAGTTTCTAATTTTTTAAATGTAGTTAATGTTAGGTCAACCTGTGGCCTAACCAACTGCCATGGGGGAGAGGAAAGAAGACGGGAAGGAGCTATATTGTTCAGTTCAATACCAACAGCAGCAATAAACGGCTTTATTCTGAGCCCAAGA
Organism: Haliotis asinina; assembly: GCF_037392515.1. Taxonomy (NCBI): domain Eukaryota; kingdom Metazoa; phylum Mollusca; class Gastropoda; order Lepetellida; family Haliotidae; genus Haliotis; species Haliotis asinina. The sequence goes on along the minus strand of NC_090288.1, from coordinate 46,348,425 downwards.
GGTGGAACAAGAGAAGACTTTTTGCTATACAAATCCTCACAAAGGGGATTGAAGACACAATTATATGCAGGGTTAGATATTGTAAAGATAATTTGATACGGCGTTGTGCAAGAGATGGTTCATCGGCCTCAACGTAAAGACTGTCAATAGGTGAAGTTCTGAAGGACCCAAGACAAAGTCTTAGACCTTGGTGATGGACAGGATCAAGAAGTTTAAGATTGCTTTTGCAGGCTCCACCATAAACGATGGATCCATAATCAAGTTTAGAACGAACGAGTGATTGATATAAATGGAGAAGGGTAGCTTGATCCCCTCCCCATTTTGAATTTGAAACCACTTTCAACAAGTCAAGAGCTTTCAGGCATTTAGTTTTAAGTGATTTAATATGTGGTAAAAACGTTAAGTGTGAATCAAAGATTAGACCCAAGAATTTGGCTTCCTTCACAACTTTAATGGGTGTCCCACCTAGAGACAGTTCAGGGTCTTTATGTGGTTTGTATTTACGACAAAAATGTATGCAGTTAGTTTTCGATTTAGAAAATTTAAAGCCGTTTTCAAGACACCATTTATTAATCATGTTTAAACATAACTGCAATTGCCGTTCAATGGTATGCATATTTTTATCACGACAAGAAATACTAAAATCATCCACAAATAACGATCCATCAATTGAATCGTTTAAAACTTTAGATAAACTGTTGATCTTGATGCTAAAAAGAGTGACTGACAAAATACTGCCTTGTGGAACACCCTGATCCTGATTGTAATTATCAGACAGGGTAGAGCCCACGCGGACCTGAAATTGTCTGTTATTTAAAAACCTGGCAATAAATTCAGGCAAACGACCTCGCAACCCGAAGTCATGTAAATCTCGTAAAATGCCATATTTCCAAGTAGCGTCATATGCTTTTTCAAGATCGAAAAAGATAGACACAGCGTGTTGGTTGTTAATCAGTGCTTTTTTAACAAATGATTCTAAACGCACTAAGTGATCGACAGTACTTCTGTTTTTCCGGAAACCACATTGTATATCTGTGATAAGGTTATTAGTTTCCAAGTACCAAACAAGTCGATTATTTATCATGCGTTCCATGGTCTTGCAAACACAGCTTGTTAATGAAATCGGACGATAATTGGACGGATCCGTATGATCACGTCCAGGTTTAGGTATTGGTACTACTATGGCGTCACGCCATGACGGAGGAAAGTTACCCGATGTCCAAATATCATCAAAAATATTTAGGAGAGTTTCTAGGCAGGATTCCGGTACGTGCTTCAGGAGTTGATAACGTATGTTATCAGCTCCAGTAGCAGTGTCATGAGCCTGATCAAGAGCAGTGTGGAGTTCATGAATAGAAAACGTTTCATTATAATCTTCCCCGTTATCAGAATTGAAATTAATAGTTTTCTTTTCTTGTTGTTTTTGATACTGCTGGAATTGAGGTAAATAATTAGAAGAGGAAGAGTGTTTAGCGAGGGTTTCGCCCAGTTTATTTGCGATATCTGATTTATCAGTAAGTAATTAATCTCCATGTTTAAGATGATGGACAGTAGATTTAGTACCTTTACCTTTGATTTTCTGGACCATGTTCCATACCTTGGTCATGGGTGTCCGAGAATTTATTTTAGATACATAATTTTGCCAAGATTGGCGTTTGTTCTGTTTAAAAGTACGCCGTGCTTTAGTATTTAAAATTTTAAATTTATTTAAATTATGCACCATAGGATGGCGACGGAAATAATGTTCTGCTTTTTTCCTTGCCTTCCTAGCTTGTTTGCACTCATCGTTGAACCATTGGTTTTCTTATGTGTGGAACTACAGAGGACTTTGGTATACACTCATCAGCTATGGAATTCAGTTCATCCAAAAAGCATTTAATAGCCTCGGGAACGTCAATAAAACGTTCAGGTTTACGTTTTTCAGAACACAGTGTTTCATATAAAGCTATGTTAGCCTTTTTAAAATTTCGTCTTGATGATGGAGGAACATCGGATGGAGTTACAGCTTTTAATACAGTAGGAAAATGGTTACTTCCACAGAGGTCATCGTGGACTGACCATTCGAATTCATTTAGTAGTTCTGAATTTGTCAATGACAAGTCAAGAGCAGAATAGGTCCCTGTCCCAGGGTGTAAATATGTGTTGGAACCATCATTATAAATACATGAATCATTGCCAGAACAAAAGTCCTCCAACAATTTACCTTTAGCGTTTGTAGTTACACTACCCCACAGTGGGTTGTGCCCATTTAAATCTCCCATTATAATACAGGGCTTCGGGAGTTGGTCATACAGAGTTTGAAGATCGGTTTTGGCAAACGTCAAAGACGGAGAGATATAGAGTGAGCATAATGTAAAGGCAACGTGCAAAGTTAGTCGTACTGCAAGGGCCTAAAGATTAGTATTAAGTGAAACGGGGCTATGGATAATGTTTTCTTTAATTGGAATGGAAGATCCTCCCGTGGCCTTATCACCTGGAGGTGAAAAGCAATGATATACATTGTAATGACGAAGATCCAAAGTATCTGTCCGTTTTAAATAAGTCTCCTGCAGACAGATCGCTGAAGGTGTAAAATCTTGGACTAATAGCTGTAATTCATGTAAGTTAGTCCTCAGTCTTCAGCAGTTCCACTGTACAATATTGTTGGAATAAACTATCTTTTGGGGTGATTTATTGGGGATCTACCCCGCACTCTTTTGGAGGGCGACAAGCTATGTGCCCTAGAATGGACGTTTTCAGAAACGTCCATGTCTTCAAGAGACTCATATTTGTTGAACAATTGAATTTTATTTTGTGACCCTTTAGGAGCTCTGCCACTTTGTTGTTTTGAAGCATCAGGCTTAGGCTTAGGTTTACTTTTAACAGTGTGTTGAGTATCAGCTGTTGGTTGAGAGTTTGAGTGTGACTGAGATGATGATGATTTGTGATCAGAAGAAGACTTTGAGGTACTAGGAAGTGATTCCTCAGTCTGTGATGATATAGCAGGGTATAGCATCTGTGGAGAGTCGCAACTGACCCAAGTCAAGGTAGTTTGGCAGCCTGTGGATGATTTTGTTCTTTTAGTGCTAGACTCAGGTGGTGTTTTTGCTACTGTAGCATAGCTTTCTTGAAGATCAGATCTCTTTACCAGTTGTTTTGCCTCAGAAAAAGAAGATAGTCTGAGTAAACTTTATTCTGTATATCTCCATTTGCTCTTTCCAAATGGGACACTGTTTAGAAAATGACGAATGATCGCCTGAGCAGTTGGTGCATTTTTTAAAAATCACTGTCACAATATTCTGTTGTGTGTGTTTTCTCACCACAGTGAGCACACACAACAGACAATGTGCAAGTGTTCACACCATGTCCACATTTCTGGCATTTAAAACACCGCAAAGGATTGGGGATGTACAAATCAACGTTGACTTTGCAGTAACATGCTCTGATTGATTTGGGCGCATTTGGTGCAGAGAACGAAAACAGGTACGTGTTAGTTGGAACAACCTCATTATTCTTCCGGCTTGAAAATCGTTTTGCATCTATCACTCCTTGATTCTTCATTTCCGACACAATGTCAAACTCAGTCATATCTGCAAATAGACTGTCTCGATCTCTTACAATACCTTTACTGGTGTTCAGAGTTCTATGTGCAGACACCTTACCGGAACTCCAACAAACATTTCAGTGGACAGCAGATTGGTTGCTTGTTGTTTTCTATTATATTCAAGCAACAGAGATCCTGAACGCAAGCGTTTCACATCTTTAATTTCTCCTGCTATTCCGTGGATACCTTTTGATATAGCAAACGGATTCAGCTTTAATGGATTTTGATCAAGAGTCTCAAGAAGTAGGAAACGAGGCCAATAGTCAACAGATTTCGAAGGTCGCTGTTCATCATAATCGATGTCAAGTGGACGTTTCGTTTTTTTGTTTGGGGTTTGGTATTCCATGCTAAGTGGTAATGATTCGTCATGCGAGCTCCCCACCCACCACGGAGTATCACAAGGACAATGCTAAAAACAAGCGGATCTCCAGCTTGCAGCACCAAGGATACCCGGATGATATACTCCAGCAGAAAAATTAAAAGATTAATAGTTCCACCAGATTGGCCCATGAGCCACCGCCTTCTGGGCATACGACTCTAGGCAAAAACATACATAAAATGATGGGTTTGAACGAACAATTTCAAAATAGCCAAGGATGAAAAATCAAATCAACAGTTTTATAAATTTTGAGCATTACATAGTTGTAGCTCAGGGCTTGGCGTGACCAGCCGATTGATAGAACTGGGCCAGTTCTACCACTCGTCTAGGTGAAGTAAGGGCCAAAGTGGTGTGTTGAGCAATAAAAGCAAAATGGTTCAGTCTCCTGCTGCCCTCAACTATCGTCCTCCACCGACACGGGACGCAACCCACGGCAAACAGGTTGCCCAATTTAGTCGCCTCTTACGACAAGCAATGGGGTGCTGTGGACACATTCTGTCCCGGATCCAAACAGGAGAAGAGCACTTAGCGTTACCCAGCACCCACCACGAGGAGGTGGCTCTTCAGAAGATGACATATCACCCCGACCCCCACATATTTGAAAGGACAAATCATCTGACAGTTACTTGATGATTTTGTGGATTAAGTTTGAATCGTTTCCATGGAAATCATGGACAATATAAATGCCCTGTATCTGTAAACAGCAAAAGGCACCACTTCAAGACCTGTCTCATATATCCAAGATCTGTTGAATGATATGAAGTGGTTTTTGAGTTGTGCTCCGGAAACGAAGCCCATCCACCCATTTTGAGACTAAGTCTGAATCGTTTCTATGGAAACCCAGAAAATGATAAGACACAAAACCTTGTAAATACCAAAAGGCACCATGTTGGGGTCTGCCACGTATATCTATCAAGTTTTGCTGACATATATTAGGCCCTTTTTAAGTTGTGCTCCGGAAAAGAAACACAACTCTCGGTTTTGAGACTAAGTCCGAAACGTTTCCAGGGAAACCGAGAAAATAATGAAATAAAAAAAAAACACCTGTATATGGCAAAAACCACCACGTTAGGGTCTGCTACACATATCTAGCAAGTTTTGCGGAAACGTATTGAACGGTTTTTGAGTTCTGCTCCGGAAAAGTTCTTCCCACCCCACCATTAGACTAAAACGAAAACGTTTCACGGAAAAACAAACAAACAAACAACAACAATAAAACAACAAAAACTTAAAAAAAACCAAATAAATATATAAAATAATTGAAAAATAAAGAACAAAAAAATGAAAATGCCAACAATCTGTAAATAGCAAAAGGCACAACCATAGGTTCAGTTTATTATATCTACCACTTTGAGTTTAAAAATATTGAACGGTTTTTTTTTTAGTTATGCTCCGGAAACAAAATGATTACGGACAAACGGACGGAAGGACGATTCGTCGACTATATCCCCCGCATTTCTATGCCGGGGGATAGAAAGGATGATACCAAGGGCATTTAGATTGCTTGGGAGGCAATCGGAACAACAGCGTGACATCAGCCCATCGTGAAACGATGTATGTACTCACGCCTTTCACGGATATACAGTCTGACGTGTTGTATCTTCTCTGGAACTGAAGTGTTTAGGTACACAGTCCAGGTGGGATTTGCCTCATTTTCTGTATGAGCACATGTCCATGGCTGGCTAGTGGCATTTGTGGTGGCTCTGCCGTCTACACCAAGAGCTGCTCCATACCATTCTCTGTTATTGCCCAATGAGCTACTCTGGTTGCTCGTTCTCCGCAAAGCTACGTTTTCTGAAATACACATACACATTCATTATCACAAATATCACTGACTTGTTAACATGACACTACGTCTGCCAATGTAAATTATTCTCACGTTTCTGACAGGAAGAACCGAACCATCCTTCCTGACATCTGTCTGGATCACCGCTCCGGCTGCAGGGAGTAGAGGGGAACGCGGCACAGGCAGCAGTGGTGTTGCAGTGACACTCCGCATCTATTTAAAAAGAGGTACCTCCGTTTGGCTGATTTTTATTACTACTTGAAACACATTTTATGACTGTGCAAAACAAGTATGAGGTTTGTAGTTTAGAATGTTTGTTAATCCTCATAGAATGATAGTACATCAAATGTTTCACATTGTCTGAATAAATTCCTACCGGCGAGCGCCACGGAGACACAGCCAACAAGCAGTCCCATCCAGAAAGAGCACATGTTCGATACCTAAATGAAAAGACAAAGAGAAGCGAACTTCCATTATTCCAATCACATAAACAGCGATTCTTAAAGTATCTTATAGAATGTTTATTTAAGCACGCGTCGAACTCGGCATTACAATTGACAGGCTGAAATGCTTAAGCTCTTTCGGTGCTTGACGCTCTATGCCTTAATCAGAGGATTCGAAATACTTCCACGATGGACAATCATGTTATACCGATATACTGCACTATTGCAATGGTTCGTGATAGAGTGGGGCTAGATTGCTGTATACGTGATAACTTTCACTGTTTTTTGTGACTGGAATAAGTGAGCTCCTTTCTTCGTGAAGGGGTTTTAATTTAATCACCAGTCTCGTTGTCCCACACGCGCTCAGCACCACATTACAAGCGAAATCGTTTCAATTTAACAGTTTGTTCGCTTTTCATAAGCCATTTTCGCGAATTTGGCACAGGTTAAAAGGAAGTCCAACAGAGGAAACATTATGCAAAAATGTTTAAAAAACCTATCGTAATTAGTTGATATTCCCCTGTACAAAGATAAAAAAGTACTTAAGTAACTCAAGGGGAACTTACTGTCCTTTCATTTTCTAGTAAATGGTTGACTGCCATGTTTATGTGATGTTTAGGTTCGTTTTTAATCATATGTAGGTATATTCTGATAAAGTATAATTAAGTTTGAAAATATGTGGTCAGCATGGTATGAACTGTGTTTATACATATTGTACACATTTGAATGAACGAAGACTTATCATATATATGTTGAAATATGTTATATTGTACCCTATACCTACTGCAGTCTTCTCCAAATTAACACATTTCTGACGCAATAATGTTTCTACCGGTGCATGTGTTACTAATGTTACGAGTGTGTATTTTCTGTATATTTTCTTATTAATTAAGTAATAGTTATTATTGGGTCACAATATTTAATGTTTTCAATATTAAATATGATGGGTCACATTTCGTTTTAATAGCTGGTCAACACTTTTAGCATTCTGGTTTTCCGGAATTTATCTGCTCCTAGTTTTCTATGTGTTTACTTCCAGGAGACTTATTCTATGGCAGTCTGCAGTGTTGACGACGTTCGTTTGTGCCCGAACTTTCGGGAAATGACTTAGTTAATATATATAAATCCTGGTTGCCGTGCGGAGGGTGACACACACTCATTCATATTTGCTAGAGTTACATCACTGCCACGCTTGATCATCAAAACCCGTCAACGCCTGACCTACATTATGTGCTGTCACACCGATCGCTGTGTTGACATTCTGCATAGTTGATTACCTCTCGTACTGAGACTTTGGTGAGTTTACTATATTGTATTTTGTGACCCATTGACTTAGATTTTGAATTGTATTTGTAATCAGCATTGTTATATTGACTTGTGACTTTGTATACCTTGCTCTCGTTGCATAATAATACAGAATTTTAATGTAAACGACTTGTCTTTGGTCAATTTTGCTGGTTCACAAGGGATTTCTGAAATTGTTGTCACGGTAAATTCTTAACCGTAACACTAGGGAGGACGTAAGTGCACTTTGTGAAATAGCAGACATCAGCTAGGGAAAGACTGAATATGAATTATGAGATAAACAGTGAGTGATACGGCTGCGATACGTTTAAAGTCCTTAGTACCTGTTTGACGAATTACGATTCTTGTATCGTCTTACTAATCTGCTTCGTTTTGCTCAAAATGACATCTGTATAAACAAAACGACCAGTTTTCCCGACTCATGGGAAGTAAGAAAATGAATACCGTAACACCTGTTGAATATCTTAGTTTGTATCGCATCGGTTTATATAGGACAGTGAATTTTTGCTTATATGGTACACTTACACACCTGATATCGAGTAGACTCGAAATATGACATTACATGAGATAATATAGCTTGTTGTCAGCAGTTCACGCTCTTGAGTTGATGAATGCTGCATCAAAGCACCCCTCTTTAGCAATACATCTGGCATTTGGAGACATACCATATTGTTGAGAGTGTTTTCGATTACTGTGAGAACAGTTTGAGAGAGAGAATGCTCCAGATTTTCAGGCAAGGTAGGTAACTTGAATTTCCACCAGACATACGCTTCAGACACTGTATTTATGTGTGCAATGGAACCCGTGTCAGTGCGACCAGTTATGGGGCTACTGATACTCCAGAACTGCAGAAAGGTTCAGGTTAGTTAGTTAGCCATCGTGCGACCACCGAAAGTGTAGTATATGCAATCCAGAAATAGTGGTCTGTACACAATAGCATTGCAGAAATTTCAGACATATTGCAGATGCGCCAGTAAAAGCGCCTCATGGGTACTATCAAGAACAGTATTACTCTTGGTAATATAACTCCTGTTACTGTGAAGTGTTCAATTAAAGGTCTTGTAAGCTCAACAAGGATAATTAACGGAGTACACAATCAGATTCTTATAGGATATCTTATACGATATGTATATAACGTACATATCCATGCAACTATTGCTTGCTCTAAGCGCTGGTATTTGTTTTACCTCGATCATTGGTCGTCCGTCTCAGCGTCACATCGTATTATCAATCTCAACTCCCTGGGGATTATACAATTCTTGCTGCCATTAGGCGCATCGAGTTTATTGTGGCTGTCTCATCCTAACGAGGTACCAATTAACAGTTGGGTGGACTGGGACACATAGTCTCAGTGCTTTGTCCAAGTTCACTGTACGTTGCAGTACCCGCAGCTAGGTGTATGCACGTATTCATCTGGTCATATACCAACGGATTCGTGGGTTCTTTTAATTGCACAGGGTTGTGTACTGCACACCAGTGGTTGTGAAAACACGGAAAGAGTCTGCACACAAAGGTTTTACACCCGATCAGGGGTGGTCTCAATCCCGACACCTCAGCCTCGCTGGATCGCTAGCCTTGCGCTTTAACCATCTTGCCCAGCGCACCACCGCGATTCCATGAGGGTTGTAGAATAAGGAGACATTAAAAGTGATGTCAAAATTGTGATATGAATGAATAGATATGACACGTTGTTTAAACTCACACGTACTGAAAATAAAGAGCTCTGTTCATTTGTTAACGCTCATTGCTTAATATAGGAGAGGTTCAACCTTTAGAGCTAGATCCAAACTAAACGCAGAAGAGCATCACGTCTTAAATCTCACAGGAGGATCATCTCTTTACTCTTTTACCTCTCACCACAACACAAATCATGGGGGATGAGGTGGGGTGGGGGGTGTGTGCACTCCGTAACGTTCACTACGTATATAACTTTGCATTTAACGACTTGAATACGTTGTGTTTACTCACCATGTGGTATAATGGTTGCCATCCGCAAACACGCAGTTGTGTTATCCTCTATTAAATAAATATATTTTGTACGTCTCACGTCGAAGGACCTGTACTCATCTATCACAACCATTGACTACACACTGTGAGTTTTTGACATTGGCTAACTTACCTAACTGAACTTTAAAAGGGGACTGTAATTAACACGTTTTCTACATCCGTACAAGCACAGTCATACAATCGGAACTGAGTTTCATTCAGACAAATTACAGTGATTGTAAGGTCTTTTTACAAAGCTGGAAAAATACATAATTGAAATCTTAAGGTAAACAACTTGTATTCGCAACTTCAGGTAAAACTTATTGAAAGATGTTTCTGGGAAGCGTACATAGCGTTTGTCCAACGCTTGACATGTTTACATAGGAGACACTCGAATAAGATGAAGTGTCTTGAAAGGAGAGCGTGTTGTGTGTGCAATAGCTGTCCATAAATCTGCACGGTTAAGTAGGACATTTAAGAAAGCACTGACTACAACGATGTGCGGTTACCCTCAAAGTATATGTGTCGTTAATCACAAATGGACACGGGATTACAACAAATAGGACAAACATCTGTCCGTACTTACCTCTTACATGAAGACTTCACAATTCTGTAGTACCGTGTCTGTGCACTAACACTGCACAGTAGTCGGCTACCAGGAAGTAAAAATGTTGACACAAATGGCCATGTGACCGATGAATTGTTTACTTTACTGCGCAGATACATCATGTGAGTTAACAATGTGTGATGTTAGTACGACTGCAAGAAACAGTGTTTAGATAGAGACACAGGCAGACAGATCAGTGAGTTAATATGTATCGCCTCATTGGCCATATTGTAGCAATAACGTCAGTGAGTGAGTGAACAAATATTTAACGTCACATCAGCAATATTTCATCCATATCGTGACGAGAACATTTGGCACTGAAATGAAATATATGTGTACTATAAAAACCTGTCGACGAAGGACAGTAAAACAACTAGAATATCACAATTTGAATTAATACTAGCGTGGAAACTTAAAACTAATATCACTAATGGGACAATACTATATAAAACAGAGTATAGATCGCCAACAAGTGAAGGTAGATCACCATACTAGGGACCATGGGGACTTACAGTACCTTTGCTACCTGCATGGACCCTAGTTGAATTTACACCACCCCCTCGGGCGCTGGCCATTATAAGAAATTTTAGCCAAATTAAAATAACAAAAATACTACGCTTAAACATCCTGGCAAGTATAAACTTACTTTGAAAATTTTGGGACTTACGCACCCTCTCAGGGAGACAGTAATTTTACAGTACTTCAACCACCTTCGAGGATATAGCCAATCACAGTCGAAACTACCAATTATAAAAAATATCTAACATTTATTTGACCAATCCAACTCTTTTAAAACTGCCATAATTAAATGAGAACTAAAAGATCTTTAATACTTCGTGATTTAAAAGAGGCACCCCTTGTGAAAAAATATTTAACACAGTCAAGCAAGACATGCTTGACGGTGATTCTTTCATCACAAGGGACACGAAACGCAGGGTCCACAACCTGTTAGTATATATTCGCGTGTATATCTTGTGTGGCCTGTGTGACATCGTCCCATAATGACCTCTTCACATCTAGACTGACGACTAAGTAGGTGTAAGCAATATAAGGTTTTATTGCATGTAACTTATTGATACCTACTTGAGTGTCCCACTTCTTCTGCATCAGATCACGGATGTAAGATCTAATGGTAGCTTTGTAATCTGAGTATAGGATAAGAAGTGGTGTCACAGATTTGTTGAGTGCTGCATTGGCAGCAAGATCGGCCATTGTGTTGCCAGAAATGCCTGCGTAACCAACAAAAGACGATGTCGTATGGACCAGTGGCAAGATCATTATACAATTCAATGATTTAAATTAGAAGTGGATGTTTGCAAGAAATATTTTGTGATAGCCCGAAGGCAAGAGAGAGAATCTAAGTAGATTATATACTGTTTATGCTTAGGGTGTCTTTGAATATATTTAAATGTCGTTAATATGGCGTTTACCTCAGCTGTGAAAATAGAGCTGTCATCCAGCAATCTAGAAGATATTGTTCCAGATCCAATGACTGTGGCACAAGCCACTGCGCCACCGTCCTTGGACCCATTTGTAAATAAGGATTTATAATTGCTATATTTATGTTTTCATTGATTATATTCTTCTTTATATTGTAATCCATTCGTTTCTGATTCTTTAAATGTAGTTAATGTTAGGTCGCCTTGTGACCTATCCAACTGGCAAGGAGGAGAGGAAAGTAGTCTGGAAGGAGCTATATTTTCCAGGTCAATGCCGGAAGCAACAAGACATGGCTTAATTCTGAGCCAAAGAGGCGGAACAAGAGTAGACTTTTTGTTATACATATCCTCATAAAGGGGATTAAAGACACATTTAAATGCAGGATTAGACTCATTAGAAGAAATGTATATGTATAGTTTTATACGGCGTTGGTTGAGAGAAGGCTCATCGACTACGACATAAAGACTGTCAACAGGTGAGGTCCTGAAGGACCCAAGACTTATACCTTGGTGGTGGACAAGATTCAAGCAGTTTTAGGTTGGTTTGACAGGCTCCCCCATATACAATGGAGCTATAATCAGGTTTAGATCGCACCAGTGATCGTATAAGTGAAGGAGGGTAGTTTGATCCCCTCCACATTTTCAGTTAGGAACAACCTTTAATAACGCGAGTGCCTTCAGGGATTTTACTATAAGGGGTTTAATGTTCGACAGAAGGGTGAAATGTGAGCAATAACGTGACGAGAACAATATTATTAGAAATCTCATGTAACGGTAAACTACTAGTATATCACAGATATTAAAGTAAAACCCGCATGCTATCAAAAGCGATAATATTAAATAGAACAATACAATATGAACACAGGCTGTAGGTCCCCAAGACCGGAAGGTATGTCACCATACTTGGTGCTATGGGGACTTACAATACGTTTACTATCTGCATGGGCCCAAGTTGGATTCACATCATCTCCTTAGCTGTTGCCAGTCTTGACACATTTTAACATTAATTTAAAGGAACATATACTACCATTGAAAGGTGGTGAGATGAAATATATACTTTGAAAGACATGGTCCTAAATACGCTCTCAGTTGTCCAATGATTTTACAATACCTTACAACACTCGTTGACGATGCAGTCACTAACATCTTAGTTAAAAATTGAATGTACATCGTCTGTTTATATTATCACAATTTGACGAATAATTCAGTTTCTTAAAACAAACAATTATAAAATGAAAATAAAAAAACAATAAAACGATTCTTAACACTTTTTACGTTGAAATACATATCCTATGTGATGGAAAAAGATATAGTTTTAGGACTTGTACTGATGTTTTATTGAAATAGGGCTGCTAGAAATGGGCTTTCGACCTTGTGCCTACGTTGAGAATCGAATCCGTTTGACCCTTTAAAGTATATGTGGAAGCACAATGTATTCATATACATTTACACACGTTCCAGTGGAGTGGAGTGTTAAACGTTAGCTCACAACAAAACGCGGAAGCTTGTTCATTATCGTGTCACTTCCAAAAACGTGATGATCTTGGGTTTATTGTACAAACGTAACCCCGAAACCACTGTAATTGTTAAAGATTTTCCTCTACACTAGCATTGCCCAATGTAACTTCCTGAAAATGTTAAACCTGCCCGTATTATATGACGTATCGTCCATTACAGGTTAGAATGACATTATAGTATTCCTACATTAGTGGTAGAGTCTCTGTCACAGATGTTGCGTGAACGAATCAATGTCACGTATATAGATTGATAGTTTCTATATTCTATGGTTAATAGATGTATCACAGACTTGCATCAACCTCAAACAAGTACAGAAAAAAACTTCGTTATAACTCATTATTTTGATTGATTCATAGTACTAATCCTTGGCGTATACTTCTTCCTTACTTATTAAAGATGCACATACGTTTGTAAAACAACAGTATTGCACGATATACAAAACCTTGACTTGGCAAAGATGTTGCTTAATTGTGTAAATACTTATGCGTGATGTTACGAGAGTGTATTTTTTGTAATTTGTATAATCATTGATTAGGTGATATGTATTGTGAGTAACATTTCGTATCATATATGTTTAATGCCAATAGTATTTCAATGGCACGGTATTTCTAGATAGCGCTCAAGAGTTGTCCCCCTTGACTGGTTGTTTATCTTGTTGATTTACGACTATCGCGAATTTGCTAATTGAATGACCATACAGTCACGTTTTGCTCGAATTCTCCCGACAGTGTGTCAGTGTATAAGAAGGCAGACGGGGAAATCGCACATGGACACACACGGACTTTCAATGGATACATCTGTCTGCCTCGTCGTCTGTCTGTCAACATCATCTGACTTGCATTCAAGATTGAAACTGTGTGCCTGACTACTCTCATATAAACTACCTCCAGGTAGCATATCTCCCTACACTGTAAATGCCATGACTTGGTGTGGTGATGCTTTATACTCGCGACCCATTTCGTCAGATATGTGACTCATTTGCTTGTACTAGAAATCTGTATTGTGATTCATTACAACAAGCTCATTGTTTGCTGAATATGTTAGCGAATATTTTAGAATACGCCCTATTCACGCGACGCCATTTTGAAACTGAAAGCGAGGCTGGGAACGCAAATAGAACGATCAATATGGCGGCGTATCACTGTTGTGTGCCTCAGAGCACAAATGATTCTCGATACGACGCGGATAAGTCTTTATCGTTTCACAAGTTCCCCACAGATAGTAAGCTACGGAATCAGTGGATCATAAAGATCAGAAGTGACTTAGGCCCACTTTTTCGGGTAAGTAGATATAACTGACATTTAGCTAATCTACATTGCAGTTTTCGAGGTCTGTAGACAAAATTAGTGATAAATCAGTTGGGCATGTCATTGATATTTTTGTAATTGGTTTCGATAACGAAAACGTCGGTTAGTAATCCAAAGCGATATAATAACATAACAACTGTGTTTTTCAGCTTAGTCATGCGACACGAGTGTGTTCATCTCACTTTGAATCAAGTGCTTTCAAATAGACCTTGAATGGGAAGAGAGTGGTTAGGCCGGGGAGTTTACCCACTTTGTTTCCTTGGATACAAACACCATCTGTGCGAATCGGTCATCAAAGGAGAGCTCGTATACGTATGTGAGTCCATTTTGATACTATATTATTTACATTGATATTATAAAGATCAGTTTATAGTGTTCATTATTATTTAAGCATTTGGGTTGGGTGGGGTGGGCCCATTAAAGGTTTGAAGTTTACTATTGATTGAGCCATTCTATAATCAGAAACTGTCTGATAATCCTGTAAATGGTCCTTTGACGAAGTTCTCTATCTCAATCCCTGTATAAGCAATCTTGGGATGAGCTAGTTAATCAACCAGCTAAATGCGCGCTATACACCCTTGACATTATTGGTAATATCATTTGGTATTTACAGACTATTGTACATTATAGATTGATAGCTGGATGTCTGCATGTTTCATGAAACACGTCTTACATGTGTGATTTCAAACCACTTCCAAAATTACATTACAATATCATCCCAAGTGACATATATATATCATAGTTATTTTTATTATTTACATCGGCATGTCTTAATACCCGCAACTGACAGTTTTCAGAAAAGAGGTTTATGCTTCTATTCAAAATCATCAGGTATGTTGAACTGCTTTCAATAATCAATAATCTACGTCAACAGCTTGACGCAACGAAGAATAAATTGTTTTTCTTAGATCGTTTTTGTTGTGACCCCCAGACTATAAGTTTCTATACTGGGTTTAAGGACTATGATATCTTGAAGTCTGTGTTTTCAGCTTTACAACCAACAGCAGTGGCTATGGTCAGATGGAATCAAATGCAGAGACATTTGTCTTCGAGCACTGCCAACAGCAAGGTAAATGCTTTCAGAGAAGAAGCCTTACCTCTCATTGACCAGTTCCTCATGTTTCTGTGCAGAGTTCACCAAGGACTGCCTGAACTAGACTTGTCCATCAAATTCAATGTGTCCCAAGCATCTGTGAGCCGCATGTTGATAACATAGGCAAACTATTTATATTTCATGTTGGTTAGCCTACAGATATGGCCATCACGTAAACAAATAGATAATAACATGCCACAGGAATTCAAAAAGAATTACTCAAGGACAAGAGTTATCATTCACTGTACAGAGTTGCAAGTACAGACCCCCAGTTCAAGAGTTCTCATCTCTAACTTCTGTTCTTACTACAAGAGCCACACAACCTTAAAGGGACTTATAGGCATCACACCCTGTGGCTATGTCTCATTTGTAAGTTCCCTATACACCGGATGCACTTCTGATAAAGACATTACAACGAAGTGTGGTTTGCTGGACTTGCTTGAACCAGGGGATCACGTTATGGCTGACAAAGTATTCATCATACAGGACCTATTAATGGACAAACATGCCAGTCTTGTCATTCCCCCCTTTTTGGAAAGGAAAGGACAATTTAGTGAGGATGAGTGAGTGAGTGGGTTAATATTTAACGTCACATCGGCAATATTTCAGCCATATCGTGACGAGAACAATTTAACATGAAATGGAATATATTTATATCCTAAAAAGCCTGTCAACAAAGGACAGTAAAACAACTAGAATATCACAATTCTTTGAATGTCATTTAGAAGTGAAAATACATAAGAATGAAGATTTTTATGGATATCAACTTCTTTATGTGAGAACACAACGTTTCGGAGTTAATGCTTACTCCTTCATCAGGTGATTGAGAAAGGGGATACAGAGGTGTATTTATATGTACAGGTAAAACAATAACAAAGTAACAAGTGGAATGAGTTAACGAAAGCTGGAAGCCAGTATGAACAAGCACTGATAGGAAGCCGATAGTTATGATAACAATGATGGAAGCCAATGGTAATGCATTACAGTTGATTGGATATGTTACATAACACAGATACGGGGTAAGGACGATGTACATGATTGGGGATAAAGATGGAAGCCAATGGTGATACATTACGCATGATAGGATGATGTACATAGCACACGATAGGGGGTGAGCATGTTTACATGAGGGTTGATGATGTACAAACACAAGTAGGTAAGGATGTACTCGGGTAGACTGGCTATACATGAATTACATAGATAGAATGTACACAGATAGATGAGATTAATTTATCAATAAGTCCCAGGCACTTGGTAGGTACACTCCTTGGTCACGGTTGATGGCTGGTTTCTGTCTCCGGATCTCGATGGCCTCTTGCAGTTTCCTTTGGCGCCAGTTGTTGTTGTTGGTAGATAGTATCCTAGGGTCCTCCCATCGAATTGAGTGTCCAGGGTTCTTGAGAATGTGTTCAGAGATGGCCGATTTCTGGTCGAGTTTGCTGACAGAGGTCTGGTGTTCCTTCATTCTGGTGTTGATTGGTCTCAGCGTTTCTCCAATGTATAGGTCGCCACAGTTGCAAGGGATCTGGTAGATGCATCCTCTCGGGTTAGGGTGTTCACAGCTGGGTCCTTTACCGTTGGCTTTTAGGTAGGTCTTGATGGTCTTGCCACTGGAGAAGGTGACATCGATGCTGGCTTTGGTCTGGATGAGGCGTGATATTTGATGACTGATGGGGCCAAGGTAGAGTATGGTTACTCTGATGGGTGATGGAGATGGCTTGAGGCGGTCCTTGGGTCTTGATGGTGGCTGTACCGAGCTGGGGAGGGTAACCGTTTAGTGTGGTGAATGTCTTTCTGAGGTGGTCCAGTTCATTGTTTAGGGCATCGGGATGGCAGAGGGCTTTAGCACGTCTGGTAAGGGTGGCGATGATAGCTTGCTTGATCTGAGGATGGTGGCAGGAGTTGTAGTGGATGTACTGGTCGGTGTGCGTCGGCTTGCGGTATACTGAGGTTCTAAGTCCATCGTCTGTGGTGTGGAGGGATACATCAAGGAAGGCCATGCGGTATACTGAGGTTCTAAGTCCATCGTCTGTGGTGTTGAGGGATACATCAAGGAAGGGTAGGTGTTGGTTGGTCTCAGTCACCCGGAAGCGATCGTACGCTAAATAACATTCGGAATCGTTCGGGTACGAACCTTTTCGAGATAAAAAGTTCATAAGGGATGTGCGATTGTGCACTTTAGCGATTTGGTAAGCTGTGTTCTGATTGGTCAATCTCAAAGGTTACCTGACGCGACCTCCCATAAGGTTTAGTTAGACTCAGTGGTGGAGTGTAACGAAAAGTACTGAGGATAAGTTTACTTAGCTATAGACTGCGTTCTGAAATTGAATATTTGAGGACATATTTGCCTGAATATTGCATTTTCTTATTTCAATCTGTACGTTTATCAACATATACACCCGAAAATTTGCATATACTTTTTTTAGTTCAGTAAATTTGGCAATGTTTCAATGAAGTGGGATTTAAGTAAAATTTGTCTGAAAATGGTGGTAGAGGAACCGTAAGAATGTAATTCAGTTTCAGAGAAACTAATCACTGCCAGCACAAATAGCTGGAAGGTAATACTGAAGAATTAATCCAAAGAACATTTCATTTGATGCCATTTGTCATCATCAAAGTAAATTCGCTCCTCGTGAAGCTTGCACTTCAGAAGAAAATCACACCACTTCATGCCTGTTATGGCCATTTGCCTCATTACTTGATAATAATTTCTATGAGTACATTTTAGTTTGAAGGTGCCATCTCTATTTTCTTTCAGAAAATCACACAATGCAAAGTTATCTTTAAAAGAGCATTTGATCTCTAAGAGTCCATAGCATGGATCTCTGTTTGGATCAAACACCTTGCGGTCAGGCGAGGTACCCAGATCACAAACACTAAGATTTATTACAAAACCACTACTATACACATTGTTCCCAGTCACTTCGGCATACAGCTTAGCTGCATCAGGTTCTTCAGAAATCCCATACGTAATTTGAGCTGTTCGAATGTTTTTGGAACACAGTAGTCTATTTGCAAGTTTTTCATGATCAGCCCTCCTTGCACACACATCCTTGAATATTGATGAGGTAAGCCTGTGCCTCCTTACAGCATGCCATGTTCTGTTGTGGCTCTGCATACGAGCTGAACTCTCAGTTTCTCGTGACATCAAAAAGATAGAATAGAGTTAGTAACTTTGAATACTAAAGTGTAAACAATGAAATTATCTCCCTTAGTGATTTTCTTTTAAGCTCATAACACTTCAAAGGTACAATAGTCTTAAGGATTGCAGGCACCCGTGGCGAGCCACCTCCTCGTGGTGGGTGCTGGGTAACGCTAAGAGCTCGCCGACACCCCCGTAGTGGACCCGGGGGGATATTTGGTCCACCAACCCGTTTGCCGTGGGTTGCGGCCCTGTGTCGGCGGAGGAAGGGATCCTGGTGGTTGAGGGCAATAGGGACCTGTAACCGTGTTCCTGTTGCTCAATACACCACTTTGGCCCTGACTTCGCCTAGACGGGTGGTCGAATGGGCCCGGTTCGACCAATCGGCTGGTCATGCCAAGCCCTGTGCGTGGATTATTTATGTAATTGCACAGATTTGATTTTGTACTGTTTCAATTTTGGCCTTGGCTTTTTCATTCACATAAAACTTTTAGATTTGAATACTGATGTTCTGAACTTTGCCTAGAGTCTTTTGCCCAGAAGGCGGTGGCTCATGGGCCAATCTGGTGGATCGATTAATTTTGAATTAATCTTCTGCTGGAGTATACCATTCCAGTATCCTTGGTGCTGCCAGTCGGAGAGCCACTGGTATATAGCATTGTCCATGTGATACTCGGTGGAGGGTGGGGAGCTGGGATGGTGAACTTTCTATTATTAACCATGGCTCAACCCAAAAAACACAAACGAGCACTAGATGAGTGTTTGTCCTCTGACGAGGACAGTGCTACAAACAGATTACCGGATACATGGAGTAGATTTTTGGTTGTGTCTTCTACTGACGGTGAACCTCTAAAACTCAATCCATTTGCCACATCAAAAGCAATTTATGGACTTGTTGGTGATGTACAAGCTGTAACAAAAATTAGATCTGGGTTTCTCCTCATAGAGTGCAAAACAGCGAAACAATCAGCTACCCTCATAGGTACAAAACAGCTTGCAAATACTGCAGTATCTGTTTCTCCACATAAGTCTTTAAACAGCAGCAAAGGCATCTTGAGAGACAGAGACCGGTGGCTTGCCCACATGAGTGAAACAGAAATCGCCACTGAACTACAAAATCAAGGAGTCACTCATGTCAAACGATTCACTTTTAAGAAAAATGGAGAAACTTTCAATACAAATACTTATTTGATTTCTTTTTCACAACCGAAACATCCAAAGTGTATCAAAGCTGGATATTGTAATATCGAAGTGGAGCAATATATTCCAAATCCACTTCGTTGTTACAAGTGTCAAAAGTTTGGTCACGGTGCCCAATCTTGCAGGAATCGTGCAACATGCTACAGATGTGGTAAAGAAGATCATGAAGGTTCTGACTGTGTGTCTTCTCCAAAATGTCTTCATCAAAGTCATGTGAAATCTGGAAACGTGAATATGAAATTATCAAAATCAAAACTCAAAAGAATGTCACCTATCATGAGGCAAAACGTTTAGTAAATGCAGCCTTGCCTCAGTCATCAAATATAACATACTCTGCTGTCGTTGCTCGCCCTCTTGTTAAATCTGTGCTGTCTGTTTCATGTCAGACAGATATCACCTTTAGACAGATAACAAACTTTAAGCACAACAGATTCTGCTGGTGATAAGAATCATGCAACATCAGCTTGCCAGACTGAATCACAAACAATATCTCCTGCAGTGAAAAATCCTTGTCATAAAGTAGATTATAGACAAAAATCTGATCGAGTACAAAAGGGATCACGTGATCCTGTACAAGTCTATAACAAGTTTCAACTTTTAGAAGACATGGACGTCTCTCCTCATCCCCGTGCGCGAAATAGAAGCAGTTCGCCTCGGAAGGGGAAAAGTCGGTCCCCAGTACTACCACCTGCTATTAAATGAACAGTAATTCCTTAATCCAATGGAATTGCAGAGGACTTAGGACCAATTTTAATGAAGTACAACTACTAGCACAGGATTATAAACCATCAGCATTTAGTTTTCAAGAAACATACTTGAAACAAACTGATAAATTCGAATTGCGTAAATACCATTCTTATCATTCTTTTTCACCCCCTGGTGACAAAGCCACTGGTGGATCTTCCATATTGGTGAGACATGGTACTATTCATAGCCCTGTTCCACTTAAAACCAATCTTCAGGCTGTTGCTGTTCGTCTTACTTTACATATAACCCTTACCCTTTGTTCCTTGTATATCTCCCCTTCTTCCATTCTCCATCAGAATGATCTTCAAGATTTGTATGACCAATTACCAAAACCCTGTATCATAATGGGTGATCTCAATGGTCATAACCCATTATGGGGAAGTCCTGATACCAACAGTAAAGGGAAAGTTCTTGAAGAATTTATATCTGATAATAATCTATGTATATTCAATGATGGCTCTGACACCTATTTGCATCCTGCAACGGGAACATATTCGTCTTTAGACCTGTCACTCACTGATTCAAACGTTTATAATGAGTTTGAATGGTCAGTCCATAATGATCTTTGTGGTAGTGACCATTTTCCTACAGTACTTACAAACACGTCACAATTTAATTCTGGACTCACAATAGTCCAGAAACTCTCAGCACTGTGGCCACTCTCTCACAAGGGATTTCGCAAAATTAAACAGGCAGCTGTTATGTATGTGTGCTAAGGATGAAAAAATGAAAAAAATTTTTTTCGAAAACTCAAAATTTAAACTCGCTCGCCCATGGGCACGCCCATGGGCGAACAGTGGCCAATGGGTAGGCCCATGGGCAGGCCCATGGGCGAAAGTGTTTCATTTCATCCAGAATGAATGTTTTGGAGGTTGTAAATGAATGAAAAAATGTTAATAAGTATCATGACACAAATTTCAGCTTGTTGTGACTTGACTCTGCTAACTGACAGCGATTTTGAAAAATCTCGCCCATGGGTGAAAAACATATTGGCCCATGGACGAGAATAATTAATTTCATTGAATCTACATGTTTTTTTTCCAGGCTGTGCAGTTTTTCAATAAATGAACGTGTATTTATTATTGTCTTGACACGAGATTAAGCTTATTTTGACTTAATTCGGCTAATTAAGAGTGATTTTTCAAAAAGACTCGCCCATGGGCGAAAACCATTTGGCCTATGGGTGAGAATATTTACTTTTACTCAAAATACACCTTTTCCCATGTTTTGGAGGTTGTGAATGGATGAAAGTATGTTCATAAGTATCATGTCACAAAATTCAACTCATTTTGAATTAATTCCGTTAATTTAGAGCTATTTAACAAAATCTCAGCCATGGGTGAAAAACATTTTGGCCCATGGGCGAGAATATTTCCTTTTACCCCAAACACATCTTTTCCAATATTTGGAGGATGTAAATGAATAAAAGTACATTTATGAGTATCATGACAGAAATTTCAACTCACTTTGACTTAATTCCTCTAAATGAGAGCAATTTTGAAAACTCTCGCCCATGGGAGAAAGACATTTTGGCCCATGGGCGAGAATATTTGCCTTCACTCAAAATACATCTTTCCTAATGTTTTGGAGGATGTAAATGTATGAAAGTGCCGTTGTGAGTATCATGACACAAAATTCAACTGATTTTGACTTAATTTTGCGACTTTAGGAAGATTTTTTTAAAATATGCCAGAATAATCACTTTTACTCAAAATACATCTTTTCCCGTGTTTTGGATTTTGTAAATGAATGAGGATATATTTGTAAGTATCATGGCACAAAATTCAACTCATTTTGACTTAATTCTGCTAATTTGTAACAAGTATAGGATCTGGATTTCCACTTAAATTTTCATAGTTTTTTTTTTTATTGTCTTGGGGGTTGTAAATTTATGAATGAAAGTGTGTTTATAAGTATCACGACAAAAAAAATGAAATCATTCCGGTCTTAATTCGACTAATCTCTCTCGTGGACGAAAATATTTTCGTTTGCTCGTTTTCTTTATTTTGCAAACATATGGTTTAAAAATAGATGAAATTCTAATGAAAATTCAGTTTAATTTCGTGAGTTTAGTTTTATGTCGCACTCAGCAATATCCCAGCAATATGGCGGCGGCAATCCAGTGATCAACAGTGTGAGCATCTACCTGCACAATTGGGAACTGATGACATGTGTCAGCAAAAGTCAGCGAGCCTGACCACCCGATCCCGTTAGTCACCTCTTACGACAGGCATAGTCGCCTTTTATGGCAAGCATGGGTTGTTGAGGCCCTCTTCTACTCCAGATCTTCACGGGTCCCGAACACAGAGCTTTACTTCCAGCAACATATACAATACACTTAGAATACTAAGCCTTGAGATTCTTTTGAATTTAGGTATTCTATAAATATACCAAAATTCAACCTATATCTATGAAGCTGAAGTTATTTGTGAAAGCCCTAATCAAGAGTGACCAAACTCCAGTGACTATGCTGGGACACATTAATAAACGGTGTTGTGAGATCTTTAACCTGTATTGAAATATGTCTTGTCAATTCCACTGACATTCGCCAAATGTACCTACCTAGTAGTTTTAAGTGTACCTACCTTGGTAGGTCACTCGCTTGTTTTCTTTACCATTTGTACTAATTAGTATGCGCCTCCTCATGCTCCAATGCACACAGTGACCTGATTCGTCTCCATCGCAACTTAGGCTGCGTTTAACAGTACTTCAGCCAGTTTATTGTATCAGTCGAAATCTTACAATGAATGAATGAATGAATGAATGAAGAGCAAGAAGTATATGTGAATGAATGAGAAAGATATAATAAAAGAAAGAAGTACATATGTGAATGAATGAAAGAATAAATGATACATCACGGCCATCCCTTCCAAAACATGCTAAAGAACGCAAAACTATCGTTAGATCACATGTGTTAACATCAGCTTGTTATTGTCTCCCTGGTCAGGCGTAACAATTGTCAGACAGGTTAAAACAACAAACTATCTGGTTGACTGCACAGCTACCTGTTGACGTAGTGTACCCACAACACCTACTTTTCCTGCGTAACCTTCATCTACATCACCACCCTTAATATATTGAGCAGAGAGCACAGAAGGCCCTATAGCTGTAACCAATGAACCGTGGCGTCTCTCTGCTCCCAAGTTCCCAAGTGGGGGTGTCCTTTTCTACCTATTCCATTGATCTTTAAAACATCTAACACGCTCAACGCATGCATTTTTTTACTCAAATGTGATGTTATACATATCATAAGAGTATTTTTTATGTGTTAGTCAGTTGATAAATTATTATTTCATGATACATATATGTACAATATTTTGCTTCGATTCTGTAACTACCCACATTATGACATTGAGACCATTCTGATTTATCTAGTAAAATACGATTGTATAGTTTTGAGTTTGAATCTTGGCATATTTTACCGGTTTGCCACTTTTGCACTCTACCTATTTAAAGGGGGCGTGCATATTTTGGTGGTTTTTAGTATTCCATCTATTCATTTGGATTTATTAATTTATTTGTTTTTGTTTTGTTTTTTACAGCTAGTGGGCCTGTTAGTCTGCTTTGATAACTGTAAATTTATTCTGACGTTTGACGAGCGGAACATGAAGTGTTGTTATCATGTATGTTATGTAATTATATTATTGGTATGGAGCGGCATTGATATGTATGTTTATGCTTGACAATCCAGTCCCGATTACTTGAGGAGATTAGTTTAAACTATACATTAACGTATCCATACTATTAATGTGTAATCATTATATCGGGCTATAGGGAATACGTAATGTAATCAAGATTGACTTTGCGTTTACTTTTCTATTTTTTAAATAAATTTTCACTATTTTTGCTACACAGATTTACTTTGGCTTCCGTGATTGTTGTCTCTAAGTATTTTAGAAATTATGTTGTTGAGACAACTGGAACAGTTGATCTGCAGTCTTTCAAAATTCATTTTCACGAGATATATTCTCCCTTTTTACCAGTTCTCAGAATGAACATATAGCTGTTTACACAAAGGTATCTTCCCGTAAAATAAGTAGGACGAAACGTGAAGCATAGCAGCGCATTTGCCATAACTGAAGTTGTTAAAATGATCCTGAAAACTGTCATTTTCAACATTCACCTTGCAAGCAATTTTACCAAGAAACTAAATAACTCATTACTACTGGAAGGAGTGAACTGAAAGCCCATTTTAACTGAAGTCACTGATTGAACTCGCTAACATCGATTCACTTACATTCTGGTACACGTGTCTTATTTCGTTTCCTGAGGACACACATTTTACTTTTTTATAGAAAAGCCGTGTCTAATCCCATAAATCAACACCGTTGTCACTACACCAAACGATTTTGACCTCGACCCAAAACAAAGGTTTAACTTACAGGACTACCTGTAAGATATTCCTTTCTTGATAACGAGTTTAACAGCTACGCCGAAATGCTGCTTACCTTATAAGAAGTTGTATATCCATAGAACTTTCGTATTTTTTTCCAAATGATCATGACCTGAACAGATATTACTTTGTCAGAGACTTCATGAGTGATTTTCAAGTTCTAATCCACACACTGATTTCCACTTTTTCATCATTTTGACTTTTATCTCAGTTTGTTGAGTATCTCAGCATAACTCGCAAAGACAATGGAAACTGAGCGGAACGATGACGCTTTCTGTTTCTTCCGCGTTCACTTACGTAATTTCCGCAAAGCGCCTACGACAATTTGCACCGAAAAAGTCATGTCTCGTCCGCTGGTCTTGTTTATTGGAGTATAACAGCTGCCGCTTTCATGTGTATTTTACTTGTCATTTACAAAATTCATCCATGGATCACATTAGGTCATTAGGAGACACCAGCTTTGAAATGAACAGGTGTTCGTGAGTGTATATGGATGAAAAAGACTGATTGCGCAAGACGCGCAGCCAAATATCTCACATTCAAAGGAAATCTCGAATTGATTGTTCTATAAGGCGTCGAGCTGACCGGTTGGTTTTGGTGTTGTGTATAAACCTCCTTTGCAAGAACTTTGTCAAGCATACCTGCTTTGTCCTTTTGCAAGACCTGCACATATTAGTCTTTGAAAGACATTGACATTTATGTGCAGGTGCTCTGGAAAACCTTGTCCGGCACGATATTCCTTCCAATTTAGTTATTGTGTGCATGCTGCATTTCAATTTTGGAAATGTGCTTAAAACATATTTTGATTCTCAAAAAATGTGGTTCGTTTAGCAAGCAAAATATTGCTTTGATTAACACTTCACCAGTACTATACAATATTACAGAATACACAAAACCGGATACACAAAAACGACAAATTATAGCATTGTGATTAGGGGTATATGGGGTTATAGGAGTCCCTTTTTATTCACCGAGACAAGTCCTACACGCCCTGGTGGGGTGTGGATTCGGGGAGGGGATAGCGGAGGAGATGACCAAGACACACGTACTCCATACGCTATCATGGTCTTCCTTACTGCTTGAAGATCGACCTTTTCTCACTGTGGTCTATGATGACTTCGGTGAACGGAAAAGAACTTATTCACTGTGAAAACCAGAAAATAGTTGATCCGTCCACGATTTTATCATAAAACACAAAGCTTGATTTTTTAAATTTTTTAACAGGAAACTAATTAACTTGTCAAAAACCTTCTCACAAATGTTCAGTGTTTCTACAAAGAGCTAGTCAGACACAACAAACCATAATTCTATTTTTCATGTTTACTTATATGAAAGATGTATTTGATGTAATGATATGTATGCATATGTTATTATATGATAGTTCATATGGATGACGACACATGCTTCATTTATATTTTGTATTAAATGCTGTATGGGTGAGGTACTGTAAAGCTTGTTCACCAGTCCCTATCAGAGTTACAAAACATACAAAAATACAACATGGAGATGTGTGGAGAAAATAGAGACATATGGAGAACAGCAATATCATAACTGAACAGAAATCATTCCCTCTATTGGTGAAGGCCGTGTGGGATTAGTTAAACAAAGAAATCTAGTCGACCATGCCTCCTAATCCTCTTACTCCTTAAACAAACGACTTGCCTGGGCTGTCTAAAATTGAATTGAAATTTTTGTAAATTCGAGGTCTCGGGTAATACGTAAGGAGGTAATCAGGTGTCAACACTATGGCGTTCGACGCTCCGGACATGAAGGAAAACCAAATACGTTATAAAGTACAGTAATGTGGTCACTATGAGCGAGGCAGACAGTCTGATGAGCACAGCTCATTACGGAAATCTCTTGTCTTTGGAGCTGCTCGTTGAGACGCTGAAGCCTTCTGTCAAGTTCTTCTTTATTCTTTATTGTGGCCACTGTCTCACAATATGCAGTTTACATTGCTCACAGACCCTCGATTCACGATGACGCCAACTTTCTCGACTACTGTTCGTGCGACGACTATCATTCAGGAATTGGTTCCGCAGCTCATTCTTTCACCGAAGTCTGTGTGTATGTGTTTTAGCTCGTTAATTAGCGTAGAGACGAGTCTTCTGCTATTCACGGGCATTCTCGGGCACAAGTTCTCCAAGGTAGTCGACGCTCCGGGTGTCATTAGAACAGTGTTGAGCACTGTCACACTCCACTGCTTTTCGACAGTCCTGTTGTGTATTTGATAAAACAATCGACAATCCGGGTGTGAACCAAAAGAGGATACCACCATTCTCATCGGTGGATGAAATGGGATGAAGAAACCCGCATACTCTTCATCACATTGCTACACCGTATTTACCATAACGAATGTTTAAATATCACTTTATGTAAAAAGAGCATCAAAACAAGCTGAAACCATGTATTATATTTAAGAATGAAGATTATTATGGATATCAACTTCTTTATGAGAGAACACAACGTTTCGGAGTTAATGCTTACTCCTTCATCAGGTGTTGTGTTCTGTCATAAAGAAGTTGATATCCATAATAATCTTCATTCTTATGTATTTTCACTTCTAAATGACATTCAAAGACTTCATGTATTATATTAACATGGTACTAACTATAGTCGATTCGAACCACTGCTTTACAGTTCACTGACTGGATGCAGGCTTTTCCCACGTGGCGGGGTAAAAATTATCTATTCTCCCTCGCAAGGCCACGTGAACCAATCAGAAATGGACATTCTTAAATGAGGTAGGAGAAATGTGCCTTGTACGTTCTTATGAACCTTGATCTTTCAGGTACATTTCATCACTTGTGTACAAATAATGGTCTAGCATAATGTTTCAAACACTTTAATACGTATTGATGCAGGGGCTCCATATATGTTCTTGTTTACGTCCCGCTCGTCAAACGTCAGAATAAATTTACAGGTATCAAAGCAGACTCACTCGCTGGGCCACTTGCAATAAAAAACCCAAACAAAGCAAAAACAGGTAAATCAGTTAATTTAAACAAATAGATGGAATACTAAAAACAACCTAAATATTAGTATGCACGCCCCATTAAAAAAGATAGAGCGCTAAAGTGGCAAGATTCAAACTCAAAACTCTTCAATCGTATTTTACTAGATAAATCAAAATGGTCTCAATGTCATAATGTGGGTAGTTACAGAATCAAAGCAAAATATTTTACATGTTTATGTACGATTTATTTAGCAAAGCCAGAAAAATCCCCGACAAACACGGCCGCTTCTCCTCAATACGTGGGTTTGTGAGAGTGAGGGTACTCCCTGCAAGGCTCACTCCCATTAGTTAACAAGGCGTCCTCCCATTTTATGTATTTTTTACTCGATAGGTACGGAAAATTAATTAGGCGATGTGGGTATGTCATGACTGGTTGATTTCTCAGGATTAGGTGAACTGGGTATGGCAGAGTCGATATACTATGATCATAGGGGATTTAGCAACCATGTTGGAGTGAAGGAATGACAAAACTCTGCGATAGATTAATGAGTGTCTTTTTTAAGCATTATGAAAATGGGAATGGTAAATTAACACAAAATGCCCTAGACCTGTCCAGCGTGTCATACATATATATATATATATATATATATATATATATATATATATATATATATATATATATATATATATATATATATCATAGAATAATAATTTATCAACTGAATAATACATAAAAATACTCTTATGATTATGTATAACATCACATTTTAATAAAAAGATGCATGCGTTGAGCGTGTTAGATGTTTTAAGATTAATGGAAGAGGTAGAGAAGGACACCCCCACTTGGGAACTTGGGAGCAGAGAGACGCCACGGTTCATTGGTTACAGCTGTAGGGCCTTCCTTGCTCTCTGCTCAATATATTAAGGGTGGTGATGTAGATGAAGGTTACGCAGGAAAAGTAGGTGTTGTGGGTATACTACGTCAACAGGCAGCTGTGCAGTCAACCAGATAGTTTGTTGTTTTAACCTGTCTGACAATTGTTACGCCTGACCAGGGAGACAATAACAAGCTGATGTTAACACATGTGATCTAACGATAGTTTTGCGTTCTTTAGCATGTTTTGGAAGGGATGGCCGTGATGTATCATTTATTCTTTCATTCATTCACATATGTACTTCTTTCTTTTATTATATCTTTCTCATTCATTCACATATGCACTTCTTTCTTTTATCATTTCTTTCATTCATTCAGATATA
The DNA here is from genome assembly GCF_037392515.1 of Haliotis asinina. Taxonomy (NCBI): domain Eukaryota; kingdom Metazoa; phylum Mollusca; class Gastropoda; order Lepetellida; family Haliotidae; genus Haliotis; species Haliotis asinina. The sequence goes on along the minus strand of NC_090288.1, from coordinate 46,319,284 downwards.
CTTCTTGCTATTCATTCATTCATTCATTCATTGTAAGATTTCGACAGATACAATAAACTGGCTGAAGTACTGTTAAACGCAGCCTAAGTTGCGATGGAGACGAATCAGGTCACTGTGTGCATTGGAGCATGAGGAGGCGCATACTAATTAGTACAAATGGTAAAGGAAACAAGCGAGTGACCTACCCCTGTTGTAGATAATTTCTGGTCTGACAAATAGAATACCCCATAAAACCTCGGACGAGGAAAAACTGGCACGGGCAAACGGGAATTACTAAAAATGGAGACCACACTATTAAAACGAAACATGCTAAACTGGGTAGGTACACTTAAAACTACTAGGTAGGTACATTTGGTGAATGTCAGCGGAATTGGCAAGACATGTTTCAATACAGGTTAAAGATCTCACAGCACCATTTATTATTGTGTCCCAGCATAGTCACTGGAGTTTGGTCACTCTTGATTAGGGCTTTCACAAATAACTTCAACTTCATAGATATAGGTTGAATTTTGGTATATTTATAGAATACCTAAATTCAAAAGAATCTCAAGGCTTAGTATTCTAAGTGTATTGTATATGTTGCTGGAAGTAAAGCTCTGTGTTCGGGACCCGTGAAGATTTGGAGTAGAAGAGGGCCTCAACAACCCATGCTTGCCATAAAAGGCGACTATGCTTGTCGTAAGAGGTGACTAACGGGATCGGGTGGTCAGGCTCGCTGACTTGGTTGACACATGTCATCAGTTCCCAATTGTGCAGGTCGATGCTCATGCTGTTGATCACTGGATTGTCTGATCCAAACTCGATTATCTACAAACTGCCGCCATATTGCTGGGATATTACTGAGTGCAACATAAAACTAAACTCACGAAATTAAACTGAATTGTCATTAGAATTTCATCTATTTTTAAACCATATGTTTGCAAAATAAAGAAAACGAGCAAACGAATATATTTTCGTCCACGAGAGAGATTAGTCGAATTAAGACTGGAATGATTTCATTTTTTTTTTGTCGTGATACTTATAAACACACTTTCATTCATATATTTACAACCTCCAAGACAATAAAAAAAGCTATGAAAATTTAAGTGGAAGTCCAGATTCTTGTACTTGTTACAAATTAGCAGAATTAAGACAAAATGAGTTGGATTTTGTGCCATGATACATATAAATATATCCTCATTCATTTACAAAATCCAAAACACGGGAAAAGATGTATTTTGAGTAAAAGTGATTATTCTGGCATATTTTTAAAAATCTTCCTGAATTCGCAAAATTAAGTCAAAATCAGTTGAATTTTGTGTCATGATACTCATAATGGCACTTTCATACATTTACATCCTCCAAAACATTAGGAAAGATGTATTTGGAGTGAAAAGGAAAGATTTTCGCTCATGGGCCCAATGTTTTTCGCCCATGGGCGAGATGTTTTTGAAAATCGGTCTCAATAAGCAGAATTAAGTCATAATGAGTTGGATTTTGTGCCATGATACTCATATATATATCCTCATTCATTTACACCTCCAAACCACAGGAAAAGATGTATTTTGAGTGAAGGCAAATATTCTCGTCCATGGGCCAAAATGTCTTTCTCCCATGGGCGAGAGTTTTCAAAATTGCTCTCATTTAGAGGAATTAAGTCAAAGTGAGTTGAAATTTCTGTCATGATACTCATAAATGTACTTTTATTCATTTACATCCTCCAAATATTGGAAAAGATGTGTTTGGGGTAAAAGGAAATATTCTCGCCCATGGGCCAAAATGTTTTTCACCCATGGCTGAGATTTTGTTAAATAGCTCTAAATTAACGGAATTAATTCAAAATGAGTTGAATTTTGTGACATGATACTTATGAACATACTTTCATCCATTCACAACCTCCAAAACATGGGAAAAGGTGTATTTTGAGTAAAAGTAAATATTCTCACCCATAGGCCAAATGGTTTTCGCCCATGGGCGAGTCTTTTTGAAAAATCACTCTTAATTAGCCGAATTAAGTCAAAATAAGCTTAATTTCGTGTCAAGACAATAATAAATACACGTTCATTTATTGAAAAACTGCACAGCCTGGAAAAAAAACAACATGTAGTTTCAATGAAATTAATTATTCTCGTCCATGGGCCAATATGTTTTTCACCCATGGGCGAGATTTTTCAAAATCGCTGTCAGTTAGTTGAGTCAAGTCACAACAAGCTGAAATTTGTGTCATGATACTTATTAACATTTTTTCATTCATTTACAACCTCCAAAACATTCATTCTGGATGAAATGAAACACTTTCGCCCATGGGCCTGCCCATGGGCCTACCCATTGGCCACTGTTCGCCCATGGGCGTGCCCATGGGCGAACGAGTTTAAATTTTGAGTTTTCGAAAAAATTTTTTTTCATTTTTTCATCCTTAGCACACATACATAACAGCTGCCTGTTTAATTTTGCGAAATCGCTTGTGCGAGAGTGGCCACAGTGCTGAGAGTTTCTGGACTTTTGTGAGTCCAGAATTAAATTGTGACGTGTTTACAGCAATTAACCCTTCCGATGATCCGCCTGTAACAAGATGGAATTTTTCAAAGGCTAATTGGCCATTATTTCAGGCCACCTGCCTTATGGAACTTAAACCAGACCTTTTCATGGATGTCCCTGATCCAATTAAAATGTTCTCTGACAAACTAAAACATATAGCTGATGAAACTATTCCTAAGTCCTCTGTAAATCCGCACATCCGTAAACCATGGTTTAATGATGAATGCAAACAGGCTAGGAAGAAGAGGAAGAAAGCAGAGAAATATTTTCGTCTTCATCCCACTGTTCATAACTTAAATAATGTAAAAATCAGTTACGCTAAAGCTCGACGAACGTTTAAACACATTAAACGTCATACTTGGAAAAATTACGTTTTCAAAATAAATTCCCGTACTCCTATGTCAAGGGTATGGAATATGATCCAAAAAATTAAAGGCAAGGGTTTCAAATCCAGTAGTATTCAGCATCTCAAAAATGATAATAACATACTAACTGAAAAATCTGATATTGCAAACAAGTTGGGTGAAACTTTGGCTAAACATTCATCCTCCTCAAATTATCATCCAAAATTCCAGACTTATCAAATACACCAAGAGAAGAAACCAGTAAATTTTAAATCTGATAATGGTGAAGATTATAATGAGGTATTTTCATTACATGAACTTCATACTGCGCTATCACAGGCTCACGATACTGCAACAGGGCCTGATGATATCCATTACCAACTCTTAAAACACTTGCCTGAATCATGTCTCGAAACGTTACTTGGCATTTTTGACCATATTTGGATAACACAACATTTTCCCCCTTCATGGCGAAAAGCCATAGTTGTTCCTATTCCAAAGCCTGGGAGGGATCATACAGATCCATCAAATTACCGACCTATTTCCTTAACTAGCTGTGTTTGCAAAACCATGGAGCGAATGGTAAATAATCGCTTAGTTTGGTTTTTGGAAACCAACAGTCTGATTACTGATATACAATGTGGTTTTCGTAAAAACCGAAGCACAATTGACCACTTGGTTCGTTTGGAATCATTTGTAAAAAAATCTTTCATTAAAAAACAACATGCAGTATCAATCTTTTTTGATCTCGAAAAAGCATATGATACTACTTGGAAGCATGGTATTTTGAAAGATTTACATTCTTTTGGGTTGAGAGGTCGCTTGCCTCAGTTTATATCCAATTTCTTAAATGACAGACAGTTTCAAGTACGTGTGGGAACAACCCTCTCAGACTACTTTCATCAAGATCAGCGTGTTCCACAAGGCCGTATTTTGTCTGTGACTTTATTTAGTATTAAAATCAATAGTCTTTCTAAGGTTTTAAGTGATTCAGTAGATGGATCACTATTTGTGGATGATTTTAATGTTTCTTGTAGAGGTAGAAATATGCATACAATAGAGAGGCAATTACAAATTTGTCTCAATAAAATTGAAAAATGGTCACTTGAAAACGGGTTTAAATTTTCGAAAACAAATTGTTTGCATTTCTGCAGAAAGTATAAACCGCATAAAGATCCAGAACTATTTTTAAATGGCACCCCCATCAAAGTAGTAAAGGAGGCCAGGTTCTTGGGTCTTATTTTCGACTCACATCTAACTTTTCTACCCCACATTAAATCCCTTAAAACTAAATGCCTGAAGGCACTTCATCTGTTAAAAGTTGTTTCCAATTCAAAGTGGGGAGGAGACCAAACTACCCTACTCCACTTATACAGATCTCTCATCCGTTCGAAACTTGATTACGGCTCCATCGTTTATGGTGGAGCCTGTAAAAGCAACCTCAAAATACTTGATTCTATCCACCATCAAGGTCTAAGACTATGTCTTGGGTCATTTAGAACTTCTCCTATTGACAGTCTTTACGTCGAGGCCGATGAGCCATCTCTTACTCAACGACGTATAAAACTCTCCTTACAGTATATAACAAAACTGTATTCTAATGAGGCCAACCCTGCATTTAACTGTGTTTTTAATCCTCTTTATGTGGATTTATACAATAAAAAGACTTCTCTTGTTCCGCCTCTGGGACTTAGAGTAAAACCTTTCTTGTCTCCTTGCGGCATTGAGCTAAAAAATATATCTCCTTCCCGTCTACTTTCGTCTCCACCTTGGCAGTTAGTTAGACCCGAAGTTGACCTAACACTGACGAGGTTTAAAAAATCAGAAACAAATGAATTACAATATAAACAAGAATATAATCAATTAAAAAGTAACTATAATACATACAAATCTTTATTTACAGATGGGTCCAAGGATGGTGGCGCAGTGGCTTGTGCCACTGTCATTGGATCCAGAACAATATCTTTCAGATTACCAGATAATAGTTCTATTTTCACAGCAGAAGCAAACGCCATATTAACGGCTCTTAAATATATTGAAAGACATCCTACACATAAACAGTATATTATCTATTCCGATTCTCTTTCTTGCCTCCAGGCAATTAAAAACCTCTCATGTAAACATCCACTTGTAATTGAAATTATTGAATTGCATAATGATCTTGCCACTGGCCAATACGACATCGTCTTTTGTTGGTTACCCAGCCACGTAGGCATTTCCGGGAACACAATGGCTGATCTTGCTGCCAAGGCAGCTCTCAACAAATCTGTGACACCACTTCTTATTCCATACTCTGATTATAAAGCTACAATTAGATCGTATATCCGAGATCTGATGCAAAAGAGGTGGGACACCCAAATGGGTGTAAATAAATTACATGCAATAAAACCTTATATTGGTTATACCCACTTGGGTTGTTAGTCCAGATTTGAGGAGGTCATTATGAGGCGATGTCGTATTGGCCATACGAGATATACTCATGAATACCTTTTGAAAGGTGAGGATCCTCCTTGTGATGAAAGAATCACAGTCAAGCATATCTTGCTTGACTGTGTTGAGTATTCCATCACAAGGGATCAGTATTTTAATTCACAAACTATGAAGGATCTTTTTAGCAATATTAGCCCTCATTTAATTATTGCGTTTTTAAAGGAATTAGATTTGTTAATTGAACTGTAAATAGATAAATATTTTAAAATTGGAAGATTAAATTAGAAACTCAAATCGTTCGTGGCTGTACCCTCAAAGGGGGTTGAAGTACCGTAAAACAATTGTCCTCCTGAGAGGGTACATAAGTCCAAAAACATTTGAAGTAAATTTCAGTTTTCCATCTTTTTAATCGTAGAATAAGTGTGTTTTTAGTTTATGGCTAGATTTGTCTACAATTGCTAACAGCTGAGGGGATGATGTAAATCCAACTAGGGTCCATGCAGGTAGCAAATGTACTGTAAGTCCCCATGGTCCCTAGTATGGTGATCTAACTTCAGTTGTTGGCAACCTATAGCTCATTTTTATATTGTACTGTCCTCTATAGATGCATTGTTTTAGGTCTATTCACTAGTTTTACATTCTACTCTGTGATATTCTAGTTAGTTTTACTGTCCTTTGTCGACAGGGTTTTACAATGTCAGTGCTATTAATTCATTTGTATTATCCTAATTACTCATTAAATGGTCTCGTCACGATATGGCTGCAATATTGCCGATGTGACGCTAAATATGAACTCACTCACTCACTCACTTAAGGATTGCAAGGCATCTGGTAGCACATTTTTCACATTTTCATCTTCTCACAGTGGTCACATTCCAAAAATTTGCTTGAGGCTTTTTCTCCAGAAGTAAAAGCCCTACAAAGCTAAAATCCTGTGTACAGGTCCCATGCGCAATAGGAATGAAATGTGACCCTCTAACCCCACTCAGGGGTCATGCATTAAAACCATATAAAATAATTTCAGATTTTTAAATAAGAAAAGCCCTGGAAATCTGGAAACTTTTCATCATTCAAACAACAGACCCAGTGGTTTTCCCTCGAGTGAATAACTGTCAACTTGTCACACTAGTTCAAGTAGTTCACTCACCTGGTTAGTTCATCAGTAACTTGTAATCCATATAACGTTTCTGTTTCACAATGACCTAGCACTGTTGAATAAGTACGCGTCTAGTGAGGCAGTGTTAAATCAGGAAAACGAGGATGACTTGTGTGATGGATGATGTCTTCTTGTACAGGTATCTTCTTCTGTTGATACGACAGAATGGCTTCCACAGGAACAGGACCAAACAGTGAATCTGTTGTCACACTCTGATCTGGAGAATCGGTGCATCACTTCCAATGACAGACAGTTGTTGGATGATTTTGTCACAAAAGTCTTGGTGAGGAATTGGCTGTTGCACTGGACAGTATACTTTTGGTATAACATGTTCAGTTACTTTCTGTTTTCTTTTTCTCATTTTCCTGTCTGTGGAAGGCTTTATCAAAAGAAAGAGCATATCAACAAACAACATTTTTCCTTTCCTTATTTCTAGGTTTTCCCTCATCTTTTGCACACTAAATGTCAAACCCGTGAAGGTCCCGGGGTAAGAATACGCCTTCAGTAACCCATGCTTGCCCTAAAAGGCGACTCAGCTTGTCGTAAGAGGCGACTAACGGAATCGGGTGGTCAGGCTCGCTGACTTGGTTCACACATGTCATCGGTTCCCAGTTGCGCAGATCGATGCTCATGTTGTTGATTACTGGATTGTCTGGTCTAGACTCGATTATTTACAGACCGCCGCCAAATAGCTGGAATATTGCTGAGTGCTGCGTAAAACTAAACTCACTCATTCACACATCACAGGGTACCAGCCTAGAGTGAACATCTTCTGGATTCTTGTTGTATCTGGTTAGCATGGAGTTGCTTATGGTGATTCTTGTTTGCTTCATTTTATCTGTAAGCATTCTTGGCACCATCTTAGACATCTTGCGCCCCCATCTTGCGCACCCCTCAGACATGACGAGATGTTCATGAAGAATTGACTCGATGGATCCGTATGAAATGCCTGTGGTCTCCTCTAACTCGTGGAGTGTGATTCGACGATTTTCCAGCACAAGTCTATGCACTCTGTCAATGTTTTCCTGACTAGTGCTTGTTGTTGGGCGACCTGGACGGGGGTCATCTTCAAGACTCTCTCTACCATGCTTAAATACATTGACCCATCGTTTGATGGTAGCAGATCAAGGGGAAGACTTCCTATAAACTGCTAAAAGCCTTTCTTCAATGTTCTTCGCCGAGTTTCCTTCAAGAGTGAGTGAGTGAATGAGTGAGTGAGTGAGTTAATATTGTACGTCACATCGGCAATATCTCAGCCATATCGTGACGAGAACATTTAATACTGAAATGAAATATACTGAACATCATTGAAAACGCACCACCCCTAAAATTGTGGATTTCTAAGAGCAGAAGTGAGCAATCTATGTAAATTTTACATATTTGTGTAGACCAATGTTTCATAAAGAAAAGAAGCAAAAAACAATCAAGCAAAACAGTGAAGATTTAATGCAGCTGACAATGAAATAAAGATGGGGTCAAAATGGAAAGTCAGTAGCGTGTATGACCCCCGTTAGCAGCAACACAAGCTGTGCAACGTCTCCTCATTGAACGGATAAGTCTCTGAATAAAGTCCTGAGGCACTGCATTCCACTCTTGCTGCAAGGCATTGTCGAGTTCCCCAAGGTTGTTGATCTGCGGACGACGTGCGAGGCGTTGGCCGATGTAATCCCACAAGTGTTCGATGGGTGACAAATCTGGTGACAATGCAGGCCAATGAAGTAGAGGAATGTTGTTGTTAGCCAGATACTGTATCGAAACACGTGCAGTGTGGGCTCGTGCATTGTCATGTTGAAATGTGTGCAGATCTTGATGCTGATGAAAGAAGGGAACGACGTTGTTCTGAAGAATGTTGTCACGGTAGTAAACGGCATTCACTCTGCCACGACAAACAATCAGAGCGGTTCTGTGGTGATAACTTATCCCTCCCCACACCATAATGCTGCCCCCACCCCACCGATCGGTTTGCACAACACAATCCTGATAACGTTCACCCCGTCGACGCCATACCCGTAGACGCCCGTCAGCATTTCGCAAGTGAAAACGCGACTCGTCGGAGAACACCACACCATGCCAACGTCGTAACTACCACACACGATGCTGTTCAGCCCATTGTCGGCGTTCACGGCGATGCCTCTCAGTCAGGATGGGTCCAACGTAAGGGCGTCGACAACGTAACCCTGCCGCACGGAGACGGCGTCGGACGGTGAAAGCGCTGATCAAACCACGTCGACCCTGGACAGCGTTGGTGGTTCTGGCAGCGGGCAAGGTTCGATCCCGAATATGGCGCCGTACAATGTCTCGATCTTGACGAGGGGTGGTAACACGTGCCTGACCTGGGCGTTGCCGGTCCCTGCTGGTTCCTGTTTGTTGGTATCTGTTAGCAAGCCTCAGAATGGTCGAATGATGACACCCAAATCGTCGTGCATTGTTTCTGCTTGAAGCGCCGACCTGCAACATACCCAAGGCCTGTTCTCGTTCCTCTGGTGACAATCTTGGCATGGCGAAAAAACTTTACTTACGAAAGTACTGCGCAAATGAGAACGGTTTTGTGCGAAGGTCATTTATACCCCTGAACAGCATGCTTTCTGCATGCAATTTGTGCCCTTCGTGTGTGATGTGCATGAATTTTGTTGTTTTCATGTGATGTGTTCGATGATGTGTTCGAACGATCCGTTTTTTACTGTAGAGCGTTATTTACGATCTAGTGTGTTATTATCAAAATTCCCACCATTAATTTTCCATTTCCAAAAGATTCTATTGCCTTATTTCAAAATTTACAGGTGGTGCGTTTTCAATGATGTTCAGTATATATGTCTATTATAAAACCTGTCAGCGAAAGACAGTAAAACTAGAATATCACAGATGAGAATATAAAACTAGTAACTATACCTAAAACAATTTATCTATAGAGGACAATACAAGATAAATATGGGCTATAGATTCCTAACAACTGATGGTAGATCACCATACTAGGGACCATGGGTACTTACAGTACCTTTGCTACCTGCATGGACCCTAGCTGGATTTACATCATCCCCTCAGCCGTCAGCAATTTGGGAAATCTAGCCATGCAAATAAAAAGACACTTATGCTACGATTAAAAACGTGGAAAGTTTGAATTTACTTTGAATGTTTGTGGACTTACGTACCCTCTCAGGGGGACAATAGTTTTACAATACTTCCACCCCCTTTGAGGATACAGCCACTAACGAGCACAGTTATGAATGTAAACTTCCAATAATAAAATATTTATCTACTTACAATTCAGTCAATACACCTAGAAGTGGTGTCACAGATTTGTGCAGCAAGATCAGCCATCACATTCCCAGAAATACCTACGTGACTGGGTAACCAACAAAAGACGATGTCGTATTGGCCAGTAGTAAGAGTATTATACAGTTCAATAATTTCAATTAAAAGTGGATGTTTACAAGAAATGATTTTAAAAGCCTGGAGGCAAGAAAGAGAGTCTGAATAGATTATATACTGTTTACGTTTCGGGTGTCTTTGAATATATTTAAGAGCTGTTAATATGGCGTTAGCTTCAGCTGTAAAAATAGAACTATTTCTGGTAATCTAGAAGATATTGTTCTGGATCCGATGACAGTAGCACAAGCAACTGCGCCACCGTCCTTGGACCCATCTGTAAATAAGGATTTGTAATTATTATATGTATGTTTCAATTGATTATATTCTTGTTTATACTGTAATTCATTCGTTTCTGATTTTTTAAATGTCGTTAATGTTAGGTCAACCTGTGGCCTAACCAACTGCCAAGGGGGAGAGGAAAGAAGACGGAAAAGAGCTATATTGTCCAGCTCAATTACCAACAGCAGCAATAAACGGCTTTATTCTGAGCCCAAGAGGTGGAACAAGAGAAGACCTTTTGCTATACAAATCCTCATAAAGAGGACTGAAGACACAGTTATATGCAGGATTGCATTCGGTAGAGTAGAGGTTTGTGATATATTGTAAAGATAATTTGATACGGCGTTGTGCAAGAGATGGTTCATCGGCCTCAACGAAAAGACTGTCAATAGGTGAAGTTCGGAAAGACCCAAGACAAAGTCTTAAACCTTGTGGTGGACAGAATCAAGAAGTTTAAGGTTGCTTTTGCAGGCTCCACCAAATATATATAAGAGCGTCTCTAAACAGGATTCTGGTAAGTGCTTCAGGAGTTGATAATGTATGTTATCAGCTCCTGTAGCAGTGTCATGAGCTTGATAAGAGCAGTATGGAGTTCATGAATAGAAAACGTTTTATAATCTTCCCCATTATCAGAATTGAAATTAATAGTTTTCTTTTCTTCTTGTTTTTGATATTGGTGAAATTTAGGTATATAATTAGAAGAGGAAGAATGTTTAGCGAGAGTTTTGCCCAGTTTATTAGCAATATCTGATTTATCAGTAAATAACTGATCCCCATGTTTAAGATGATGGACTGTAGATTTAGTACCTTTACTTTTAATTTTCTGGACCATGTTCCATACCTTGGACATGGGTGTTCGAGAATTTATTTTAGATACATAATTGTGCCAAGATTGGCGTTTATTCTGTTTAAAAGTACGCCGTACTTTAGCATTTAAAATTTTAAATATATTTAAATTATGCACCATAAGATGGCGACGGAAAAAATGTTCTGCTTTTTTCCTTGCCTTCCTAGCTTGTTTGCAGTCATCGTTGAACCATGGTTTTCGAATATGTGGAACTGCAGAGGACTTTGGTATACACTCATCAGCTATGGAATTCAATTCATCAGAAAAACACTTAACAGCATCAGGAACGTCAATAAAACATTGAGGTTTAAGCTTTTCAGCACACAGTGTTTCACATAAAGCCCAGTTAGCCTTTTTAAAATGTCGCCATGATGATGAAGGAACATCAGATGGAGTTACAGCTTTTAATATAGTAGTAAATTGTCACTGACCATTCGAATTCACTAAGTAGTTCTGAATTTGTGAGTGACAAGTCGAGAGCAGAATAAATCCCTGTACCGGGGTGTAAATATGTGGTGGAACCATCATTATAAATACATAAATCATTGTCAGAACAAAAGTCCTCCAACAACTTACCTTTAGTGTTTGTAGTTACACTACCCTATTTAAATCTCCCGTTATAATACAGGGCTTCCGGAGTTGGTCATATAAGGCTTGAAAATCAGTTTTGGCAAACGTCGAAGACGGTGAAATATAGAGTGAGCATAGCGTAAACGCTACGTGTAAAGTATTTCTCACAGCAACAGCCTGCATATTAGTATTAAGTGAAACGGGACTTTGAATAACGTTTTGTCTGACTAGAATGGATGACCCACCAGTGGCTGTATCACCCGGAGGTGAAAAAGTATGATATGCATTAAAATGACGAAGGTCAAATATATCTGTTTGTTTTAAATATGTCTCTTGGAGACATATCGCAGACGGTGTAAATTCTTGGACTAATAGCTGTAATTCATGTAAGTTAGTCCTCAGTCCTCTGCAGTTCCACTGTACAACATTATTGGAATAAAATATCTTTTGTGGGGATTTATTGGGGATCTACCCCGCACTCTTTTGGTGGGTGACAAGCTATGTGCCCTAGAATGGACGTTTTCAGAAACGTCCATGTCTTCAAGAAACCCTTATTTATTGAACAATTGAATTTTGTTCTGTGACCCTTTAGGAGCTCTGCCACTTTGTCGTTTTGAAGCATCAGGCTTTGGCTTCGGTTTACTTTTTACCGTTTGCTGACTATCAGCTGTCGACTGAGAGTTTGAGTGTGACTCAGATGATGATTTGTTATCAGAAGAAGACTTTGAGGTACCAGGAAGTAATTCCTCAGTCTGAGATGGCATAGTAGGGGATAAAAGCTGTGGAGAATCGCAATTGACCCAAGTCAAGGTAGTTTGGCAGCCTGTAGATGATTTTGTTAATTTAGATCTGGACTCAGATGATGGTTTTGCGACTGTAGCATAGCTTTCTGTAAGGTCAGATCTCTTCACCAGTTTTTTTTTTGCTTCAGAAAAAGAGATGTTTTGGGTATACTTTATTCTGTTTATTTCCGTTTGCTCTTTCCAGATTGGACACTGTTTCGAAGAAGAAGAATGGTCGCCTGAGCAGTTGGTGCATATTTTAAAGTCACTGTGACAATCTTGCACATTGTCTGTTGTGTGTGCTCACTGTGGTGAGAAGAAACACACAACAGACAATGTGCAGGTAGGTACACCGTGTCCATATTTCTGTCATTTAAAACACCTGAGCGGGTTGGGGATGTAGGTATCAACCTGAATATTACGGTAGCCTGCCTTCACTGATTTGGGTGCATTTGGAGAGGAAAAAGTAAACAGATACGTATTGGTTTTGATCGTGTCGTTGTTTCTCCAGGATGAAAAGCGCTTGACGTAGAGTACACTTTGATCCTTCATTTCAGATCCTATATCAAGGTCCGACATATCATCAAACAATTGATCCCGATCTCGCACGATACCTTTGCTTGTGTTCAAGGTTTTATGCGGAAAGACCGTGACCGGAATGCCCACGAAAGATTTAATATTCATCAAGTTGCTTGATTGTTGTCTTTTTTTCCGCATTCAATTAACAGCGCACCCGAACGTAAGCGTCTACTGTTCTTAACGTCCCCAGCAATACCTTGAATACCCTTTGATACTGCAAATTCAGCTTTAATGGAGTCTTGTCTGGAGTCTCAATAACGAGAAAACGTGGCCAATACTCAATCGATAGAGACGGTCTGTGGTCAGTATCAACAGGATCAATTTCAAGTGGACGTTTTGTTGGGGTTTTTTTTGTTTGTTTTTTTTTTCGGGGGGGGGGGGGGGGGGGGGATGTCATAAGCCATGGTTGGTGTTATATGGTTCATCATCCCACCCACCACTGAGTATCACAAGGACAATGCTGAAGCAAGCGAGCCTCCAGCTTGCAGCACCAAGGATACCCGGATGATATACTCCAATAGAAGAGTTATAAATAATTAGTCTACCAGATTGACCCATGAGCCATCGCCTTCTGGCACAAGACTCTAGGCAAAGTTCATATAATCATAATTTGGATAATTCACAATCGAAAAAGTTACAGATCAACAATAGTGCCAAGACAAAAATTCACAACAATTCCAAATCAAATTTGTGCAATGACACATAGATAGTCCATGCACAGGGCTTGGCATGACCACCCGATTGGTTGAATCGGGCCAATTCAACCACCCGTCTAGGTGAAGTAAGGGCCGAAGTGGAACGCAGTTAAAAACCCAACTGCCCTCAACCACCAGGATCCCGTCCTCCACTGACACGGGACGCAACCCACGGCAAACAGGTTGCCCAATTTAGTCGCCTCTTACGACAAGCAATGGGGTGCTGTGGTCTCCAAGAGACAAACGGTAAAAAGTAAACCGAAGCCAAAGCCTGATGCTTCAAAACAAAGTGGCAGAGCTCCTAAAGGATCACAAAATAAAATTCAATTGTTCAACAAATATGGGTCTCTTGACGACATGGACGTTTCTGAAAACGTCCATTCTAGGGCACATAGCTTGTCGCCCTCCAAAAGAGTGCGGGGTAGATCCCCAATAAATCCCCACAAAAGATAGTTTATTCCAACAATATTCTACAGTGGAACTGCAGAGGACTGAGGACTAACTTACATGAATTACAGCTATTAGTCCAAGATTTTACACCTTCAGCGATCTGTCTGCAGGAGACTTATTTAAAACAGACAGATACTTTCGATCTTCGTCATTACAAAGTATATCATTGCTTTTCACCTCCAGGTGATAAGGCCACGGGAGGATCTTCCATTCTAATCAAAGACAACATTATCTATAGCCCCGTTTCACTTAATACTAATCTTCAGGCCATTGCAGTAGGACTAACTTTGCACGTTGCTTTTACATTATGCTCACTCTATATCTCTCCGTCTTTGACGTTTGCCAAAACTGATCTTCAAGCTCTGTATGACCAACTCCCGAAGCCCTGTGTTTTAATGGGAGATCTGAATGGGCACAACCCACTCTGGGGTAGTGTAACTACTAACGCTAAAGGTAAATTGTTGGAGGACTTTTGTTCTGACAATGATTTATGTATTTATAATGATGGTTTCAACACATATTTACACCCTGGGACAGGGACCTATTCTGCTCTTGACTTGTCATTGACAAATTCAGAACTACTAAATGAATTCGAATGGTCAGTCCACGATGACCTCTGTGGAAGTGACCATTTTCCTACTATTCTCAAATCTGTAACTCCATCTGATGTTCCCCCATCATCAAGACGGAATTTTAAAAAGGCTAACATAGCTTTATATGAAACACTGTGTGCGGAGAAACTTACTCCTGAACGTTTTATTGACGTTCCTGATGCTATTAAATGTTTTTCTGAGGAACTGAATTCCATAGCTGATGAGTGTATACCAAAGTCCTCTGCAGTTCCACACATAAGAAAACCAATGGTTCAACGCTGAGTGCAAACAAGCTAGGAAGGCAAGGAAAAAAGCAGAACATTATTTCCGTCGCCATCCTATGGTGCATAATTTAAATAAATTTAAAAATTTAAATGCTAAAGCACTGCGTACTTTTAAACAGAACAAACGCCAATCTTGGCACAATTATGTATCCAAAATAAATTCTCGGACACCCATGTCAAAGGTATGGAACATGTTCCAGAAAATCAAAGGTAAAGGTACTAAATCTACTGTCCATCATCTTAAACATGGAGATCAATTGCTTACTGATAAATCAGATATTGCAAATAAACTGGATGAAACCCTTGCAAAACACTCTTCCTCTTCAAATTATGTACCTAAATTTCAGCAATATCAAAAACAAGAAGAAAAGAAAACTATTAGTTTCAATTCTGATAATGGGGAAGATTATAATGAAACGTTTTCTATTCATGAACTCCATACTGCACTTGATCAAGCTCATGACACTGCTACAGGAGCTGATAACATACATTATCAACTCCTGAAACATTTACCAGAATCCTGTCTGGAAACTCTCCTAAATATTTTTGATGATATTTGGACATCGGGTAACTTTCCCCCTTCATGGCGTGACGCCATAGTAGTACCAATACCTAAACCTGGACGTGATCATACGGATCCATCCAATTATCGTCCCATTTCATTAACTAGCTGTGTTTGCAAGACCATGGAACGCATGATAAATAACCTTATCACAGATATACAATGTGGTTTCCGTAAAAACAGAAGTACTGTCGATCACTTAGTGCGTTTGGAATCATTTGTGAAAAACGCGCTGATTAATAAACAACATGCTGTCTCTATCTTTTTTGACCTTGAGAAGGCATATGACACTACCTGGAAGTATGGCATTCTGAGAGATTTACACGATTTCGGTTTGCGAGGTCGTTTGCCTCAATTCATAGGCATTTTTTTTAAATAACAGACAATTTCAAGTCCGCGTGGGTTCAACCCTGTCTAATCCTTACAATCAGGATCAGGGTGTTCCACAAGGCAGTATTTTGTCAGTCACACTTTTTAGCATCAAAGTCAACAGTTTATCAAAAGTTTTAAACGATTCAATTGATGGATCGTTATTTGTGGATGATTTTAATATTTCTTGTCGTGGTAAAAATATGCATACGGCAACTGCAGCTGTGTTTAAACAAAATAGATAAATGGTGTCTTGAAAACGGCTTCAAATTTTCTAAATCAAAAACCAATTGTATACACTTCTGTCGTAAATACAAACCCCATAAGGACCCAGAACTATTTCTCAGTGGTACCCCGATCAAAGTGGTCAAGGAGGCTAAATTCTTGGGACTTATTTTCGACTCACATTTGACCTTTTTGCCACATATTAAATCCCTTAAAGCCAAATGCCTGAGGGCACTCGATTTATTAAAGGTTGTTTCAAATTCAAAAGCGGATCAGTCTACCCTTCTTCACTTATATAGATCACTGATCCGATCTAAACTTGATTACGGCTCCATCGTATATGGTGGAGCTTGTCAAAGCAACCTAAAACTACTTGATCCTGTGCACCACCAAGGCCTAAGACTTTGTCTCGGTTCTTTTAGAACCTCTCCTATTGACAGTCTATACGTCGAAGCTGATGAACCTTCTCTCAACTTACGTCGTATAAAACTATCTTTACAATACATTACAAAAGTAGCTTCAAATGAGTCTAATCCCGCATTTAATTGTGTCTTTAATCCTCTCTATGGGGGTTTGTATAACAAAAAGTCTTCCCTTGTTCCGCCTCTTGCGCTCAGAATTAAGCCATTTCTTGCAGCTTCTAGCATTGAGCTGGAAAATATAGCTCCTTCCCGTCTTCTTTCTTCTCCTCCTTGGCAATTGGTTAGGCCACAAGTTGACCTAACATTAACGACATTTAAAAAATCAGAAACCAACGAATTACAGTATAAACAAGAATATAATCAATTGAAACATAAATATAGCAATTATAAATCCTTATTTACAGATGGGTCTAAGGACGGTGGCGCAGTGGCTTGTGCCACTGTCATTGGATCCAGAACAATATCTTCTAGATTACCAGATAATAGTTCTATTTTTACAGCAGAAGCTAACGCCATATTAACAGCTCTGAAATATATCCAAAGACATCATAAACATAAACAGTACATTATCTTTTCAGACTCTCTTTCTTGCCTTATTTTCTTATTATTTTCGACTCACATTTGACCTTTTTGCCACATATTAAATCCCTTAAAGCCAAATGCCTGAGGGCACTCGATTTATTAAAGGTTGTTTCAAATTCAAAAGCGGATCAGTCTACCCTTCTTCACTTATATAGATCACTGATCCGATCTAAACTTGATTACGGCTCCATCGTATATGGTGGAGCTTGTCAAAGCAACCTAAAACTACTTGATCCTGTGCACCACCAAGGCCTAAGACTTTGTCTCGGTTCTTTTAGAACCTCTCCTATTGACAGTCTATACGTCGAAGCTGATGAACCTTCTCTCAACTTACGTCGTATAAAACTATCTTTACAATACATTACAAAAGTAGCTTCAAATGAGTCTAATCCCGCATTTAATTGTGTCTTTAATCCTCTCTATGGGGGTTTGTATAACAAAAAGTCTTCCCTTGTTCCGCCTCTTGCGCTCAGAATTAAGCCATTTCTTGCAGCTTCTAGCATTGAGCTGGAAAATATAGCTCCTTCCCGTCTTCTTTCTTCTCCTCCTTGGCAATTGGTTAGGCCACAAGTTGACCTAACATTAACGACATTTAAAAAATCAGAAACCAACGAATTACAGTATAAACAAGAATATAATCAATTGAAACATAAATATAGCAATTATAAATCCTTATTTACAGATGGGTCTAAGGACGGTGGCGCAGTGGCTTGTGCCACTGTCATTGGATCCAGAACAATATCTTCTAGATTACCAGATAATAGTTCTATTTTTACAGCAGAAGCTAACGCCATATTAACAGCTCTGAAATATATCCAAAGACATCATAAACATAAACAGTACATTATCTTTTCAGACTCTCTTTCTTGCCTTCAGGCTATTAAAAACCTAACATGTAAACATTCACTTTTAATAGAAATTATTGAACTTTGTAACTATCTTGCGACTGGCCAATACGACATCGTCTTCTGTTGGTTACCCAGTCACGTAGGTATTTCTGGGAATGTGATGGCCGATCTTGCTGCAAAAGCAGCACTCATCAAATCTGTGACACCACTTCCTATTTCATATTCAGATTACAAAGCTTGCATTAGAACGTATATCCGTGATCTGATGCAGAAGAAGTGGGACACCCAAGTAGGTATCAATAAATTACATGAAATAAAACCGTTGGGTTGTCAGTCCAGATATGAAGAGGTCATCATGCGACGATGTCGTATTGGCCACACAAGATATACACATAAATATTTGCTTAAAGGTGAGAATCCTCCGTTTTGTATCCCTTGTGATGAGAGAGTCACAGTCAAGCATATCCTGCTTGACTGTGTTGAATTCTCCATCACAAGGGATCAGTATTATACAGTTAAAACAATGAAGGATCTTTTTACCAGTGTTGGGTCTCATTTAATTATTGGTTTTTTAAAAGAAATTGCTTTTTGGTTGAATCTTGAAAACCTTTCGTATAAATAGATGTATTTTAATTATTGGAAGTTTGGATTAGTAACTTGAATTGTTGGTGGCTGTACCCTCAAAGGGGGTTGAAGTATTGTAAAATTATTGTCCTCCTGAGAGGGTACGTAAGTCCAAAAGCATTCACAGTCAATTTAAACGTTCCATTGTTCTTAATCGTAGTATTTGTGTATTTTTAACTTTTGGCTAGATTTGTCTAAATTGCTAACAGCTGAGGAGATGATGTAAATCCAACTAGGGTCCATGCAGGTAGCAAAGGCACTGTAAGTCCCAGTGGTCCCTAGTATGGTGATCTACCTTCGGTTGTTGGCAATCTATAGCCTGATTTTGTTTTGTATTGTCCGAATAGTGATATTAGTTTTAACTTTCCACACTAGTTTTAATTCAAACTGTGATATTCTAGTTGTTTTACTGTCCTTCGTTGACAGGGTCTTATACTATACATATATTTCATTTCAGAATTAAATGTTCTCGTCAAGATATGGCTGAGACATTGCCGATGTGACGTTAAATATTAACTCACTCACTCACTCACTATCCCGGGTCCACACGGGAGAAGAGCACTTAGCGTTACCCAGCACCGACTACGAGGAGGTGGCTCTTCCTTCAAGAACTAAAAACTTAAATACTGCTCTATTCTCAATTGTATTCATTTTCACTGCCGTGACGGGGGTCTCTTTCTGTCAGTGTGAGCTGTTCAATAACTTCTGAGAGTAGGATACCAAAACCTATATATCAGATCAGCTACACCCCAAGGGCCAATGTCGTACCATAGGCTGTGACACCTGGGTATGAAAAATGCTCAAGGCTCAAAACTTATTGACATCCCCTCGTATATAGATACGAAAGCTTGTTTATATTCAAACTTTTGATATTTTGAAATGATTTTTAAAGCATTTAGTATCACTTATGAGAAATTAAATAACTAAATGTTAAGTCAGTTATTTTTCAAACAACAGTGACAAAGAACTTTAACAAGATGAAATAAACAAGAACACACACGCAGACATATGAATCACAGAAATCAGTTTACATGTACATAAGCGCATACATCAGTACGTGTAATAATTAACGCAGGAATGGATAGTCGTATGCTTTTTATCTAAATTGCGTGTTGTTTATTAATTGTGGAAATTCCAAGCGCACAAAATGATAAATTGTTCTTCTGTTTTGACGGAAACCACATAGTCTTTCAATTAGAAGATTGTTAGTATCCAAGTACCAAACTAAGCAGTTGTTGATCATGCGTTTCATGATTTTGCAAGCACCGCTATAGACCGTTTGATGTCTTTTAGACCGATGAAATGTACATATACACAAAATCTATTAATTGCAACAAAACCAAATATTGTACAGTCCCGTGACAGTACCCAACTCTGACGATTTGTATCACACTTTTTGACGTCTGAGTAAAACGGTTCTTTTACAATGTGTTTTACAGCATTATTTTGTAGGACAGCTAGTACAACAAGCGTGTGTAGTTTCACGTGTGCAACTCGCGCATGTGGGTGTTCTGCCAGTGCAAGTAATCCCTTCGTAAGAAATAGAGTAAAGACAAATGGGGATATCTTCCAGTGACAATGTTTCTATAAAACGAGGCATAATTTACGATGTACATTATCATGTTGACACGCTCTAAGGGAAGTCACACTAACCTTGGACATTAAACGAATCAAAGATTCTGGAACTGCCAGTACAGACAAGACAGACACAATTTCAAGTTTGTAGCAAACGCAAATTTAGTGTCATTCATTATTTACTCTGTGAGGGTGACCGATGTGAGAGACAAGTAAATCTGTGAAGTCACCACCATTAAGAACAAACGTTTTAATGAGTGGGGAAATAAGTGAGTAATTATTGCCAGAAACAGAAAACAGGAAATCAGTTCGAACAAAATGAAACTTGAGAGTCATTGCAAACTGCACCTGATCTTGTTATAACGTCCTTTCGGCAGATCTTGTCATATTGGAAGGCAGTTAGCAAATCAACAGACGAAACCAAATGAATCAAATGAAAACTCAAATACAATTATCCCCATAGAATGGACGCATTACTCTTAATCGATTATATGTTGTGAATCCTTTAAATCCTTTAAAAAGGGCGTTAACATAACGTAATATTATAATTTCATTTGCCTAAACAGACACGTGACCACTATCTCTCACACGCATAAATGCGATCTAATCCACACTGGGTCAGTCTGACTTTGACAGTCTAAAGGTCAGTTTCATCAAGCGTTGAATCTGTTAAAAGACTGCACATTTTGAAAACACAAACGAAATATGATCCAAGTGTCATTTTTCCGTAATTGTCATCACCAACACCAGTCATTATAGAGACTGGGAAGCTGTCAGAAACTATCGGATGACAGTAAAATAGTCATTCACTGAATATAGGTGTTAATGATCAAACTAAATACAGACTCTGTGATCAAATGCACCACCAGGTCTCTGTGACAATTGTTCATGGACACTTTACTGGTGTTTTTGTCCTGGCAAATCAATCCCATATATTAGATACAAGACAACTGATCAGTCCAGTTTCATCCTCTTCCTAGTATTTGTCAACACTCGCAATGTAAGACAGCATATGATACGTCTTCTCAAAATGAAACAAATTGTTTCATGTGTCGCGTAAGGTTTAGTGAAAAACAGGGCCACTCAGCAAATAATAATTTAGACAGAGAAAACTGTGCGGCGTTAACAGAGGATAAAGTGGAAATAAAAAAGTGATTCACCAAATGAAGAAAAATGAACAGGCGTCAATATTCTTTTTTATAATGTGTGTGTGATTATCACATGTGCGGCAAGTCGAATCATACGTTTGTAGCAGAACCGTGTAAACAGTAATAATAATTAGGGCTGGGCGATTATAGTCTTTTGCTGAAGTATGTTCACCGATTAAGGGTGCAGCTCATGGCCACCTAGCCCAATTATAGCTTGGTGGACTGGCTGTAATGAGTGTCACTAACATGAATATGTACTTAAATTATAAGAACGCTTTGATCAAAATCAATTACGTGGGTGAATTTGTGAATAATTACTCAATTCATTAGACGGCTTTGAATAAAAGCAATCAGTGGCGCAATAAAAACTGACATCTTCGCTTAACATATCAACATGGCAACTCTCAATGCTGAGATACAGTTCTTTGAAAACTACAATGGTATCTATAAAGTAGTGCTATTTATGTAAATATAGCTAAACTGTCCATTGAAAAAAGATGTGCACGTTTTCTGCATGTGTTTGTTCTGCGGATGCAATGTGCTGTTGTTAGAAATGTTACAAATAGCTTGTCCATTTAGATGAAGAAAACTTGGTTGAAATGTCGAGCATAACATAGCGCTATTTATATAAAGATGGTTCAAGTGTCCATTGAATTATGCGGGAAATGATATTGCAATGTTGTTGTTTTTGAAAAAAAGATGAAAAAGACGTTCACAGAAAGTCAATTATTACAAATGATGTAAAGAAACAGTGGTGCGTGGAATTAATTTTCATCTTATTACCGCTTCTGTCAGGACTACAGTCACGGGTAGTGAAGCCGGTCCCGTGCAGCCCAATGGTACATACCTTGATACAGACTATAACTACCCCCTTTAGCAATCCCCTTTAAAAGTAACACTGTGTTGCACAATCCATGGGCACGAATATAACATTATGTTTATTACCGAAGTTGTCAAATTGAGGAAAATAATCAGAAATCTACTTTCAAATATACGATGGCTGGCTAGCCTCAAGTATAACGTAACGTCATAGGAGAAACCTGACGTCATAGCATTGTACACGATGTCACGTCACCATGACAAGATGATGTTTTGTCCAAGGGATCGTATGAAAAATGAGCCTTGATATTTTCGCCATCGTAGTTAACAAGTATGTATGACAAGTATTTATTATGTGATAGGCATTAGTATTTTCTATGTTGCATGTACATACTCGTAAATGTCGATACTCGCTAAACAACATGTCAACAACATGTATCGCTTAGTGATGGTACTTATGTATCAAGTGAAAAATACATTTTTGGGCAGTGTTGTATAGTCCTCTTTATTGTTGGTGATAAAATCATCCACTTTCATCATGAAGATGATCGACGACATTGCGATCATATGTAATACAACTGTCAGACTGTTCGAATGTTCTGTCTGTTGCTGGAACCTTTGTCTTCTCATCCTGTTTCATCCTGAAGATGGTTGACTGTATTGTAGTAGGGCGTGGCACTGTCGATATGTTCGTATGTACTTTCTGTTGCTGTTGTCTTTGTCTTCTCATCAAGTGTCACGTAGTGTTCCTCTCTCATCTTGGTCTCCAAGATCTCCAGTTGTTTCAGTAATCTGACGTGAAAATAGTTTTTGTCGTTTTGTAGAACACGACTAAAAGATAGTGGTAAAGTGTATGCGACATTTAGGCTTGGTGAACAAATTGGCTATTTGGTGATTATTGCACAGGGGCATGTAAGGATGGAATCTGCCAGCAAGGTATGTACTGTCAATAACGGGGTCTTGGCATTGTACAAACGGAAAAGGGACGTAACCATGTCAACACACCAAATTCGTTTCAGGGAGAATTAAATCATGTTCACTGTCGTAGTCCTGTTAAAAGTATGCACACATTTCACGCCAATATATTTTCCTACAAAATGAGACATGCAACATAAAACATCGAAGCAGTGTTTTGGGAGCTAGGATCTTGGAAAGTTCGAAAAATCGTGATTTTTTTTATTTCTAGCTTAAATCCCAGCTTACAATTTAACTAACGATTTCACCGTGTACACAAACGATGTTCACCGAAACATGTTGAATCGATGTCAGCGTGAACATGATTTAATTCGTCCTGAAAAGAACTTGGTCTGTGGACCTTGTTACACACACTTCCTTTTGTATAGTGGCAAGACCCCGTTAGTAAGAGTACATAGTTTGAGAGCAAATCATAGCATTACAAATCGTCAACTTGCCTGAATGCGAAGTCAAACGTCTTGAGAAATATTACGATTTAAGTAACAGTATAAAATCATAACACATAGGTAACAGGGTAATTACCTTCCCGTTAAGATACTATTTGCACACACAATGTGAACAGATATTTATGTTTTCTGAACAACGGACGGATAAGGACTGAAAGACACTTTCGTTAATGTTCGAAAACATATGACTATTGGTAAGAGGAGGCAGGATATGCTACCGTCTGATGTATATGGTTGCCCCAGTAACTGTGCAGATCAGCAATATACCAAGGACAGTTGCCACTGGGATTCCCCAGCTGCATCCCTCCTCTGTAAGGGTCAGAAAAACATACAAATGTGAACCGTCCATCATGCACATGGACACTACATGCACGTCTATTAGAAGCCCGGAGATGCATTGTACATCTTATATTTTCACTGTTAAGCGCTAATATGTTTTTGCACTTTTATACCATAAATCTTATACAAGTAGTGTCACATGACCATCGTGCCAAAGTGATGGAATACAAAAGAACTACAGCCTGGTAGGTCGAAACGTTTCGTTGCGTATGACCATGCTGTATCGTCTCACCAATGTCAGTGTCACTGCAATATAAGTCCTTACACCCACAACATGTTCCCGGGGCATATCCTGGAAGAAAAGATAAGACATTGTTTTAAGTCTCTTGTTTCATATGACATATCTGTAAATCGGATGTCCATCACATCATTGTTTGAATCCAAGAATTTCACGACAGTATATAAAATTATACCGTTCATGTATTAATGTTATGCCTGTATGTTGCATGCCGATGTCCTAGAACAAAAGCGTGTTTCTCAAAATGGCTCTTTTTACGAATGTCGTTTACTTTGTTTCATGCAATGGATTGCAATGGCCGTAGTCAGACTGGCACTAGTTGCCAAAACGACCATTGTGGCTCGTTATGTGCAGTGACTGTCAAGTTCGGCAGCAGTTACTTCCAACAATTCAAAGTTAACTACATGTAATGTTTATCATTGAACAATTCATGAATTGATACCAGTTGAATTTCCGTTCATTAACCTAATTGACAAATACCTCTATATCTAATGTAGATATAATGCATTCATCCATCCTGCTGCACATTCTCCAAGTCCCGTTTCATCGTCTTTTAATAGCTGACCCCCTCCACACAGTCGCCGCATTGTGAGGCGCAATTGATACCATAGGAACCATTTGGACAGGCTGTAAGCGCACAAACGTAGCAACACATGGAGTAACAGTGTACTGCGAGTTTTACTTTAATCCCAAATGGTACAGACCCACCTTGTAGACATGTGTCATTGTACCATCCAGCTGCACATCCTCGAGGGCATGTTCCGTTTGTCTTTTCACAGATGTCACCGTTGAGGCAGTTTCCACAATGAGAGATACAATTGATACCAAAGGATCCCTCTGAACATGCTACAAACGCATATCATATGCAATAATTGACGTCATCGTAGTGACATGTCGTGTTACACACGAGTGGTTAGATTGGTTACAGCCAATCCACATATTGCAAAGTAAACAACATGAAGAGTTATGGAGTCATGATTGAAATAGATAGATATATCATAGATTTGAATTCTCGTCCATTCACCTAATTCATATATCTCAATATCCCAAATGCAATACATGTCATTACTTACGTTGTAGGCATGTGCCGTCATTCATCCATCCTGCTGCACACCCATTAGGACAGATTCCGCTTGTCTTGTCACAGCTGACACCATCCAGCCAGTTTCCACATTGTGAGACACAGTTGATACCATAGAAACCATCCGGACACACTACAAACACGCATATAATAAGAATATGGTGTGATAATATCATATCAACAAAAACAAGAACAACAACAACAAAAAAGGTGCAGACTTACCTTGTAGACATGTGGTGTTTTTCCATCCTGCTGCGCATCCTCCAGGACAGATACCGTTTGTCTTGTCACAGATGTCATTGTTCAGACAGTTTCCACACCGAGAGTGACAGTTGCTGCCGTAGGAGCCATGTGGACAGACTATAAACACATAACCATAATGAACGAATACCGTAGTTATATTATGAAACTGTCCCTCCACATAAATCATGAAAGCTTCTTACCTTGTTCATATATTTTGTCACTATACCACACTGATGCACATTCTCTAGTATCGTTTATC
The DNA here is from genome assembly GCF_037392515.1 of Haliotis asinina. Classification (NCBI taxonomy): domain Eukaryota; kingdom Metazoa; phylum Mollusca; class Gastropoda; order Lepetellida; family Haliotidae; genus Haliotis; species Haliotis asinina. The sequence continues at coordinate 46,293,634 of NC_090288.1, read as the reverse complement.
CTGTCACAGCTAAGAACTTTTGTTTTCATTGAAACAGTTATCCGGCGTACACACAGAGTGTTATATTAATGAGGCTTTCGTTGCTTTACGTTGTGAAATGTGTACCAGAGTAAATAAGTCAAGAAGATCACAATAAGCCAAACGCAGAACTCAAATTTATGCCCTTGGATTTAATTTAAATCAAGTAATGTTTAATATTCTGTAACTGTCAACACATCTACGCAAGTGCCTGTGGTAAAAAGGGTTATTCAATCTAACTACTTATGTTAACCATTCAGAAATATACAGGTTGCAGGTTCAAACCCAGGTTGCTGCCTAAACAAGGGCACACATCCTGGCAATCTGATCACATGATTAAGAGAACATGGGCTCAGTTAGACAGCGGGTCGCCATGTTGAGAGCATCACATGAGTAATGGCAGAACACAGATATGAGTTATTTCTTGAATTTTTATCTTGATTCTATGTCCAAAGGAGTTAAGTGAAAAGATATTTGCTTTATTTAATTGCTTATCTAGAAAATATGGATTTTGAATATCTGTACCCTTTATTGGTTCAGGTTTGTATTGCATGCTCAACACGTATTTTGTTTCTCTTTCGTAGTTTTTCTGAAACTCTCGTCAATTGTTTATACCAAACGACAACACATATGTACATAATACATAGCTACAATGACGGTAATCATTACCTAAGCGGAAATAAAATGGTGAAAGTCTTTCAGCGTAATGTGATTCATGGCACAACAGTCTCAATCTGTTTATATATAACATCTAAACATGTAGTTGCACATTGTATTAATGATTTGCTGAAAATACTTCATGTATGTGACAGATGATAAACGCAACATAGAAGGCCGAGGACGCAATATGCACAAATCATGCGTAAGTAGTGTCAAAATTTGGAAAATAACATAACGTCAAACATAACTATAATCCTTCATACAGGAAACAGCGAATGACGGATTGTGTTTCACATTCCATATCTGCTTTACAGATTTATCATGTGCATTCCTAAGAGCATACGCGTTCAGTAATGTCGGAAAGCGTCCGAGTTCACAGTTCTAGAAGAGTTAGTCCCTAGCTAGTAGTTGTTTGCAATTCATTGCCCATTTTACATTGTATTGTCCATAAATAGTTTTCTACTTTTAAACATATATGTTAGGTAGTCTTCACTCATTTTGTGATAATCTAGTAACTTAACTTCCCATCGTTGACTGGGGTGTTTTGTACATTGTCTGCATGTATTATGAAGTTAGAACTACTTTTAGTCATTGATATGTCTGAACTATTGCCGATGTGACTTAAAATCCTAACTCACTCACTCCCTCCCTCTACAAGAGTAACGTACGGCTGGTCCACAACTGACTACAAATGTCATCACAAGTTTACTATGAAAGTGTATCATGAAAGCCAAGGGAAAATAAGGAGAAAGAAGTCATCGCCATTGTCACCACTTGTGCTCTGTTTTTTCAAACATTATTTTAGCTTGGATTCGTAAAACCGAGAAAGGGAATAATGAGAAGCAACCTAACTTCAGCTTCAGGTACAGTAGGTATGTATAATCATTAAATAGGTATATGTACTGGAGTAGGAATCATAAATTCATAACCCGTTCCACAGTAATTAAAATTATATCTGTTGTACACAGTGTCGTTGCTATGTTTGTATTTTCAATATTTACCTGTTTGGCAGTCAGTACCATTATATCCTGGGAAACATCCACTAGAGCAATGACCAGTTATCTTGTCACACACATCAGTACTGTTAAGGCACCGGCACTGTTTGTCACATTCTTCAGAAAACCACCCGTCACTGCACACTGAATATTTTGCAACATCCGGTTCCAGTTAAAATAAAGGCGTTCCAATTTATTTGTATTCACCATGTTTATATATCTGTACTTCCAAATGTACGTATTGTATTGCATAACTTATTGCTGTGGGAGTATGACTTAATTCAATCTAACGATAATTCATTTACCTGTGAACTTGAGTTGAAATGTTTTACGATGGTAGATTGTTCATTATCGTTCTTTCTATACACGTACATATATCGTGAACGGAAAATACCCAAATATCTAATTATCATAATCAGAATGAATCAACTTTTGTATGTTTATTTGTTCCACGAAGTCACTTTTACCAATATCCCAGCTATATGACGGCTGTAAACAGTCTAGTCTAGACCAGACAACACAATGCCTGGCATGAGTATCGATCTGTGCAATTGGATCAGCCGTTATTTCCATCTTTTTGACAAGCATTTGTTGCCGAAGATCAAGTCTTACGCGGATCTTCACGGGTGCCAACTTATGTAATGGACTGTGGAGATAATAGCATCGACTATATATCCACATAGGTTCAACAGATGTGGTAAAGCTGTATTTGGCCACAAATACAGATTCCATTGCACTTAAGAAGCCACAAATGATTTCGTATGTGTCTGGAAGCCACAAATGATTGCGTATCTGTCCGTTTGAAAATGTATGGTCCGAGCGACACGACAAGGTGTCCAAATATGTGTAACCACACAGAAATGACATACCAAATATTTGCGCCTCACATAAGCTAAGGAATTTCAGTTGACCGGGTATCCGTATAGTGACGGTGGTTCCTGTCAGTGGCTGGCGGCAGGTGACGTTAGCTATTGGAGGAGGATGTTCAGTTGATGACCAGTTGTAGCACATCTGGTTGCCCACAAGTATCTCCATGCCGTTACTCCTCTCCTGAACTGTACCAAAAAATGAAAGGAAAATGTGACGGGTATTAGTATCTGTGAAATGTTAAATAGATGTAAATGAGTGAGTGAGTGAGTTAATATTTAACGTCACATCGGCAATTTTTCAGCCATACCGTGACGAGAACATTCAGCAATGAAAAGGACTATGTGCACTTTAAAAAAACCTGTCAACGAAGGACAGTAAAACACCTAGAATATCACAATTAGCATTAAACCTACCGTGGAAAGTTAAAACTGCTATCATTATATGGACAATGCAGTATAAAAACAGGCTACAGATCGCCAACAACAGAGGGTAGATTACCAAACAAGGGACCATGGGGACTTACAGTACCTTTACTACCTGCATGGACCCTAGTTGAATTTACACCATCCCCTCGGCCGCTGGCGATTGTAAGAAATATTTTAGCCAAATTAAAATAACAAAAATAATACGCTTAAAAATCCTGGCAAGTATAAATTTACTTTGAAAATTTTGGGACGTACGAACGCTCTCAGGAGGACAATAATTTTACAATACTTCAACCCCCTTTAAGAGTACAGCCACTAATAATCAATGTTACTAATCTGTACTACCAATCATTAAAATACAACTATCTACAGACCATATCAATTACAATTCAACAAGGAAGTCAATTTCTTTAAAAATCCAATAATCAAATAAGTATTAACTGCGTTAAAAAGATTTGAAAGTGTTTTTACATTGAAATATTTATCCCTTATGATGGAGAATTCAACACAGTGAAGCCGGATATGCTTGACCGGGTTTCTCTCATCACAAGGGATGCAAAACGGAGGATCTTCACCTTTCAACAGGTATGCATGTGTATACCTTGTATGACCAATACGACATCGTCGTAGAATGACCTCTTCAAATCTGGACTGACAATCCAAGTGGGTATAACCAATGTAAGGTTTTATCTCATGTAATTTATTGATACCTACATGGGTGTCCCACTCTTCTGCATCAGATCACGGATCTAAGATCCAATAGCAGTTTTATAGTCTGAGTATGGAATTAGAAGTGGAGTCACAGATTTGTTGAGTGCTGCCTTGGCAGCAAGATCAGCCAGTGTATTCCCTGAAATGCCTACGTGGCTGGGTAACCAACACAAGACGATGTCGTACTGGCCAGTAGCAAGATCATTATACATTTCAGTAATTTCAGTTAAAAGTGGATGTTTACAAGACAAACTTTTAACAGCCTGAAGGCAAAGAAGAGAGTCTGAATTGATTATATACTGTTTATGTTTAGGGTGTCTAAAAATACAGCCGTTATCTGGAATTCTAGAAGATATTGTTCTCGATCTAATGACAGTGTTACAAGCTACTGCACCGCCGTCCTTGGCACCATCTGTAAATAAGGGTTTGTAATTGCTATATTTAGTCTTTAATTGATTATACTCTTGTTTATATTGTAAGTTATTAGTTTCTGATTTTTTAAATGAAGATTATGTTAGGTCAACTTGTGGCCTAACCAACTGCCAAGGAGGAGAAGAAAGAAGACCGGAGGGAACCATGTTTTCCAGCTCAATGCCGGCCGAGGAAAGAATGGGTTTAATTCTGTGCCCTAGAGGCGGAACGGGAGAGGTCTTCTTGTCGTACAAATCCTCATAAAGTGGATTGAACACACAGTTATATGCAGGGTTAGATTCATTAGAGTGTAATTTAGTAACGTATTGTAAGGCCTCAATGTAAAGACTGTCAATAGGTGAAGTTCTGAAAGACCCAAGACAAAGTCTTAAGCCTTGATGGTGGACAGAATCAAGAAGTTTAAGGCTGCTTTTGCAAGACTCAACCATATACGATGGAGCCATAATCGAGTTTTGAACGGACCAGTGATCGATATAGGTGTAAGAGGGTAGTTTGATCCCCTTCGAACTTTGAGTTGCAAACAACTTTCAACAAATCTAGTGCCTTAAGGCATTTAGTGCCATTTAATGATAGTTCATTATCCTTATGCGGGTTACATTTTCTACAAACGTGTACACAATTAGGTTTGGACAATTTAAAGCCATTTTCAAGACACCATTTATTTATTTTGCTTAAACACAACTGTAATTGCCGTTCAATGGTATGCATATTTTTACCACGACAGGAAATATTAAAATCATCCACAAAAAGTGATCCATCAACTGAATCATTTAAAACCTTGGATAAACTGTTGATTTTAATACTAAATAAAGTGATAGAAAAAATACTGCCTTCAGGGACACCCTGATCCTGATTGTAATGATCAGACATGGTTGAACCCACTCGGACTTTAAATTGCCTGTCTTGTAAAAAATCCTTCAAAATCCATGCTTCCAGGTCGTGTCATAAGCTTTCTGGAGATCAAAGAAAATCGATACAGCATGTTGTTTATTTACTAGAGCATTTTTAACGAAGGATTCTAAAGGTACCAAATGATCAATGGTACTGCGATTTTTCCTGAAACCACACTGAATATTTGTGATCAGGTTATTGGTTTCAAGATACCAAATTAATCTATTATTCACCATACGCTCCGTGGTTTTACAGACACAGCTAGTCAGAGATATCGGTCTGTAGTTTTACGGATCTGTATGATCCCTCCCAGGCTTTGGTATTGGGATTACAATGGCATTACGCCATGAAGGAGGAAATTCTCCAGACGTCCATATTTCATTAAATATATCTAAAAGTGTCATCACATATGGTTCAGGTAAATGTTTCAGAAGCTGGTAATGGATATTATCATCACAAGTTGCAGTGTCATGAGATTGCTCAAGAGCAGTATGTAGCTCATGTAACGAAAACACTTCATTGTAATCTTCACCATTATTTGATTCGAAATTTACGTTTAATCTTTTCCTGTTGTTTCTGATATCTCTGAAACTTAGGGACATAATTTGCCGATGATGAATTTATTTTTGGCAAGAGTTTCGCCAATTGTATTGACAATTTTAGGTGTGTCAGTAATCATATTGTCACCAGTTCTTGAACCTTGGCCTTTAATTCTTTGAACCATGTTCCATACCTTGGACATTGGTGTACGTGAATTAAATTTGGACACATTTTTAGTTCCTCCAAGATCGCCGTTTATTTTGTTTGAAGGTACGACGTGCCTTTGCATTGAGTATCTTAAATTAATCTAAGTTGTGGACAGTTGGGTGATGGCGGAAATAGTTTTGCTCCTTTTTCTCTCTTTCCTGCCTGGTCTACAATCTGTATTAAAACATGGTTTCCGTACATGTGGAGTTGTAGACGGACTTTGGTATATATTCATCAGCAATTTCATTTAAAACGCCTGAAACCATTGAATAGGATCAGCTATGTCACTGTATTATTCGGGTCTTAGTTTAGATGTGCATAGAGTTTGAAATAAGGACCAGTCTGCCCTGGAAAAACGTCATCTCGTATATGATGGGCAGCCAGATGGAGTAAGTTCTGATAATATAGTTGGAAAGTGGTCACTTCCACAGAGATCATTGTGGACTGACCGATCAAATTCATTAAGTCTGCAACAGACAGATCCAGAGAATAGTAGGTGCCGGTTGGAGGGTGCAGATAAGTGCTTGAACCATCATTGTATAAACATAAGTCATTATTGGAGATAAAATCTTCCAGTATTTGACCTTTTAAGTTAGTGTTTGTACCACTCCATAGCCGGTTATGGCCATTGAGATCACCCATTACGATACAAGGCGTTCGCGGGTGCCAAATGGATGTAAATGACTTAAATGACATGAAATATTATTGTTTTCATATGATGTGCGTATGATTCAGAGTAAAACAAAACGCATGTAGTTAAAGCAGTAGTTACACTGTACAGAAGCATATTGTAAATATGTAGTCTCACAGGTGTTGCGTTTGATATAAAGAACTTCAGCAATAGCTAATGCATATTCAAAAGTATGAAACTTTACAACAAAAATGTGTCACCATGACAGATAAATGTATGAAATTCCGTTGATTGGCGAAAGTTTGATTAATCGACTCTTGCTGTTATATTTCGTGGGCACGGTCACTGTGTGGATACACAGATAGTTCAATTAGGCAGGTGTTAATTTACACACTGAATTATTTTGCATATGGATCTCCGAATTAAATTTATTGGTTCAATGTGTTACAATATTAAATATAATACAAATGAATGGTAATGCAATATTAAGGTAGATCTTAGATATACTATCCAAAAAAAAGAAAAGCATAGACGAGAAATATGCTGCGAACATTAACCCATCCACAAATAAACGTCATGAAAGTTTACATCAGTTTAGAAGAAGGAAATGTCTATACAACTAAGTGGAAACTTTTAGATAACGGAGACACTGAACATGATGGTGACGATGTAGCACGACACTGACGTCGGGTTTCTTGGTTCTCATACCAATGTCTTTCAGCCTGTTCCACACAGTTTGACCGAATGTCCTCTGAAGTCCAGGCACCCTGGCTGCTGTGTTGTCATCTGTGGCTGGACGATCATGGGCTGCTGTTGTAACTCGATTTCTGCCTGACGGCCATTTGTTATACCTCTTTGATTGCAAAGAGCTGCAAGCCAAGATATCTTGCTCGGGCTAACATACAGACGCCTGGCAACAGAAGATTGCTAATCTCCTGCATGCAGTCTTTCAATGGTTATGCTCCGTGTTGCAGAGTCAAAACGTGGCGTAGTGATCTAACCTCGAAATTTCTTCAAAACGAATGTCAATTTCTGAAAGCAATCTGGATTTGTATTGCAAGACAGTGAATTCTCTTTGCTCTTCAATTTCAACTGGGGGTTGATTTCTATTGCGTTGTGGCGATGCCTTTCAAATCAAAATCAGCATATTCAGATAAAATCGTTTTTTCACTTCTGCAGTTGTGAAAACAGTCATGTTATCAAGACCTTTTTTAACATATTTTGACGATTGCTTGCACACAATTTTGTGATTTTGAAATATTGCTTATTTTCCGATAATAGCCTGACGCTGAATAGATGGTGTAAATCCAACTAGGGTCCATGCAGGTCCAAGTCTCCATGGTCCCTAGTATGATGATCTACTTTCGGTTGTATGTGATCTATAGCCTGTTTTATGTTATGTTTTGTCCCGAAAGTGCTACCATTGTTTGACGTACATGCAAGTGTTAATTCTACCTGTTACATTCTAGCTGTTTTACTGCCCTTTGACGACAGTTTATATAATATATACACTTTTTATCAACGTCAAATCAAATCAGCGTTCATAGAAGGGTACATATATCCCCGTCATTGCTGGTAGAGTCTTAGTGCTACACTTCGGTTACTGCAGTGTTAAATGGATACATGTCAATAGATTATAAAAAGAGAAAACATACAACTGATAATGTGCTGGCAGCGTATAACAACAATGAGCAGTCTTGGGTCTACAAGTAACGTGCGATTAAGAACCATAGTTTGCGAGACCTACATACTGTAATTTAATTTGGCTTGCAAACATTCTATGTCTGTGTTAAACACGAAAAAGTATGGGATGTGTAAAAGAACCACTATTTTGTCAGATAGATTTAACATTAAAAAGTAGAAGTTTACTTAACAGATAGTGCCCGAGCAGATACAAATACCCTCATAGATACCTGAACCCTATGAAATCTGCTTTAGATCATCGATAATGCAGTCAATCGGGATATCCTGAAACAACCAACGGAGGCAAGAAAATAGAAGTCAAGGAATCACTCTACACTTCATTTTATACATATAACCTGCTCGTATTTGCACACATAATTAAATCTTTCCGGATAGGATTTGTGACAACTTGTCAGCCCTTCCCTGCCACATTAACGTATATTGGCCATTGGTGGGAATTTGCAGCATCTGTAGTCAAAGGACTTTTCTGGACTTTGTAATTGATAGTAAGTTATAGCTTGAATGAAATGTTTACATACTATCATTCATTCTTCATTGTGTTCGTACTGATTGTGTTCGTACTGGGTAAGAGAATGTGTTTACTTTTTATGTTGTTGGAATAAATTACATTGTTACCTGAAGTTTTAAAGTGAAATACCCTGTCATCCCATTTATTCGAAATGAATAACCACTCTTACAGGTCATGACCACTGTTGAAACATTCGATTAGCATACCCTGAAAACAATCAGCGTAAGGAAGATAGAAGAGGATCTAGATATTGCTTTTCTCTTTATTCCACTTACAAAAAGTGCTCTTATTTTGGATACATATTTCTCTGGACTGAATTCTTATCAGTGAACTTGTAGTCATTCACTTCGATATTGAAGTGTATTGTTACTTGTTTGGCATTTACTACATTCATTATCTGTATTACATGCTGGCACGTTGATCGATTATCACTTTTAGTGTGAATAAAGACAGTAAATGTTACCAATCTTTATTGATCCTGTTCATTTTTAACATAGGAATGAACTGTTTTGAAAAATCATTCAATTGGATACACTATGTGTATAATTGGAATAAATTTACGGTACCCATGTAGCCTTACACATTTAATTGTAACTACACCCGAACATCTGTTAGCCAACCTCAAATTATATTTGATGTCACAACACTGAGGTTAGCAAGTCATTCAGCCTCGTCTAGCACAATCACATGTATTTTAGGCTGTCAGTGCCCCAGTGAAAATTAACATTCCGTCAATGTTTCATATCTGATGGCAACACATTCGCAATTCAGCAAATTACCTTCCTGCATTGTTCCCTCTGTCCCTCACGCTGAGAACCAAACTTATAGTTTTGCCCTGGACTATGATCATACGTATCGCAGCTATGAGCATTCAGTTTCAGAAAATTATGTCACAGATACATGGTGAGGTAGCAAGGCTGATAAATGATAAATCACAAAACCATGTAAATACCAAAGGCGACACGTTGGGGTCTGCCACATGTATCTACCAAGTTTTGCTGACATATTAGGAAGGTTTTGAGTTGTGCTCCGAAAAGAAACACACCTCTCACTTTTGAGAAACGTCCGAAATGTTTCCATGAAAACCGAGAAAATAATGAAATCACAAATACCCGTAAATAGCAAACTGCACCTCTTTAGGGTCTGCTACACATATCTAGCAAGTTTTGCAGAAACATGCATGTTGAACGGTTTTTGAGTTGTGCTCCGGAAACGAAGCCCACCCCAACATTAGAAAACAAAACAAAACGTTTTACGAAAATAAAAATAAAACTAAAAAAATAAATAAATAAAAAAAGCCAAGAATCTGTAAATAGCTAAAGGCACAACCATAGGTTAAGTTTATGATATCTACCACTTTGGGTCTAAAAATATTGAACGGTTTTTGAGTTATGTTCCGGAAACAAAATGATTACGGACGGACTATATCCCGCCGCATTACATGCCGGGGGATAGAGAGGATGGTACCAAGGGCATTTATATTGCTTGGGAGGCAATCGGAACAACAGCGTGACATCAGACCATCGTGAAACGGTGTATGTACTCACGCCTGTCACGTATATACAGTCTGATGTGTTGTATCTTCTCTGGAACTGAAGTGTTTAGGTACACAGTCCAGGTGGGATTTGTCTCATCTTGTGTATGAACACATGTCCATGGCTGGCTAATGGCATTTGTGGTGGCTCTGCCGTCAACACCAAGAGCTGCTCCAAACAAATCTGGACGATTGCCCAATGAGCTACTCTGGCTGCTGGTTCTCCGCAAAGCTACGTTTTCTGAAATACACATACACATTCATTGTCACTGACTTGTTAACGTGACACTACGTCTGCCAATGTAAATTATACTCACGTTTCTGACAGGAAGAACCGAACCATCCTTCCTGACATCTGTCTGGATCACCGCACTGGCTGCAGGGAGTAGAGGGGAATGCGGCACAGGCAGCAGTGGTGTTGCAGTGACACTCCGCATCTATTTAAAAAGAGGTACCTCCGTTTGGCTGATTTTTATTACTACTTGAAACACATTTTATGACTGTGAAAACAGTTATGGGGTTTGTAGACGAAAATGTTTGTTAATCCTCATAGAATAGTACATCAAATGTTTCACATTGTCTGAATAAATTCCTACCGGCGAGCGGCACGGAGACACAGGCAACAAATATTCCCATCCAGAACGAGCACATGTCCGATACCTAAATGAAAATACAAAGAAGAAAAACCTTGTAGTATTCTAATCAAATAAACAGCAAATCTGAAAGTATCTTATAGAATGTGTTAAGCATGCGTCGAATTCGGCATTAGAATTGACGGACTGAAAAGCTTACCTCTTCCGGTGAGTGATGCTGTATGCTTCAAGTAAAGGATTCAAAATACTTCCACTATGAAAAATTTCATACCGTTATACTGCAACATTGCAAGGGTTCGTGATAGAATGGAGCTAGATTGTTGTATACGCGATAACTTTCCCCGTTTTATTGTGGGCGGAATGAGTGAGCTCCATTCTTCGTGATAGTTTTTAAATGAAATGTTTTGATCACCAGTCTTAGCTGGAATTGAACCCCGTTACAGGATGGTTGTCCCACAGGCGCTCAGCACAACATTAGAAGGGACGGGCTTTAAGGCAAGTGTTGTTCAATTCTTAATTAAAAAAAGAAACAAAAACAAACAAACAAAAAAAAAAACAAAAAAAAACACACAAACAAACAAAAAACACGAAATATTTCCATAAATAAATATAATTCTACCATGGCTATGTGAAATGCGGGAATTTGATTGGTCAATCAATAAAAGTAGACACTATCAATTTCGATTGAAAATGCGCCTGTTTTCATGGTATATTTTCAGTCGGCAGTTTTGCAGACGTATATGGCCCAGACCTGGACGAATTTGATGATGATGATGATGATGAGTTTGACTCAATCCTGGCAAACCTAACCAATTCAGGTGAATTGACCCCCGAAATCTTATTATAACAACATTTTGGATTTGGATATAAATCAGTTTGAAAGAGTCGTCTGCTAAGAGATCAGTCAGAAAAACATCTCTCTTTTTTAAATATTTGTAAATATTTCGTTACAACATAACAGAAGTACGTAATCATTTTCAACCTCGTTTATTCTCAGAAATAACGGACAGTGCCATACCAGGACAGAATAAATATGCACCTAAGGATGAAGAAACAACTGTTAGCGATGGGAACTTAAACACGGGTAGGAAGTAATGGAAGTAATGAAAAACATAACAGTCCGGAACTATTAAAAAAAACGAAAACAACTTATTATAAGATTTTACGAGCTTTGTTTACAATGTTAAAACGGGGCCTGCAAATTAGTGCAATGGGCCAGCTGATAAAGATAGCCAACACAATAGATCTACACTTGTATCTCGTGAATGGATTGGGTTTTTTCTTTGTTATTTTTTTTCAAAATAAAAAAACAGTAAATTATTCCCACAGACACAAGAGATGAGAGACAAACAACTTTTGGGGAAAGCCGCTGCCGCTTCGCAACAATTGAAGCTAACTTGGACTCCATTTTTTTGGATGGCCGACCCAAATCAACCCTACGGACAACACACTGGGGTGTTAGGATTTTTCAACATAAGCGCAAAAGTCATAAAAACATGCATTAAACCTTGTCTCGAAAACAGAATAATACGATTATTTCCTCCTTAATTGTGAGAGAACCTCCTACCATATAAGCTTTCATTATATCAATGTTTAAACACAATCACTCTTTATATGCCCAACCATAAACAAACAATATTTAACATTGCACAAAGCCTTGTAAATAGTCCTATTTATGGAAAAGATGACATCAAAATGTGATATAAGTGCCTACCTGGTAAAGAGTATGTTTGTTTCCATTTAGAATGGCTAACACATCATGAGATATCCATCAAGTTTGAAGCACTTCCCAAAGAAAAACTGGCGTCACACCTCCGACACTTTTATGCAGAACTTCGCACTAAAGATGGCAAATTCTACTCGAAGTCTTCTTTCGTCGGAATCCGAGCGGCGATTCACAGGCATCTGAGATCTCCACCGTTTGAAAGAAACATCAATATTTTGCAGGACATTGAGTTCCATAGTGTTAAAAATGTTTTCACAGGAATGCTAAGAAAAATAAAAAAACTTGGTCTAGACAATGCACAACACCACGAGCCCATCTCACAGGCAGATCTCGCAAAAATAAGAAGTTCTCTATCTGTTGACACACCAGTTCAGTTGCAGAAAAAAGGTGTGGTTTGATTTGACTTTGGGTTTTGGTCGCAGGGGAAATGAAAATCAGCGTGATTTGACGATTGATTCATTTGCTGTTGAATCCGACGATGTAGGTATGGAGTATATAACAATGACACACTCCGAATCCACCAAAAATCATCCCGGGGTTGCAAGATAAGTTCCAGGCGAAACCCCGAATTTACGCCACTTACGCTGCATCATGCCCAGTTGCTTCCTTCAAAAAGTACATTGCAAAATTGAACAAGCAGAATCCCGCTTTCTACCAACTTCCTCGGAAGAATGTCACTGCTGGCGATCCATGCTGGTACACATTGAAACCACTTGGCCACAACACTCTGTCAGAAATGATGAAAACCATTTCAAAAGAATGCCAGGTTAGTCGCATTTACACCAATCATTGTGTTAGGGCCACCACTATCACTCTGTTGTCGCATGCCGGGGTAGAGGCAAGTAAAATCATCAAGCTCACTGGTCACAAAAATCAAAAGTCCTTGATGAGTTACAACACTGACTCGTCGGTCAATCAGAAAAGATATTATTCTTCAATTCTGCAAGGTTCACATTCGACAGTCGGTACTTTAGCTTCCTCAACTGTCACCTCAAATTCAAATTTCAATCTCGCGCAGAATGTAAAGACTGCCTCGTCCGCCTCCATCCAAATTTCAAGCTGTAACGTCACGGTAAACAATTTTTTCCAGGAATCTAATTAGGTCAGACCAGTCCATTATCGTGTTGGGAGAGGGTTATCCAAATAGACTGGTTTCCGTTGTATTTAGATTTGTTTATCTGAACCAAGCTGTTAAGCATTAAATTATTGCAATGTATAGACAGTTGTTTGTTTTCTGTAGACAATACGTTTTAGGTTACGATGTATGTTAATAAATACGAAAGGCACCTATAATACCTTTCACAGACGAGTTCAATTCGCCTCTCGCGCCATGCCGGATTACGCATTGCCTTCCGCGGAAGGAAGGAGTTCGATTTTAAATCGGTTATGGTAGAATGGAGATAACCGTTCTGTGTTGGGAAATTAGATGAATGTTATGCAGAATTGATAGTCTCTAAATTAATCATTTGAAACCTCACGTCTCTAAATTAATCATTTGAAACCTCACGCTCGTGAGGTTTCAAATGATTAATTTAGAGACTATCAATTCTGCATAACATTCATCTAATTTCCCAACACAGTACGTTTATCTCCTAATTTGATCACAATATACCAGAATGAAAACTATAGTTGGAATGTAGAATGGTGCTCCATTGCATTACGTCGACAGTTTTGTTAAGATTTGTGGGTAAAATCGTTTCAGTGGAACAGTTTCTACACTTCTCATTTGCCATTTCCCCAAATTTGGCAAAGGATACGGAAGTTGTCCCACAGAGAAAACATTATGCAATAATGTTAAAACATTACTGTAATTAGTTGATATTTCCCTGTTCAAAGGTTCAAATGTACTTTGTATATGTTTAAGTAACGCAAGGGGAACTGCATGTCGTTACTGAACTTTTATGTTCTAGTAATTGGTTGACTGCCATGATTATGTGATGCTCAGGTTCGTATTTAGTCATATTCAGGTATATTTTCATAACGTATGATTAAGTTAGAAATATGTGGACAATATGATATGAACTGTATTTATATCATATTTTACTCAGTTGAATCAATACAGCTTGTGAGGATTCAAACATTTCTGAGAGACTTAATTGACAAGTCTTATATTGCCTAACATCATATATCTACTGTGGTCATCTCCAAAATCAACACCTTTCTGATGTAATAATGTTTCTACCGGTGCGTGTGTTACTAGCGAGGATGTGAATGCACTTTGTCAAATGGCTGACATCAGCGAGGGAAAGACTGAATATGTATTATGTGACAAATGGTGTGTGATACGACTGCGATACGTTTACAGTCCTCAGTACGTGTATGACGAATAGCGAATCTTGTGTCATATTACTAATCTGCTCCTTGTTGCTTGTGATGGCATCTGTGTAAACAAAACGACCAGACTTGTGGAAACATGAATGCTGTAACGCCTGTCGCATATCTTCACATCGTTTCATATATAACAGTGAATGTTGCGTATATGGTACACGTACACACCTAATATAGCGTAGATTTGAGGTATGACATTACATGACATTACATAGCGTGTTGTCAACAGTTCACGCTCGTGGGCTGATGTATGCTGCATCAAAGGATAACACCTCTGTTGCATGATCAGATGCATTGTAACTTTAGCAAGACATCTGGCAGTTGGAGACATACCATACCATTGAGAGTGCTTTCGACTGCTCTGGAAACAGTTTGAGAGACAGGGAGTGTTCAACATTTTCAGCCAAGGTTGGTAACGGGAATTTCCACCAGGCATACGCTTCAGACACTGTATTCATGCGTGGAATGGAACCCGTGTCAGTGCGACCAGTCACGGGGTTACTGAAACTCCAGAACTGCAGAACGGTTCAGGTTAGTGGACGGGTTATTCGCCATAATGCGACCACCCGGAAGTGTAGCACAAGTAATCCAGAAATAGTGGTTTGTAGACACTTAGTATTGTTGAAAGTTCAGGCATATTGCAGTTGCGCCAGTAACAGTGCCTCACGGGTACTATCAACAACAGTATTACTCTTGGTAATATAACTCCTGTTACTTCGTGAAGTTATGGTCATATTCGGAAGATGGCTGTCATCAGAGATGCATTTGATAAATATCCTTCGTATTGGCCAAAGACACAAAGGTATACACCTTTTTGATTACTGTGATATTTCAGCCCGCTAATGTTTAGTAAGGGTCTTGTAACCTCAGCAATTGTAGGATTGTAGAATAAGGGAGGATGTAGGGTAGTGTATGCAAAGTGGCTGGTCCAGCGTCAAAGAGGCTTTCGACATTCCCACCCCCCCCCCCACCCCCCACCCAGGGATTTGTTGGATTTGTTATAGATACAGGTCTGACCGCAATGTCACAGTGTTGCTTTTTGGTGTAACAGTTTGCCGCTTTGATGTTTATCTATGGGAATACACGCGCTAGAAAAGTCAAAACTGGCATGGTTTTATGAACGTGTACATCGCGGCAATGAACTGGGAACGACTGCATGTGAAAGACTGTCCTTCGTGGGTGTTCTGTGGATGTCTTCACAGCTGCATCACTGGTAACATCATGCCTCGACTTTTGCAATTCAAGTTCTCTTTGGGATCACAATACCAACCACTGAAGAAACTACAAGAGTGCCACAGCCATGTTGCCAGGGTTGTTACAAGTATGACCATATAGCAACTGTCTTGAAACATTTCCACTGGTCACCGGGGTATGCAGTATAGCAGTATATGATACTGGTACTGGTATTCATGCGCTTTAATGGATTAGTTCCATCTTACCTGTCCAGTCCTATTCCCAGATACCAGACACTTCGCTCATCCAGACCCGGCGAAGGTCGCAGTTAGAATATTGGCCTTCACTAGCCCAGGCCCATCGTAAGAGGCGACGAACGGGATCAGAGGGTCAGGGTCCATAACTCTGTTGACACATGTTATCGGTTCCCAATTGCGCAGAACGATGCTCGCACTGTAGATCACTAGATTGTCCACCAGAGAGCATGAATATTGTTGAGTGCGGCGTAAACCTCACTCACTCACTAAGATCCAAAAAGGTGCTTCAACTACAAGTACCAACATTACGCACTATGACCTTTGGTGACAGAGCCTTTGAATATACCGGACCATGCTTGTGGAACGACCTGTCAATCCATATGAAATCCCAGTGGATTCAAAACCCAATACCCGTTTTTTCAACTTATCCCTAGATACGCAAAACTCTTTTTCCCAGACAGCGCTTTTCAGCAGCATTCTCCTATACATCACCGCTTCACAAGGTAGGTAGGTAGGTAGGTAGGTAGGTAGGTAGGTAGGTAATAAATACTGGATTTTATTGGAATCTTTATGCCTTTATGCCTGCATGACAGACAAACTTTTAATTTTGCCTGTCTGTACTTCGTGATTTCTTCACTTTGCATTTAACGACTTAAATACGTTGTGTTTACTTACCATGTGGTATAATGGTTGCCATCCCCAAACACACAATTTTGTCAGTCTCCCCATCATAAAACGATATTTTGTACTTTTCACATCGAAAGACCAGTACTCACCCATCACAACCATTAAGCACACGTTGTGATTTACTGGCTAATCTACCTAACTGAACTTTAACATGGGTGGGAATTTAACACGTTGTCTATATAGAACCATAGTCGTACAATCGGAATTGAGTTTCATTCATACAAATTACAGTGATTGTAAGGGCTTTTTACAAAGCTGGCAAAATACAAAATTGACATTTTAAGTTAACTTGTATTTGTAACTTCATGTAAAACTTATTGAAGGATGTTTCTGGGAAGCGTACATAGCAATGAACAGGCGTTTGCCCAGTGCATTACGTGTTTTCATGGGAGTTGAGATATTTGAACAAGATCAAGTGACATTGAGAAGAGATCGTGCTGTGTGTGCAGTAGGTGTATATAAATCTGTATGGTTAAACGGGCCATTTAAGAAAGCACTGACTGCAACGATGTGCGGTTACCCTTAAAGTATATGGGTTGTTACTCACATACGGACTCGGGATTACAGCGAAACAAAGAGAACAGGCATTTGTCCGTACCTACCTCTCGTATGAAGACCTCGCAATTCTGTAGTGTCGTGTCTGCACTAACACTGCACACTACTCGGCTACCAGGAAGTAAAATGTTGACACAAGGAAAAGGGTCATGTGATCGATGAATTGTTTACTTCACTGCGCTGAAATATCAACATATATATCATATATCAAACAACGTTTGCTCTTGGAACAGTATGGGTTAATGAAATTTATATACACACAGTACAAAACAAATTCAAGCAGCACTTAACCATACTGAAAACTAGACCAACCAATGGGGTTACAACTCTCTACCAGCAAAACAACAACTGTCTTGTTCAAAGCACAACGAAGAAAGACGAAGAAGAAAATAAAACGTATATCTTTATATTAACAAACAAAAAGTGCCGCATCCAGATACAGTGAAATGTCTAGGTCTAATCTTAGACCAGGACTTAACGGGGACCAACACATCTAGAACAATGGAAATCACATCTCAACTTTACTAAATACCTATCACATAATAAATGGGGAAGCAAGAAACAGAACATTCCGTCTGTCATCAAATCTAAAGTTATGGTTGCGAAATATGTTAAGATATGGCACAGAGACACAAATGGTAAAGGTGGACAATAAAACTCATTCACTTAAAATGGTAGCCACTAAGTTGTAAATGTTTGATATTTTTCTCTGAACCAACAATGCAACTTGGTTTCCCTCTGGATGTAACAATGTAACTCCCCTGAGGGAGTTAAACCTACCCATTCAATATAATACGGCATTACAGAATTGCATCAATCGCTTTAGTTCGCTAAACAAATATAGTTAAATAAATGTAGAGGTGCCCCTTTGACCGATGTGTGATACTAAGCTCTGACATATACCTTTTTCTATACCTCAGTTAGAGATGGAAAATAATAATTGTAAAATAACACTATACATCTGTTCATTATATTGCAGTATGTACAAACCTATCATGCAATTTGCTTACCTGTGTCGGTACTTACACATTTAGTCCCAACTCCTAAATGGGAACATATTCTAGAGTAATTTTTAGCACAATTTAAGATACACTTCTGGTTCTGGAAGTAATATAAACTTACAATAGGCATCATAGACTGCAGCTGGTGATGACCAGGTATGACCTTGAAAACAGAATTCGAATATGATTGAATGTTACACCAAGATGACGTAAGGATGGATACAGGATGTAGACACTTTTAACGTAACTTGGATTACAAAATGACAGTTGCTAACATGTTGTCCGATTCAGAAGCAGTCTGATGAAATTTGAAACCATCCCCTACCGATGAAATCAACATAGCACGTGCCTCCCGCTTACCTGGCTGTTACCTGAGCTGTTGCCATACACGTCACAAATCTTCCAGTGTCGAATGACAATAATGATGGTTTGTAAAACAACGTTAATTGTTTATATTATGTTGAAAAAAATATAACAAAATCCTGCAGAGTTCTGTGTGTTTTTCCTGTTTACCTTGGCGTTAGTATGAGTCATTTACGATTATTTGTTGAGTGCAGTTCATTGGGGAGACTTTGACTCAAATGGACTTGTACCTAGTACCCACTAGGAGGAGATATTTCTTCACATACAAAAGCGCATACATCCTGTTTAAAGTAAAGGATAATTTTCATAATGGTTTTGATTTTAAACTAAAAGTACTAAACCAAATTATGATAGTTGTTGTTTTTTTTCTTTTAGTAGAAAAATTCCTATGAGAAGACCTACATTGGCAAAATATACTGAGTGGCGCTTAACTTTTTATTCTCTTTATAGTATGACATGGTCACGAATACAATGTTCTATTTAGCACCAAAGTCGACAAATTTAGGCTAAGAAAACCCAGAAATATACTTTCAAACACAGGATGACTTGCTACTGTCGTCGCCGCATTATAACGTGACGTCATAGAAGAAACGTGCCGTCATTGCATTGTTCATGAGGTAATTATTATGTGATAGACATTGCTATTGTCTATGTTGCATGTACACACTCGTGAATGTCGTTCACTCACTAAAGGTCAACAATAATGTATCACATAGTGATGTAATAATTTATGAAGTACGTTTATGGTGAAAAATATATAACATTATGTGTGCAGTGTGGTATCGTCCCCTTTAGCTTTGGTGTTAAAGTCATCCAGTTTCATCATGACGATGATCGACGACATTGTAATATGGAATAGAACTGTTAAGATGTCCGTATGTACTTTGTGTTGCTGAACTTTTGTCTTCACCCAGTTTCATCATGAAGATTGTTGACTATTGTAGTAGGGCGTGACATTGTCGATATATTCGTATGTACTTTCTGTTGCTGTTGTCTTTGTCTTATCATCAAGTGTCACATCGTATTCCTCGCTCATCTTCATCTTCAAGACCTCCAGTTGTTTCAGTAATCTGACGTGAAAATAGTTTTTGTTGTTTTGTAGAACACAACTAAAAGATTGTTGTAAAGTGTATGCAACGTTTTGATTAGTATTGCACAAAGGGGCTTGTAACTCTAAAATCTGCCATCAAGGTATGTACTGCTACTAATGAGACCTTGGCACCATATAAAAGGAATAGGGATGCAACGAGGTCAACACACCAAATTCGTTTCAAGGCGAATTTACTTAAACTATGTTCACGCTCACAGGTACATACAAATCCTTCTTTACAGATGGGTCCAAGGATGGTGGCGCAATTTGCCTGTGCCACTCTGATTGGATCCAGAAGAATATCTTCTACATTTCCAAATAACAGCTGTATTTTCACAGCAGAAGCTAACGCAATATTAATCGCTCTTAAATATATTAATAAACATCGTAAATATAAACAATACATAATCTTTTCCGATTCTCTTTGATGACGTCAGGCCATTGAAAATCTTTCTTGTAAATATGCACGTTTAATAGAAATTCTGAATTGCATAATGACCTAGCTACTGACCAGTGCGACGTCGTCTTTTGTTGGTTACCCTATGTTGGTATTTCGGGGAATACTAGTAAAATGGCTGATTTCTCAACAAATCTGTGACACAAATTCTTCTCCCATATTCTGATTTTAAAGCTAGCTTTAGAACTAACATCCGTGATCTGATGCAAACGAAGTGGGACACAAGTTGGTACCAATAAAGTACATGAAATATAACCTTAAATTGGTTACACCTACTTTTGTTGTTAATCCAGATTTGAAGAGGTCATTATGGGATGATGTCGCATTGGCCACAAAGATATACGCACGAATATATACTAAAAGGTGTGGATCCTCCGTTTTGTGTTCCTTGTGACGAAAGAATCATGATCAAGCATATCCTGCTTGACTGTTATGAGTATTCCATTGCAAGGGACAACTATTTCAAATCACAAACTATGAAGGATCTTTTTAACAATACTAGTTCTCATTTAATTACTGCATTTTTAAAAGAATTAAATCTGCTAACTGATTTGTAAATAGATAAATATTTCATAATTGGAAGTTTAAATTAGTAACTCTTACTTGCAGTGGCTGTACCCTCAAAGAGGGTTAAAGTATTGTAAAATTATTGTCCTCCTGAGAGGGTACGAAAGTCCGGAAACATCTAGATCTGGTGTACATTTAAGTGTTCCAGGTTTTTAATCACAGTATTTTTGTCACTTTAATGTATGACTATGTCCCTTCATAAAAGCCAGTGGCTGAGGGGGTGGTATATATCCGGCTAGCGTCAAAACAAAACAAATAATATTTTTAAGTTATAGCACATTTCATGAAGCCAACATTTGGAAATATGCACCAACAGTATCTATGAGAAAATCATCACAGATGAAGAGCACGTGTCACGTAATGGACAGTCATTTCAAGTCTCTGGCCACGTACACACATTTTTAGTAACGAGTGCGACCTCCTCTAGTAGCAATACACACCCAGACTCGCCGTCTTATCGATGTCGTCAACCGAAGAATGACGTCATTCGAAAGCCTATTCCACTTGTTCCCGAGAGCATCTGCAAGTTGCAGTCGGTCTTGCTTGGGGCCGTGTTCATCTTCTCACCTGGCGATTCAGGTGATTCTAAAAGTGGGGTTTAAATCCGATGGACGAGCGGGACATGGAAGAATTTCGATATTCTGGTCTTTCTAGAAGTTCCAGACTGTGGGGGGCCTGGCGTTGTCCGGCTGTAGACGTGTTCCCTGATGTTGCTGGCGAAGAAATGGTATTGCCACGGTTTGAAGAATGTCACCTCTGCATCTCTGACCACAAATTCCTCCCTATACAATCACACCACCTTCTCCAAAAGGATGCGCTTCTTGAATGCAGTCATTCATTATTATGGAACATGGTGAGTTGACTTTCGTCTGTTAAAGACACTGCCAATTTCGTACCAGCCAGCGACGCACAGTCCTTGCTCACTGCAACCTACGACGACGATGTTCCTGGGTCATGTCATTTAATGCAGAGGACGTCTAGCTCTCATACCTGCTGCATGTAGACGTCATAGCATGGTACAGCGACTGATTGCATGTCCAAGAGCCGTTGCCGCCATTTCCGTTGCCGTGATGACTCGGTAGCGCAGATGAAGCGTACGCAGATGGCGGCCTTCCAGTTGAATATCATTTAAAGTTGTTTTTGTTTTTTTATATATATTTTCCGAACTTTGAATGATAAAGGATATTCCTTTTTTATGTTTCTTCCAAGACATACACGTTACATACGTCAGGTAGTTGTGTATTACATACATGCATACATACCAACTTCGTAAGAGGTATGTGTTAGATCTCAGTATATGGAGTACTCCGTAAAGATTTTTTTCTGTCCCATCTAGTAGCACTGTAGCATCACCAGCCAATTGTGCAAGAAGACTTTCCAAATTACTAATTTTAACACCTTTTGTGTTCTTAGTATGTTTTATTAATAGGGCTAGGACACACAAAATAAAGACATATGGCGACACTGGGTCTCCGTGTATATAGCCTCTACATTAAGTAAAGAAGGAACTTGTAACGGGAAACTTCAAAAATATCAAAATATCAAAATGAATTCAAATGATGCTAAACGAACAAACAGCGGAGATAAAAAGAAGAAATTCACCATGTGAAAAAGGAGCGACATGAAATGAAAATAGAAATTAAAGACTTGATATCAAGATGAATGAAATAATCATGACCGTCAATTTCAGAATTTATGAGTCAGTGAGTGAGTTTAGTTTTACCCCGCACTCAGCAATATTCCAGCCATATGGCGGCGGTCTGTAAATAATCGAGTGTGGACCAGACAATCCAGTGATCAACAACATGAGTACCGATCTATGCAATTGGGAACCGATGGCATGTCGGCGAGCCTTTCTAATGAGCACACACTCTTACCTTACGTTGTCAAGCAATATATTGAGCAATGCTGGCATATACCCGATCCCGCCATTCACCTCTTACGTCAAGCAGAATCGCCTTTTGTGGCAAGCATCCTGCCCCAGACCATCACGGGTGAGAAAATACATGAATCGTGGTTGAGGATTGTAATAATCTTTTTTTCAAAGCTGTTTTTGCGAGGATTGTTGCTCTCTACTAATTGTATCTGTCTGAGGATTATTCATGATCAGATATCTGATCAGATCAGATGGTGCATTCTACTGTGTGTTACCGTTACAAATTTGCCGTGACAAAAGGTATAAAAAATCCTATCGGAACCAGCAAAATATAACACTGACAAGTATAGAATTTTCAGTAATATGTATTGAGTAAACAGACAACATACAAAGATTCACAACAGGTTTCACGTACAATGCAACTGAGTCAAGTCTGAAGTAATGGGTCACAACCATAATATCAAGTCACCAAAGTATTTGTTCGAGAGTGAGAAACAGTTATACTGAATGCTACACAGCGAACGGCCAGGCAGTGGTTATGTAGGACAAGATTTGACGATGAGGCAGGGAGATTGATATACTCCAGTTATCCGTTGGTCCTTGTCGTCAACATGACAACCAGCCGCGTATACACAGTCCCCGACTCTTGAATATTCGCGCTCAAATTCGACCATCGTTGTTAACTTAGACATTTCTCGTGTTTACCTCAGTCAAAGCATTCTGAAAGAGAGGTAACTATCCCTCTAAACTCTAAACATTGAGACCCAATACTAATTATCACTTAATCGATAATACAATTTACAGAAAATACACTCTAACATTTGTTTACCTAGAGGCCTATTCACAGTCAGATAATGCTTTTCACTGCGTCTACTTAGAGGATTATTCATGATCACACAATACTGCCTTTACCCAGAAAATTATTCATGATCTTACAATGCTTTTACTGCGTTTACTTACAGGATTGCTCATGATCAGATAACAATTTTCATTGTGAATCCCCTGTGATTTCTTGTGTGTTCGTCTTAATACTTTCTCTCAAAGGGTACCATGTAAGTTCGTCTGGAACAAACATGCAGCAGCTTGACTTTAATCTAAAGCGGGATGTAATATGTGAACATAATGTTGAACCTACGTCGGAAATGTATAGGAATATGGATGGTGGGGTTTATGCCTAGGGGTATCTGCGAGCGGGATGGAATCTGGTGTGGTGTGTGTGTCGCTGACTACTGATTCCAGACAGGCTCACCCTCAAAACCCACAACTGAAACTATATAAATAGTTCATACCTAGAGCCGTGCATGATTTTGAATGATCAGAAAGGCCAAACCTGCACGCTTTTGATCACTGGATTGTCTTGTGCAGACTCTATTATATACAGACCGTCGCCATATAGCTAGAATGAGTGCAGCATAAAGTTCACTCACTGAATCCCCTGTGATTACTTGTGTGCTCCTCTGAAGATCATTTTCTACAAGGTTACCTTATAAGTTCGTCTTATCTCCCACAGGTTTCTTTGACACAGAAATGTACTCTTCAACTCGAAAGTGACCACCAGGAATAAGCTTGGAACAGTCTGTGAACATGATATAGCACTTACGTTGGAAACGTATATGCATTTGGATGGTGGGTCTAGTGTCTGGGGGTGTCTGCGATCAGGATGGAGCGGAGATATATGTGACGCGTCGGTGATGGTGCAGATGCGTTTGAGAGGTGCTGGTGTGTGTATGTTTGGTATTTTGTGTGTATGTGTGTGTGTGTGTGTGTGTGTGTGCGTGTGCGTAATCGTGGATGGGGATGGGGAATAAAGGTAGTGCATGATTTTATTTTGCATTGAACGTTGGTGATGTTTTGCACCACGAAATAGCCACACATTAGAACATGCCCTCTGCGATTATAATACCGGATTGTTACGTGGCGTGGAGCCCAGACTCTTCCAGATTTGAGGCGTACTTTTCTTCCCGATTTCGATAGTGGTGTGGTTTTCAGCTGCGCTGAATGCAAACACAGATAAACATCTTAACTGAAGATCCTTTAACAAAATGTGCATCCTGTTTGAATCACGAGATAGTAAGTTCTGTTTGATTCAACAGCTCTCTGTCGTATGTAGCTATCGTTGTCCCATCCAGCCGTTGCAAACACCGGTACCGCTGCCCTCCTTCCCTACCAGACAAAACACACATACACACTGGTCCATGTAAGTTGTTAGCAAGTGGCAGTTTTGATAGATGCAGTGACTGCAATTTTCCTAGAAAGCAAAGATGTCCTACATATTCAGTTTGTTTAACATCACAGTAGAACTGGGCGTAAACCATGTTACATATACTTTCCTCAGCTATGGAAACACATACATCTCTGACAATATCACGTGTGTACTCATTCTGAACGACATCACCTTCTTTCACCATGTATACTTGAGAAATGTGTATACGAAGTATGTAATCTCGAATTTGGTCCTGAATGTTGCCGTCCCTGTGATTACAAACTACTATGTCGCAATTTCGATGTATTTCCTTAGGAAGATTGTGTTTGGATGAACTGACCCCCCAAACCAACTCCTTATAAATACACCTGAACGTATACACTTGAACAAAGTAATTTCCTTTTGCAACAGACACCTAAAAGATAACAAAACAAAATTTCTGAAGGGTTCGTTTTTCGCATTCCGGCAAACGTTTTGGGGTTGTACTTTAATCTACCCGCACAAATCACTTTCCGAAGTATCCAGGCATGATGAGTTATATCTGGTATTGATTCTTCTATGAACATCTGCCATTCCCTGTCAGACAAGTATTCTATACGGTGTGTATTTCGTTCTCTCCTAATCTCGCGGTACTTACGGATATTGGCTGAAAAAATAATATTGACAGATCTTTCCATATGTATGCACGTTGTTTTTAAATGAAGAGATTCCCCCTCTAAAATCTGCATCTATCAACTGCTTGATCCATCAGGTGTATTGTCGCACTTGAGCTCGAAGAAAAACATGGTCGTCCGCCGCTGACTTTTCGAGGCGTCTCCCATTCTCGCGGCATAACGAGAAAGTAACGTTATAAGGCGTAAGGAAGGTGAATCGTGTCGGAAAGGGCGGGGGAAAGTTTCCGAGTTGGTTAAAACTCACGAATATTCGTTACATTGCAACATTTTAATAATTCACAGGCTTGGACCACTTCCCAGCTTTCGGTCAGTGATGTAAACAACCGCTAAGTATCACGCATCGGCGATCTCGGCAGAAAATGTGTTTACCGCGAGAGTGGGAAACCCGCGAGCATTACTTGACGGCCCTATATTAGTTATTCATGCAACCAATTCGTAGATACTCCTACTAATTTCTGACTGAAACAGATATTTCGCTTTATGTAGTCAAAGGCAACATGCTTCCTCAATTACTGTTTATTTCGTGGCAATAGGTTATCCAGGGATCAACACTATGAGTATAGATATTGCAGGTACCATGACATATGGCAACCAGATAAGACGGCATTACCACCTGATCCTGTTAGTTCTTCTGCAACAAGCATGTGTTGCCGAAGACCAATTTTAACCCGGACTATCTCGTGTTGCAATGTTACATTTACTTAAAAGCCGAACTGTGTGTCGCTATCAGAGTGCACTTGTATTCACTGAGCCTTACCACCTCCAGACCCGTAGACTGTGTGATGTCGTATGAAGAATGACATGCATCTAAAACGATCAATTAAATATATTTCCAAAATGTGACCACTGAACTTGCACTAACGCTGTTGAAATAGCTGATGTTATTTTGTATTTCAGCCAGAATGAGTGAATCAGACAGTGAAGTAGCTATTAAATGAACAAATGAATGAATAAAAGGATGAAAAAAGTACATACGAATGACGAAAACATTCCCCCCCACAATGTGCATCTAAAGACATCATCTCTCAGAGTAAAATGATATAATATTTACTCACAAGCAATATTTAATGCAAGCACTCCTTTCCAGTTTCAGTTTCACCGAACTGCCTGTAGGTAACTATATCCCTTCTCAGTGACTGAGTTTCACCTTTGTTCTCTGTGAATTGGGGGTTGAGGGGAGAGATATTGAATAGTTTACTATACATTCCAGAAAAAAATCCTGTACTGTACAGTCAAAATTACAGTTTAAAAGTTTCATGTTCATTCAGCTATGACACATTCTCCAGGAAATGATTTTGGGCACAGTTTGTTGTTTGTTGCTCGTGCAAGAGATAGTGATTGCATCAGTTGGGTGGTCTAACAAATCTCTTTCAATATCAAACCTTGATAAAAATAAAAATCCAATTATACTGAAAGAGGACACCTATTGAATTCTGAGGAAAATCCAGAATCTACCCTATTTACATTAAGGCGTTTACTCATATCTTTGAGTGGACATTATATAGGTTATATTACAACTAAACCCGCCTGGCTTACAAATAAGATTTTCAGTTAAACTTTCCCCAACAAAGAAATTACATACCATTTCATAGAGTAGTTTGCATGGGTTATGATTACTCTAGCTCGCAGAAGGGAAAGGGAAATGGTAAAAGTGAACAAACGAATGAACAGGTTTCCAGCTATTCGCGTTAAAAACTGATAACTGTGAATCCCAAAGCGTGCCCACAAGAAACTGTTTTGAGAATCGTCATCTCAAGGCACACAGACAGGTTCATCCCCTCCCTCTAAAAGGAAAGAATGGTCCACTGAATATCATGTAATATGTTCATGATTTGCTGATCTCAGTATGCCTGCATTTATTAATATATTGCCTGATAAGGTAAGGTAAGAGAGTGTGCTCAGCATAAAGGCTCGCTGACTTGACTGACACATGTGATCGGTTCCCAATGGCGTAGATCGATGCGCATGCTCTTGATCACTGGAATGTCTGGTACACACTCGATTATTTACAGACCGCCGCCATATAGCTGGAATATTGCTGAGTGCGGCGTAAAACTAAACTCACTCACTCATAAATTTTCTCGCAATTCACAAACACATTCAGAAAATGACTGTCCTAGCTCGACGATCTAGATATGGACAGTTTACCCTACTTGTGGAAAATGGTATAACATAGAATACACAATAAAATACATAAACCTTCTGCGTGAATAACATATACATGTTTACTCCCTCTGATTGCTCATACACAATCTTATTGACTTTTCAAGTAGGCGGCAACACAAGTGTCAGTTATAACGTCCGTTATTATTATAGGTCCGTTCACACGGTTGTTTGTTTCTTATCTGTCGATGAGCTTTGGATGATTTTATGGCAGAATCATGCACTCGTTGCTTATATCTAGTCCCGACTCAAAACGAATCACGATGGGTTTCGGCATGTATGTCAGCTCTGATGTTGGTTGGGTCGCTAACAGTTCTTTTCAGCATATGCATGTTGTCGAAAATTGTATCATTGGCGTTGTCAGCCTGCATGGTCCTGCTCAGTAGTTCTTTGACAGCCTCACTCGGCTCCTGTCCATCGGCTCCCGTCTGCTTCTTTCTGGAGTAGGTTTCTTGTGTAAGGAGGCAAAGTTTCAGCTCTTTGACTTCGTGTTGCAATTTTCCAATTTCACTCTTATCCTCTTCTATTTCTTGTGCATTGAAATTCACGGTCATGATTATTTCATAAATCTTGGTATCAAAGTCTTTAATTTCTATTTTCATTTCATGTAGTTCCTTTTTCACATCGTGTTTGTTCTTTTAGCATCATTTGAATTGATGTCTTCATGTCTTCGCAGTTTTCCTTTGCAAGTTCCTTCTTTAAACTCTGCAGAGGCTATAGACAGGGAGACCCCGTGTCGACATATATCTTAAAGTTTATTTTGTGTGCAAGAAGTTCTAGCCCTATTAATAAAGAATATTAAGAACATAAAAGGTGTTAAAATTGGTAATTTGGGAAAGTCTTTTTGCACAGTTTGCTGATGATACTACAGTGCTGCTAGATGGGACAGAAAAAGTCTGTACAGAGTACTCAGTACACTGAGATCTAACACTTATTACGAAGTTTGTATGTATCCATGTATGTAATAAAGGTACACGATACCTAATGTATGTAGCATATATCTCTTGGAAATAGAAACATAAAAAGCAAATATCATTTATCATTCAATGTTCGTAAAATAAAAACTGTAAATGACTCTACAGGAAGACCGCCATCTGCGTACTCTTCATCTGCGCTACTGAGTCATCACGGCAACGGATATGGCGGCAACGGCCCTAGGACATGTCATCAGTTGATGTACCGTGCTATGACGTCTACATGCAGCAGGTATAAGACTTAGACGTCCTCTGCGTTGAAAGATACTGACCCGTTGTAGGTTACAGTGGGCAAGGACTGTGCGTCGGTGGCTGGTACGACATTGGCAGTGCTTTTAACGACTTTTAGACGAAAGTCGATTCACCATGTTCCAAAATAATGGCCGGGTCGCATGGGGCCAGGGGAGAATAACTAGAGTCGGACTGAATCCAAGAACATCCCTTTAAGAAGGCGGTGTGATAGTATTTGGGAGGTAATCACCGTACACGCAGAGACAATAAAATATCATTCAATTCATCCTTAATATGATGAGCCATACACCGGTTCATTGTCAAAATGTTCGTCGCTACTTGTTTGTCACCAGAACTTTTGTCCTCTCATCCAGTTTCATGATAACGGATATAATCGACTGAAATGTAGTGGGAAGTTATTGTATCGATATGTGCTTTCTTTCGCTGGAACAATTCTCTTCTCATCACGTTCCACGAAATAACAAAATGTTGCTGTGTCGTACAATTAATAGAAAGTTAACACACGCGCAAGCACATACACAAACATATACACTGTCCTTGACACTACTAAAGACTAAGGCAACAGATCCACTATCCTAGACAGTTTTAACAGCGAAGTATTTATCCTTTATGATGGAGACTTCGACAAAGTAAAGCCGAGTATACTTGACTGTAACCCTCTCACCAGAAAGGATAGAAAACGGAGGACCTTCAATCACTGTTTATATATGCATTCTGCCATATGGATATAAGGGTCGTCAAAACACTGGTAATGAAACCGAATCCTCAACAACTGAAGGCTCAAACACGAATACCGTTATGTAAACGTGAGGACACCAGTTGACCTAATACTGACAAAATGTGAAAAACTGAAACGAGGAACAGTAGGAACAAGAATTCAATCAGTTAAAAAAAATATAATACATACAAATCCCAACCAATAGATGGATCCAAAGATGGTGGCGTAGTGACTTGTGTCACCGTCATTGTAGCCAGAACAATACCTTCCAGATTACCGGATGATAGCGCCTACTTTTACACCAGAAGTAAACGCCATATTAAGCAAACGCAACACAAACAGCTATTATATATATAATTAAACACTAGTATATTCATAGACACCCAAAATGTAACAAAAAGATATACTCTTTTCAGACTCTCCTTCGTGCAGTCAGACTAACTTAACACAATCTCTCTTGTAAACATACAAGTTCTCTTAATGAACATAGGTGAATGATCTTGCTACTGACCAGTACGACATCGTCTTCTGTTGGTAACCCAACCATGTTGAAATTTCTGTTATAGATTCCAATGACGTCATTTGTTCTCATGGGACACGTTTTCTCATAATATCCCTAAAATCTGACACAATCTCGCTTCCTGGGGCAATTATGTAAACAATGTGACTTCAGCTGAGAGTTAACAGCGCATTGGATGGGCGCATTGTGCTTACTATATACTTTGGTGTTTATAAAGTTGATATGATTACTGAATGAGTCTGTTTCAGTTGGTTTGTTGTTAAATGACGCACTCAGCAATATTAAGGCTATATGGCGGCAGTCTGTAAGTAATCGAGTCCAGGACCAGGCAATCCTGCATGACCATCACATCTACGCAACTTGAATGCAATGACACGTATCAACCAAGTCACCAAGTCTGAACACACGATCACGTTTATCGCCTATTACGACAAGGGTGGATTTCCTTGGGGATCTAGGACAGATTTTCAAAAATAAATTACGTGATATGACATCCTACTATTAGCACTACAGAATAAGCATTTTCTGTTGTATACTTTCTACGAATACACGACAGGTTTTCCTCTTTTCTTGCCGCTTACACTTACTATTAAATTATTGCTTAATGTTCAGTTTAACCAGAAAAAAGTTAAATTGCGATTTCAATAACTTCCGATGCTATGCTTTGTGATAACATTATACATTTTGTCATGTGTACATAAGCAGCATTCGATAGCGAGCAAAAGTAATCACAGAGCCTCTGTGGGTGATGTTGCACGTCAGCTTAACGTTAGGGTCGTCATCGTCACCTCTTTGCACCAATTACGAGGGTATGGGCTGAACAACTCTGCCACAGAACGGCCCCATTGAGACTGCACACACACTTGATTTGACAGTGCTTCGGCAATAGATTCATCCACAAAAGTTCCAGACACCACCGTACTATCCATGCGTATCTACAGAGTCAATCCGTCCTTGTGAACGCTTCGACGGCGTTCATTCAACGTTCACGGCAAGACCACGACATCAACAGCAGAGGTGCAGACTACACTGGCGGTGGGCATCAAGATAACGGGAAAATGCTAATTAAGAAAATTGCATCTTCACCAATCCGATGCCAAGACGTGTCCCAAGCATTATTCTGTTCTATGATATGATGTAGGATAGAGGAGGGGACCTAAACCTATAAAGTTGACCACTTATCGTGTTTACAATAGAAGGATGACATGTTTATTTCAAGGACACGTCTTGCTTGAGTTGTTAAGTAATTAATGACCTAAAGTGAGAGGTTCTCGCTCCAGACAATTTACATAACAAGAGTCGACTCTTCATCATTTTATGCAACTCCTTTTTATCAGTTCACATTATCAAGGATAGGAACTGCCGCCGATACACATGAAAAGGTATGTCGGAATGCTACTAATCTGTCAGGCCAACAGTTTATAGTTGTGCAATACTCTGTATGTAGAGCGGCACATGTATAAGCTACCAGGAAGTCAATTCATTGCCGCGTGCTGGGGAAATTTTATCCAAAAACAGATTTTGTTTGGAGGTCGGTATTTTCTTTGTGGACTAATCTCCTAATACACTTTGTTATCACGCATGACTGCACGGCTGCCTATACAACAACTTCAGCACATAATGTGTCCAAGCAGTTAGTGTTGATTCAGTCAAACAAACAGGGACAAAATGATCGACACACCGAATTAGTTACGTCCCAGCTACATAACGCATACCTTTCCAGGTTGTGAACGTGTCATGGTATACAAATCACCTTGGTGCTCTGTAGCAACACGATTGAATTATTGTAACAAAAGATACAGACAACTGAAACAAATATGCGCATGTGCACAAATATCCTGCTAATAAATGTGAGTTGCATGGTAGAGGGTGTGGCTGAAACTCCCGATCATTCCACATACACACACAAACATACACGCACGCACGCACGCACGCACGCACGCACGCACGCACGCACGCACGCACGCACACACACACAGAACCACATGGGAAGAGCAAACTCGGTGGGTACTGAGAAACACTAAGTCAAACAATGACCATATCAAAAGTTCTATTCAATCAAAGACATCTTCTATGATGAATACATCCACATCTGAGTGACAATCACGAAACTCAGAAGCAATTGTGAAACCAAGAGCTAAAAATATATACAAAATAATCAAAGTGGAGGAGACAGAAATGTTGAAACAAATTCCAGATCCAAATCCAAACCTATAATAAGCTTGAGGAAATGGATGTGCGACTATAGTCATTGTATGGCACATATCTTGTCGCCCTCAAGGAAGGTGAGGAATAAGTCAGTAGTAAAAACAATGGGGGCACGGGATCACCCTATATAAACTATAGAATAAGAATAATATCCTTCCCTCACTCATATTAATTTTTAAAATCCATAACAAAACTACTTTTCATCTTCCCCCCTGAAAAAGTAAGACACAGTCTTACTTGTGAGAGGAAGACTGGGGCATATTGGACTAGTCCATATAAGACAGAGCATCTATTTATAACCATATCAATTTAAAACATTGACTTCAGCAAAACAGTGTAACGTGTATCTTCTATGGTGTCTTTGGTTTTCATTATAAATGCTTGTTGTGCTTGATGTAACCCTTGTTTTAAGTATTTTTCTGATCCTCGCAGATAGCAGAACATTTTTTATGAAACTTCCATTTTGTTGTATTTTTTTAGTTCACCTAGGATCAAACAGGCTGTCATGTTGTCCGTAGCAGATTTCCCAAACTTAAATATTTTATCAAAGCTTGCAAACATGTTCTCTGTGTCCACCATGATCCCTAGATGCGTCTTTTAGAGGTTACACCAGTGTGTGAATTATATTTGTTTGTGATTTCCATGGCAACAAGTGTTACTTGTACTGAAATCGGTGGTTGTACTCTTTTCCGGTGCAGAACTTAAAAAACCTTTTCACTGTTGTTTCACCAAAGTTGGCACACAGATAGGTCAGGTGGTATAGTTGTGCTTTGGTTAGGGTAATTCAAGTGTGTTTGTGAAATGTTTACATTTTAAGTGCATTAGACATGGTAGTGCATGCTTACACAGGGTCCTGAGCAAATGCAAAATATGCTCTACAGAATTCTGCAAATCCAGATCAAATACGTTTCGTTTCTTTGATTCTAGATATATATAGCAAATTAAGCACGGCACTTTTAAACTCAGTAAATTACAACTTCTTTGACGAACTGTTTCATGGACTAAGAATTGATTCTAGCTTACAAAAGCACATAGAGGAATAAAACAAAATGGTACTCATGGCATATAATATCTGAGTAATTGGATAACAAAATGTTATATTCGCGCACAGGATCCAACTCCTATACATTAAAGCTATGTACACCAGGATCTTTAACTCTTACAAACAACGGATTAGGGCAGTTTGGACAAGACGTGTCTCTACTCACCTCTCGCATCAACAGCTCACAGTTGTTCCGTGCATTGTTCAGCCCTGAAGTGAACTGGGGTAAGCACGTTGGGAAAACATGCTTGAAATACGAGATGTGTTTGCCTCACAGTCATACATGTTTAGCGCAAATGTTGAAAGAAAATTGGGTAAAAAGAACCGATGATTTGTAAGATATGTGGACATGAGAACAGTCATCTTACACATCATAAAACGCACCATTAATGACCTAATAGATAATATATACCTAATATGTGTTCGTCATATGTCTGTTTTGCCGCCTCATCTTCAACTTGACAAGTCTTCGCAACTTCACGGTTACACAATGCTGTTGTATAGGTTTTCTGAGTGCGGCATAGAACTACACTCATTCACTTTGTAAAACGTAAACTATACTGATTATCTCATTTATGTATATCGTCCCTTTTTGGGGAAGGGAGCTTAAAACATAAAAAAGCACAGAAACTTGCAGTATAGACTGAATGAAGCTGAGTAAAATTGTTTAGTTGTTGAACTCTTCACATTACTTGTAGAGTTTAAGTTCAGTCCAAACAACATCAACTCTTGAAGAACTTACGGAGTCATGTTTGGAAAGCCTTTCAAATAAGCTTTCTTATGGAAGGAGTAAATTGTAAGCCTTAAGAGGTTGATTTCGCCCACATAAGCTTAATAAGTTTTACGTTTTACTCATATGCATGCTGTCACAGTTTTGGGACGCACTTTTGCAGTATTTAAAAACTGGAAACGTTTATGTAGTGGTAAGATAACACCTTGTTCCTTTCATTGCTTGCCAAAAGAAACCAGCTAACAAAATTTGATGAAAACCTAAGACCCTATGCGTAAATGAGTTCAAATAAACAGTTGCAATTGCGAGGAATCACAACAAAATGCGCACTCTAACATGTTTCATTCATCATGGTGGAAAGACAAAAGCGTCCACATATCTTACTACGCCTGTCTGACAACCTCTAGGAATGTCAAAAACTATGTGTGCTCTTATTACCTTGATACCACCCCCATCTCAAAATGTTTATTTGAAACGAAAACAACAAACTTCTAAATCAATGTTTATTACAGTCACTGATAGTAATCACTCTAGGAAGCTACAGACCTTGTGTGAAAACACTATCAGAATACATATTGCAACAACTATACTAAACAAGATAGAAAATCATATTGAGATCATGCAAACATCTTAAATTTACCCAGTGTTGACAAACGTAAGAAAAAGTTTGTATTGAAGCAAAATAGACACATGATAAACGTATGTTTGAACAGATTCATCTTCAGTTTTTGAATATTACCAATTTCTAATTTATTTATTTATTTATTTATTTATTTATTTATTTATTTATTTATTTATTTATTTATATTCTGAACTCAGCTGAATGTTATTTTCAATGTATTTATTGAAAATCGTCGTATAACCATACATTTTAATCATTTTGGCAACAATAGGGTATGGTCCGTGTACGCTGCACAGGAATGAATATGTATATGCAGAACTTAGACATTTAAGAGAGAGAGTGTCCTAAATGTAACACTCATTTTGCTGCGTGTTGAAACCCGCAGCCATTTTTGCTTTCATACACGACCAATACGTCCGACATTTATTCAAATGGGATAACTCCGAAACCACTACACAGGCTACATCTGTGCATGCTATTATTCACAGCAGCGTCAAAATGTCATACGAATTTATAAGCATTTTTTTCACGATAACTTTGAAAATCTGCATCCACTAGGGTGCATAGAGACTAATGAATTAACTACGTGATGGCATTGTGCTTGTATCAACTATCACAACGTGACTGTCTTTCAGATGTCATTAGCGATAATATCGTTGTTCAAAATTATGGAATCATTGATTGGAATAGTTATGTCTTGAACACGGAAAGAATATTCGAGTGAGTTAAAATTTTACATCACCTCGGCAATATATCAGCCATAAGGTGACGAGAATGTTTGTACATACACAATAAACCCAAATAGTCATCGCCGGACTGAAAAAGTAATTAGAGCCTGACAAAAAGAGTTAAACCCATCTAACATATTTCTTTAAAAGTAGAAAAACATTTTTGATAAAGCAATGTGAAAATCGGTTATTGATCGCCAACAATTGAAGGTATACTAAGGACTATTAAAACCTGCTGTTCCTTAGCTACTGGCGATTGTGGCAAAAGTATGCCAGAATTAAAAAAAACCTACACATACTATGTTTGAAACATCTGGTAAGTTTAAGTTTCCTTTGACATTTTGGGACTCATGTACCTTGTCAAGAGAACAATGATTTTACACTACTCTGACCCTCTTTGATGAAAAGAATAATTGAAATGACGAGACGAAAATGTTGAATATTATACCCTTACATTGTAAGAAGGTCAATGTGTAATATCCCTTGGATTAATGTCTGCTGGAGTATATAGAAGTTATATAGAGATTTCAATACACTAGGGAATCATATACCATTGCAGGTGTCATTGCGAAATACACATTAGCAATCACCAAGCAAATATTATGTAGATATAAACAAATTTGATGAACAAATATAGCACAGCAAAGCTATGATAAGACTATGATAAAAAACTAACGAGTGTAACTGGTGAAGATGGTGTTAATGTTGGTTGACTTTGATGTGGATTTCACCTTCCTCCAACCTCAGCTTCTCACACAATACTATTTCAACTCGCCAACTATACTCAGTCGTGGCATTGAACTGATAAAAGTATTTCTAGAACTGGCTACATGCCGGCTACTGATGTAAGAAAACTGTTCTTAAGGGAACATGATACTAAAATAAACACAGATCATTCAATCACCATCCGTGTAGAATGTCAGAGATGATATTGCGTTGTTTCTTCATTACATATTGGCGTAGATGTTGGAAGCACGGTTACATTCCTTTACTACATCGTAACACAGTTTGAACTGATCCTGCAAATAACAGACATTGTTAGTCATGTGTCCGCTGACATCTAGATA
The DNA here is from genome assembly GCF_037392515.1 of Haliotis asinina. Lineage (NCBI taxonomy): Eukaryota > Metazoa > Mollusca > Gastropoda > Lepetellida > Haliotidae > Haliotis > Haliotis asinina. The sequence goes on along the minus strand of NC_090288.1, from coordinate 46,256,934 downwards.
TTGTTAACTTCCACGATGATACATTTCGTACATTCTGTATATGTTAGTCTGGAAGCTACTGTATATCTCAGGTATGTTCTAATGCTTTGAAGTGGAGAATGAATAAAAAGCTTTAACAATCTAATACTAATCATGATATTTCGAGAGGGTATTTCAAGAGTTCATAAAGTTTTTAAAAGCAATATATATATATATATATATATATATATATATATATATATATATATATATATATATATATATATATATATATACAATAAAAAGAACAGTCATTGCACTCACGAAAGACTGTATAAACTGTGGTCGGAAACGCTGCAGTTCCCTGATGGTTAGGAAGATGTCCACTTCTCTGTCCAGCCTCAGTCTACTGATGATGTTTAGAGCACTGCAGTACACGCCACTCACGCTGGCACCGTCACTGGTTCGTGGAAACAATAATGTCAATAAAGATGCACAGACCAAAAAACCAAAAACCCATTGTCTCTTCGCGGTTCTCATTCCCATTCACATTACTTCACAAAAAGGTAAATATCTCCTGTCTGTCTGGGTATGGTTGGTGTTCCTTCAGTTTAGAATATGATATCAGGAAGAGGGAAATAATGAAGGTAGATATTGCAGAGCGATAAGGGAATGTCTCCTGCAATATTTGACTCAATCTTACGGCATTAGTTTCTACACAAATGCTTCAGTATGAGGCAAAAGAACTGGGTTCATGTGCCGCGATAATCTGTTTAGCGTATGATCGTATGTATTCATGAAAATGTGTACAAGCTTCATGGAATAGTGTTATTTACGTTGTAACCTTGTGATACATTTGTGATGGTATTGTACAAGGTCATATCTAAAATGCATACTGGCAGTGGATGAGGATCTTATTGTCATCAGAGCTGATGATTCTCTCCACTGCGTCGATCAGCTCCAAGAGTGAAGCACTGCTCTCCATCATGTGCGTCGACCGGGGACAGAACACAGTGACTGACTGTGCTGTGTCCTGACCAGGGATAGAAACATTTGTGAGTTACGTGATTTGATCCTCGAATAGCAAATCTATCAACATTTCTACACTTATAACATGTTTTTGATGGGTCTTTTGGAAAATTTTCACAACATGTAAATATATCGTGTGAGGAAAGGCACAACACTGTTTATATGACGAGGTGGATATATGCACTATTACGAGCACACAACATTTGAAAAAGTCGGGTAACATGCATTTAATGGATCACCTCGCGATAAAACAAATGCATCAACGGATGTAATCTTAATTACTTATTAATAGATATCTATTTCTGAATATAAATGAAGAATATCATGATGTCACATGTGTGTTTAAATTCTGCATAAAGCGAACTGCTCGTGCCTGTTGAAAGGAACCTAGATGTTTGTATACACGAATGAAAACAATGGATATGACTAACCTCCTTGTCATACACAAGTGTTAAGTTTCTCTCAGTGAAAGCTCCGTTCGGTACGGTCTCAGTATGTGTTACACAGAATGGTCCAATGTGTAGCATTTTGTTGTCTTTAGGGTAGATCCGAGCTATCTCCTGGATCAAAATAATCGGAATATCGATATCATGTCACATGCTTACTGTAAAATCAGTACGTAAATAGTTTATGCCATAAGATGTCTCGATGTCTTGGAGATAGTGAATAGATATTCATAATATACATGTATATCTTACCACAGCAAACCCAAACAGGGTTTGGGTCACACTGAAAAGCTTGAATCCATAACAGAATGTGGAAACGGTCACAACAATATCAATATATTTACCTGTGCGGCATCCAGACAGACGATGGTAAAACAGTCATGGTCGTATACCAGTCTCCAGAAGTCCACCACAGTGTCTGGAAGTGGAGTCTGGGTGACTATCATGGACGTTGGTCGTAACGTCGACTGAAATATAGCCACAAATTATGTACCACCACGTCTTTTGACACACTATTGCCTAATTTCTAATGACGACGATACGCTGAAGATGGTATTATGGAGATTTTTGTTGTCAGAGTGAATGGTCACGCTTAACGTATTCCAATTCTCCTGAGAGTGTCATATACATGAGCAGGTGTTGTTCGAACAATTAATACCAAACATACCGGCAGAAACACTGCATTGATGTAGTCATTCCGTCCCGGAACTGGAGTACACAGGTAGGGCCTGGATTTGTTTCCTGAAAAGTTATATCGAGCGATGCTTAATCATAACGTTGCAAGGTTTCCGTTAGGATTAATGTATAACTGAAGTATGTTGCGCTAACGAAATGCGAAATATATATTACATTGCAAAGACTGCAAAGTACTTGCGAGTTGTTAGATAGGATAAAGATGTTGTAACTGTATACCGGGCAGAACTCGCTGGTTTCTGTTTTTAGATGAATTCTCTGGCAGCAATGCCTCAGAAGTTGCAGCTTCTTCAAGGTCAGATGTTTGTTCTTGGAGTAACTAAAACCAAAACCAGTTGCTTCCTCTGTGTTATGCGCATATGGTTATCTTATAAAATATACCAATGATTTGTTTGATTGGCATTATTAGCAGTTGATGAGTAATAAGAAAGTAAGATTCTTTATGGATAACAAATTCTGTAATACATATGATGCGACTTTTCGGTATGGATCCTTATACAAGGATCAGAGGTAGGATATCCGTGCTCTTGCTTAACACTGGTATAAGGATCCATACCGAAACGTGGCATCATACGTAATAAAGAAGTTCTTATCCATAAAGAACGGAAACGGAAAGGCGACAGAGCTATATGAATATTTACATACTTCAAACTGCTTCTTCAGTATATCCACTTGGGGCGTTGTAAACGTCTCGCCCATGCCGAACATTTTGTCAAACTCATACGAAGTGTAGAGCGTTCCTCGACTATTGAGAGCCTCCAGGACCACGTCATGCACAAATTCATACTGTTTCTGAATGAAACATACACTTTATAACAATTTACACCGAAGCAATAAAATGATACCATGCCTAAATGCTGGCTAGCGTTCAAGATGGAGCAAGTTATTTGTCTGGATGTAAACATAATGGAAAAAAGGTTTCTGTTAAAATATGTGTCTAGATGTGTAAGGCTGTTTGAAGGAAGACATCATTGTCGGGGTGTTTCGTTATCTTCACTAATCGTCAAATTAAAAGCTCCCATCTAAGAATGCTCTGGTAAATCGACATATTTGCTAGGTTGGAGACTTAATGTACTGAACAGAATCAAGAACTCACCGCAGTCTGGACCATGTTCATCCTGTTCTCTCTCATCTTGCTGACACACATGTACACGTTGATGCGGTCACTCTCAGCTTCATCCATCAGGTAGTCCAAGGCAATGAATGCTCCTGTACGGCCAACACCAGCACTAAACATATGAAAAGAAATGAGTGGAAAACTATGCTTTTGGAATATTGAAGCAATCATTTGCTTAGCTGGACACTGTTGTTGTCACCTTCCATCTCAACACCTACATTTGACATCTCACATCTCTGATCATGTATTTTACCGACGGTGTATATCCATGGATCTTTATACAATGCCGTGGCGTGGCTTCACCCCTGTTGCTGATGCCGGAACATCCATGGGTTTTCCGTTCACTCAAGTGTGAACGGCATATGCTATAAGTCAGTCCCGTGTATACGTACGCTCTGACTTCTAGTTAATATGCCCTATGGTCCCTAGTGTGGTCATCTACCTTCAGTTGTTGGAAATCTATAGCCCATTTCTATATTGTATTGTCCTCTATAGTTTTATTGTTATTGTTTTAGAGCGAATTACTAGTTTTTTCGGTGATATCCTAGTTGGTTTTACTGCCCTTCGTTGAAAGGTTTCTATAATGTGCCATCACTTAATATGTAGTTTTGTAATTAATCATTCTCGTCACGATATGGCTGGAATATTGCCGATGTGACGATAAATGTTAAGTCACTCACTCTAGTTAACATGCTATTGACACAAGTAAATAGCAACTAGATCCTTTATAACTACAGTATGTCAGTTACCTGCAGTGCACGATCATGGGTCCCCTGACTATATCCCCCCGTCTGACCAGTTTCCAGAAGCTGACGAGGGCAGGAGCGGAAGGAACCCCATGGTCAGGCCAAGATGTGAAGTGATAGTGAGTCAAATTTCTCTGGCTACCCTGTAAACATCAAACCCACAAATGCATCGGTATGAAATGCCATGTTTTCTTGTAAACATTCCACGCTTATAATTCTAGTACAGGTTTAACTGACACTAGTTGTTAAAATGTGGCTACAGGACTATTTGACTTACCGAACGTTCGACCAGAAACGTTGAGACCGTGTAGTCAGCTCTAGCTGTCACACTTGTGCTAGTAACCTTACAAACTCCGTAGTTTTCAGTTTTGTTGATGTCAGGCCAGTATTGTTCACACTTTTTCTGGAACCATTATACAAACATGATTTTAGACTACCGTCACTGCAATTGCAATGTGTTATGAAGCAGACCCTGTGCTGTAGTCAGCAAATCAAGTGTCCCTGAACACATCCTACCTTGTTCACCTCCATCAGTCTCGTCAGCATGACTATCTGTGTGACGTCCTCCTGCCACACCATCCGCCAGAAGTCAGGGACTGTAGTCGGCTTGGGTCCTAGAAGAATCATATTATTACAAACCGATCCTCGAGGAAAGTGGGTCAGTATATGTGTTCATATACATTCATCTATACCTGTGTTTACTAACATATTGAATGAAATTTGAATGAAAGAATATATCTTACATTTTATGAAATATGATACATCATTCCGTACCTTGGGTTGCTATATACTTTTGAGCGTCATCATATCCCTGTGAAAAGATAAAGTTTGTTACACTTTGTCGTACAATCCTAACTTTAGAACTCTAGAAGTTTATTGAAATTTCCATCACCTAAATTGGATACTTACCGTTAGTTATTGAGACTGATTTTAGTTATCATATGCATGGATCCTACTCACCATGATATAGTTGGCATTAATGTAATCTTCTCCATCCGCTAGCACGACCCGCGAATCATCATCTGATCAAGTTAACTCAGCGTCAGCAACATTGGAGTACAGACATTTCAAAGTCAGATGTATTGGTTCACCATTTTCAGAACGTTTCCATAAGAGAAAACAGTTGCCGTATGGGCCTCGTATACGAGGGACTAAGTTTAGAGCCTAAAATACTTCTTACGTGTGCATGATGACAGGTACTATAATTTCGTATCGAGGAATGGTTTATATCATTCACATAATTTCCGGTCATCTGACGTCTAATCACTACCCATATTGAAACAGAAATGGATAAGCTTGCGTACACAGCAGTCATAAAGTTGTTGGTCCCGGTGAGGTACATTGAAGGACTGAGTCCTCACTACCAAGTCCAGTAAGGTTACGAAGCATGTAGTAATACTCAGAACAAAAGCAATGAGGCCATGGTTTACTTACACGCATACAGAGCACGAAAACGGTTCTTCGGCTTGTTGTCAGGTTTTGTAGAAGCTTCATGTGGATGTCGTGCACCGAAAGGGATCATCTGAGGCATATATTGACTACTTTGCGAATATCATGAGCGAGTGTCTAGACACATGGAAAACTGGTCATAAGTGAGTGAGTGAGTTTAGTTTTACGCCTTTCTCAGCAATATTCCAGCTATATGTCGGCGGTATCATAAGTCAATATCCATGTCCAAAATAACATTTGAGAATAACAACGTGTATGACGGGGATATTTAAAAATACTGGTATCCATTTATACTTATTTTACACAATTTATTCACAACGAAGATTCATATGCAAAGAATATGTCATTGGCCACTACAGAGTGGCGGCTTGATATTCCCAGAAAAATGGATGTCGGCAATGTTTAGATCGCTGGATTATTGCTTGGAAATCAAAGTCATTCAGACAGTAACGTTTAACGTGAGCACAATGGAGAGGACCAAGCAATGAACCCTCTGACAGTTAGCTAAATCTAGGTATTGGCGTCTTTGATGCCAAGATGGTCCAGTAAACCTTTAAGGCAAGTACGCCAACTAGTCATGATCACTCGTACTCTTTGGGTACGGTATACCTGGACATTTTCGAGGTACTAAACTGTCAAGGTTTGAGACCCCCAGAACTTATGAGGTGATTTACAATTTCGAGGTCTGGGGACCTAAAATGTATAAACAGTGTAGACAATTTCAATTTTGAGGTCATACGAATTTCGCACTTATCACAACGAAATACTTGCACCTATGCGTTTTTGTCGAGTAGAAAAATATTTGGATGTTCAAGCTATGTTTGTAACCAAATATTCACTAAGATATATTCACTATTGTAAAAGCTTCATTGGTTTATGTGCATAAAATGTTTGTGAATAGAGAATAGTGAAGCAAATGGTGTCACATGCTATAAGGTAGGACGTACTGTCAATTAACAAACCTCATATTCTGTTTCAAATGAGGCCTTTTCTTTCTTCTCAGATATACACTGTTTCAGATTATCCAGCAGCATGTGAGGTGGCACCCAGTTGTAGTAGGTGGCGGCAGCCTCGTTCCCTTCGTCGACCTCAGCCTCGTCTGAAAACACGTCATCCTCATCTTCTTCAGTTCCAGGTGGATCGTGGAAGGCATTTCTCGGTGATGGTGAATCTGCAATGGAATGGGTAGATCATAGCATTTCTGTCTGTAATTTAGAAGTTTTGGGGCACACTTGGTTCATTATGTTTAAGTTACGTTGCGTGTTAAATGATAATGCAAAATGGTGAGGCGGTGAAGAAGCGGTGATCAGAATAAATTTACCTTGTTTTTTTCCATCGGTACAACGCACTTCAACGCACGCAGATTTGGAGTCATCATTTTTCCGTTTCCTCCTATAAAACATGTATCCACTGAGCTCAGAATGTCAGTAAAGATGTATGATCTATAATCTAATGCAACGGCTGTGTAATAAGACAAGGAATGACGCCACATTATCAATCGTGTGAGTTTGACATGAGAGCTTATAGAATACGAGGTTTATTTAATCCATGAGCATCAGCAAACTTTTAAATGATTTGGAGCAGTTACCGTTTCAAACAAATGACAATGACCACATTAAATGCAAGGACAAAGAGAGATGCAGCTGCCCCTCCAACAATTTCCGCCAAATACCCGACATCAGCAAGACCTTTAAAAGAAGGAAGACTAATTAGTTTGAGTGTAATTGTAACACATTGCAGGTTCATATATTTTAGACTTGAAGAGAAATGAATTATCCATATGATATACAACATAGGTTGGGGTGCAGGGGCTCACCTGTAATTACTCGTTAAAAATACATTCGTATGCTGGTGCAAAGTGTCCAAAGTGAGAGGTTCTGTTCTTGTTTTGTTTCTTCTGTTCGTGCTTAAACTTCCTGTATATGTTGAATTAAAATCCCATATTGCCTTAACAGAAGGATTGATGATCTTATAAAGTCAGCTGATAAAGTGATGAACTCAGCGGAATGTTGAAACTGGTTTTAATCTTATGTCCTTGTCTTTTGGAATATATTTTGGCGTGCTGTACCAAGAAAATGTGAATGTGGGAATGACTATGGCTTGTCGCCGCTTTTAGCAGTATTCCCACTATATTATGGCCAGAAATGACCTCCACACATTGTACCCATGTCGGGAATCGAACCCGCGTCTTCGGCGTGTCGAGTAGGCGCTTTAGCCATTCGGGTACCCACCGCCCCAAGTGGGTATGGACTATGTTCTACGAAAACCAGAACGCAAAATAGCAAAGTGCACGTGTGGCAAAATGAGAAATACTCATTTGAATGTAGCCATCGTTTAGGAGTACGCTGAGCACACAGTTACAGATTGAAGCTATACGTATTTTTAATGAAAAGGCAATCTTTACTTGACCACCTGATAAAGGAGCAAGCATACGTTCCGAAACGTCGTGCTTTCACTTTTGACTTCATGAGGCCGACTGGTCTGCTTATAAATCAATGTGTGAAGAAATATTGCAGCCGCATCTTTTCATGAATGTTCCTGATCCCATTCAGCTGTTTACAGACAAACTTAGTGCCATTGCTGAAGAAACTATTCCAAAGTCCTCTGCAGTCTCGCATATCCGTAAACCATGGCTTGATATAGACTGTAAGAACTCTAGGAAGGCTAGAAAAAAGGCAAAGAAGTATTGTCGTAAACACCCTACAGTGCATAATCTCAATACCGTTAAAATAGCAAATGCCAATCCACAGCGAACTTTTAAACAAAATAAACGTCGGTTTTGGAGAAATTATGTATCTAAGATAAATTCTAGAACGCCGACAAGCCGACACACACAGACACACCAACACATGTATCAACACAAACAAGAAACCAATATACAGAACGCTCAAACACACAGATACATTTCATCAGACACCAACAGTTACACACCAATAAACTCCAACAAACAAAGAAGACACACACAGCAGAACACATACATTCACCAATACAAAAAGACACACCCAACACACCAACTCAAAAACCCAATGTCTAAGGTGTGGAACATGATACAAAGAATCAAGGGGCAAAGGTACAAATTCTGCGGTTCATCATTTGAAAGACGGAGATCAAGTGACTTACTGACAAAGCTGACATTGCAAATAAAATAGGTGAAACTCTGGCTAAACATTCTTCGTCATCGAATTACGTACCTCCGTGCCAAAAATATCAAACGCAACAAGAGCAGAAGACTATTAACTTTTCTTCCGATAATGGTGAAGACTATAACGAAATATTGTCAATTCATGAGCTCCACACTGCACTTGCCCAAGCACACGATACTGCAACATGTGTTGATAACATCCACTATCAACTCTTGAAACATCTGCCTGACTCGAGTCTGGAAACTGTACTTTCTATATTTGATGGCATATGGACTTCTGGGGACTTCCCACCTTCTTGGCGTGATGCCATCGTGGTACCAATACCTAAGCCTGGTCGAGATCATTTCGATCCTTCTAATTATATACCTATATCTTTAACCAGCTGTGTCTGTAAAACTATGGAACGTATGGTAAATAATAGATTAGTATGGTATTTGGAAACTAATAATTTAATCAGCAACATTCAATGTGGTTTCCGTAAGCACAGAAGTACTGCTGACCATTTAGTCCGTTTGGATTCATTTTGTACGAAATGCCATTGTTAATAAACAACATGCGGTGTCAATAGTTTTTGATTTAGAAAAACCATACGATGCCACATGGAAGCATGGTATTTTAAGAGATTTAGATGATTTTGGCCTGAGAGGCCGTTTGTCACATTTTATATCTCAATTTTTAAAAGGCAGACAGTTCAGGTCCGTGTGGGCCCTACCCTGTCTGACCATTATTATCAAGATCAGGGTGTACCACAAGGTAGTATCTTGTCCGTTACCTTGTTTAGCATTAAGATTAACAGTTTGTCAAAAGTTTTAAATGAGTCAATTGATGGGTCATTGTTTGTCGATGATTTCAGCATTTCGTGTCGAGGCAATAATATGCGTACAATTGAACGCCAGTTACAGCTGTGTCGTCATAAAATCCAAAATTGGTGTCTCGCGAATGGTTTCAAATTCTCAAAATCTAAGACAAATTGTATTCATTTTTGTCGGAAATATAAACCACATAAAGACCCTGAATTATTTCTTGATGGAACTCCCATTAAGTTTGTTGAACAAGCAAAATATTTGGGTCTTGTTTTTGACCATCATTTTACATATTTACCGCATATAAATCAGCTGAAGACTAAATGCTTGAAGGCATTAGACCTGTTGAAAGTCGTTGAAAGCACTCCTCCACTTGTCCAGGGCACTTATTCGCTCAAAATTAGATTATGCTTCAATTGTATATGGTGGGGCACGTAAAAGAAATTTACAAAAATTAGATACAATTCACCATGAAGGTTTAAGATTGTGTCTAGGCCCTTTCAGAACATCATCTATTTATAGCCTTTATGCAGAAGCGGATGAACCGTCTCTTCATCAGCGACGCATTAAATTATCACTTCAGTATATCACTAAGTTATGGTCAAATCCATCAAATCCTGCTTATAATACACTCTTTAATCCACAGTATGAAGAACTGTTTACACAAAACCCCAAATCCACCTTTGAGAATTCGGATGAAATCTCATGAGCTCATATTACAGCTGCAAATATTGAACTGGAGAGTGTATGTCCATGTAGGCTTTTCTCTATCCATGGCAATTTCTTCCATGGCAATTAGTGCGACCTAGAGTCATACTAGATCTTACTCATCATAAGAAATCTGACACGAATGACTTAATATACCAACAGGAATACATCCAGTTACAGAAGTAATATAATTCACATCGTTCCATATTTACTGACGGATCGAAAGATGACCGCAATGTGTCCTGTGCCACTGTTATCGGATCACACAATATCCCTTTCCGACTACCAGGCAATAGCTCCATATTCACAGCAGAATCCATGGCAATATCGACAGTCTTGGAATATGTTAAACGTCAGTCCCATCATAAACAATCTGTATTATTTTCTGATTCATTGTCATGTCTTCAGGCATTGAAAAAACATGTCTTCTGACCACCTGTCATTCTAGACATACTGGAACTATACAATAATCTTGCCACTGGCTGTTGCCTGCCGAGCCATGTTGGCACTTGCTAAATCTGTGACTTGCTAAATCTGTGACACCACTTCTTCTGCCATATAGTGATGTCAAACCTGTCATTAGATCTTATATGCGTGCCCTAATGCAAAAGAGGTGGGACACCCAGGTAGGTGTAAATAAATTACATGCAATAAAACCGAATATTTGTTACACCTACGTGGGCTGTCAGTCCAGAATTGAAGAGGTCATCATGAGACGATGTCGTATTGGCCATATAAGATATACGTATAACTATCTATTGAAAAGTGACGTTCCTGCATTTTGCATCCCTTGTGATGAAAAAATCACAGTCAAGCATATTTTGCTTGACTGTGTTGAATACTCCATCACAAGGGATAAATATTTTACATCACGAACTATAAAGGATCGTTTTAGCAATTAAAAGAATTAGATTTATTGGCTGAGTTGTAAATAAATAAATATTTTATGATTGGAAGTTTAAATTAATAACTCGGATTGGTAGTGACGGTATCCTCAAGGAAGGTTGAAGTACCGTAAAATTATTGTCCTCCTGAGAGGGTACGTATGTCCCAACACATTTCAAGTCAAATTTAATCTTCCACTGTTTTAGTTGTAGTGTTATTGTCATTTTAATTTCTGGCCAAACTTGCATAAAATCGCCAGCAGCTGAGGGGAGGGTGTAAACCCAGCTAGGGTCCATGCAGGTAGCAGAAGCACTGTAAGTCTCCATGGAACCTAATATGGTGCTTTACCTTCAGTTGTTGGTGATAATAAGCCCATTTGTACATGGTAATGTGTAAAATAGTTTTCTGTTTTTAACAATACATACTAGCTAGTTTTAATTCCTTCTTGTGATACTCTAGTTATTTTACAGTCCGTCGATAACTAGTTCTTTAACTACCTATATTTTTTGTGTATCTGCAATACTTCTCGTCACTATATGGCTGCTACATTGCCGATGTGACGTTAAATTTTAACTCACTCACTCACACACTCTTCATTTCATGCTCTTCTTATGACGCAGACCTCTTCGCCAGATCAGTCAATTAACTCAAGCACAGGCAAACCTCGCTACGAAAAGTGCGTTGCATAAAATCGACCAATACTACCCTTTCAGTCAGTACTACTGACCAGTGGCCAGTGATTTCACAAGAGTCCAGGTCTATCAAATTTATAGGACAGGAGCAATGAAAACTGAATGTATCTGACTGAAATTAGTTTCAAGAATACTGACAGTTCCATGGGGAACACGTTTCTTTAAGACACGTTTAGACACTTACTCATATAACTGATATGTGAAATTGCAGACAAACATGTCCATTTCTTGCAGTTGCCACGGCATACCGGCATCAGTACTCACGTTGTTGACATAACTTTGTGTCGTCATCCTTCCATTCTGCTGCACATCCGTTAGGACACTCCCCTGTTGTCTTGTTACAGCTGGAATCATTGAGGCAATTTCCACATCGAGAATCACAATTGTTCCCGTAGTAACCATCTTGGCATGCTGCAACGAAACGTGCATTTGCTGTTAATTCTGCCCGTTTTTGAATGACCAGCGAACCCGAAATACAACACGGACACAGATGAGGAGGTTGTTTGCTTTTGTCTCAGTAGTATATATTTTACGAGTGAAATTCAAAACCCGATCTTTATGATCTTTATGTGGACAAATACTATATGATTCTATGTGATAAGAAATGGGATCGAACTGTAATTCATAAATTTCAAAGAAAAAGTGCTCACGCTGTAGACATGACATCTACACAAACCCATAGACATTTATTGTTAACCCTGTCGATATAGATTGACCGCGTGACCAAAAATAGTCACTGATTGCATTCGTTCATTATCATAATTCCAAATCATTTCGTACACATCCCGCATTCAAACGGGAGATTCAATTATTCCTTTAATTGTCCTATGTATTTAACGCAAACCAAATGTACACACCAGAGAAAGAGTTCACACAATTCCATTTTACACACACACACACACACACACACACACACAAATAAATATATAAATAAAAAATAGAAAAAGAAAGTGTTACAACGAGGCCTTTCATGACATAAAAGAGGTCAAATAATAATTCAAAAACTTTAATAAATGTGAGTGCTCACCTTGTTGACATAACATCGTGCCGTTACTTCTCCATCCTGCTGCACATCCGTTAGGACAGGCACCGTTTGTCTTGTTACAGCCTGGACCCTTCAGGCAGTTGCCACACCTTGAGGAACAGTTGTTACCATAGGACCCATCTGGACATGCTACACAAACACACAGACAAAAAGTGTTGGTTCATCATTTAGCGTTTTCCTTCAAAACGTGATATATTCAGTTAATAGTGTTGAAGTATATCTGCCACGTTTTGAGTGACCAGCGAACCTGAAATACAAGACGAACGCAGGTGAGGTGGTTGTTTGTTTTTGTCTTAGTAGTATATATTTTACGAGTGAGAAAGGGTTCACACAATTCAATTTTATATACACACAGACAAAAAAAATAGAAAAAGAAATTGTTAGAACGAGGCCTTTCATGACAACAAAGGTCAAAAGTGTTGGTTCATCATTTACCGTTTTCCTTCAAAACGTGATATATTCAGTTAATAGTGGTGATGTATCTCTACCCTCTGCACAAATTAATTTGTGCGTTCGCGTGAAACAGAAATAACGTTAACTATACCCAGATTAGACTACAGGGTGGAGCAAGCATCATCTGTTTTTTCAGTATCACTGTAGTAAACAAGTAAACATGCGTTACAATGTATCTTGACGTTCGTATGAACTGAGCCGTGAAGGTGGACATTAGATTACGATTTGTCATGGTAACCTCATGTAACCTAAACAAAACTCAGAACAAAAATGATCGTTTAATATCAAACGTGTTTTCCTTCATTTGATATTATCATATCATGGTGCTTTACTATGTCACTAGACAATTGTCATGTCTGCTTTACGTCCCAGAAGCACCCAAACAACAATTAAAAACAAAAGAGTCTACGCCTCCTCCTCCAACCTGAAGTATTTCTGTATGAGCACACAACCTCGCCAGTAGTTTTCAGCTTGCTAAACACTACTTTGCTCTCAATTTGCTTTCATAAACTTTCTTCTTTTTTCCTTTATTCACGTCGTAAACAACGTTGTCCTATCAACTGATGCTAATCCCGAGATCGTGACGTGGACACACTTATCGGATAATCATCCTATCAACGTAATGTTTACCTTGGTGGTCATAATGCATACTTTGTATGCCTTGTCCTAAAGTATCTCTCATGACCTCCAGTCGAGAAAACTCTGCAGCAGCAGTGACCCCAGGTGTATATGATGAGGTAACACAACTTCACGGCCATGCCAATCTGGTAGCACTATTCACTATAACTATGAACTACGTCTAGATATTGTAACACGCTTTCAGAGACATGTAACAATTTCAACCTTTGTATGTACATATTCTAGGATACCAATGTTGATGATACCATTTGTTGGATAAAAGGTTGGTTGAAGTGGTCAGTTGAAGGTAAGGGAAGGAAGATAACTAGTGTCACAACTACAAATGTATGTCCTTTCTTCCAAAACCAGTTTTCATTGATTTTTATCATTTTCTGAACTCTAATGACACTAACCTTCTCAAAACAGACTAAAAGTGTTGGTCATCCTGTAAAGTGACCTTTCATGACTAGAGAACACATTGAATGAGACAGTGGACGAGAACACTACTGATGGCATTTCACACGTTGTAACAGGACGTCAGGCTAATGGTAGACTAATATATGAAATGTAGATTTTCAAATGTGGGCCAACGTCCTGCATCACAAGTGCTACCTAGTTGCGCCACAACACTAAGGTATGTCGTCATTTATCTACCATGCTGCACACCCCACAATGACATGTTCCGTTTACAACTGAAGCATTTTAACAGTATCCATACTTTGAGACACCTACTAACACGGGAGTCATGGTTACATTCTGAAAGCATATATACTCATCAAAAGTTTAGATTCATAATGACCACTTACTTCTGTCAGCTGTTATAAACTACATTTTTGAAAAATATTACACCATATTTAAAGGTACTGTTTACACGTACAGGTACAGATTCATTGTAAAACAAATTCGTTACTTTGAAAAGATTAGTGCCATGAGTTCAATTATTCACAAAATTCGATGAAAAAAGGCGCGTTCCTAACAAAAGATCATGCCAAAACACAGCTGTTCACATTCAACATGTATTCTGAATACTTAAAATAAGTAGAACTTTTGATAATATGCCTACTATGAAGTCTTCAGTGCCCACGAGACCTCAAATACTCCAAATGTACTTTACATAAAAACACGTCTTTCGAGCTCCCTACCATTCTGACTCACCTTGTTGACAGGTGAGATTCATCCATCCTGCTGCACATCCTCCAGGGCATGTACCTGTGGTTTTGTTACAAGTTGCACCACCAAGACAGTTTCCACATGGGGAGGCGCAGTTGATACCATAGAATCCGTCTGGACATGCTACACAAATATTTTACATAAGATCGTACATAGCTAACTACAAGTTCATCATTTAGCAATTCCCTTGTAAATGTGATATAATCAGTTAATAATGGTGATGTATACCTGCACCCTATACAAATTAACTGCATGAATATGGTGTTCGTGAAACTGAAATAATTATACCCAGATTAGACAACAGGCTGCAGCAAGCATATTATATTTGTTTCAATCACTATAGTAAACATGCAAGCTTGCGTTACAATGTATCTTGACGTTCGTATGAACAGAGCCGTTAAGGTGGACATTAGATTACGATTTGTCATGGTAACCTCATATAACTTAAACAGAATTCAGAATAAAACTATAATATCTACCTGTTTTTTTCGTTTGACATTGTCATATCATATTGTCTTACTGTGTTACTAGACATTTGTCATGTGTGTTTTACATCCTAAAACCACCCAACAATATATATTATTAAACATATTTGTTTTCATAAACATTCTTTTTGTTTTCTTTATTGACGCCTTAAACAACGTTGCCCTATCAACTGACGCCAATCCTGAGGTCATGTTGATCTGATGACGTGGACATACTTATCAGACAATCAGCATACCTGTACATACATAATTATGAAGTACGTCTAGACAATGTAGCACATGAGACATGAAACAATTTACACTTTTGTATGTACACATTATAGGATGCCTATGGTGATGATTTTAGTTAGTGGATGAAATGTTGGCTGGAGCGGTCAGTGGTAGGAAAAGGAAAGAAAAAACTTATTGTCACTACTACAGTTGCACATACTTTCTTCCAAAAGTCTAGACTGACTTAAAACACTCACTACATATTATGTTTAGATATATGGTAGCGACGATTGATTTCTCGACTGACCTGAGGGAACCAAGTACAAACCATATTCACATAGACTGCGCGAGGATCATGCATCATATACCTTGAACAAAACTGAGAATAAAACTGAACGTTTAATATCTAACGTGTTTTCTTTCATGTGATGTTGTCATAATATCACGCTGCTTTACTATGTCATTAGACACTTGTCATGTGTGCTTTACATCCCAGAAGCACCCAACAACATATGACAACAAGAGATTCTACGGCCTCTCCTCCAACCTGAAGTATTTCTGTCTGTAAACACAATCTGGCCAGTATTTGCCACCTTGCTACATAAACACTACTTTGCTTTCAATTTGCTTTCATCAAATTTCCTCTCTCTTTTTTCTTTATTGACATCGTAAACAACCTTGTCCTATCAACTGACGCCAATCCCGAGGTCATGATGGTCTGATGACGTGGACATACTTTGTATGCCTTGTCCTAAAGTATCTCTCATGACCTCCAGTCGACAAAAACCTGCAGCAGCAGTGATCCCAGGTGTATGTGATGATGTAAGACAACGTCACTGTCATGCCAATCAGGTAGCACTATTCACTAAAATTATGAACTACGTCTAGATCGTGTAACACGCTTTCAGAGACAAAAACCCCCCAAAACAACTTAAACCTGTGTATGCACGTATTTATAGGAAGCCCATGGTGATGATTTCAATTGTTGAAACAAAACAAAAGGTTGGCTGAAGTGGTCAGTGGAAGGTAAGGGGAGGACGAAAACTAGTGTCACAACTACGAATGTATTAAAACACTCACTACATGTTATGTATAGATATACGGTTACATCGAAGATTGATTTCTCGACTAACTTGAGGGAACCAAGTACAAACCATATTCAGAGTAACTGCACGAGGATCATGCATGATATTGCTGAAAAACATGCGCAAAGATCCTGCACGTGAACATATAGTTCGGAATTCGCATTCGCCAATATCCATTGATTTGTATCATTTTCTGAACTCTAATGACACTAATCTTTTCAACGTCACGAAACTGACTTTACATCTAAACAATATATTATTTAGACAGTATGGGATATTTTGCAAAATTCAATATATAGAACAGTTGCCTACGTTTACACTAGCGAATCTAAACTTTTGAAAGAAAGCAAAGATATTCATCCTTATGTCATCTGTTACAAGATATCTATGTTGGTGCTGAGAGACACCTATATGGATCAGATGGTCAACAGCATAACTATGTGACAGCATGAGACTTACACACAAATGCAATCACTCTTTTTCTCCGTGTCATACGCACTCACTCATTTAGCAGATCTATCACAAAATTACAAACATATAGTACTGTCACACGTGTACATTGCTACCATACATCAACTAATCTGCAGTACGGTAGAAATAGAAACAGTTGAGGAATTCAGTCAAATGTTGACAAATACCAAAATGATATTATACATTAGCCTTTAAGTTACCTTTTCGATTTATTATTTTAGCGTTGGTACTTATCTGTTTCTTTGTTGTTGCTTGTCACTGAAGAGTTGACATAGGGTCCATGCAGGCAGCATGTACTGCAAGTCCCCAGGGTCCCCAGTATGGTGATATACCTTCAGTTGCAGGTTATCTACAGCCCGTTTTTTCATGCTGTACGGTTGTCTCAGGTGAGTTATTTTTATGATAGCGTATTAGTTTTAAATAATTAGCTGTGATAATCTAGCAATTTTATTGTACTTTGATGACAGATTTGTACTTCCTATATTTATTGATTTTAATAATGACATCAATTCGTTTGTTCTCGTCACAATATGACTGCAATACTGCCAATGTGACGCTACATATTAACTCACCCACTTTTTTGGGGGGTAGGTTTACTGAAGATTTTGCTCTCTGGGAAATTAACTTGAAATGTAACTCCTCTCCTACTGTACCTTTTTGGCAGTCGGTACCATTGTATCCCGGAAAACACCCACTAGAACAGTGACCAGTGGTCTTATCACATATATCAGTACTGTTAAGGCATCGGCACTGTTTGTCACAATCTTCAGAAAACCATCCGTTACTGCAAACTGAACATAGTTACACAAAAGTCATCATCGTTTGATCGATCGAAGAATATATGAAAACTGTGAACAATGTGTGGTAGCCGTTTATCAGAAATGTAGAGGACAACAAGTAACTACTGACTCTTGTGGACATAGATTTCTCTGGCTGAAATCTGAAAATCTAGCATCCTCGTCAGCTGATAAAACATCACATAGCAATACTCAGCCATCAGAACACATACCAAATATCTGCACTTCACACAAGGTGAGGACTCTCTTGGAGCCAGGTATCCGTATTGTGACCGTGGTTCCTGTCAGTGGCTGGTGGCAGGTGACATTAACTACTGGAGGAGGATGTTCAGTTGATGACCACTTGTAACACATCTGGCTGCCCACAAGTATCTCCAGGCCGTTGTTTCTTTCCGGTTCTGCAGAGAAGAAGGAGACCCATGGTGGAGAAAAATACCTGCTTGACCTATGTCATCACCTGCTTTTCTGGGGCTCACAGTTTTTTGTCTTATATAGAACAACTCCCACGTTTACAATCGTAATTAAAAATACATACTTACAATAAAAATCTATTTCTTGAAAATTTAACGAAAAAAACTATACTCACCTAGACTAGTATGCGAGTTATTATATTTATCGTGACGAGAAAAATGAATTATCACTAATCAGTATCATCAACACTAGAAATTTTAACTCACTTACTCACTCACTGAAGATATGTGACTAGAGACCATGGGGACTTTGGATACCTGTATGAACCCACGACAGATTAATAGCATCCCATCAGCCGTGAGTGCAGTTAAATATAGCCACAACTTATGAATACGAAAATTAAAACCTCCGTACGTTTAACTTACATTAAATGTTTAGGGACTTACATACCCCCACAGGAGGACGATAATTTTGCAATATTCATGTCGTCGTATTTCAACTGAGTAGAAAGATGGCCATGCTATTGGTCACTGGATTGTGTGGCTCAGACACGATTAGTTACAGACCGTCGCTATACAACTGGAATATTGCTGAGGGCGATGTTAAAATCAATCAAGCAAGCATTCAGTCTGTTGGGTTGTTATCCTTCTGTTCATTATCGTGGTCAGCACGCAACAACAACTTTAATTCATCAGATTTCTACGGAAGCGTATTAGGGCCTACGTAGGAGATAGTAAGTCCTATGTAGGGCTAAATATCTCCTACGTAGGACATAGTATCTCCTACGTAGGACATACTATCTGCCACGTGGTACTTAATATATCCTTTTAAACGTTCGCATTATGAAGTGTGGTTATTAAATTGAGAAATGTTTGGTTATAGAGGACGATATATAGCAGAAATGCACGTCAGCCGGTATTTATGACACCAACGCAGTGTTTATACACAGTGTTATTGTGTGTGTGAGTGAGTGTGTGTGAGTGTGTGTGAGTGAGTGTGTGTGAGTGTGTGTGAGTGTGTGTGTGTGTGTGTGCGTGTGTGTGTGTGTGTGTGCGCGCGCGCGCGAGTGAGTCAGTGAGTGTGTGTGTGGTACGTTTGGGTGACGTGGACCTTGATCTAACTGCGGTTATGGGTGTTCTCTCTCACTCTTTCTCAAACACAGATGCACACACGCACGAACACACACAGACAGAGGAGGGGGAAAATGTTTCTGACAGGAAATTCTCGTTATGACACGTCCTCCGAAAGTTTTGCTTGTATTCATATGAGGCTAGGTTGGATCAGATATAACGCTCGTCTGTGGTTTATTTTTTTTGTAATTTATTCCAAGTTGACTGGTGGAAAAGTGTTGAATGCAGGGTATGGCAACAAGGAATTTCACTACAGTTGTTTGTATAAGGATAAGGATATAAGTACGCATAGATTACCACCAATAGCCACGTCTGTGCACGCAGATTGTGACTAATGTGCAACGACCTCTGAAATATCCATTGCATAATATAAAAATGTAACGAAGTGTAACAGTGAACTAACTGCAACGCGTAACAATAGGGCAAACTGAACGCGAGGCAGTAAAGTACAACAGTCGCTCCAACACATGAAAGTAACATGCAACAATTATACTACCCATCAAAAGTCTCACTTAAAACACCCACTATATGTTATATATGTATACATGGTTACAACGAAGCTGAATTTCTCCACCAACTTGGGAAACTTGCTGAAAAGCATGTTCGAATATCGTGCATGTGAACTGCTGCGTTTGGTGTAAAATGTTGATACGAATTTGCCATTTTTCACCGAGTTTAATCATTTGTTGAACGCATGATAATAATCTTGTCAACGATACGAATTTGTTTTGTTATACATCAGTTCATGTGTAAACGGTACCTTTAAACAGTATGGAATATTTTGCAAAATCTAGTTTTCAACAGTTGACTGAAGTATGCAGCTACATTTACACAAGTGAGCCTCAATTTTTGATGGGTAGTATAGTTGAACACACGAGTCTAATGGTGAGGGAAACAGTAGACTTTTAGAGGAAATGAAACCCATGGTAGTAGACTCTTAAACAGTGACTGAAACGGTAAAAAAGGAAATGGTTTCCGTGTCTGGGGGAACTAAGTTCACCATGTCAGATTAATGTATAATAACATATATCGAGCATCTCCTACAGGAGAAACTAAGTCCTACGTAGGTGATAATAAGTAGTAAGTCCTATGTAGAAGATACTAAGTCGTACGTAGGAGATACTAACGTAGGACTTACGTATGAGTAAGTCCATCTAAGGCTTAGGAATAAGACTTAGGAATAAGACATAGGAATAAGTCTATACTATCTCCTGCGTTGAAGATAATGAGACCAAAACATTTTTCACCTTGGCCCTAATATGCTTCCATAGATTTCAAAGGAATCTAACAGTTACAGCTTTGTCAGGCTGAAGCAGCAATGCGAAGGTCAAAACGAAACAAGAGACAATGCCCATACTTGAATAGACATGCTTTCCCTTCGTCGTCACAGGTTATGAAATGATATGACATTAGTGTCACTTGTAATGTCAATTTAAATACGCCACTCACTGGAAGAAACTGTCAAGTTTTGAATCCATGCATCAGTTGCCTTTGTTCAGACACCCGTGGCAGCGCCTGATTAAGCACAATTCAGTCACGAAACGATGACGGAAATAGTGAGTGAGTGAGTGAGCATGTTTTTAAGTTGCTTATAGCAATAATACAGCAATATCAGAGTGAGGGGCACCAGAAATGGCCTTCACACACTTCGAATCGAACCCGGATCTTCAGCGTGATGAACGGTGAGGCATGCCCCCTCCCCATATAAATATTATTGATCTGCGTCTGATATTACCATCTGTACTTTTCTTTGTGTGTGCACTCACCGCCCTGACGAAGATAGAGTCTGATGTGTTGTATCTTCTCTGGAACTGAAGTGTTCAGGTTCACAGTCCAGGTGGGATTTGCCTCATTTTTTGTATGAGTACAGGTTGATTCATGGAAAACCGTTGTGACGGTGCCATCTACGCCCCATTCGGCTACTGCGTATCCCTTATGATCAGAGTAGTTACTGCTCTGGTTACAGGGTCTCCGCAAAGCAATGTTTTCTGAAAATGTGAATACATAACCAGATTCACAAATGAAGTACATACATGATACTAATATGAAGTCATGATATTATTGGTATTTATTCTTTGCCTCCAACTCACCTTTCTGACAGTAAGAACCGAACCATCCTTCCTGACATCTGTCTGTATCACCGACCTGGCTACAGGGATTAGAGGGGAACACGGCACAGGCAGCAGTGGTGTCACAGTGACAATCAGCATCTGTTGATTGGTCCCACCGTTCTTAATTATTATTCTTTTATCCTTAAATTCACATTACAGTAAAATGCATTGTAAACTTTGTGAGTATGTATGTGTGTGCGTATGTGTCTGTGTGTTTGTGTGAGTGTATGCGTGTGTCTGTGTGTGTCTCTCTGTGTGTGTATGTGTGTGTGTGTGTCTGTGTGCGCGTAAGTAAGGGTGGTTCGGTGTTTAAAGCGTTTGTTTGTTACGCCGAAGTCCGTGATTCCCGAAATTGGCAGAATGTATGAAGCCGATCTCTCGTGTTTATTGCTCTAATATATCTACAAGCGTGCAAACTAAACTCAAACAGTCAGTCACGTTGGATTTCGGTGAACCACGTCAATCAAGTATGAAGTAGATATTGACACAGATTTCCTACCAGTAAGTTTCAGAGTGGCACAGACCACAAGCGGTCCCATCCAAGACCAACACATCATGGCTACCAAACTGAAAAGACAAAGTAACACGAATCGTTCAGGGTCAAAGAAAATATTATAGAGATAATTTCAAACAAGCATCAACACATATCAATGTTTGTAAGTAGCATTGCCAACATTAAAAATGAAAGTCCTGTTCTTGCAGTACGTAACTACATCTACATATAAGTGCATCAGAACTTTGTTACAAGTTCACTCTCTGTTTGTCTTGTCGCCCACTGTAGTGATGGAGCGTACTTAATGGAAGGGAAGGCGATATAGTTTGTTTAGAGTCGGGCTGGGTTTTTGCTACATGCATAATCAGTGACATACACATATCCACAAAATAAGAGTTTATAACCATTCTGGCAAAATATAATTATATAGCCCAAATCCACTTTGTCAAATTGCGCAATGCTCTCAGATGTCATGACATCTAACCCAGGTGGTCAGTCAGACGAGAGATCGTTTTAACCACTAGTCTACCCCACCGCCCCGATTCAGTAAGGGATTGTAGACACGACCTCGCTGCGTTGTCACATGTCCAATGGATTCTGCTTGGCATGTAGCACGGTACTGATTCCGGTTGGTCTTTATTCCCTATTGTATAATTGATTGTTGTCATTACATGTGGTTCAGAAAGAGGTTCCACGATAATACATACATACATGTATACTACTGGTGTGCAATTGTGTTGTGAAAGGAAGAAAACAACTATTAAGGGTATAGTATCACGTGTCATGGGGGAGTACAAAGTCTGTTTGCCATCAAAATGCAAAAATCTGTCGATTCTAGTATAGAAAGACTTTGGCTGAACACTATCATCATGCATCGATGTATCAATGTCGACGATGGGAAAACCTGAAATCAAATACGATCTATTTACAACATTAAGTTTACTTATATCTATAGTCTTATGTCCACAAATTTCCAGTGATTCGCGATTTTTATTTCCTCAAAGTATCCACTCCATTGTAACACTTTTATATGTTGGTGTATTTAGCAACGCAGACATTCCCAAACCAAATAGCCCCGAAAAGGAAATTCACTGTAATGATGGCAAATTATGTGGACAGATACAGTGGTCGTAGTTTCCTGAAAACAGCAGAGGAAAAGACTTTTTTTCAGACTACGATTTAATCTCCTTCATAAATGATAGTGCAGAAAAGCGTAAATAACAATGCATCTAGTAATATTTTCCATCACAAGGGATCAATATTTCGATGTCAGTTTCGGAATCTTTTTGAGTAAGTCATTATCTAACAACTGCATTTAGAAAAAGTAGACTTGCTGCATATTTATTTTTTAAATATGATTTGTAAATAGAAAAATATTTTTAAATTACTGAGATTGTGAGCGGCGTTAGCCTCACTGGTTGCCGAGGTAGGGTACATGTCCTCCTGAGCGAATACGTAAATCAGAAAACATTCAAGATATATCAAGTTTACCGAATGTTTTAAAACGTAGTGTTGTGATATTTTTAAGGTGTGGATAAATGCACCTACAATCACCTGTGTTTTTATAAGAATGCTGCAAATCCTGCTAGCGGCCTGCAGGCTGGTAACATACCATATATCCGAATGGTCTCTGGTGTGGTGATCTACCTTGCCTGTTGCTAGTGATCTATAGCCAGTTTTTCATTTTGTATTGTCTTCCATTACAGTATACTTTTAAGGACATGCTAGTTTTATATCTCTGTCTGTGATACACTAGTAATTTTAATTTTCTGCGTCAACAATTTATTAATTTCTGACATTTGGTCTTTTTATGATAATTGATTGTTCTCGTTAATATATGAAATATTGCAGATAAGACGACAAATGCTAGCACATTCACTCATTCATCTAGTAATATCTAGAGGTAATGCGAAAATGAAAGCACCAATACACCAGAATTTATCACATTATGATTCATCAGTCATATACACAAAACGGATTTGAAAAGAATGGAGACAACTTACCTCTCACATATTCAGCTCACGGTTGCTCAATGCAATGAACAGACATACATGTAAAGGCTACCAGGAAGCAAATTGAGTACAGGACGTAGAAAAAACAAGGTTTAGACATTGTGATTATCACTGGTCTGAAGTCTCTATGCAGACGTTTGATTTGTTATTGCAAAACAGCAATTGAGCTGTCATAGATCTCTTTGTAATACCAGAGAGCAGTTATAATGCAAGGCTGTCAATATTTATATGCGTGTACATGCCATGTTGTAAAGTGCACGTTTACTTTTTAAATTAATCAATTGCATATTTGCTGTTGTAACAGAAGTTTCAGAAACAAAACCATGCACCTTTTAAACAATGCAACGATTTATGCCCTGACGTAACATTGGACAGTCCACCGGTCTTCACACTTCTGCAAATTCACAAACACACACTCACCCATGCTAACAAACGCACGCACACGAGCGCAGGTACCAGGGAAACACCACCCACACTACTCCACCAAACCACACAACAAATCATGGGCAAACCGAATATCAATAAACCTCGGGTCGAACAACATATTATCCGATCCTGATCTACCGTCGACAGCAAGGCATAGGGTTCGCGTGAGGTTCTTCCACTTGTAAACATATCGGACTAGAGCAAAAGTATATATCTACTCACGTCTTACACCAACGGCTGACATATTCCATGTCCAGGGAACCAGGAAGTGAATCACGGGAACCCAAATGCCCTTTTATACCTGTTAGCAAGGCAGTCTATAAAAAGTGTCTATACAAATGATACAAGCATATAATGCTTTGAAAGTTTCTTTGTCGCACTTTGGTTGAAACGTCCCACTGTAAAAGGCGATGCAGACACAGAAATAGATTTGAGATGAAAACTTTCAAATTCAGAACTTAATAGATGATGATTGTGATATCCATTCCCTAATCCTCTAGTGTCACACAAAACCACACACCCACTCACACGCATTCGCGCTCGCTAACACAGTCACGCGCTCACACATACATACATACATACATACATACATACATACATACATACATACATACATACATACATACATACATACATACATACATACATACATACATACATACATACATACATACATACATACATACATACATACATACATACATACATACATACATACATACATACATACATACATACATACATACATACATACATACACGCATGCACACTGACACACACTATAGGAACACAGTGAAAGGAGTTCACCCAAAATTCCTTAGTTTGTGCAATCTGATTGTATCCACCATTTATACAGATAACATGACGGATTTGCCATGTTATCAATAGTGGAAGAAGGAAAGATTGACTAAAGTATATACATATAACATGGCGACTTACTATTTCAAAAATGGTTGATAGATAAGGATTAAGTAAGTATATAAAGGTTACATGAGAGTTTTACAAAGGTGTGTTGCAGATCTGCGAATGTCAGGTTTAGAAATATTCTTCCACAACACATGATTGTAAAGGGCGACGACATGGCAGTCACCCTCGCTGACTTGGCTGACACAAGTGATCGTATCCCAGGTGGTAGATCGATGTTCATGCTGTTGATCACTGGGTTGTCTGACAGAGATTCGGTTACCTACAGACCGACGCCATGTGGCTGGAATTGTGCTGAGTGTGGCGATAAACAAAAGACATACAAGTATGATGCTGCAACTTTGTTTGGGGTCTGTGTCAGGTTCACTGGTGGGTGATAGTGCGCGAGTCATAGAGTCATAGGCCTCCACATACATAATGCTGAAAAAATATAGAAAATATTTTGGAAATGTTATGAACACACAAACTATTTTAAGTCCAACAGCCGCCATACATATTGTTTTACTGTTATGTAGAAAGAAAAAAAACATTACTGCGTTATTTATCGGTTTAGGTAATAAAATAATCATTGTCTACTCGCACCATTCTATACATATGAGTGATTCTATTGATTATACTACTACGAAGAGAAACACTTGCGTATGGAGTTCCATGATGGCCACAATACGCCGTTACATAACGGTCGTCAAGACATGACACTTAGAATCTTAAACTACGCACGTTAACAGGGACATCTGTTGTTCCTTTTATGCGTCTTTTCTTGCTATCGGTGTGCTGTTTATAGCCTCCGTTTGGAATGTGACCACAGTTTCTTTACTGCCCTTAGTTCGTCTAACATTAAGAATGCACATCGAAATACCAGCACATTGATGACGTACAGAAATGCTTGTGTATTGACATTTTCATACACTTTATTCACTCCTCTGACAACTGTGAATAGCTTCCAATTGAGCCTGTTATTCCAATGTAGCATGTCATGCGCGTAGCAAGCCATTTCTTTCCGTGTAAGCCCGGCACGTTGAAAAGCTTATTATTTAGATAGTACTGAGGACCATCACAGGTAGAGAATGAAAACTAGGATAAAACTGTGAAATTCGACAAATTTTATGAACAATACAGTTTATAAAAACCTTCAGTAGATCACCAGCAACTGTAGTGAGCTAAAGATAACCATGCTAGGGACCGTAGGGACTAACATTACTAGTATTTGCTACCGGCATGGACCCTAGTTCGATTTACCGCATCTCTTCACCTGCAGGCGATTGGAGGAAAATTTAGCCATAATTTAAACTAACACAAATATTGCATTTAAAACATAAGAAAAGTATAACTTTACCTTGAATTTTGGGGGAATCACGTACTCTCAGAGTGAGTAGGTTGGTTGGCTAACTAACCTTGTGTGCTGGCGATGAGATGTCTCAACCTACGAACTTGGGTTTGAATCTCCCAGATAGGACTTAACACCCAAAGTACTAATGTTCTTTCCGAGAGAAGGTAATCCTCAAATCAGTGACTGAGTGAGTGTAATCCCCACATGTTTCTATTTAACATTAAGTAGCTAATTAGCTTTAAAACGTCAGTACTCTGTCCTCTCTTGTGCTCTGAAAATAGCAGAAAATCGGAATATATCAATAGTTTCCGATCTCGTCTCAAAGCCATTCTCTTTAAACGAGCATTCGACCAAGCGCATATGAGCAGGGCTTTGGATATGTAGAGCTATAGAAATGCTTAATTTGATTTTGATTTCATCTGACGACCAGGATACAAACAGCCTTCGACAGGGAGTTGTCTAAAAAGATGTTACTTTTTGAGTTCTTCAAATATAATCCCATCTTCAAACTTTTATTCCTGAACACCTGTTTTATGAAGAAAGATCGAGGGTTAGTTAAACGTACCTCGATCCAGCCCGCCTAGGTAGAATCAGTGCCAAGCAACAACAGCTGTCACCAACCAACCATTGTAACAACCAAAGCGACAGAACAATGTTTCTTAAATGATTAATTGATTGTTCCTTGTTGAACGTTAGACTCAACAATTTTCCTGCTAATGCGATCTCTAAATAATCGAGACTGGACCAGACAATCCAGTGTCAAACATCGTGAGCATCGATTAACTCAGTTGACATGTGCCGATTAAATCAGCGAGCTTTATCACCACAGCTCGAAAAATCCAGATTTCACGAAAGTGTCCTTTCCAAGTAACAGATAAGGTTGTGCCAAACGAGACTATGAGAGCAACGTCATGCAATAATTTCATTTCGCACTGACTTATCCACAGAAAAATATACGTTACCTACAAGTCATGGTTTCTTCTCCATATGCGAACCTTTCCTATTATTTCCTGGTGAAACGTATTGCATTGATAGACTAGAAACGTAACATCACCGTGTACATGACAGATCACTGAAAGAAAGGAAAAGGAGAATGTGTTTCATAAACCCGCTGCAGTATTTAAATGTCGCGTAGAGCTCGCTGGGAAGAATTTACACGAATTCATAGAAAGGATAATACTTGCACATTTGTCAGACATGATAGTATGGCTGTTACTGGACTTTATGTCTCATTTAGGTTTTCAGTTTTTCGGTTTAAAGTGTCACGCGAAATCAATAAATACGAAATGAATAATTGTAGCATTTAATAGTTTGTATTGCCTTTATCTTACCCCCAGAAGCGCCATAAATATTGGATAGCCATTGTTTCCCTTGCAACATTCTTGTCAGAACATACAACCTAAGCAGTAAGATTCTCTGACTACACAATTATCAAAAGTTCACAATCATTATTGCCTCCTCAATCACGAAATTGGCCCCTTGTCAATGAAGATGAAAGGCCCTGAAGTTTGAACCGGTGAATACGGAAATCATGTGCATATTGCTGAAGGCTTTAGATGTTTTGGCATCTTTGGCACATCATTCCACCAGAGTTAAACACAAAGCCTTTCATCAGTGCTTAATACTTTAATGCTACACAACATCTCACAATAACATTATAGAAATGAAGCTGTGTCCAACCGTGACAACACATAGCTCTGCAGGCTACAACGGACTTATACAATGTCTCTACAAAAATGAGGGAAAGAAATGGCATAATAGGGGACAGACTGATATGTTAGTTTGAAAGTGAGTGAGTGAATTTTAAAGTCACATTGGCAATATTTCAACTTTATCGTGATTAAAACTAGTTCTAAATTCATTTACATATATATGATATATGAAACCCTGTCAACGACGTTGATCACTGGATTGTCTGTCCCAGATCATTTACAGACCGCAGCCAGATACTGCTGGGTGCGGCGTAAAACTCAACTCACTGTCAATGAAGGTAAAACTAGTTCTAAATCCATTTACATATATATGATATATGAAACCTTTCAAAGACGGTAAATTAACTAGTATACATCTATTAAAAGTAGAAAACTAATATTTGGACAATGCAGTACAAAAATAAGTTCTAGATTGCCTATGACTGAACGAAGATCACCATAGCAGTGAGTGTTAAGCCAAGTTCAAAGTCACAGAACAGTACCACCATTATGTTTTACAGGGGAATTTCGGTACTACGTTGAAGTCCATTGTCGCAGCATGGATTTTTCAGATTAAATCTGCTGGGTCCATCCATATCAATGGACTTCGTACATTACAGATTGTTGTAATATGTCTTCATATCTCATCCAACGAGGAGACACGTATGTGGCATTTATGTTATGTTAGTTAAGTTCACCCTGAGCATGATACATGAATATGACAATGTGGAGTATCAAATTGTTTGCATGCATTCTTCTGTTGCTTGAACCGTTGTCCCCTCATTCAGTTTCATCCTAATCACGATCTACTGTGTTGTAGTAAGGCGTTGCACTGGCGATATGTTCATATGTTCTTTCACTTGCAGGAACCTTTGTCTTCTCGTCAAGTGTCACATAGTGCTCCTCTGACGTCTTGTTCTTCGTACTTTCGAGTTTTGCCAGCAATCTGATGAACGAAATGTGGCTATGGCTAAATATGACACGTAGGAACCGAATCCTCTACAAAACAGAAGCAGCAACTCGCTCGATACCTGTTATTCACCCGGAAGTGAAAGCACTGACGACGTAATAAAGAAAGGAACTATGGCTCCCTGCACAATAATTATATTACACAATGTGAAGGAACTGAATATGGCAGGAACCGAAGAATCTATGACAGATAAGGCAGTAAAGAGCTTAATTAAAGGTATAAAATGCGTTGTGTTATTCAATGAATAGTGGAAATAGTATTACCGTCTGATGTAAATGGTTCCACCAATCACCGTTACAATCGACAGCACAGACAGGGCCAGAGCAACTGGCAATAGCCAGTTGAATCTTTCCACCATTGTTTTCACTAAATTAAACAAATGTGAGAATGATCGACAATACATAAACGATGCATATAGAAGACAGACAATCAGAAACTGACATTGTTTGATCATCCGATAAATCAGATTCCACTGAGCATAGAAGGACAACAAGTGTGAGTGTGAGTGCACTGACAATCGGTAATATCATAAGTTCTACGAATGTTATGAATTGACAATATTTTGAAATATTTTTGCTTAATTTATCCCTGGAAACATATTCGCCTGTGCAGATTTTGTTTCTAACAGGAAAACTGCATGTGTTATAGGAATGTTGAATATATCTCCTTCCTTCAGAGCAAAGAAACTGAAAAGTTGGTAATCAATGACACACGCACACATAATCCAGCTGTTCCCATTTGACTTTTGTATTCAATGGCATGTTAAAATCAATTTAAAAATATTAAATATAAATAAAATATATAACCCAAATGACACTGGCACAGTAGAAAATATCAAATGCTTCCATTGATCTGTGGATAACTTACATGACCAAATATACTCACTGAAATAGATGTGAATGCAAATGTTGGTTCATTAACCTTTTATGGAAGAGCATTTTTATATCTCATTCAGTTGATATTATCAGTACTCACTTTGTAGGCATGTGTCGTCATTGATCCTCCCTGCTGCAAATCCTCTAGGACAAGTTCCGTTTTTCTTGTCACAGCTGACACTATCCCAACAGTTTCCACACTGAGAAGCACAGTTGGTGCCATAGAAACCATCCGGACATCCCGTAAATATCCACATACATACTCAAAACATGGATTTACGTTACCGATTTCATTATGTAATACAGAAATATCATAGGAAACAGAAAATAAGAAAGTAAAGGTGGGTTGAAAAGGAAACCGAACACGAAAGTTTCATAACATATGTACAGTATTTGATTAAAGGATTATCAAATTAAACAGACTAAACAGCCAAAAAGACCCTTGTATTAATCATTCATAACAAGAACTCATTTCTCATGACATCCTCTACAAAATACTATAAACAATCTATACCACTTAGGGTGGCGGGGTAGCGCACTGGATAAAGAATTCGCTCGTCATGTCGAAGACATGGGTTCGATGCCCAACATGGGTAACATGTGTGAAGCCCATTTCCGCTGCTCTGATATTGGTGAAATATTGCTAAAAGTAGCATAAAACCATATGCATTCACCCACTTGCTAAACAGGTGCCACTACAAGATCTTCTAGGCTGGAGAAGCTACAAAGAATTTGGAGCCTTTCTAATTAGTTAAAGTCGGACGTCATAGACAATATACTCTGATATGGGTCCATGTTTTTACATCGTTGCTATGGGTATGACCAATACCAGGTGATTATCATAGACACTGTACAGTGAAGGGTGAGTTTCGGTGTTGAACAAACACAAGCTCAGTTTCTAACTATTCCAATGTCCACTAAAATCATGAACTGAATGAACAAATTATCATCATCCAGTCATGTTGCCATGGAGATGAGTCTTAACTGAAATCCAGTCCTCTGCGTAATTCATAGAAACTTATTCTTACTGCCCTTATGGAGAGCAGATAAGCCCAATAAAATCATGAAATGGATTAAAGGATTATCATAATCACGATGCCATGGAAATGTGTGTCACATGTGAGATATTTCCTTTAGTAATCGCCAGATCCTTAATATGGACAGGCGTTCATGCAGGTCATTAACAAGTACGATAGTTAGACTAATAAGCGCTCTATGAGAACTCTGTTGTTACCATAGGAACCCATGCTGCACAAACACACAGACAAAAAGTGTTTTCCATCCATAAAGAGACCTTCCATGACAAAGGAATTCATTGAATGAGACAGTGGACTAGTACACTATTGATGGAATTTGACTCACTGCAAGAAGACATTAGGCCAAGTGTAGCCTAACATATCAAAAAAGACTTTCAAATATGGACCAGCGTCCTACATCATAAGCGCAACAGAGCTGCCTCACAGCACTAATGTATGCCGTCATTTATCCATGACATGTTCCGTTTACAAATGAAACACTTTCGACAGCATCCATACTTTGAGACACCTACTACCATGGGAGTCATGTTTACATTCTGAAAGCATATCCACTCATCAAAAGTTTAGTTCACGCGTGTTACGATGGCCACTTACTTCCATCAACTGTTCTAAACTACAATTTGCAAAAACATTCCATCCTTTTCAAAGGTATTATATAGACCTACAGGCACAAATTCGTTACCTTGAAAGGATGAGTGAAATGAGTTAAATACATTATGAAATTCGATGAAAAAGGCGCGTTCTTAACGAAACATCATGACAAAAGGCATCTGTTTACATGCACGATGTCTTCTGAATGGTTAAAATGAGTACAAACGTTTGATAGGGAAAGTCTTGAGTGGCCATGAGACCTCCAACACTCCAAATGCACCATACGGAAAAACACGTCTTTCGAGCTCCCTACCATTCTGACTCACCTTGTTGACAGGTGAGGTTCATCCATCCTGCTGCACATCCTCCAGGGCATGTACCTGCAGTTTTGTTACAAGTGGCACCACCAAGACAGTTTCCACATCGAGAGGCGCACTTGATGCCATAGAAACCGTCTGGACATGCTACACACATACATAAGATCGTACATGTTTAGATACAAGTTCGAGATTTATCGTTTTCGTTGTAAAAGCGACAAAACCATTCAATGGCATGTGTACGTTTACACGTAAAGACACCGATTTATTGTAAAAGAAATTCATCACGCTGAAAAAGATTAGTGCCATGGGTTCAATAAATCACGAAATTCGATGAAAAAAAGTGCGTTCCTAACAAAACATCGTGCCAAGACGCCGCTGTTCACATGCAACATACATTCTGAATGGTGTTAAAATGAGTATAAATAATATGCCTATTATGAAGTCTTCAGTGTCCACGAGACCTCAAATAATCCAAATGTACCTAACAGAAAAACACGTCTTTCCTGCTCCTTACCATTCTGACTCACCTTGTTGACAGGTGAGGTTCATCCATCCTGCTGCACATCCTCCAGGGCATGTACCTGTGGTTTTGTTACAAGTGGCACCACCAAGACAGTTTCCACATGGGGAGGCGCAGTTGATACCATAGAAACCGTCTGGACATGCTACACAAATGCATGAGATCGTACACGTTTAGATACAAGTTCGCTACAAAAATATTTCACATGAGATCGTACATAGCTAACTATAAGTTCATCATTTAGCAATTCCCTTGTAAAAGTGATATAATCAGTTAATAATTGTGATGTATACCTGCACACTACACGACTTAACTTCATGAATATGGTGTGCGTGAAACAAAAATAATTATACCCAGATTAGACTACAGGCTGCTGCAAGCATATTTTATTTGTTTCAGTCACCGTGGTAAACATGTAAGCTTGCGTTGCAATGTATCTTGACGTTCGTATGAACTGAGCTGTTAAGGTAGACATTAGATTACGATTTGTCATGGTAACCACATATAACTTAAACAAAATTCAGAATAAAACTATAATATCTACCTGTTTTTTCGTTTGACATTGTCTTATCACATTGTCTTACAATGCTACTAGACATTTGTCATGTGTGTTTTACATCCTAAAACCATCTAACAATATATAAACATATCTGTTTTCATAAACATTCTTCTTGTTTTCTCTATTGATGACTTAAACAACGTTGCCCTATCAACTGACGCCAATCCTGAGGCCATGTTGATCTGATGAGGTGGACATACTTATCAGACAATCAGCATACCCGTGCATACATAATTATGAAGTACGTCTAGACAATGTAGCATGCTTTCAGAGACATGAAACAATTTACACTTTTGTATGTACACATTATAGGATGCCTATGGTGATGATTTCAGTTGGTGGATAAAAGGTTGGCTGAAGCGGTCAGTGGTAGGTAAAGGAAAGAAAAAACTTATTGTCACTACTACAGTTGCACATACTTTCTTCCAAAAGTTTAGACTGACTTAAAACACTCACTATACGTTATGTTTAGATATATGGCTACATCGACGATTGAGTTCTCTACTGACCTGAGGGAACCAAGTACAAACCATATTCACATTAACTGCGTGAGGATCATGCATCATGTACCTTAAACAAAACTGAGAATAAAACTGAACGGTGTATATCTAACGTGTTTTCTTTCATGTGATATTGTCATAATATCACGTTGCTTTACTATGTCACTAGACATTTGTCATGTGTGGTTTACATCCCCGAAGCACCCAAACAACAATTTGTTTTCATCAAATTTCCTCTCTTTTTTTCTTTATTGACGTCTTAAACAACGTTGTCCTATCAACTGACGCCAATCCTGAGGTCAAGTTGGTCTGACATACTTATCAGATAATCATCATACCAGTGCAATGTTTACCTTGGTAGTCATAATGCATACTTTGTATGCCTTGTCCTAAAGTATCTCTCATGAACTCCAGTCGACAAAAAACCTGCAGCAGCAGTGATCCCAGGTGTATATGATGATGTAAGACAACTTCACTGTCATGCCAATCAGGTAGCACTATTCACGATAATTATGAACTACGTCTAGATGGTGTAACACGCTTTCAGAGACAAAAAATTCAACCTTTGTATGTACGCATTATAGGATGCCCATGGTGATGTTTTCAATTGTTGGATAAAAGGTTGGCTAAAGTGGTCAATGGAAGGTGAGTGGAGGAAGAAAACTAGCGTCACAACCACGAATGTATATACTTTCTTCCAAAAGCTTAGATTCACTTAAACCACTCACTACTTGTTATGTATAGATATACGGTTACATCGAAGATTGATTTCTCGACTAACTTGAGGGAACCAAGTACAAACCATATTCAGATTAACTGCACGAGGATCATGCATGATATTGCTGAAAAGCATGTGCAAAGATCCTGCACATGAACATATTGTTCGGAATTCGCATTCGCCAATATCCATTGATTTGTATCATTTTCTGAAGTCTAATAACATTAATCTTTTCAACGTCACGAAACTGACTTTACATCTAAGCAATACATTTAGACAGTATGGAATATTTTGCAAAATTAACTATAGAACAGTTGTCTACGTTTACACTAGTGAGTCTAACCTTTTGAAAGGAAGCATAGATATTCATCCTTGTGTCATCTCGTTACAAGTTATCTATGTTGGTGTTGAGAGACACCTATATGGATCAGATGGTCAACAGCATAACTATGTGACAGCATGAGACTTACACACAAATGTAATCACTCTTTTTCTCCTTGTCATACGCACTCACTCATTTAGCAGATCTATCACAAAATGACAAACATACAGTCCAGTCATACGTGTACATTGCTACAATACACCAACTAATCTGCAGTAAGGTAGAAAATAGAAACAATTGAGGAATTCAGTCAAATGTTGGCAATTACCCAAATGATATTATACAATAGCCTTTAAGTTACCTTTTCGATTTATTATTTTAGCGTCGGCACTTATCTGTTTCTTTGTTGTTGCTTGTCACTGAAGAGTTGACATAGGGTCCATGCAGGCAGCATGTACTGCAAGTCCCCAGGGTCCCCAGTGTGGTGATATACCTTCAGTTGCAGGTTATCTACAGCCCTTTTTTTCATGCTGTACGGTTGTCTCAGGTGAGTTATTTTTATGATAGCGTATTAGTTTTAAATAATTAGCTGTGATAATCTAGTATTTTTATTGTACTTTGATGACAGATTTTTACTTCCTATATTTATTGATTTTAATAATGACATCAATTCGTTTGTTCTCGACACGATATGGCTGCAATACTGCCGATGTGACGCTAAATATTAACTCACTCACCCACTTTCTCTTTTTTTTGCGGGGTAGGTTTAGTCGGATAACTGACAAACTAATACAGACATACGCAGAACATCGTCCCCACGGTGTTCTTGGAAATGAAGATTTTGCTCTGTGGGAAATTAACCTGGAATGTAACTCCGCTCCTACTGTACCTGTTTGACAGTCGGTACCAGTATATCCCGGAAAACATCCACTAGAACAGTGACCAGTGATTTTGTCACATACATCAGTCCTTTGAAGGCATAGGCACTGTTTGTCACAATCTTCAGAAAACCATCCGTTACTGCAAACTGAACATAGTTACACAAAAGTCATCATCATTTGATCCATGGAAGAATATATGAAAACTGTGAACAATGTGTGGTAGCCGTTTATCAGAAATGTAGAGGACAACAAGTAACTTCTGACTCTTGTGGACATAGATTTCTCTGGTTGAAATCTGAAAATCTAGCATCCTCGTCAGCTGATAAAATATCACATAGCAATACTCAGCCATCAGAACACATACCAAATATCTGCACTTCGCACAAGATGAGGACTTTCTTGGAGCCAGGTATCCGTATTGTGACCGTGGTTCCTGTCAGTGGCTGGTGGCAGGTGACATTAACTACTGGAGGAGGATGTTCAGTTGATGACCACTTGTAACACATCTGGCTGCCCACAAGTATCTCCAGGCCGTTGTTTCTTTCCGGTTCTGCAGAGAAGAAGGAGACCCATGGTGGAGAAAAATACCTGCTTGACCTATGGCATCAACTGCTTTTCCGGGGCTCACAGTTTTTTGTCTTATATAGAACAACTCCCACGTCTACAATCGTAATTAAAAATACATACTTACAATAAAAATCTTTTTCTTGAAAATTTAACGTAAAAACTATACTCACCTAGACTAGTATGCGAGTTATTATATTTATCGTGACGAGAAAAATGAATTATCACTAATCAGTATCATCAACACTAGAAATTTTAACTCACTTACTCACTCACTGAAGGTATGTGACTAGAGACCATGGGGACTTTGGATACCTGTATGAACCCACTACAGCCGTGAGTGCAGTTAAATATAGCCACAACTTATGAATACGAAAATTAAAACTTCCGTACGTTTAACTTACAATAAATGTTTAGGGACTTACATACCCCCACAGGAGGACGATAATTTTGCAATATTCATGTCATCGTATTTCAACTGAGTAGAAAGATGGCCATGCTATTGGTCACTGGATTGTGTGGCTCAGACACGATTAGTTACAGACCGTCGCTATACAACTGGAATATTGCTGAGGGCGATGTTAAAATCAATCAAGCAAGCATTCAGTCTGTTGGGTTGTTATCCTTCTGTTCATTATCGTGGTCAGCACGCAACAACAACTTTAATTCATCAAGCGTATTAGGGCCTACGTAGGAGATAGTAAGTCCTATGTAGGGCTAAATATCTCCTACGTAGGACATAGTATCTCCTACGTAGGACATACTATCTGCCACGTAGTACTTAATATATCCTTTTAAACGTTCGCATTATGAAGTGTGGTTATTAAATTGAGAAATGTTTGGTTATAGAGGACGATATATAGCAGAAATGCACGTCAGCCGGTATTTATGACACCAACGCAGTGTTTATACACAGTGTTATTGTGTGTGTGAGTGAGTGTGTGTGAGTGAGTGTGTGTGTGTGTGTGTGTGTGTGTGTGTGTGTGTGTGTGTGTGTGTGTGTGTGTGTGTGTGTGTGTGCGCGCGAGTGAGTCAGTGAGTGTGTGTGTGGTACGTTTGGGTGACGTGGACCTTGATCTAACTGCGGTTATGGGTGTTCTCTCTCACTCTTTCTCAAACACAGATGCACACACGCACGAACACACACAGACAGAGGAGGGGGAAAATGTTTCTGACAGGAAATTCTCGTTATGACACGTCCTCCGAAAGTTTTGCTTGTATTCATATGAGGCTAGGTTGGATCAGATATAACGCTCGTCTGTGGTTTATTTTTTTGTAATTTATTCCAAGTTGACTGGTGGAAAAGTGTTGAATGCAGGGTATAGCAACAAGGAATTTCACTACAGTTGTTTGTATAAGGATAAGGATATAAGTACGCATAGATTACCACCAATAGCCACGTCTGTGCACGCAGATTGTGACTAATGTGCAACGACCTCTGAAATATCCATTGCATAATAGAAAAATGTAACGAAGTGTAACAGTGAACTAACTGCAACGCGTAACAATAGAGCAAACTGAACGCGAGGCAGTAAAGTACAACAGTCGGTCCAACACATGAAAGTAACATGCAACAATTATACTACCCATCAAAAGTCTCACTTAAAACACCCACTATATGTTATATATGTATACATGGTTACAACGAAGCTGAATTTCTCCACCAACTTGGGAGAAACAGCTGCAACACTTATGCAGATTAATTGCACGAGGATGATTCATCAAACTGCTGAAAAGCATGTTCGAATATCGTGCATGTGAACTGCTGCGTTTGGTGTAAAATTTTGATACGAATTTGCCATTTTTCACCGAGTTTAATCATTTGTTGAACGCATGATAATAATCTTGTCAACGATACGAATTTGTTTTGTTATACATCAGTTCATGTGTAAACGGTACCTTTAAACAGTATGGAATATTTTGCAAAATCTAGTTTTCAACAGTTGACTGAAGTATGCAGCTACATTTACACAAGTGAGCCTCAATTTTTGATGGGTAGTATAGTTGAACACACGAGTCTAATGGTGAGGGAAACAGTAGACTTTTAGAGGAAATGAAACCCATGGTAGTAGACTCTTAAACAGTGACTGAAACGGTCAAAAAGGAAATGGTTTCCGTGTCTGGGGGAACTAAGTTCACCATGTCAGATTAATGTATAATAACATATATCGAGCATCTCCTACAGGAGAAACTAAGTCCTACGTAGGTGATAATAAGTAGTAAGTCCTATGTAGAAGATACTAAGTCGTACGTAGGAGATACTAACGTAGGACTTACGTATGAGTAAGTCCATCTAAGGCTTAGGAATAAGACTTAGGAATAAGACATAGGAATAAGTCTATACTATCTCCTGCGTTGAAGATAATGAGACCAAAACATTTTTCACCTTGGCCCTAATATGCTTCCATAGATTTCAAAGGAATCTAACAGTTACAGCTTTGTCAGGCTGAAGCAGCAATGCGAAGATCAAAACGAAACAAGAGATAATGCCCATACTTGAATAGACATGCTTTCCCTTCGTCGTCACAGGTTATGAAATGATATGACATTAGTGTCACTTGTAATGTCAATTTAAATACGCCACTCACTGGAAGAAACTGTCAAGTTTTGAATCCATGCATCAGTTGCCTTTGTTCAGACACCCGTGGCAGCGCCTGATTAAGCACAATTCAGTCACGAAACGATGACGGAAATAGTGAGTGAGTGAGTGAGCATGTTTTTAAGCTGCTTATAGCAATAATACAGCAATATCAGAGTGAGGGGCACCAGAAATGGCCTTCACACACTTCGAATCGAACCCGGATCTTCAGCGTGATGAACGGTGAGGCATGCCCCCTCCCCATATAAATATTATTGATCTGCGTCTGATATTACCATCTGTACTTTCCTTTGTGTGTGCACTCACCACCCTGACGTAGATAGAGTCTGATGTGTTGTATCTTCTCTGGAACAGAAGTGTTCAGGTTCACAGTCCAGGTGGGATTTGCCTCATTTTTTGTATGAGTACAGGTTGATTCATGGAAAACCGTTGTGACGGTGCCATCTACGCCCCATTCGGCTACTGCGTATCCCTGCCGGTCAGAGTAGTTACTGCTCTGTTTACAGGGTCTCCGCAAAGCAATGTTTTCTGAAAATGTGAATACATAACCAGATTCACAAATGAAGTACATACATGATACTAATATGAAGTCATGATATTATTGGTATTTATTCCTTGCCTCCAACTCACGTTTCTGACAGTAAGAACCGAACCATCCTTCCTGACATCTGTCTGGATCACCGACCTGGCTACAGGGAGTAGAGGGGAACACGGCACAGGCAGCAGTGGTGTCACAGTGACAATCAGCATCTGTTGATTGGTCCCACCGTTCTTAATTGTTATTCTTTTATCCTTAAATTCACATTATAG
Organism: Haliotis asinina; assembly: GCF_037392515.1. NCBI lineage: Eukaryota > Metazoa > Mollusca > Gastropoda > Lepetellida > Haliotidae > Haliotis > Haliotis asinina. The sequence goes on along the minus strand of NC_090288.1, from coordinate 46,217,137 downwards.
TAAAATGCATTGTAAACTTTGTGAGTATGTATGTGTGTGCGTATGTGTGTGTGTGTGTTTGTGTGAGTGTATGTGTGTGTCTGTGTGTGTGTCTGTTTGTGTGTGTATGTGTGTGTGTCTGTGTGCGTAAGTAAGGGTGGTTCAGTGTTTAAAGCGTTTGTTTGTTACGCCGAAGTCCGTGATTCCCGAAATTGGCAGAATGTATGAAGCCGATCTCTTGTGTTTATTGCTCTAATATATCTACAAGCGTGCAAACTAAACTCAAACAGTCAGTCACGTTGGATTTCGGTGAACCACGTCAATCAAGTATGAAGTAGATATTGACACAAATTTCCTACCAGTAAGTTTCAGAGTGGCACAGACCACAAGCGGTCCCATCCAAGACCAACACATCATGGCTACCAAACTGAAAAGACAAAGTAACACGAATCGTTCAGGGTCAATGAAAATATTATAGAGTTAATTTCAAACAAGCATCAACACATATCAATGTTTGTAAGTAGCATTGCCAACATTAAAAATGAAAGTCCTGTTCTTGCTTTACTTAACTACATCTACATATAAGTACATCAGAACCTTGTTACAGGTTCACTCTCTGTTTGTCTTGTCGCCCACTGGAGTGATGGAGCGTACTTAATGGAAGGGAAGACGATATAGTTTGTTTAGAGACGGGCTGGGTTCTTGCTACATGCATAATCAGTGACATACACATATCCACAAAATAGAAGTATTTAACCATTCTGGCAAAATATATATAGCCCAAATCCACTTTGTCAAATTGCGCAATGCTCTCAGATGTCATGACATCTAACCCAGGTGGTCAGTCAGACGAGAGATCGTTTTAACCACTAGTCTACCCCTCCGCCCCGATTCAGTAAGGGATTGTAGACACGACCTCGTTGCGTTGTCACATGTCCAATGGATTCTGCTTGGCATGTAGCACGGTACAGATTCCGGTTGGTCTTTATTCCCTATTGTATAATTGATTGTTGTCATTACATGTGGTTCAGAAAGAGGTTCCACGATAATACATACATACATGTATACTACTGGTGTGCAATTGTGTTGTGAAAGGAAGAAAACAACTATTAAGGGTATAGTATCACGTGTCATGGGGGAGTACAAAGTCTGTTTGCCATCAAAATGCAAAAATCTGTCGATTCTAGTATAGAAAGACTTTGGCTGAACACTATCATCATGCATCGATGTATCAATGTCGACGATGGGAAAACCTGAAATCAAATACGATCTATTTACAACATTAAGTTTACTTATATCTATAGTCTTATGTCCACAAATTTCCAGTGATTCGCGATTTTTATTTCCTCAAAGTATCCACTCCATTGTAACACTTTTATATGTTGGTGTATTTAGCAACGCAGACATTCCCAAACCAAATAGCCCCGAAAAGGAAATTCACTGTAATGATGGCAAATTATGTGGACAGATACAGTGGTCGTAGTTTCCTGAAAACAGCAGAGGAAAAGACTTTTTTTCAGACTACGATTTAATCTCCTTCATAAATGATAGTGCAGAAAAGCGTAAATAACAATGCATCTAGTAATATTTTCCATCACAAGGGATCAATATTTCGATGTCAGTTTCGGAATCTTTTTGAGTAAGTCATTATCTAACAATTGCATTTAGAAAAAGTAGACTTGCTGCATATTTATATTTTGAATATGATTTGTAAATAGAAAAATATTTTTAAATTACTGAGATTGTGAGCGGCTTTAGCCTCACTGGTTGCCGAGGTAGGGTACATGTCCTCCTGAGCGAATACGTAAATCAGAAAACATTCAAGATATATCAAGTTTACCGAATGTTTTAAAACGTAGTGTTGTGATATTTTTAAGGTGTGGATAAATGCACCTACAATCACCTGTGTTTTTATAAGAATGATGCAAATCCGGCTAGCGGCCTGCAGGCTGGTAACATACCATATATCCGAATGGTCTCTGGTGTGGTGATCTACCTTGCCTGTTGCTAGTGATCTATAGCCAGTTTTTCATTTTGTATTGTCTTCCATTACAGTATACTTTTAAGGACATGCTAGTTTTATATCTCTGTCTGTGATACACTAGTAATTTTAATTTTCTGCGTCAACAATTTATTAATTTCTGACGTTTGGTCTTTTTATGATAATTGATTGTTCTCGTTAATATATGAAATATTGCAGATAAGACGACAAATGCTAGCACATTCACTCATTCATCTAGTAATATCTAGAGGTAATGCGAAAATGAAAGCACCAATACACCAGAATTTATCACATTATGATTCATCAGTCATATACACAAAACGGATTTGAAAAGAATGGAGACAACTTACCTCTCACATATTCAGCTCACGGTTGCTCAATGCAATGAACAGACATACATGTAAAGGCTACCAGGAAGCAAATTGAGTACAGGACGTAGAAAAAACAAGGTTTAGACATTGTGATTATCACTGGTCTGAAGTCTCTATGCAGACGTTTGATTTGTTATTGCAAAACAGCAATTGAGCTGTCATAGATCTCTTTGTAATACCAGAGAGCAGTTATAATGCAAGGCTGTCAATATTTATATGCGTGTACATGTCATATTGTAAAGTGCACGTTTACTTTTTAAATTAATCAATTGCATATTTGCTGTTGTAACAGAAGTTTCAGAAACAAAACCATGCACCTTTTAAACAATGCAACGATTTATGCCCTGACGTAACATTGGACAGTCCACCGGTCTTCACACTTCTGCAAATTCACAAACACACACTCACCCATGCTAACAAACGCACGTACACGAGCGCAGGTACCAGGGAAACACCACCCACACTACTCCACCAAACCACACAACAAATCATGGGCAAACCGAATATCAATAAACCTCGGGTCGAACAACATATTATCCGATCCTGATCTACCGTCGACAGCAAGGCATAGGGTTCGCGTGAGGTTCTTCCACTTGTAAACATATCGGACTAGAGCAAAAGTATATATCTACTCACGTCTTACACCAACGGCTGACATATTCCATGTCCAGGGAACCAGGAAGTGAATCACGGGAACCCAAATGCCCTTTTATACCTGTTAGCAAGGCAGTCTATAAAAAGTGTCTATACAAATGATACAAGCATATAATGCTTTGAAACTTTCTTTGTCGCACTCTGGTTGAAACGTCCCACTGTAAAAGGCGATGCAGACACAGAAATAGATTTGAGATGAAAACTTTCAAATTCAGAACTTAATAGATGATGATTGTGATATCCATTCCCTAATCCTCTAGTGTCACACAAAACCACACACCCACTCACGCGCATTCGCGCTCGCTAACACAGTCACGCGCTCACACATACATACATACATACATACATACATACATACATACATACATACATACATACATACATACATACATACATACATACATACATACATACATACATACATACATACATACATACATACATACATACATACATACATACATACATACATACATACATACACGCATGCACACTAACACACACTATAGGAACACAGTGAAAGGAGTTCACCCAAAATTCCTTAGTTTGTGCAATCTGATTGTGTCCACCATTTATACAGATAACATGACGGATTTGCCATGTTATCAATAGTGGAAGAAGGAAAGATTGACTAAAGTATATACATATAACATGGCGACTTACTATTTCAAAAATGGTTGATAGATAAGGATTAAGTAAGTATATAAAGGTTACATGAGAGTTTTACAAAGGTGTGTTGCAGATCTGCGAATGTCAGGTTTAGAAATATTCTTCCACAACACATGATTGTAAAGGGCGACGACATGGCAGTCACCCTCGCTGACTTGGCTGACACAAGTGATCGTATCCCAGGTGGTAGATCGATGTTCATGCTGTTGATCACTGGGTTGTCTGACAGAGATTCGGTTACCTACAGACCGACGCCATGTGGCTGGAATTGTGCTGAGTGTGGCGATAAACAAAAGACAAACAAGTATGATGCTGCAACTTTGTTTGGGGTCTGTGTCAGGTTTACTGGTGGATGATAGTGCGCGAGTCATAGAGTCATAGGCCTCCACATACATAATGCTGAAAAAATATAGAAAATATTTTGGAAATGTTATGAACACACAAACTAATTTAAGTCCAACAGCCGCCATACATATTGTTTTACTGTTATGTAGAAAGAAAAAAAAAACATTACTGCGTTATTTATCGGTTTAGGTAATAAAATAATCATTGTCTACTCGCACCATTCTATACATATGAGTGATTCTATTGATTATACTACTACGAAGAGAAACACTTGCGTATGGAGTTCCATGATGGCCACAATACGCCGTTACATAACGGTCGTCAAGACATGACACTTAGAATCTTAAACTACGCACGTTAACAGGGACATCTGTTGTTCCTTTCATGCGTCTTTTCTTGCTATCGGTGTGCTGTTTATAGCCTCCCGTTTGGAATGTGACCACAGTTTCTTTACTGCCCTTAGTTCATCTAACATTAAGAATGCACATCGAAATACCAGCACATTGATGACGTACAGAAATGCTTGTGTATTGACATTTTCATACACTTTATTCACTCCTCTGACAACTGTGAATAGCTTCCAATTGAGCCTGTTATTCCAATGTAGCATATCATGCGCGTAGCAAGCCATTTCTTTCCGTGTAAGCCGGGCACGTTGAAAAAGCTTATTATTTAGATAGTACTGAGGACTATCACAGGTAGAGAATGAAATGAAAACTAGGATAAAACTGTGAACTTCTACAAATTTTATGAAAAATACAGTTTATAAAATCCATCTGTAGATCACCAGCAACTGTAGTGAGCTAAAGATAACCATGCTAGGGACCGTAGGGACTAACATTACTAGTATTTGCTACCGGCATGGACCCTAGTTTGATTTACCGCATCTCTTCACCTGCAGGCGATTGGAGGAAAATTTAGCCATAATTTAAACTAACACAAATATTGCATTTAAAACATAAGAAAAGTATAACTTTACCTTGAATTTTGGGGGAATTACGTACCCTCAGAGTGAGTAGGTTGGTTGGCTAACTAACCTTGTGTGCTGGCGATGAGATGTCTCAATCTACGCACTTGGGTTTGAATCTCCCAGATGGGACTTAACACCCAAAGTACTAATGTTCTTTCCGAGAGAAGGTAATCCTCAAATCAGTGACTGAGTGAGTGTAATCCCCACATGTTTCTATTCAACATTAATTAGCTAATTAGCTTTAACACTTCAGTACTCTGTCCTCTGTTGTGCTCTGAAAATAGCAGAAAATCGGAATGTATCAATAGTTTCCGATCTCGTCTCAAAGCCATTCTCTTTAAACGAACATTCGACTAAGTGCATATGAGCAGGGCTTTGGATATGTAGCGCTATAGAAATGCTTAATTTGATTTTGATTTCATCTGACGACCAGGATACAAACAGCCTTCGACAGTGAGTTGTCTAAAAAGATGTTACTTTTTGAGTTCTTCAAATATAATCCCATCTTCAAACTTTTATTCCTGAACACCTGTTTTATGAAGAAAGATCGAGGGTTAGCTAAACGTACCTCGATCCAGCCCGCCTAGGTAGAATCAGTGCCAAGCAGTAACAGCTGTCACCAACCAACCATTGTAACAACCAAAGCGACAGAACAATGTTTCTTAAATGATTAATTGATTGTTCCTTGTTGAACGTTAGACTCAACAATTTTCCTGCTAATGCGATCTCTAAATAATCGAGACTGGACCAGACAATCCAGTGTGAAACATCGTGAGCATCGATTAACTTAGTTGACATGTGCCGATTAAATCAGCGAGCTTTATCACCACAGTCCGAAAAATCCAGATTTCACGAATGTGTCCTTTCCAAGTAACGGATAAGGTTGTGCCAAACGAGACTGTGAGAGCAACGTCATGCAATAATTTCATTTCGCACTGACTTATCCACAGAAAAATATACGTTACCTACAAGTCATGGTTTTTTCTCCATATGCGAACCTTTCCTATTATTTCCTGGTGAAACGTATTGCATTGATAGACTAGAAACGTAACATCACCGTGTACATGACAGATCGCTGAACGTCGACCAGAAACAAAGCATTAATGCAGCGTCCAGCATTTAAATTTCGCGTAGAGCTCGCTGGAAAGAATTTACAAGAATTCATAGAAAGGATGCGTAGTCATGATGTATATTACTTGGACATTTGTCAGACATGATAGTATGTCTGTTACTGGATTTTATGTCTCTTTTAGGTTTCAGGTTTTCGGTTTCAAGTGTGAAGTGAAATCAACAAATTACAAAATGAATAATTGTAAAATTTAATAGTTTGTATTGCCTTTATCTTACCCCAAGAAGCACCATAAATATTGGATAACCATTGTTTTCCTTGGAACATTTTTGTCAGAACATACAACCTAAGCAGTAAGATTCTCTGACTACAAAATTATCAATAGTTCACAATCATTATTGACTTCTCAATCACGAAATTGGCCTCTTGTCAATGAAGATGATGTGCACCATTTTGCTGAAGACTTTAGATGTTTTGGCATCTTTGGCACATCATTCCACCAGAGTTAAACACAAAGCCTTACATCAGTGCTTAATACTTTAATGCTACACAACATCTCACAATAACATTACAGAAATGAAGCTGTGGCCAAGCGTGACAACACATAGCCCCGTAAGCTACAACGAACGTGTGTCAGATAGTGTCTCTACAAAAATGCGGGAAGAAAATGGCATAATAGGGAACAGACTGATATGTTAGTTTGAAAGTGAGTGAGTGAATTTTAAAGTCACATCGGCACTATTTCAACTTTATCGTGATTAAAACTAGTTCTAAATTCAATGATCACTGGATTGTCTGTCCTAGATTATTTACAGACCACAGCCAGATACTGCTGGGTGCGGCGTAAAACTCAACTCACCGTCAATGAAGGTAAAACTAGTTCTAAATCCATTAACATATACAAGAATAAGCTCTAGAGTGCCAACGACTGAAGGGAGATCACCATAGCAGTGTGTGATAGTTTTTAAGCCAAGTTCAAGGTCATAGAACAGTACCACCATTATGTTTTACAGGGTAATGTCGGTACTACGTTGAAGTCCATTGTCGCAGTATGGATTTGTCAGATTAAACCTGCTGAGTCCATCCATATCAATGGACTTCGTGCATTACAGATTGTTGTAATATATCTTCATATCTCATCCAACGAGGAGACATGTATGTAGAATTTATGTTAGTTAAGTTCACCCTGAGCATGATCTATGAATATGACAATGTGCAGTATCAAATTGTTTGCATGCATTCTTCTGTTGCTTGAACCGTTGTCCCCTCATTCAGTTTCATCCTAATCACGATCGACTGTGTTGTAGTAAGGCGTTGCATTGGCGATATGTTCATATGTACTTTCACTTGCAGGAACCTTTGTCTTCTCGTCAAGTGTCACATAGTGCTCCTCTGACGTCTTGTCCTTCGTACTTTCGAGTTTTGTCAACAGTCTGATAAACAAAATGTGGCAATGGCTAAATGTTACACGTAAGAACCGACTCCTTTACAAAACAGAAGCACAATAATTATATTACACAATGTGAAGGAGCTGAATATGGCAGGAACCGAAGAATCTATGACAGATAAGGCAGTAAAGTGCTTACTTAGAGGTATAAAATGCGTTGTGTTATTCAATAAACAGTGGAAATAGTATTACCGTCTGATGTAAATGGTTCCACCAATCACCGTAACAATCAACAGCACAGACAGGGCCACAGCAACTGGCAATAGCCAGTTGAATCTTTCCACCATTGGGTTCACTAAATTAAACAAATGTGAGAATGATCGACAATACATAAACGATGCATATAGAAGGTAGACAATCAGACATTTCCATTGTTTGATCATCAGATAAATCAGATTCCACTGAGGATAAAAGGACAAAAAGTGTGAGTGTGAGTACACTGACAATCTGTAATAACAGAAGTTCTGAACTGACAATATTTTGAAATATTTTTGCTTAAGTTATCTCTGGAAACATATTCGCCTGTGCAGATTTTGTATGTAACGAGAATGTAAGTTGGAAATCAATGACACACGCTCACATAATCCAGCAGTTCAATGTCATGTAAAAATAAATTTAAGAATATTAAACATATATGTTTAATATTCTAAATTTCTTAAATTTATTTTTACATGAAACATGGATTTACGTTACCGATTTCATTATGTAATACAGAAATATCATAGGAAACAGAAAATAAGAAAGCAAAGGTGTGTTGAAAAGGAAACCGAACACGAAAGTTTCATAACATATGTACAGTATTTGATTAAAGGATTATCAAATTAAACAGACTAAACAGCCAAAAAGACCCTTGTATTAATCATGCATAACAAGAACTCATTTCTCATGACATCCTCTACAAAATACTTTAAACGATCTATACCACCTAGGGTGATGGGGTAGCGCACTGGAAAAAGAATACGCTCGTCATGTCGAAGACATGGGTTCGATGCCCAACATGGGTAACATGTGTGAAGCCCATTTCTTGTGTCTATACACCACTGCTCTGATATTGGTGACATATTGCTAAAAGTAGCATAAAACCATATGCATTCACCCACTCGCTAAACAGGTGTCACTACAGGATCTTCTAGGCTGGAGAAACTACAAGCAATTTTCTATTTAGTGAAAGTCGGACGTCATAGACAATGTACTCTGATATGGGTTCATGTTTTTATATCGTTGCTATGGGTATGACCAATGCAAGGTGATTATCAAAGACACTGTATACCGAAGGGTGATTTTCGGTGTTGAACAAACAGAAGCTCAGGTCCCAAGTATTTCCATGTCCACTAAAGTCATGAACTGAATGAACGAATTATCATCATCCAGTCATATTGCCATGGAGATGTGTCTTAGCTGAAATCCAATCCTCTACTTAATTCATAGAAAACTTATTCTCACTGCCATTATAGAGAGAAGAAAAGCCCAATAAAATCATGAAATGGATTAAAGGATTATCATAATCACGATGCCATGGAGATGTGTGTCACATGTGAGATATCTCCTTTAGTAATCGCCAGATCGTTAATATGGACAGGAGTGCATGCAGGTCATTAACAAGTACGATAGTTCGACCCAACAAGCTCTCTCTAAGAACTCTCTGGTTACCATAGGAACCCATGCTACACGAACACACTGACAAAAAGTGTTTGCCATCCATAAAGAGACCTTCCTGGACAAGGGAATTCTTTGAATGAGACAGAGGACTAGTACACTATTGATGGAATTTGACATGCTGCAAAAAAACATCAGGCCAATTGTAGCCTAATATATCAAAAAAGACTTTCAAATATGGACCAGCGTCCTACATCATAAGCGCAACAGAGCTGCCTCACAGCACTAATGTATGCCGTCATTTATCCATGACATGTTCCGTTTACAAATGAAACACTTTCGACAGCATCCATATTTTGAGACACCTACTACCATGGGAGTCATGTTTACATTCTGAAAGCATATCTACTCATCAAAAGTTTAGTTCACGCGTGTTACGATGGCCACTTACTTCTAGCAACTGTTCTAAACTTCACTTTGCAAAAGAATTCCACCCTTTTCAGAGGTACTATATACACGTACAGGCACAAATTCGTTACCTTGAGATGATGAGTGTCATGAGTTAAATACATTATGAAATTCGATGAAAAAGGTGCGTTCTTAACAAAACATCATGCCAAAATGCAGCTGTTTACATGCACGATGTCTTCTGAATGGTTAAAATGAGTACAAACGTTTGATAGGTAAAGTCTTGTGTGGCCACGAAACCTCAAACACTCCAAATGCACCATACAGAAAAACACGTCGTTCCTGCTCTCTAACATTCTGACTCACCTTGTTGACAGGTGAGATTCATCCATCCTGCTGCACATCCTCCAGGGCATGTACCTGTGGTTTTGTTACACGTTGCACCACCAAGACAGTTTCCACATGGGGAGACGCAGTTGATACCATAGAAACCGTCTTGACATGCTTCACAAATATATAAGATCGTACATGTTTAGATACAAGTTCGAGATTTATCGTTTTCGTTGTAAAGGCGACAAAATCAGTTAATGGTGTCTGTACGTTTACACGTACAGACACAGATTTATTGTAAAACAAATTCATCATGTTGAAAAAGATTTGTGTCATGGGTTCAATAAATCACGAAATTCGATGAAAAAAAAAGTGCGTTCCTAACAAAACATCATGCCAAGAGGCCACTGTTCACATGCAACATATATTCTGAACGGTGTTAATATGAGTATAAATAATATGCCTACTATGAGGTCTTCAGTGTCCACGAGACCCCATATACGGCAAAGGCTCTTTACAGAAAAACACGTCTTTCCTGCTCCCTACCATTCTGACTCACCTTGTTGACAGGTGAGATTCATCCATCCTGCTGCACATCCTCCAGGGCATGTACCTGCGGTCTTGTTACAAGTGGCACCACCAAGACAGTTTCCACATGGGGAGGCGCAGTTGATACCGTAGAATCCGTCTGGACATGCTACACAAATACATATATACATATATACATATACAAATACATCATTTACCGTTTCCCTTCACAACGTGATATATTCATTTGATAGTGGTGATGTATATTTGCTCTCCACACATGTGAATGTGTTCGTGCGCGGGAATGAGTAATACGTATACCCAGATTACGCTAAAATTGCGTTACAAGGTATCTTGAGCCGTTAAGGTGGACATTAGACTACGACCTGTCATAGTAACCACGTATGAGTTAAACAAAATTGAGAACAAAACTGAACGCTTAACATCTAACGTTTTTTCTTTCATCTGATATTGCCATATCACGTTGTCTTACTATGTCACCAGGCAGCTATCATGTGTCCTACAAACATCCAACAACGTTAAAAAGCAAGCTTGAAGTATTTCTGTCTGTGCACACATCCTCACCGATACTTGTCAGCCTACTAAACACTGCTTTACTCTCAATTTGTTTTCATAAAATTTCTTTTTGTTTTCTTTATTGCCAATACGTCATGCCAATACGGTAGCGTTATTCACTATAATAATGAAGTACGTCTAAATAGTGTAACACGCTTTCAGAGAAATGAAACAATTTAAACCCTTGTGTGTACGTATTACAGGATGGCCATCTTCATGATTCCAATTGTTGGATAAAAGGTTGGCTGAAGTGGTCAGTGGAAGGTAAGAGAAGGAAGATGACTATTGTCACTACTACAAATATATATACTTTCTTCCAAAAGTTTAGACTCATTTAAAACACTCACTACATGTTATGTATAGATATACGGTTACATCGAAGATTGATTTATCGGCTGACTTGAGGGAACCAAATACAAACCATATTCACATTAATTGCACTATGATCATGAATGATATTGCTGAAAAGCATGGGCAAATATCGTGCATGTGAGCATATTGTTGCAAATTCTCATTCGCCAATTTTCATTGATTTTATCACTGTCTGAACTCTATTGACACTAATCGTTTCAACATTACGAACTAGCTTTACGTTACGTCTGTTCATGGGTAAACAATACATTTAAACAGTATGGAATGTTTGGCAAAATTTGCTTCAGAACAGTTGCCTGAAATACGTGGCTATATTTACACTAGTGAGTCTAAACTTTTGAAAGGAAGGATAGATCTTCCTCCTTGTGTCTACTCGCAAGGGGATTCAGTTCTATAATAGGTCACAAGTTATTTATGTCGGTGCTGAGAGACACCTGTATGGATCGGATGGTCAGCAATGAACTATGTGACAGCATGAGACTTACACACAAATGCAATCACTGCTTTTTTCCTAGTTCATACTCACTCAGTCATTTAGCAGATATATTGCAAAATGTCAAACATATAGTCCTATCACACATGTGCTTCACTGCAATACACTAACACATCTGCAATACGAGAGAAAATAGAAACAGTTGAGGAATTGAATGAAATGTTAGCAAATACACAAATGATATACATTAGCCTTGAAGATGCTTTTTCGATTTATTATTTTAGCGCTGGCACGTATCTGTTTCTTTGTTGTTGCCAGTCTCTGAAGAGTTGACATGAATGCAGCTAGGGTTTATGAAGGCAGCATGTACTGCAAGTCCCCCAGATTAACTTGGAATATAAATTCTCTCCTACGGTACCTGTTTGACAGTCGGTACCAGTATATCCCGAAAAACATCCACTAGAACAGTGACCAGTGACCTTGTCACACACATCAGTGCTTTGAAGGCACCGGCACTGTTTGTCACAATCTTCAGAAAACCATCCGTTACTGCAAACTGAACATAGTTACACAATAGTCATCATCATTTGATCGATCGTAGAATAGATGAAAAATGTGAACTAAGTGTGGTGGCCGTGCATCAGAGATGTAAAGGACGACAGGTAACTACAGACTCTTAAAGACATAGATTTCTCTGAAAATCTAACATCCTCGTCAGGTGATAATATATTACATAGCAATACCCAGCCATCTGAAGACATACCAAATATCTGCACTTCACACAAAGTAAGGAGTTTGTGTTGACCAGGTATCCATATACTGACAGTGGTTCCTGCCATTGGCTGGCGGCAGGTGACGTTAGCTATAGCAGGAGGATGTTCAGTTGGTGACCACTTGTAGCACATCTGGCTGCCTACAAGTATCTCCATGCCCTGGTTTCTGTAAGGCCCTGTACAGAAGATAGAGACACATGATGTAGAGTAATACCTGCTTGACCTATGACATCAAATGCTTTTCCGAGGCTCACAGTTTTTTGTCTTATATAGAACAACTCCCATGTTTACAGTCGTAATTAAAAATACATACTTAAAATAAAACTCCCTACTGTTAAAGACTTGATATTTCTTGAACATTTAACGCAAGCACTATGCTCACCTAGACTCTGCGAGTTATTATATTCATCGTGACGAGAAAAATGAATTATCACTAACCAGAAATTTTAACTCACTCACTGAAGGTATGTCACTAGAGTGAGTGAGTGAGTTTAGTTTTACGCCGCACTCAGCAATAGTCCAGCTATATGGCGGAGGTCTGTAAATAATCGAGTCTGGACCAGACAATCCAGTGATCAACAACATGAGCATCGATCTGCGCAATTGTGAACCGATGACATGTGGGAACCGATGACATGTGTCAACCAAGTCAGCCAGTCTGACTACCCGATCCCGTTAGTCGCCTCTCACGACAAGCATAATCGCCTTTTATGGCAAGCATGGGTTGCTGGAGGCATATTCTACCCCTGGACCTTCACGTGTCGTATGTCAATAGAGACCATAGGGACTTTGGTTACCTGCATGAACCAACGACGGATTAATAGCATCCCTTCAGCCGTGAGTGCATTTAAATACAGCTATAATTTATGAATACGAAAATTAAAAGTTCAGTAAGTTTAACTTACATTGAATGTTTAAGGACTTACGTACCCCCACAGGAGGACGATAATTTTACAATATTCATGTCATTGTATATCAATTACGTAGAAAGATGGTCATGCTATGGATCACTGGATAGTGTGGCTCAGACTCGTTTAGTTAGACCATCGCTATAAAAGTGGAATGTTGCTGAGGGCGATGTTAAAATCAATCAATCAATCAACCATTCAGTCTGTTGGGTTGTTATCCTTGTCAGCACGCAACGACAACTTCAATTCATCAGATTTCCACGGAAGCGTATTAGGGCCATGGTGAAATTTATTTTGGGTGTCACTATCTCCTACGTAGGACAAACTATCTCCTATGTAGTGCTAAATATCCCCTACGTAGGACTTAGTATCTCCTACGTATGGCATACTAACTGCCACGGAGTACTTAATCCTTTTAAATGTTCGGATTATAAAGTGTGGTTATTAAATTGAGAAATGTTTGGTTATAGAGGACGATATATAGCAGAAATGCACGTCAGCGCGTATTTATGACACCAACGCAGTGTTTATACACAGTGTTATTGTGTTAGTGAGTGTGTGTATGTGTGTGTGTGTTACGTTTGTGTGACGTGGACTAACTGCGGTTATAGGTGTTCTCTCTCTCTTTCTCTCGCACACACAGAGACACACACGCAGAAACACAGACAGACAGACAAGGGGGAAAATTTTTCTGATATGAATTCTCGCTGTGACACGTCCTCCGAAAGTTTTGCTTTCTTCATATGAGACTAGGTTGGATCAGATATAACGCTCGTTTGCGATTTATTTTTTCGCAATTGTTTACAAGTTGACTGGTGGAAAAGTGACGAATGCAGCGTATAGCAATACGGAATTTCAAAAGATTGGCATTATAGTTGTTTGTATAAGTATAAGGCACACCATGAGTTTGTTAAGTGGAAAGACTGTAAATAGATAAATTACCTTTAAATCATTACGTTTACTATGAATTTCTACAGTCTTGTTTCCATAACTTTCCAATTATTCCGAGATGCAGTTTCTAAGGACAGATACAGTAGTATAGCTTCTGAAAACAGCAGATGAACAACTGTACTCTTGAAAGATACATATTGCATTTGATTTGAAGGAATCATTTCACAGAGTATGAGTTGGTCTTTTTCAATAAATCACATCGTTGAAAAGCATAGGTAACAATGTTTGGTCATCATCCTGAAGTAGCTGTAGGTAATGCAAAAATGAAGGGACATTATCACACATTGGATCAATCACGAATGTATTGGTGTTAATCACACGATGACGTGTCAACCATACATACACAACTGAGCAAAATGAAACTGTAAACTCTCTCCACTTACATTTCACATACCCAGCTCACTGTTGTTAAGTGCGATAGTCAGCAATACATATACAGGCCACCAAGAAGTAAATTGAGTAAAGCACGTAGGAAAAACATGGTCGATACATTGTGCCTGTCACTGGCCTGAATGCTCTTTGCAAACGTTGCATTTGTAATTCATAGTAAGAAATGGCAGTTCAACAGTTAAAGTGTGCTGCCAATAAGAATGAAGAAATATCACAATTTAATAGAAAATGGTCACCTCTATGACATATACTCCCGGCATAATATCAATGAAATTTCCAATACGTGTAATGCCTACCCTTATGAACTTGTGTTTTATTGTGTACTAGTTCTGTTGCATTATGTACCTTTTATATTTGTATCTACTGATTTGAATGAATTGAATGAAAAATAACTGTCATAGATATCATTGTAATGTCCGATATCACCTGTCTGCCCACATTTATATGAACGTATTTGTCAAGTTCTCTATAACTAAAACACCACTGTTCAGGAAAGGGGCACCCATGAAGAGCCACCTCCTCGTGGTGGGTGCTGGGTAACGCTAAGTGCTCTTCTCCCGTGTGGACCCGGGACAGAATGAGTCCACAGCACCCCATTGCTTGTCGTAAGAGGCGACTAAATTGGGCAACCTGTTTGCCGTGGGTTGCGTCCCGTGTCGGTGGAGGACGGGATCCTGGTGGTTGAGGGCAGATGGGCTTTTAACTGCGTTTCATTTGCCCAACACACCACTTCGGCCCTTACTTCACCTAGACGGGTGGTTGAATGGGCCCGATTCAACCAATCGGCTGGTCATGCCAAGCCCTGTGCATGGATTATATACAAAAGCACAGAATTTTTATTTGGAATTGTTGAACTTATGGTCTTGGCACCCTTATTCTTGGAACAATATTTGACTTGACTTTGATATGTTTATCGTGAACTTTGCCTAGAGTCTTATGCCAGAAGGCGATGGCTCATGGGCCAATCTGGTAGAATCATTAATCTCTTAATTTTTCTGCTGGAGTATATCACCTGGGTATCCTTGGTGCTGCAAGCTGGAGATCCGCTTGTTTTTAGCATTGTCCTTGTGATACTCCGTGGAGGGTGGGGAGTTCGGGTGATGAACAAATATGTCTTAAACATGGAATACCAAACACCCCCCAAAAAACAAAACGTCCACTCGATGATGTTGGAGAACAGCGACAAGGTGCTTCTGCTGATCATTGGCCACGATTTTTGATATTGGAAACTCCGGATAAGACTCCCTTAAAAATTAATCCTTTTGCGGTTTCTAAAGGTATCAACGGAATAGCTGGAGAGGTACAAAACATCAAACACTTGCGTTCAGGATCCATTCTAATTGAATGTAGCAGAAAACAGCAGGCTATCAACCTTTTATCTACGGATATGTTCGTTGGAGTTCCTGTTATAGTCTCTGCCCATAGAACACTAAATACCAGCAAGGGTATAATCAGAGACAGGGATCGACTGTTGGCTGCTATGTCTGAGTTAGACATTGCTTCTGAAATGAAAGATCAGGGAGTAATATTTGTCAAGCGTTTTACTACCCGCAGAAACAATGAAACCATTCAGACAAATACCTACCTCTTTGCTTTCTCTTCACCGAATCCTCCAAAGTCAGTCAAGGTTGGTTACAGCAATATGTCCGTTGACATCTATATCCCAAATCCTTTGAGATGTTTTAGATGTCAAAAATATGGACACGGTGTTAACAACTGTACAAAACCAATAACATGTGGCCACTGCAGTGAAACTAGCCATGTTACAGAAGACTGCACTAGTAACATAAAGAAGTGCACAAACTGTACAGGAAATCATTCTTCCTTTTCAAAAGACTGCCCAGTTTGGAAAAAACAAATGGAAATTACTAAAATCAAATTTACCCAAAATATTAGCTTTGTAGATGCCAAAAAGATCGTTGAATCAACAGCACCAAGTGGTTCATATGCATCAGTTGCCAGGACATCTTCGGACACAAACCTAAAGGTAAACACCTTAGCAGTACCCACCTGTTCAATACATTGTCAGACCGACTTGACATGGGTTAAAACCAACACACCTCAGCCACTCACACCTGAACAGTCTACTCAGACTGAGAACTCTGGCAATAACGTGGTTATCCAGCCAGACATTCCATCACAGTCTTCTAATCAAGATTCTTCATCCGGGGAACATTCATTATCTCAGTCCAACCAACAAACTCGAACTAAAGTCAATTCTAAAAACACTGTTCAAAGTATTCATAAACCAAGAACAGAATCATTGAAAAAAAGTGGCAGACCTCAAAAGGGTTCAGAAAATCCAATCAAGATATATAACAAATACGGTTCACTAGAGGACATGGAAGTGTCCGAAAACTCCTGTCCCAGGACACATAGCCTGTCGCCCTCGAAGAAAGTGAGGGGCAGATCCCCCATCATTCCACCTAAAAGATAAGTCAACCTGCTACTATCGTACAGTGGAATTGTAGAGGTCTTAGGACTAATTTTAATGAATTACAGCTATTAGTCCAGGATCTAACACCATCGGTTTTTGTCTACAAGAAACGTATCTGAAACAGACGGACATTTTTACTTTGCGCCAGTTTACAGCCTATCATTGTTTTTCCCCTCTAGGTGACAGGGCCACTGGAGGATCTTCTATACTTGTACGGAGGGATGTTATTCACAGTCCCGTTATACTAACAACTTCGCTCCAAGCTGTGGCAGTACGACTTACTCTCGGTGTTGCATTTACATTATGCTCTCTCTATATTCCACCTTCATCTGCACTTCAACAGACTGATCTTCAATCACTCTATGATCAACTCCCGAAGCCATGCGTTATTATGGGTGATCTCAATGGTCACAACCCACTTTGGGGCAGCACTAACACTAGCACTAAAGGCAAAATACTTGAAGATTTTATTTCCAGTAATGATCTGTGCATATTTAATAATGACTCAAGTACATATCTGCATCCTGCAAGTGGTACTTATTCTTCTCTGGATCTGTCTCTTGCAGATTCTATTTTACTGAATGAATTTGATTGGTCTGTTCATAATGACCTTTGTGGAAGTGATCACTTCCCGACTATTGTCTCAGAACTAACTCCATCTGCTTCTCCATCACATACAAGATGGAACTTTTCGAAGGCTGACTGGCCTTTATTCCAAACTATTTGTAAATCGAAACTGCGACCTGGCTGTTTCAGTGATATAACCGATCCCATTCAAACCTTTGCTGACATTTTAAATGAAATAGCTGATGAGTGTATACCTAAGTCCTCTACGACTCCACATGTACGAAAGCCATGGTTTAATACAGATTGTAGACAAGCTAGAAAAGCGAGAAAAAAGGCAGAAAATTATTTCCGTCGTCACCCAACCGTCCACAACTTGAATAAATTTAAAATACTCAATGCGAAGGCACGTCGCACCTTCAAACAAAATAAAAGGCAATCTTGGAGGAACTATGTGTCCAAACTTAATTCACGTACACCAATATCAAAGGTATGGAACATGGTTCAAAGAATTAAAGGTAAAGGTTCAAAAGCTGCTGTTCACCATCTTAAAGATGGGGATAATTTAATTACTGGCACATCTGAAATTGCAAATAAAATTGGCGAAACTCTTGCCAAGAATTCATCGTCGGCGAATTATGTCCCTGAGTTTCAGAGATATCAGAAACAACAGGAAAAGATAAAGCTTAATTTCGATTCACATAACGGCGAAGATTACAATGAAGTGTTTTCTTTACATGAGCTCCATACGGCTCTTGAGCAAGCTCATGACACTGCAACAGGTGATGATAATATACATTACCAGCTACTGAAGCACTTACCTGAATCATGTTTGATGACACTTTTGGATCTATTTGACCAAATATGGACGTCTGGAAAATTTCCTCCTTCATGGAGAAATGCCATTGTAGTTCCAATACCAAAACCTGGTAAGGATCATACAGATCCGTCGAATTATAGACCAATATCGTTAACTAGCTGTGTTTGCAAAACCATGGAACGTATGGTGAATAATAGACTTGTTTGGTATCTTGAAACCAATAACCTTATCACAAATATTCAATGTGGTTTCAGAAAAAATCATAGTACCATTGATCATCTGGTACGTTTAGAATCCTTCGTTAAAAATGCTATAGTCAACAAACAACATGCTGTATCAATTTTCTTTGATCTTGAAAAGGCTTATGATACCACCTGGAAGCATGGCATTTTGAAGGATCTGCATGATTTTGGTTTGAGAGGCCGTTTGCCTCTTTTTATATCACAATTTTTAAAAGACAGGCAATTTCAAGTCCGTGTGGGTTCAACCCTGTCTGATCATTATAATCAGGACCAGGGTGTTCCCCAGGGCAGTATTTTGTCGGTGACCTTATTTAGCATTAAGATCAATAGTTTATCCAAGGTTTTAAATCATTCAATTGATGGATCGCTTTTTGTGGATGATTTTAATATTTCCTGCTGTGGTAAAAATATGCATACTATTGAACGGCAATTACAGTTGTGTTTAAATAAAATAAATAAATGGTGTCTTGAAAACGGTTTCAAATTCTCAAAGTCGAAAACTAACTGTCTACACTTTTGTAGGAAATATAAACCGCATAAAGACCCTGAACTATATTTAAGTGGCACTCCCATTAAAGTTGTAAAGGAGGCCAAGTTCTTGGGCCTAGTTTTCGATTCCCATTTAACCTTTTTGCCGCATATCAAATCTCTAAAAGCCAAATGCCTGAAAGCACTCGATCTGTTGAAAGTTGTTTCCAACTCAAAGTGGGGAGGGGATCAAGCTACCCTCCTACAACTATATCGATCACTGGTCCGTTCAAAACTTGATTATGGCTCCATCGTATATGGTGGAGCCTCCAAAAGCAACCTGCAACTATTAGATTCTGTCCACCATCAAGGTCTAAGACTTTGCCTTGGGTCATTCCGAACTTCACCTATTGACAGTCTTTACGTTGAGGCCGATGAACCATCTCTTACACAACGTCGTATAAAATTATCCTTACAATACATGACTAAATTATATTCTAATGAATCTAACCCTGCATATACCTGTGTGTTCAATCCACTTTATGAGGATCTGTACGACAAGAAGTCTTCTCTTGTTCCACCTCTAGGGCACAGAATTAAACCCTTTCTTTCTTCGGCCGGCATTGGGCTGGAAAACATAGCTCCCTCCCGTCTTCTTTCTTCTCCTCCTTGGCAATTGGTTAGGCCACAAGTTGACCTAACATTGACTTCATTTAAAAAATCAGAAACTAATGAACTACAATATAAACAAGAATATAATCAATTAAAAACTAAATATAGCAATTACAAACCCTTATATACAGATGGGTCCAAGGACGGTGGTGCAGTGGCTTGTGCCACTGTCATTGGATCCAGAACAATATCTTCTAGACTACCAGATAACAGCTCTATTTTTACAGCTGAAGCAAACGCCATACTAACGGCTCTTAAATATATTCAAAGACACCCTAAACGTAAACAATATATAATCTATTCCGACTCTCTTTCGTGCCTTCAGGCTATTAAAAAATTGTCGTGCAAACATCCACTTTTAATTGAAATTATTGAAATGTATAATGATCTTGCAACTGGCCAATACGACATCGTCTTTTGTTGGTTACCTAGCCACGTAGGTATTTCAGGGAATACACTGGCTGACATTGCTGCGAAGGCAGCACTCAACAAATCTGTGACTCCACTTCTTATTCCATACAGTGATTATAAAAGTGCAATTAGATCTTATGTCCGTCATCTGATGCAGAAGAAGTGGGACACCCAAGTGGGTATCAATAAATTACATGAAATAAAACCTTACATTGGTTATACCCACTTGGGTTGTCCGTCCAGATTTGAAGAGGTCATTTTGCGACGATGTCGTATTGGTCATACAAGGTTTACCCATGCATACCTGTTGAAGGGTGAAGATCCACCATTTTGCATCCCTTGTGATGAGAGAACCACGGTCAAGCATATCTTGCTTGACTGTGTTGAATTCTCCATCATAAGGGATAAATATTTCAATGTAAAAACACTTTCGGATCTTTTTAACACAGTCAATACTCATTTAATTATTGGATTTTTAAGGGAAATTGATTTCCTTGTTGACTTATAATTGATATGTTCTGTAGATAGTTGTATTTTAATGGTTGGTAGTATATATAAGGAACATTGATCATTAGTGGCTGTACCCTCAACGGGGGTTGAAGTATTGTAAAATAATTGTCCTCCTGAGAGGGTACGTAAGTCCCAAAATTTTCAAAGTCAATTTATACTTTCCAGGACTTTTAAGTGTAGTCTTTGTGTTATTTTAATTTTGGCTAAAATTTCTTAAAATTGCCAGCGGCTGAGGGGATGGTGTAAATCCAACTAGGGACCATGCAGGTAGCAAAGGTACTGTAAGTCCCCATGGTCCCTAGTCTGGTGTTCTACCTTCTGTTGTTGGCGATCTATAGCCTGTTTTTATATTGTATTGTCCATATAACGATATCAGTTTTACCTTTCCACACTAGTTTTAATGCTAACTGTGATATCCTAGTTGTTTTACTGTCCTTCGTTGACAGGTTTTATAATGGACACAATAGTCGTTTTCATTGATGAATGTTCTCGTCACGATATGGCTGAAACAGTGCCGATGTGACGTTAAATTGTAACTCACTCACTCACTCACTCAGGAAAGGACGGTAACGATGTGTGCTCACAGCTAAGCATGGTTTTAGTAATGGGATAACAATATGATACCACAGTTACGATCAATATGATATCACATGTAGGATCTACAGTCGATAACAATACACGAGGTTCGCGCGAGTATTTCTACTCATCACTTCTACCAACAGCTCAGACTACCTGTCTGTACTGCAAAATATCTCGACGACCAGGAAGTGAATCATGTGAAACACGTGGGGTATACTTTATAGAAAGGCAATCTATACACACGTTCTATACAAATGATACAATGGCTTGCTTTTTCTACGTGTATATGTAACGCTTTAGAAAGTTTATGCACTCTGCCGTACCCTGGTTGAATGTTTCCATATTAAGAGGGGATACAAGGAGAAGAGCCATTGCATGGCTGTGAGATACGATCAGTTTGGCTTGACATAGATTTGAATGGTTGTGGATGTTTGAGAAAGTCCTCGACGCCCCATCCCCTAGTCACGCACATGAGCACACGTACACGCATCCATCTACACCAGTCTGGGAACACTCCGCTACAACTGCTACAACCCTGAGCGCGACGATAAACCAAACTGGAAACACCTATCTCAGACCCTGCTTTATCACTAACTTACACACATACACACACACACGTCCGTCCGCACGCACACACACGCACGCACACACCAACGCGTACACACACTGCATGCACACGTCGACAGTGGATACACCAAATTTCACGGTTTGTTTACTTGTTGGTAGCCCAGCTTTATCGATGCTCTGTATATCAATAGATTAGAATGAGTTATTTCCAGATCGCTGCCATGCAGCTGGAATATTAATTTTCACAAGATCCACAAGGAAATCCCTACAGCCGGACTACCAGGAGTAGGATACTTTTATGGGGAAATCATTAGAAAATATCAATGACATTTTTAACTATTTGTTAAATTTGGGAAAATCGTTTCGTCCGTATCATCAAATCGGGAAAAACTAGCATTATCCTCACAATTTACAAAGTAACCTTCAGTCAGATGTCCACATTTCTAAAATAGGTTGTTTTTCTGTCATGAAAAAGATAATGCTGTGTCACATATGACCTTTTCAGGGAATCAAACCATTCACCATCCACAGTTGTCACAAACATCTGTCTATTTATATGAGGGAAGTCATTTCACAATTTCCGCAATCACGAAGAGTGAGCCGTCACATAGTGGTCACAAGAAGTAAACATGACACTAGTAAGTTTTAACTAAGTAAGTTAAAATGGGCAAACTGTGGGCTGTTCATGGCTCCGTTGTTGCAAGCGTCCAGCAATCCTGCTGTCCCTAGTATAGTCATCTACCTTCCGCTGTTGGCGATCAGCATCCCATTTTTATATTTTATTGTCCAAAACTAGCGTTCTAATTTTAAAGATATATGCTTGCTAGTTTTAACTCATTTTGTGATGATATAGTGAGACTGTCCTTCGTTGACATATAAATTCCGATTACATGTATGCATTACGGATTTAGAACTAGTTTTAGTCAAAATATGGCTGAAATATTGCCGATGTGACTTTAAATCTTAACTCACTCACTCACTCCTACACTGCTGCCAATAAATGTAAAATACACGTTATACTCAAAGTCATCATCTTTCGGCATTTGGCGTACTACTAGTACATCTACCGCGTCTGCTACTGTTACTGCTGCTGGTGTTGCAATAACAAATATTACTACTAGTTAATTTCTAGAAGGTGGTGGGGTATAATGACGTTCGCTTCTTAAGACAAAGCCCAGGGGTCGCATCGAAATATGGGTAAAATAAGTGAAGCACATTTCTGGTGTCACCAGCCTTGGTGTTGCTAGAATATTGCTAAGAGCGGCATAAAACTAAACTCACGCACTCACTAATTTTGCGAACTTTTACTGCTACATATATACCAATACTAACACGCAGTAATCGAAAGTCAAATGTCACTACTGTGCTACTCTATATCGTGTAAACACGTGCACGAAAGATGGACACACTCAGATGTTTCATATTTATGACGGATCTGCACATATTCTAACCTGACCCTAAAGATTGAACCGTGTGGATAATATTTGAACACCCTAAAGAATCTGCTTACAGAAACGGAGACTTTCGGTTAGGTCATCCGTGATGTGAAACTTATCATTATGGTGAATTAATTAGTTGGAATAACATTGTTTCACATTTATCTTTTAGCGTGAATCAGTTGCAATATAATTACCATGTAAAATGTACAGGAAGTTCTATGAGTTCTGGTGCCATCGCCGGCCGTCAAGTGCTACAGAGGAACGTTATCCCACACCGCACCACCCAAAACCAAACCATAAAAGATACATTCACGAATACCTATTACAAAGTGAGGATTCTCCATTTTATACCCCTTGTGGTTAAGGAATCACGGTCAAACAAATACTGTTTGACTGTGTTAATTTTTCCATCACAAGGGATACATATTTCAATGCCAAGCCCTGAAGGATCGATCTTTTTAGTTTGCACTTACCATTTAATTAGAGCATTTCTATAAGAAATAGAACTATTAGATACATCTGGATTAAAGCTGTTTAAATGTTTAACTCTTTTATTCTTGGTAGTTTTAATAAACAGCTGATATTGTTAGTAGTTGTATCGTATCCTCGAAGGGAGTTGAAGTATTGTTCTCCTGGTGTGTACGTAATTTAAGTCTGAAAACAATTAAAATGAATTTAAACTTCCTTAGATTTTTATCCGCAGTAGATATGTTATTTTAATGTTATGGCTGGATTGTCCAAAAGATGGAATATTACTGAATGCGGTGTTAAATAACAACCAACCAACAAACGAATAAAGCACATTCAATCTTCATCTCTTCATCCATTGACTTGGATTGACTAAGTTCAATAAGGGAAACGTAAACGAGAGCACAACCATGTCGATATTGTTTATTCATGAATAATTCAATATGAATTCAAGATGTTTGAATGATGCCTGTTACATGTTGAGTAGTGTTGTGCACAAACGTTTAAACGTAAAAAGTAAACATGCAAGAGCAAGTAGTGACCTGCTTAAATGAAACAAAACGTCTTACAGCGGAAAAAAATGGTGTTTGTTATCTTAACTACACAAAGCACCGCACATTGAAACCTAGTGATGGGTGAGTTTGGTTCATTTTAGTATCGTGTCTTCACGAAAGAGCATAAGAGGGAGCTGACTGATTCATGTAATCAAATTCAAGACAAGTTGATAGTCGTAAAATTATGTATCACCGTTATTGTCATATGATGGCTATATGGATCCTTGTAGAAGTGGTGGAAAAGTTGAGCACTTGTGAAGTGTTATATTCAATATGTTGTGTGTACCAATTTTTTGAACCCGGGATATTCAATATGTTGTGTGCACAACACTTATGAAGCTGGCATATTCAATTTGTTGTCTTTTCCAGATAGGTAATAGCTAAATCTATAGACATAAAGTACATTTAGTCAGCATAAATTTATTATATCTATCTATCTAGACTCACGAGAGTGTGTAACACAAGTTCCATGTGTATCACTTCATATTTGTGCCATTAATGAACCCACACGTTGGAGTATCAGGCTGGTCTGACGCTTAATTACACTAGTAGCATGTGGGTAATGACTATGTAGTTGTGTTGTAGAGGGAAATCTCAGTTAGTAACGTACAATGTCATAAAATTCATTTGTTGCTGAAACCATTGAATATGGGACATGTGTGGATTGCGTCGCTGAAACGGTGGCACCGCGTCAGATTATATGTGTTGTCTGAACATGATCTATGAACATGACAATGTACAGTGTCAAAATGTTTGCATGTGTTATTCTGTTGCTTGAACTGTTGTCTTCTCATTCAGTTTCATCCTGAACACGATCGACTGTGTTATAGTAAGGTGTTGCATTCGCGATATGTTCGTGTATACTTTCTGTTGCAGGAGCGTTTGTCTTCTCGTCAAGTGTCATAAAGTGTTCTTCTCCCATCTCGGTCTTCATGCTCTCCAGCAATCTAAAGAACAAAATGTTTCCACGATAAAGTTAAAAGAAACCTATCGAGACAAACACACAATGTCCCATGTATGAAAATATGGGAAAAAGCTGTGACAACAGATACAATATCGTGCAGGGCAACTGTTTGAATCGTGTTTGACCACTAACGGGTCTTGTGTTCTGTGTAATATTTGTTCTTTTTTCTCGCATTTAATAGTAGCATGTACAATTTCTGCAAGAATATAAGGGAATGCGTCAGTCATTCTACAATTAGAAGCGCCAGTTCGATGTCAATGATTCACTATCAAGTAAAATACGTCTTTAAGGAGTCAACTGTTTTACGCACAAAAAGAGAGCACGAAAATCGGTTGTGTTTACTACTCCACATTTTTAAAAAGAATTTATGGTTTTGCTTAAAGAGTGTGTGTCATATTGGGATTTACTTCCCCATTGGTGGATGGCTACTTTGAATTGAGTCTACGGCAGGTAAACAAAGAGCATTCCTATAAGTTGTGAACACGTATGGTTGTGATTAAATAAGGACATTATATTACCGCCTGATTTAAATTTTTGCTCCAATTACTGTGAAGAACAACAACACTGAAAGGACAACTGCTACTGACACTTTCCAGCAGCATGAATCCTTTGTGGGGGCCTCTGAATCAGACTTATGTGAGGAGAATCTACAACACCCAGTTGAGACGACCATCCCATATTAACCCTGCTCGATAATCTGATAAATCATGTTTCACTTTGCGCAAAAAGACAAAAGGGGATGGAAAATAAATGAATTGTTACTGAAAGTCCACATTGACACGAATTGTGGATGAATAGGAGTAAAATGCAGGAAGCATTTAAAACATATGTGTTTTTGCCTAACATGACAGCAAAACATGTTGCTAAAGCAAGTTGTGACTGTCCAATACAATAATCAGAGGTAGTTTATTGCAATGATATTACATAGTTGTCGTGAATGTATTTCTATCAGTATAAACTGTTACTTGCAAGCGAGCTTGTATTTAGATGTGTTCTGGATTTGGTATTGAATCATCTTAGAACAACATGGATTAATCTAGCACAGCATGCAAAAACCTGTTCTCACATCAAGACTATCGGTTGCATGGAGATCGTACGTCTACCCAACTGTTGTTTTTCGAAGTTTTACCACTGTGCTGTAAGTGAATATATTTACCTTGCTCAGATGTTTTAAAACTTGGTGTGACGAGGAAGGACACGTTGTATGAATTCATAACATATTTTTGGAAATAGAATTAATTAAAGTTAGCGAATTCTGCGTAATTGCGCTACGACTACTACTGATTTGGTATCGTAGTGCTGATGAAAGGTACTTCCGTTCTATCTTGCACTGCTGTTGTGCGAATACCTTTGCTAATTACATAATAACGTCTTTGTTGCTTGTTGGTTTCACAATGAAGAATTATTACAGAAATATTTTCTTATTAACTAAAGGTAGAAATCGACACCTGGCAGCACATTTAATGGCAGTGTTGCGTCGGTATATCTGCTTGGCTATACGAGGGGTCTGACTTGTTGACACCACGCTGTCACTTACACTAAACACCATGACGACCCTTTTGAGTACGTGCGAAATATGTGAAATACCCTAAATAAAGATCCGATACATGCCTAAACATAATGATCCCACCTAATGGCAAACGTAATGTCTTCACTGTGTCCCCTGCTTATTTTTTATTTTTACATTAATGCATCAGGAAACAAGCAAAGGGGGTTTATAAATTATGTCCGTCGTAAAAGCAAATCATAGTAAAACTGAAATTAATGTATCATGTTAGTTGTTAAACAGTGAATGCAATATGATGTGATCTAAGGCCCTTCCTGGATGGACTCCGACTCAGTTGCTTGTTCCTTAACCTTTAAGTTCTGGGTATATTTGTGTCTTATTCCAGTGATGACGCGGGTGCTTACTCAGTAGACAGGTGCCGTCAATAATCCACCCTGCTGTACATCCTTTAGGACAGGTTCCGCTTGTCTTGTCACAAGTGTCACCATCAAGAGATGAGCAGTTGACGCCATAGAAATGATGTGGACATTTTGTAAATCTCGATATACATTCAATAACATAACAACATGATTACATACATAACATTACGTCGCTCCTGAAATTAAGATAACACCTGTGCCTTCACTTATCTTCACATGCTGCAAATCCTCCATGGTATATTTCGCTTATCTTATCACAGCTGAAATGTTTCGGACAATATCCATTATTGAAGATAACTGCTACCATTGTAAACACATAGTTACAAACTGCTTCAACGTTGAGGTTAACCTTTATATAAAACAGTCATAAAATAAACACCTAAAATATAGTCATTGCCACATCAGTACTTACGTTGCTGGCATAACTCTGTGTCACCATTCATCCACCGTGCTGCATATCCTCCAGGACATGTTCCTGTGGTGTTGTTAAAGCTGACAGCCTTGAGGCAGTTTCCACACTGTGAGGAGCAGTTTATACCATAGGAATCATCTGGACATGCTGTGAATACACATACTGAACACGTGGATTTACAGAATGGGGGAAGGGAAACATACACACTTCCCTTGGACAAAAATGTGCAAGGTATGCACACACGAGAAACCAAATATGAATATTGGATAAAACTTGTAAACTATCATTTCATTAAAGTTATTACAATGCAAGGAAATATTTTCGTTTGCATTATGGGCCATAAATTTTGAAAATAAACAAATCCACCAACCAAAATTCTCACGAGATGAAATCAATGCTCACTTTGCAAACATAAATCTGTGTCGTCATTTATCCATCCTGCTGCACATCCCGTCAGAACAGACCCCTTTGGTCTTGTCACAGGTGGCACCTTTGAGGCAGTTCCCACAGCGGGAGGCACAGTTGATGCCATGGAAACCATCTGGACATGTTACAATCAGACATACGAGTGGAATCCTCGTATTATGCAGGATGAGCTTGAACTCGGCACTCACAGTACATGTACACCTTTTGTGGACAAAGCACTGTGAAGTACGTAAAGTTGCTCTCGAGAGTGTATCACAGTGAATATTTGCACATTTGTATAATCTGGTCAACAAATCATACCGTACGACTGAACACTAATGCTTTAGAATCGGTCCACTTCCTTTTGAATGACATGCCAGTTCATATCTTACATACTCCTATAGGATCATGCTATTCCTTTTTGTCTGATTATCACGCTTTTTGGTTGTTACATACCAGATTTACATATCACATTGAGAGAAATTTACGTCCAGCTCCTGGGAAATATTCCACTTCTCAAAATGTGTGTTAGTTTTAAATTAGAATTGTGATACTCTAGTTGTTTTACCGTACTTTGAAGACGGTTTCTATAATATATACACAATCCTTACAATCATGTTTGTTCTCGTCACGATGTGGCTGAAATATTGCCGATGTGACGTAAAGTTATAACGCACTCACTCACTATGTCCAATATCGTTACCCAATGATATATTCATTCCGTACATGTAAACTGATCCTTAAAGACAAGCTCTTTTTCGCTTTTTCACGTCGAACAGCGATGTTCTCAGCTGAATGGGAATGTATGTTCTTTTGCCTTCCAGTTGATTTAATATCTGAGATCATCTTAGTAGACATGATAGTAACTCAGTCATAAGGGCTTTGAACAGCCTGAGGGAGAATGATCACCTGTAAATTATAAACATTAAATGCCTAAGTTCCCATGGAAAGTAAACTAGAAATTATATGCATAACCATGCATGTAAATGGACAGCGAGCGGAGAGGCAGATGCCAGTGTAAAATTGTAGCACTGACCATTCATAATTGCCTGGAGTTTGGTATTGGCGAAATGTATAACCAATGTGATTCGCCATTACGTTTATGCATGACCAATCAGTATCAATACGACTCCTAAACATAGCTAGGCCGTTGTAAGCCCAGTCAGCGAAACTGACCATCCACTACATTCAATGTCATGACCAATAACCATAGATGATGTCTAATCTTGATGCCCATGGATCGGTTTGTATTGTGCAGTGTGACTGACATCAAGGATGCAAATTGATATTTCCGCTAATGTAATATTCCACTACACAGGTCCCAGATAGAAAACGAGTGATACTTGCATTGCATCTATAAAAATATGCAATGGGAATGGTAGTACTTCAAACAGTGCAGTATTATTTTGTATAATTAGATCACTGATGTTTTTTTGTTTTTGGGTTTTTTTGGGTTTTTTTTTTTTTTTTTTTTTTTTTTGGGGGGGGAGGGGGTTGAACAGAAGGTAATTTGAAAAACAATAAATGTTTATGAAGCAGCAGATGGCTTAAAGATATACTGGAGACAGAAACATGATCAGTAATTCAATTTAACGCTATTGGTATCTTTTATATATCAAATATACATTGTAAACATAAACAGTTTATTTGATGTCCGTTGATCTACATGCTGTTTGAACAGGCCTGTCACTGGGAGTAAATGCTCACTCAATGGATGGTCCGCCTGATTTTGCTTTTTTTTAAACACTCAACACAGTTCAACCAAAAGCGAAATAAATAATCGTGATCAAATCCGTCAAGCGTCTGATACCATCTGCACTTGGGTCATGTGTGTGTAAACTCACAGTTTTGAAGCAGATAAAGCCTGATGTGTTGTATCTTCTCTGGAACTGAAGTGTTCAGATTCACGATCCAGGTGGGATTGTCTCTCGTTGTGTATGAATACGAGTTGATACTGTGATAACAGTCGTGGCGTTGCCATCAACACCACGATCTGCACCAAATTCATTGCCATATGTTCTGCTCTGGTATGAGGATCTCCGCAAAGCAGTGTTTTCTGAAAATGTGAATAGACATCCGGATTCACAAAAAGAAGACATATATGTTGTGATATGTCATTTTATTACTCACGTCTTTTACTTCCCACTCATTTTTCTGACAGTAGCTACCGAACCATCCTTACTGACATCTGTCTTGATCACCTATCTGGCTACAGGGATTAGAGGGGAACACGACACACACAGCAGTGGTGTTACAGTGACATTCGGCATCTGTTTCTAAAGGCACTGTTATACTTCTTCATACAACTGACTGATGTTTCCACATTATTAAATTTATATTCAATAATTGAATATTGTAAGTTATATATTATAGGTAAAATTAGTTTGAACGATTTTGTTTAATCGCACTATCAATCAGATGTTGTCGCGTATTTGGCATTTGGTGAAGAACGTTCCTACCAGCGAGGGCCGCAATGAGGCAGCCAAGAAGAATTCCAAATCAGTGACCAATCCATTTTGAGTACCAAGCTGAAAATACAACGTAACAAAACGTTAACAGTCCTTACCATACTGTATAAATAGTGATTTACACCAGAGTGTCCTTTAAAACAATATCAACCTTGAGTCGATCAAGGTATGAACATGTAAATCCTTCTTTCAGCTTGGAATATATTTCTATGGGATCTCCAAACACACAGGTCCATGAAGCACCTTAGGACATATCGACGTTATCACGAGAATGGATGATTTGGAAATGCAGACATTATTTCTAATATATGTATATTATTTTCAAATACAGTTACATAGACTACGTCTCCATCCAAGACCAACCCATGTTGGGCACGTAACTGTTAAGACCATCAAAATGGGTCATTTACCCATAACAAATAATCAGGTATATCGACGTGACCATGAGACTGGAAGCTACGTCCGATATTAGGAAGACCATAGTAAATGACTTGGTTTGGATCTCTATGTAGTGAAAATCTTTATGGTTGCAACAAAATCCTTTGTTGTTATCGTGGTACGCCGGCAATTACATGCAAGCAAAAACACCAGTCCTCAATGCATATCGTTTGCTTAAATAGGATCCACGTACTTTGCTATGATCCGTTGAACATACTGTGCTGGCTATACCAGACAGTGTGGAATGATTACTTTCGCATTTGAAACCTGGATATGGTCGTTCAGTTCACAATGTGAGCCGTGAGCCATTCACAGACCTTTGTGTTAATTCAGGTATATTGAAAGGGATATCGTCACACTGTTGCATGATCGTGAAGCTTTGGTTAACTTTGACAGGTTTCGTTTTAAGCTAACAATTCATCAATGTTCAGACCCGACTCTTGTATGTTGCAGGTGGGTGTTACATGTATGTACATTATCTATTAATGTCGCTTGAGAATATGAAATAAAGATAAACAAATTTGTCAGTATTTTTGTGTTACGAGAGTGTATTTTCTGTAATTTGCACTGCTGTTGATTAAGTGATAGTTATTATTGGGTCACATTAGTATCACGGTAATATTAAGAGTGTTTTAGTGGCACGCCTTTAAGGGTAGCGCTTTAGAGTTACCTCCCTTTGGTGTGGTTTGACTGTTGATAAACAAGAGACAGATCGCGAAGGTTCCATACTTCGCTGGAATGCTCAAGAATTAGTGACTGTATATATAAGGCTGATTGTTGTGTTGACGACACACACGGACTTACACAGAAGTGTCATCATTCGTTCTAGCTACATCTGTCTGCCTCTTCGCCAACGTTGACCTACATAATAAGTAAATTCAAGAAAACTCGCTATGAAAGATTTAGCAGAACTGTTGCTCACTGGAAACCAAGACTTTGGTGAGTTGATATTATATTTCTGACCCATTACGTTAGGTTTGACTCGTTGCATTGTTTTGGAAAGCTCTATTGTGAATCATTGTATCTTTGGTCAATACATTTTATTGAATATTCTAGACTTATCTGTGTTATATTTTGCGGGTTCTGAGGGGATTTCTTATACCTTCTGTCACGACAAATTATTAACAGTTGTACGTAGACTTTCCGTAAACATTATTCTCATGTACATCAGTCTCTCAGTGGCGAAGACTCAACCACACCTAAACAATGTTATAGTGATATAAAGGGTCGAAACCACTGAATACAAAATCCCGTTATCTATGACCACACGTTCACTTCGTAGGAATAAACGTGTCCACGGCTGATATCAATGCCCTTTCAAAGCGCAGTAGAATGCTACTGTTGACCAAAAGCCGTGTATTCGTATATACTTGCATAGAGGAAAAATTCATTTCTTTTTGTATTTATGAATAACGCATTCAGACTTATACTGATTCCTATATGCCTACATTCACCCAAACACCTATGCGCTAGGCTGTTATGCCTTTGTGTTATGTGTGTATAGTACCTTAGATATTCACTAGTCAATTCGCCCATGAAATTTCGTGGTAATGAAAAACACTCTTTGGACATATACACTTGTTGTACATGCTGCACAGTCGACTGTTTGCCATCACGCCGACCCAGGGTTGGACACTGTTTTCATTCAAACTGATCCGGAAGGTATTAAGAATACGTAAACTCACAGATTTATACACCACACCACTGCAGACATAATTCCGCGTGTGTGTTCACATTAGGTCAGTAACATGAGCATCGTAAAATGTTGTTTGATGGTTATGTGTACTGAAATGTAGACTGTGTACATTGGCCACAAATCATTGAATAATGTGCAATGATGTAGTGCAGTGTTGTCGTGTTTTTTATAATGGTTGCGGTTGAGGATGATGATATAAAGTGGTACATGGTCCTGTGCCACGACGTAGAAATTAGGGTGCACATACATATGTTTAGCAATTTGCTAAATGCCTACATATGCCTAGTCTAAACTGAAGTTTAATTTGATTGAATCTACATCAGTAAACAGGAGAGGACAAGAGCGTTTCTTGAAATATGTGTTAGTGGTTGTATCCTTGAAGAGAGGTAAAGTACTGTAACAATATTGTCCCCCTTAGATGGTACGCAGGTCCCGAAACTTTCAATGTCAATTTAGATCTACACCTCCATTTAATCATAGAATATTATAATGGCAACGTGTCAGTGCAAACGCCAGTGGCTGAAGGGATTGTATAAATCCATTTAATCACCATACAGATAGCCAAAGTACTGCAAGTCCCCATTGTCTCTCTGAGTGCTGATTTACTTTCAGCTGATGGCGATCATCAGCCTGTGTTATACAGTATTGTCCTAATTTGAAATCCCGTTTTAGAAATATATGTTAGTTTTATTTCTTGCAACTTTGATTTACAAATTGGCTTTACTGTCCTTCGTGGCCAGGTTTTATAAGATTTGGACTTTTATCATAAATATATTTTGAACTATTTTATGTCACCATATGGCAGCAACATATGGATGACTATAAACTTTAACTCACTCACTCTTGAAGTATGTGAATCGAAGTCGTTTTGAAGAAATGTTTATCCGAATTAGGTCGAGGTCATTGACCACTGTGTAAATGACAGTAACGATCTGTGCTGATCATCGTGTTAAGTCAAAAAATTAAGGAGCAAGTATATTCAGAGTAATATTTTTATCAATGTCGATAGCGATTGATGCTGGCATGTTACTGAAAGGTAAATCTTCAACGAATACATAGCCTTTAGTGACTGTAAAAGTATCTGATAACATTCATAGCATCTTATCATTGATATTACCACACACACCATCTGAGGCCAATACACGTATACTAATCAAACTAGGATGTTTCACTCACATACACATAATGGATTCAAACAAAATGAAGGCCCTACTGACCTCTCACAGGAGCAGCTTACAGTTGCCTGTCTGTACAGGCGTGCATGTCCTGGCTGCCAGGAAGTGAACTGATTACACCGATTAGGAAAAACATGATCGAACCCCGAATGTTTTGTGCCTTTTTTATTTTGTTCATTTCAGGTATTTGTTAAATACAGTTTGTCAGTTGTATAGCCGTATGGCCGGATATATGTGTGCGTACAGAATAAAGTGTGGCGCTGTTCTGCTGTGTGTAGCTGTGATGTTCTAACATTTTGAAAATTACAACAAGTGTGAAGTAAAAGTATAAGATCATAAGCAGAACTGTTTTTCTTCATTTTGATACTTGTGGGTGTGCCTGAAGCTGTCTCTCGCATCAAAATCCCTACAAAACACATATACAACACAACATAGAGCACACCGCAGAACAGCACACAGCAGAAAACACCACACCACACTTCTGCACATCATACAACACGTTACATCATAACGCAATGCTCTACTCCGCATCACACACCACGCTACAACGTAACACAATGTTCTACTGCAGATCACATACTACGCTACAACATAAAACAATGCTTCACTCCACATCACACACCACGCTGCAACATAACACAACACTCTCTCCACATCACACAACACCCTATTCCATATCACACACCACGCTACAACATAACAAAACCTTCTACGTTGTATCACACACACACCACAAAGCATATTAGTGAGTGAGTTAAGTTTTACGCCGCACTCAGCAAGCGAGTGTGGGCCAGATAATCCATTGATCAACAGCGTGAGTATCGTTCTGCTGGGAACTGATGACATGTGTCAATCAAGTCAGCGAGCCTGACCACCCGATCCCGTTAGTCGCCTCTTACGACAATCATAGTCACCTTTTATGTCAAGCATGAGTTGCTGATGGTCTATCCTAACCCGGACCTTCACTGGTCACACAGCATATTAAAACACAGCATAATAAACGCACAACACACCACAACATGTCACTCTAGTCCACATCACACACTACAACGCTCCACACATGACACCACATCACACAGCACATCATGCCACACATCAGTCATCACACCATACAACGCCTTCCTCCTGTTGGTGTAACATCCATAAGCGCGCCATAAGACCTTATTTCAACACAATAGTATTTCCAATCCTGTAGAATGTGTTCATATTTTTCACTTTCCTCACTTTACAGATGCACGTGGTATACCTTGCAAGGAAAAGAAATGATTTGCTAACAAATAAGCTTTTCAATTTAAGTTTCACCATGAAAAGGCTTTGGTGTATCGTCGTCAGAAGCACATACGTTATCTACCTTTGTGAATCTTCAATACCCTTTTCATACATTACCCTTAAAGGCTACAGCTATTGTCGGTGTCGGTGGCGGTTGGCTTTTTGTCATCACTGTTGTACAGCCACACAGTAATAAACACACCATCACAAGTTTCCGTGTTACGCCCTGTGCACTCGGCACAGATTCTGGAACTGATTATTCTCTGGTGGAGACCAACAAAATGGTTCTCTTCGCTACATGGACGTTGTCGGAAACGTGCCTTCTAGGGCGCACAGTTATCAGAATAATATTACACAGTGGAAATGCAGATGACTAAGTACTACTTTCAATAAAGTACAGCTGTTAGTAGAGGACTTGACATGCCCAGCATTCTGTCTGCATGAAACATATTTATCCCAGACAGTTGTTCTTGATCTACATCACACCTGTCATTTTAGGTGATAGGGCCACTGGGGGATCTTTAATTCAAGTCAAACAGAATGTTATTCATATCCCTGTTACTCTTGCTACTAATTGCCCAGCAGTTTCACGTTGCATTTACAGTATGCTCTTCGTATATCTCACCGGTTTCAACCCTCCACAAGACTGATGTTCAAACTTTATATGATCAACTACCCAACCCTGTATTGTTGCGGGGATTTAAATGGACACAGCCACTCTGTGGTCGTACAACTATTAATGCTGGGTAAACGTAAAAGGTAAACTATTGGAAGAGCAATCAGATATGTTTGTATGGATAGTAGACAGATTGGGATTGACTTCAGTATGTAACGATTACAAGCCGGCTTGCTCTGACATCGATAGTGGATAGACTAGGCTTGGGTAACACTGGAATTAGATTGCGCGAATTGTTCTGCAATTTGTTTAATGTGACATTTGACTTAAAACTTTTAAGGGTCAATTCTGATCAAAACATGTAAGTGATATGCATTGGATTGCCATAGTGAACCAAGAGGGGTCCATGTGCTTTACCATTTTTGACACAGTTTGGAATAATTGTATTCCATGACAATTAAACTCACAAGCTTACATCAGTGCTTTACACTTTAATGCAACAAAACTTATTACATTGAAACGACAGACATTAAGCTAGTTGCTACTGTGTCTACACAAAGCTTTGCAGGTTACAGCGCACAGATGGGTCAGTTGGGATCATGTCTGCACAAAAATACAGGAAGGAAAGGGTATAGTAGGAAACCAAAGAGATATGTTAGTTTTTACGCGAAGCAAACTCATAGTCGCAGAAGAGTATCACCATTATCGTTATATGTGGAAATTGGTGTCAGAAACGTTGTTGTGTTGCGTGCATACATATTCACTTTGAATCACAAGCTCGTCAGATCTGAAAATTATCACAGAAGTCTTAATGAGAAAGGAAACAAATTTAGATAGTTGTTTATAAATATCTTCACATCTCATTTACCTAAGACAGACGAACATTATTTCTAGTGTAGC
Source organism: Haliotis asinina (assembly GCF_037392515.1). NCBI lineage: Eukaryota > Metazoa > Mollusca > Gastropoda > Lepetellida > Haliotidae > Haliotis > Haliotis asinina. The sequence goes on along the minus strand of NC_090288.1, from coordinate 46,180,366 downwards.
ATCTCAGTGAGGTACGTAAATCCTGAATAAGAAACCCGTGAAAGTCCCGGTTAGAATTTGTCTTCAGTAACACATCCTTGTCAGTAACACATCCTTGTTAGTAACACATCCTTGTCAGTAACACATCCTTGTTAGAAACACATCCTTGTCAGTAACACATTCTTGTCAGAAACACATCCGTGTCCCATTTGCGCTGTTGATCACTGGTGTGTCGGTCCAGATTATTTACAGACCGACACCATATAGCTGGAATATCGCTGAGTGCGGCGTAAAACTAAACTCACTCACTCACTTCTCTACAAGATCTATGAACATGACAATGTGCAGTGCCAAAATGTTCGCATGTATTATTTTGTTGCTGAAACCTTTGTCCTCTCATCCAGTTACAGCCTGTGTAGAATTGGTTGTATTGTAGTATCAAGTATCAAGGCGTGGCATTGGTGATATGCTCGTATATACTTTCTGTTGCAGGAACCTTTGTCTTCCCATCAAGTGTCACATAGTGTTCCTCTGACGTCTTCTTCGTACTCTCCAGCTGTTTTAGCAATCTGACGAACAAAACATTCGATTTCGCCAAATATCTAGACACTTATCGTGAAAAACAGATTGTGTCCCTTTCTTAAAATTATGAGAGACTGTGGCACCATGTGTGTAAGATGGTGTGAACACAACTATTCAAAAACGTATTTGACCACTTCCAAAGACCACATCTGTTGGGTACTTTCAGACCCATAGGTTTTTGAATGTTCACTCTGATGTTTTTTATAAATTTTCTACCAGAATGTATGTAAGCATACAAACGGCAATCGTCAAGAAGGAGCCATGTGCTCTACAAACAGAAGCGCCAACTTGATAACAGGTATTCATTATCCAGTAAAAGCAGTGATGATATTATTAAAAGACTGAGCAAACTGATATAAGAACAGTTATACAAATGTATTACAGAATGTGACGGAGCAACGTGTGGCTGGGGCCGTAGAATCTATGACAGTTTAGTAAGGAAAGAGCTGTCCTTCATTACCTTCTGATATAAATGGTTGCCCCAATCACTGTGAAAATCAACAGCACAGACAGGACTACTGCAACGGGTACTCCCCAATTGAAACCCTCCTCTGTGGGGGCCACTGAATCAGCCAAATGTGAAAAAGATCAATACATGTAAAACATGCACGATGCAAATATAGTACAACGTCAACCATTACAGATTAACCTTGTTTGATCACCCGATGACTCAGATTCCACTGAGCATAAAGGAGAAATAGTTGTGAAAACACATTAGCTGAGATCTGACGAAACGTCATAACACAAACTCTAGGGAAACAAACATCTCATTCCGTACCTGTAGCACTCACACAATTTGAACGACAATCTATGCTACAGCAGTATTCCTAGGATGTGCTTGTTACATGCAAAGCTACATCTGTTCCATGATTTGCACTTATATTCTGAACGTTTTTTGCGACAAACGAAAATCGTGTTATGCATTTACTATATTTTAAAATTTCTTTGCACAATGTATCCCCGAAGACATTCGCCTGCGCAGAGTTTAATTATATAACTTAGTTATTACACAAAATTGCAACGATGCCTAATCCACTGAGGTTTGAACCCATGTTGTCTTGGAAACACTGTGCAATTACATCACATTTTTTCAGTTAAGATTCATTACAAGTTTATAACATTTCGATTTAATAATTGGTAGTTGTGTGGAATGTATTTCTGTTTAATGAAAGCGGCGGTAGGGTATGCGATGGGTGTCATGTTTGGTCGTGAAAAGTATTTTTAAAAAAAACACAGGAACATATACATCTTGGCCACTTCGCATGTCAGGGCCGAGACACAGATAATTCTGTCAATCTGGCCAAACTGCGGGGATGCTAACCCACATACAGCTGACACCGCATAAAGTAATATATGATATTCACCATTTAACAGTGGACCTTGTGACTTAGATACCCCGGAACAGTAACAGTAACCGGAACAGTTGTGGATTCTAGCTCATGATGTAATGATAACACACTGGACGTCATCAGTACTCACGGTGTAGGCATGTGCCATCATTGACCCACCCTGGTGCACATCCTCTAGGACAAGTTCCGTTTTTCTTGTCGCAGCTGTCACTAGTAAAACAGTTTCCACACTGTGAGGCACAGTTGGTACCATAAAAACCATCTTGACATGCTGAAAATACCAAGACATTTCCACATGGAATCAGAAAATAAAGAGGTTTTCTCTAAGCAATACGGTGTTGAAAACGGTATACGAATATGAATGTTTAATAGAATATGATAAGTGTTTTATGATACAAAAAGGAAGCATTGAGATTGCAATGGAGCATAAACGTGCATACGTTTGAAGACAAACACTTCCGTGTATCAAACTTTTCACAGGTAAAAATCAGTAACTCACGCTGCCGACATAACTGTGTGTCGTCTCTCATCCATCCTGCCGCACACCCTCCAGCACATGTTCCCGTGGTCTTGTGACAACTCACACCACTCAAGCAGTTTCCACACTGGGAGGTACAGTTGATACCAAAGGAACCAGCTGGACATGCTGTAAATACACATGCCCAACACGCGGATTAAAAGTATTGTTGAGTATTCAGTGTAAGGAACGTGTGCCTAAAATCCATACAAACTCTTACCAAGAATTGCACAATCATTTGAATGTTAACTAAATATATTTTCACGTCAGACCTGTTTGGCAGCTGGCACCATGGTATCCTGGAAAACATCCGCTGGAACAGCGACCGGTGATCTTGTCACAGACATCATTACTGCTGAGGCAGTGGCACTGTTTGTCACAATCTTCAGAAAACCACCCGTCACTGCAAACTGAGTATTATATTATCGATATTATGGTGTGTACCTAAGATCATACAGACGTGTATTGCAGGACAAGGACGTCTCACAAACTACTTAGACTGTACGAGAATCATATCTAAACATATATGCATTTAAATGAAGTTTCTACTGTTTGTAAACGATATTTACCGAAACAATTTTCTCAATATCTTCTGGGAATACTGTATGTGGGATGTATTTCGTTGTCAGTTTTCCTGTATGATTTGTGAGTGGTCCATATTATTGATCTGATAAATATCTTGTTATATTTTGTCCTTACCATGTGTGTTCAGAAAGTACCACAAGTAGCACATAATGAGTGCCACAATCATCTGGGAAGACTTCACACAACGGAATAAGAGGATCACAATTAATAAGCTTCTGTTATAAGGTCAAAATTGCATCCGTGATAAACAGTGTAGTACAGATCATTGACACTGGAATTGCTATTTCTAGAGATAAAGTTAATACCCAAAGGAGAATATGTCAGTAGTTGAAAAAAAATAGATTTATCAAGTATGATTCACGGATGGGAGTTAATGGAATTTTCCCGATCACGAGGCATACATGAGACCATGGAATGATGTACCTTTTAACAAATCAGAGTGATTGAATAGGATCATGTGACAAGGTTGGAGCAGGTTCGACCACCTTGAAAAGATCCCGTCAGCACCAAAAGAAGTGCGGGCGCGAGTTACACATTTGGCAGAACGTTCGAACGCCAGGATTGTACATTTCCATAGTTGGGACATTACTTGCTCCATCTTGTCCAAGCCACGATATTGTGTAATGAAGGAAAGGATCGAGTAAACCTATGTGAGTATAGAACCTTGTGTTGAGTGATTAATGGTATGCCAGAAGGCCACTACATGAATGCTTTGTGTTAGTTAGGAGTCACGGTCGTCAGACCAATCATTCCTATATGTAGTAGGCAGGACGGAGCAAGCGAGTATGCAACCAGAGCTTACATCACCCCCGACAAGTCAGAACGGCCATTGTAACAGGTAACTGGTAATAGGGTTGGTTACTAACACCAAAATCGCCATTTACGACACTTCTAAAATACAAGTGCAAAACATACGTTTAATAAATCGCTGCAGTTTCCACTCTTACTTAAGAAAAACAATCTATTGCGCGCATACGGAAAGGCGTACTTGATACCACATGCCAAACTATTTAAATACATGAATCGACATAGTCTATAACATACCAAATATCTGCACTTCACACAAGGTAAGGATTTTCTGGGAACCAGGTATTCGTATTGTGACCGTGGTTCCTGCCATTGGCTGGCGGCAGGTAACGTTAGCTATAGCAGGAGGATGTTCAGTTGATGACCACTTGCAGCACATCTGACTGTCCACAAGTATCTCCATACCCTGGTTTCTGTCCAGAACTGTATAATATGACAAATACGATGATGTGACACATGTGATGGAAGCAACTATCCAGCTGACCGATGTCACCATCTATGATAACCCTAGTAGATAAGAATGCAAAATCCCGAAGCTTCAAGTTTCAAGTTCCATGCCTTTGTATCTCTTCGACTTAACGGATGGAAAAATATATGATGAAAAGAGACACCAGAGTCATGTTTGTATATCCACATAATGTATATTGACACGTGTAGATACAAACTTAAATCAGTGAGGCGTCACTGACGGTGGGACAAAGTAAAGGGATGGTAGACGGCAAACACCTGGAGTTAGGACTGGACATATAGTACTGAATATATACTTGTGTGAATGCTGAAAAGCGTATTTTGTAGATTCCTTGCAGCATCTGATGTTACCACCTCTACTTGGTTCATATTAGTGAACTCACAGCCTTGACGAAGATAGAGTCTGATGTGTTGTATCTTCCCTGGAACTGAAGTGTTCAGACTCACTGCCCAGATGGGATTTGTCTCTGTCTCTGTATGAGTACAGGTTGATGGTGTGGCAAACGTTGTGGCGGTGCCATCTACACCCCGGTCTGCACCAAATCCAACAGCATTAAGTGTAGTGCTCTGGATACAAGGTCTCCTTAAAGCAATGTTTTCTGAAAATGTTAACCAAAAAAGAAACAGATTAATAGATGAAGTAAACAAACGTTTGTGGTTTGCTTCGGTTGCTGTTTAAAATTAAATATAGTTTTCATGAAATACAAAAACTTGTCTTCACCCGTGTTAGAATTGGTCTTCAGCAATATATGTCACATGTCATCGTAATCCAAACAGCGAATCCAATCTAAACTGTGAGGCAAAGATGTTTACTGAATACAACAGAACATTTTTGTGCTTCAAGTATTAGGTGTGATCACTTATACATAAGATATGAGAAGAAAACAAGGAAGATAGATGTTTTGTTGTCTAAAGCCGCACTCAACAATATTCCAGCTATACGGTAGCGGTCTATGAATAGTCGAGTCTGTACCCGATAATCCAGTGATCAACATCATGCGCATCGATCTGCTGAACTGGGATACGATGGCATATTTCAACCAAATCAGCGAGTCAGACCAACCGATCCCGGTTATCCTCTTACGACAATCACGGGTTGCTGAAGATAATTTCTAATCCGGGTGTTAACGGGTGCGACTATTTGAGACATGTGCTCATGATATTCGGCACCTCACACTCACGTTTCTGACAGTAGGAGCCGAACCATCCCGCCTGACATCTGTCTGGATCACCGACATGGCTGCAGGGAGTAGAGGGGAACACGGCACAGGCAGTCTGACTGGCACAGTGACATTCTGCATCTGTTTAAACAATGACTCCATTCGAGTTATACAACTGATCGCTACGCCTTTATTCTTGAATAGATAATCAATTATAAATTACTAGTAATTATATATTATAGGAATAATAGGTTTCCATTAAACCATTAAGCAGGGGGCACGTATTTGGAAAAGGAATAAAGTTCTTACCAGTGCGGATCACAATGACACAGAACAATAGCAGTCCCATCCAAGACCGTCCCATGTTGGGCTCCTGATTTAAAAGACCAATTACAAGATAACATATAGGGTTCACAATCCTGAATACTCGTGAACAGGTAATGGTTGTCACTTGAGATTCCTTTAAGAATTTATCACCTAGAAATGATTAAAGTGTGAAAACAATTCAGTTAGTTTTGAGTATGATTACAAAGGATACACAAACACAAACACACAGACACGTGTTTGTTTGTGTGTGTGTGTGTGTGTGTGTGTGTGTGTGTGTGTGTGTGTGTGTTTGTGTATGTGTGTTTGTGTATGTGTATGTGAAATGCTTCTGACAGATCGATCCACAGAATACAAGATATCACTTGTACTTTTTTTCTTTTTCTTTATTTTTATTTTTTTGGGGGGAGGGGTGGTGATGGTTGTTTTTGGGGGTGTTTTTAGCTTTTGTGTTTTGTTTTGTTCTTTTTTTTTTTGGAGGGGGGGGGGAGGTGTTTTGCTTTTTGGTATGTTTCAGGTTTTTGGTTCCTATTTTTGTAATTGTAAGTTTAGTTTGTTCCATACACGCAAGAAATACAGAGACCCGCCTTTGTGAGGGTTAGAATTGGTCTTCAGCAACATATATTTGGTTGTCGTAAACCAACTGCGTAGAACGATGCTCATATTCTTCACTGGACTGCATGGTCCAAACTTGAATATGTACAGACTGCCACCGTAAATTTGGATTATTGGTGACTGCGTGTGGCGTTAAACATACAATATAGGCGCATTCTCAAAGGAATGCATATGAGAGGTCATTGTGCCAGTGTATTGTAATATTCACCTGATTAACATTTTGTAGAGTTCAGGACACAGGTGACGACATGTGACCATCATTAGGTAATATCTGATTAATTGGATGATAACTGGATATCATCAGACAGAGGATCTAAGACCAACACACGTGTGTTAATCAGTTCAATCTCATAGACATAACTGATCAGAGCAAAATGGTCAAAACTTTGTGTCAACTCACCTCGCATATCAACAGCTCACAGTTGCCTGTCTGTACAGCAAAACATGTCCTCACGAACAGGATGTGAATTAAATGAAACGCACAAGAGAAACATGATGGGGCTCTGAACGCTCTGTGTATTTGAGGTGTTTGTAAAATTCAGTTTATCAACTGTCGTATGCCTGTGTGACTGGGTACACGTGCCTGTACAGATTAATGTACGATCCTGCACTGCTGTGTGCAGATGTAATGCTCTGCTTCTCTGTAGTCTGTGGTAGACTGTCTGGAGAATTTAAGCAAGCAACACGCAGGCCATAACACACCACTCTCCAGATCATACCACACCACATACCACACATCACCACATACCAGGCATCACCACTGAAAACCAGGCACCATACATTACACATCAAATCACTCACCATACCGACCCACACCACAGATCAACGAAAGCAGAAAGCATGTCGAGTCCATGACACATCTCTGTATTATGTGTCATTTTGTTAAATAATAATGTTATGAGTATGCTCTGCAGACACAGTTTGAAAACAAATATAAAACTGCTGTGATTAACTAAAGTATGTGAATATTTCGTGCCAGACTTAATCTGGTATCGATGGTGGACAGACTGGGATTAACTGAAATATGTAACGATTTCATGCAGGCTTAATCCAGTATCGATAGGGGATGCACGTAGATTGACTAACGCATGTAACTGTTACATGCAGGCTTGCTCCAGTATCGACAGAGGATACACTTAGATTGACTAACGTATGTAACGATTACATGCAGGCTTGCTCCAGTATCGATAGTGGATACACATAGATTGACTAACGTATGTAACGATTACATGCAGGCTTGCTCCAGTATCGATAGTGGATACACATAGATTGACTAACGCATGTAACTGTTACATGCAGGCTTGCTCCAGTATCGACAGAGGATACACTTAGATTGACTAACGTATGTAACTATTACATGCAGGCTTGCTCCAGTATCGATAGTGGATACACATAGATTGACTAACGTATGTAACGATTACATGCAGGCTTGCTCCAGTATCGATAGTGGATACACTTAGATTGACTACAGTATGTAAGTTTTGCCATTTGACTTAAAAGCTCTAAGGGGCAATTCTGAACAATACAAGTCAAACCAAGTGATATGTACTAAAACGTCAATTTGAAGACCTACATAAATACCTCGAGTTATCTGAGAGTCCACACAACCGCAACAACATGAACACATAAGAAAATAATCCGCAGGGATCACGTCTTAACACTAATAACACCACATTTGACACAACCGTGTTCTGCGATGTAGTTGTCTATGATCGCAACTACATTTCACTGTAGATCTAAATATATTTTGCGACCATGTAATTAAACATCACGAACTGGCGTGGATAGCGTATACTCATTTGCGGGAAAAGTCAAGAAAACTGTACCCTTAAAAATGTAGGGGATATTTGATTCACAAGCTTCATAAAATGCAAATGATGAACCCAAGGAGGAAACAGATGATGAAGAGAAATTGGGGGAAAATGTGACAATTTATGCCATTCTTCTGTATGGAGGAGCAAATGGAGATCTTTATCGGTCACATAATGCTATCTACCCTTGTTAATGGACATGCTATGAACGAGCATGTCTTCTTTCAAGAAAAGAGTAACAATGATATGAGCCCAAGTCAATAAATATAAATATATTTATAACACTAAATGCACAATTATTTGTCTCGATGTCAGTTGATAAGAAATAAATAATCCAACATGATTATGACGCTTTAGTAGACAGCATAAACCTTTCAGTGCTGATGGATACTTTTTCGGAGATTGTTTTGTCTGCAAGATATCTTAAAGGATGGCAATTAAACAGTGTTTTAATGAGTTTCATAACCCATATCCGGGAAAGTTAAATTTCACCAGAACCCGACCAAAACTTTATGGAACTGACTATATATACCGAAAAACATATTTCCATGATCCTAAGGAAACGGACGTACAATGCCTCTTGCAAGGGCACATCAACCTGAGAACGAGATTCTTACAGATATTGTAGTATACCAGTGATACTGTTGCTTCTAACTCACTTACTGGTCTGAGGATGGAAAGGCTGCTAGTTCGCCACTATGGAACATGACAAATCCGCGTTTAAGTTCATCAAATAATTGTCGAAGCAGTATTTGGGGCTCTGGTCTGTCTCATAGTCCCTCGGCTATACTGTGTTTACTACTGCCAGTCCTGTCTGCATCTTCTGAATATCCCAACTTACCGGGGCATCTTTTCAATTTAAATGGGCGTGTTTGTTGCTGTCAACATTATGCATTTAGGGACTAAGTGTTTGTGTAGTTGTGCTCGGACATAATCTACATGTACGTCTCTAAATAGAAACATTTGTGTGGTCAGTTATTGTGGGAATATGGTTTAGATTGGTTCAGAATGGTTTAAGCGTTATTCTCCGAAACGAAACATGACAGGCAACCTTTCAATACCCTTGCAAAACCTGGCTTAACGACAACAAACTACTAAGGGTAATTGCGTTGGATTTTTTGCCCTCGATTACATCTTGTCAGTCTCAACGGGGTGGACTGGAACACATTGTCACAATTATTTGTCTAAGTTTACTGCACCCGCAGCTAGATGTTCGCGTGTATTCACATGACCACAATCTCGTCATAAACCAACAGATTCGTTGGTTCTTTAACTGCACGCCATTGTGTACTGTACACTAGGGGTTGTGATAACACTACACATTGTGCTGTTACATTATCCCGACATTGAAATCCAGTTCAAATGCTTGAACGCTAACATCCTAAGCATGTTCTCCAGGCAAACCGTGTAAGATATATATGACGACAGTGACAAAGAACTCGCAGAAACACTTTCTGTTGGGTGTAGAAGGGAAATCAGCTATGGGAATTATACGGATAGATCACTGAAAATCAGTGATGACACGAACATCAACAAAACGACAATTACAACTACATTCTTGACATCCATGTATTATGGTATAAGCCTACACCTGTGACGGTAATAGCGCTTGAGTTATGACAGCATTAGATATAGGCACTCAGATCTCGCGACAAAGATTTACATCAGATTTTAACACACACTAGGATGTGATAAGGATGTGATATGACAATGGGTGGTTCGCACTTTTTTCATGTCTTGGCGGTAATTATGCAATCTAATGATACACTTAGATTGACCAACGTATCTAACGATTACCTGCAGACTTACTCCAGTACGGTTGGTTTGTAAATCCGGGGATGGTGACGTGAATGAATTACATGATATGCACTTGGAAAGAGGAATGTTATTTTTTAGTTGAAAGGGTGAGTGAGTGAGTTTTGTTTTACGAAGCACTCAGCAATATTCCAGCTGTGTGGCGGCGGTCTGTAAATAATCGAGGCTGGACCAGACAATCCAATGATCAACAGCATGGCCATCGATCTGCGCAACTGGAAACCGATGACATGTGTCAACCAAGTCAGCGAGTCTGACCACCCAATCCCATTAGTCGCCTCTTACGAGAATCAGAGTCGCCTTTTATGACAAGCATGGGTTGCTGAAAGCCTATTCTACCCCGTGACCTTCAGGGGTCATTTGAAAGAAAATCCCTACTAGAATCAACAGATGAAACAACATCATCCACCAAGAACAATCAGATATAGCAAACTGCTGCGTTTCTGGTTCTTACTAATAACAACACTTGTCACAAAAGCATTAACTAAAATAAGGAAAGGTATCTGATAATTGCACTTAAATGTCAGTTTGATATTTTTAAACCGAATCACCGGTAAATGTATAAGAATATACACCTGGTAATTGTTTTTGCATTGAAACAAAGCTTACCTTTACATAATATACGACCGACCTGTTTAGTCAAAATGTCTAGTGATAATATATCTCAGCGTTACGTTATATTCTCCATATGGATATGACCCGTTTCTTTCTTCACCGTTGTCGTCACTCTTTTAAGTGAGTGAGTTTAGTTTTAAGCCGCACTCATCAATATTCCAGCTATATGACGGCGGTCTGTAAATAATCGAGTCTGGACCAGACGATCCAGGATGAACGCCATGCGCTCCTCAGTTGATTTCTTATCAGCCACGATTGTTCAACGTATTACTTGCCTTTGAACTACGAGAGCCACAAGAGACTGGGTAACTTCGAACACGAAACATGCCACGAAACGTGTCAGATATTCTTGAAATATGTTAAAATGTGTGTAAGTTCTGTGCTGATGTCTAAAGCATGCAGGAAGCAGAGATACCGTAAGTCCCAATGATGTCTAATGAGGCGGCCAAGCATTGGTTGTTAGTTGTCTACTGCCTCGTTTCAATTTATCGTAATCGTTTGTGTTTAATACTGACGTGGCTTGTTTGAACCATGAACTGTGATATCTGTCTAGCTGTGGTTTTCTTCCTTTGTCGACAAGCATTAAATAAAAAAATGTTTCATCGCTATATAGCTGCAATATTGCCGATATAATGGAAACGTTTGACTCACTCACTGTTCAAACCGGCGTAAACCCACTCAGTGAGGCTCCAATCTTTCAACCTGTCGCCCACCAGAGTTGAGTTTTGCTGGCATGTCGCTAAACAGTACCCAGACAAGTATCTATGAACACTGATTGGTGTCATCCGATTAGACTGAGATGGTAACTCTGACACAAATACAGTCAAGAAAACCGATGCAAGTCAGTGATATATGACCAATCTTTATAGCTCCGGTTTCAGGAGAATGAAAAAACTCCCTTGGCTTTTGCTCCTTTTTATCGTATTTTATGTTTTTCTAGTGGGTTGGTTGGTTGTTTTGAGTGCTGATGTGTGATAAGTACTAGAAAGTGCAATTCTAAATCTAACGTGGCATGTTTTATTAAGTCCATTTATAAGAATTGTTTCTCTGTAATATAGCTAGGTTCAGATCAAAGAACCTTGAAGATCCGGAGTAGAATTGATCTGCTGTAACCCATGCTAGTCTTAAGAGGCGACTAAACGGGTCGAGTGGTGAAGTTTGCTGACTTGGTTGACGCATGTCATCGGTTGCCACTTGCGTCCCAAGGTCCCTAGTATGGTGATCTACATTCAGTTGTCGGCGAGCTACAACCCGTGTTTCATGTCGTGTAGTCTTCTGTTATGAAAATGTTTTAGTTTTGCATTCATACATGTGATAATCTAGTAAATGTTTTTGTCCATCGTCGACAGGTTTTAATCTTCAAAATGTTTTAATCTATTATGGTATAAATTGATTTCGTCACTATGTGTCTGAGATATTGCCGATGTGACGTTAAACATTTATTCAGTCACTAGTTCCTAATTCACTAGATCGATGCTCATGCTGTTGATAACCGTTTTGACTGGTCCAGACCCAATTATTTACAAACAGTCTACGTAAAGCTGGAATCTTGTCCAGTGCGGCGTAAAACTAAACTCACTTACTACTCGCTCAGTTCAGTGCCTGGATCTTAGTCCAGCATTAATTGTTGTTGGGTCTTACAGTATATTCTTGTCATTTTTTATCTTACAGCCATCACATCTTATTGGAACTACATCAAAGCTGACAGGGAATAGAAAACACCTGTATACAGCATACGTATGTTCTAATCAACATCAGTTTCATACCCACCGAAAAACCATCCCATCAGTTCTAACAGCCACCCTGCACCGAAGCGGAACGTTGCTGTTACCAGGAATGTTATAACGGTACATACTCGCGGGCGCATCTGTTCTTCACAGTGCCATGAAGGTCAAAGGTGATCAAGGGTATACGCAAAGTAAGTCATGACACATTACATATGACACCACAGAAATAGCTATCATCGCTCGGCTCTATTTTAAGCGGTTGTCATGGGGGCTAATTAGATTATCTCCCTTTGCACAATGGCGACCAATTTGTATCAGTTTGTGCGGTGCATGATGTGATACTCTTACAGACCTCATAGGAATTGTTAAGCTATTATTAGATATATTAACAGTCGTTCTTCGCATTCTTCGACAGTCATAAGAGTTTGATTAATTACACCGTGTTGGTTAAGAGAAAACAGAAACAGACGAACTCTGCGGGGTGTTTTAGAGGACATACGAAACTAATGAAGAGATAATTAAGAACATTCTTGCATGTGGCAAATCGAATGTTGAACTTAAGTACATGATGACTTGTTATTTCAGTAGCATAAATAATGCTGGGCTGTTGTGTATTCTGTGCCAATGATAACATACGTAATTTCCATGCGTAAGTCCAAATGCCAATGATTCATCACAAACATAAACACGATAAACATTATCTTCTTCTCTCCTTGAATTGTCTCATTGGAAGTCATTTCCCAGGTGTATATATAGTTTATATGAAATAAAAACACGTTGAAGTAGTTTAAGTCTATTTAATAACTGACAAGAAACTTGAAAAACAGATCACGTAAACAGATAAAACACAAACTCAGCGAAGTCTCAACTCAACGAAGTCTGCACCCAAACAATACAAAACTACAACCCAATACTGTCAAATACCTAACTACATATAATCGCAAATCGATAGTTTTTCGTTTCTTCAATCGATCGATTGCTATCGAAGACTCAGCAAAATCGCAGTCCATCGATAGTTCGATATATCGTTACAGCCCTGATAAACATACATTGGCACTGACATTGACATCCTAAGTCTTTTTTCACGTATTCCTAAAATGATATAATCTTAATACGTATTATAAATACTTTTGACGAAATAAAAGTATTCGAAATTAAAACGTACCCGTTATCATAGTGGACTTTTCTTTCTCTTTTATGTGAGGAAATAAGTTCAAATTAACGTCAGATGGGCAATATTTTCAGCCATATAGTAACGAAAAAAGTTATGTGAAATTATCAATTTGAAATATCATCAACAAAGGCCAAAGTATTAGCAAGATGTCACAACTTATGTCGGAAAACTAACTTTTTTAGAATATCCATTTGAACTCAAAGATTCCACGTTTCGTTTTAATACTTAAAATGGTTATGTGTGCACAAAATATTCCTTGCATTGCTTTAAGCTCACAAAAGAAACAAATAATTAGTTATTTGAATGTTTTCATTCAGGTTTGAGATCATCGTGTCTTTAAACCATATCATGTGGTTTGTGCTAACACTTCACGGTCATAACTCTGGTGTAAGGTGTATCGAGTAATTACCAAGCAAGAGTTTAGATGGTGCCGAGGAGTCCTGATTTCTGGAAAGTTTTTTTTGTATCGGGGTGTAGTTGGCACCTGGAGAGTTTATATGGCGTTGAGGTGGCCTGATATCTGGGTAGTTTGAGTGTTTTCGATGTGTCCTAGAGTGTGATAGTTCCGATAGTGTATATGCGTCGTGAGAGATGGATAATTAAAATGGCGTCTGCGTGTCCTGACAACTGAAAAGTTTTGTATGTCACACGCACACACACGCCAACAAACAAACAAACACGCAGGCGCGTTTATGTCACAATAACCCCGGAATAATCTTAAACCGTATTCTCGTTACTACCTCTGAGGGCACCTGTCAATGGTGACAGTGCCACTCCATAGGTATTGTGACACACTCCGTGAGAGCACGCCATTCAATTGCATACAGTCACAATGTGTCCCGAGTAGACAATTCATGCGTGATTTATCTTTTCTGACATGCGGGCACCATATGTTCTTCAGTAGTAATTATCTTAAGTCGACAAGATCGCAAAAACGGACTGTACACTATCTTACAGTGTGCGACCACTTTCAGGCTCATCTGAATTGTATACGAGACTGAAACGGCTCCCCAGTTTATATACCTGCATCGTATCGTCTACATGTGGCTTGATGTCTAACCGAAGCCTATCACCTATCTACATGTGATGTAACGTGTGGTTGTAGCTTGACGTTTATATAAAGCTCAGCGTCTGTACGGAGCTTGACGTTTATATGAAGCTCAGCGTCTGTACGTAGCTTAACGTTTCTATGAAACTCAGCGTCTGTACGTAGCTTGCCGTTGGTATGAAGCTTGATGTCTGTATGTAGCTTAACGTCTGTATATAGCTTGTCGTCTATAGATAGCTCTACATTTGTATGAAACTTGACGTCTGTACATGTACGTATCTTGACGTTTGTACAAAGCTTGAAGTTTGTATTTATCTTGACGTTTGTAGGTAGCTTAAAGCCTAGCTTGTACGTGGCTTGATGTATATTTGAAGCTTGATCTCTACATGAAGCTAGATGTCTTTTGGTGGCTGTACCTACCTTGACGTTTGTATGAAGCTTGACGTCTGTATGTAGCTTGACGTCTATATGTAGCTTGACATATACATGTAGCTAGGTGTATATTCGGACCTTGATGTCTACATGAAGCTAGACGTCTTTTGGTGGCTGTACGTACCTAAACGTTTGTATGAAGCTTGACGTCTGTATGTAGCTTGACGTCTATGTGTAGCTTGACATATATATGTAGCTTGATGTATATTCGAACCTTGATGTCTACATGAAGCTAGACGTCTATTGCTAGCTGGACGCGTACGTCTTTATGTCGCTAGACATTTATTTGAAACTTGAAGTAAAACTATGAGTATGTTTACGTCAGTCTGAAGCTTGACGTTTACATTTCGTTTGACGTCTACAATATACATGTAATTATGTGAAGCTTGACGTCTGAATTTAGCTTTCAACTACAATATAGAGCACCGTATCTAGTTAGAGTCTAGTAGAAGGTCGAGGTGAATATTGGCGTCGGGGTAGCCTTCTGGATAAAGCGATTCCTCACATGGGTACAACTTGACCAAGTCCATTTATTTTGTTCCTCGCCGTGATGTTGGTGGAATATTGCTTAAGCTGCGCAACACCCATACTCACTCACTTGAGTGAGTGAGTGAGTTTAGTTTTACGAAGCACTCAGCAATATTCCAGCTATATGGCGGTGGTCTGTAAATATATCGAGTCACGACCAGACAATCCAGTGATCAACAGCATGAGCATCGATGTGAGCAATTGATAACCGATGATATGTGTCAACCAAGTCAGCGAGCCTGACCACCCGATCCCGTTAATTCGCTCTTGCGACAAAACATAGTCGCCTTTTATGGCAAGCATGGGTTGCTGAAGACCTATTTTAACCCGGACCTTCACGGGTCTCACTCACTCGAAGTGAACGAAATGTTCTTGTGGATGCTATGAGAACCGTAATATTTAATCGTCCAACAGAGAAAATACGGTATTTGTGGTGTCATGCTTTCTTCTGGGTTCATTGAACACATATAGTTACGTTAAACAGCCGTACATAATCACTGGGAATATTCAACACAAGACCTTGCACCTGACAAAATATGTACGTAAGCCAAACACACATTTCTCCTACTCATATCGCCTCATACAGGGCTTAGTGTGCCTAACACACATACACAATGGAACTATGGGAATTAGCGTCTGATCCCTGGTCGAATAGCAAGGTGACGTAAGTGAAATCAATAGGCTCAATTCTGATTGACAGGTTTGTCATGTGATTCGTGAACGGTTGGTATTACCCGTCTGACCTACTGAGCAGATCTGTTGTTAAGCCGCAAGCTGGAACGAGGATATGTGTTAATTCCACATGGTCTATACGCAGTGCACCCGTACGAATAGACACGTACAATGGAACATGCTGGATTATGTTAACAACCTAAGATCGCAAATTCTGTGTATTAAGCGATAAGTGTTGAGGTCATGTTGGGGTTAAATACATTCTGATTATTGTTAAAACCTTGTGGGTTTTTCAACTTCAGTGTATGTATGTATGTATGTATGTATGTGTGTATATGTGAGTGAGTGAGTTCTGCTTTACGCCGCCCTCAGCAATATTCCAGCTATATGGCAGCAGTCTGTAAACAATCGAGTCTGGACCAGACAATCCAGTGATCAACAGCATGAGCATTGATCTGTGCAATTGGAAATCGATGACATGCGTCAACTTAGTCAGCGAGCCTGACCACCCGATCCCGTTAATCGTCTCTTACGACAATCAGAGTCGCCTTTGATGGCAAGCATGGGTTGCTGAAGGCCTATCCCATCCCGGGACCTTCACGGCTACGTATGTATGTATGTATGTGTGTGTGTGTGTGTGTGTGTTCCCCGCCGTGATATTGCTGGAATACTGTCAAAAGCGGCGTAAAAGGGTATTCCCTCAGGTCTCTCTACATTCAAACCTGTCAAGGGGTAAACAAATCTATATAAATTCATATTTGTAGTTGTATTTTGGTCCTATGAACGTATCACATGTGTACTGTTATTAAGATCCTGCTGCTTGAAGAAATTGCAGTGTTTATGCTTTGCAACGGACAAATAATCTGTTTGTGTCATAATCTCATAAAAAATTAATTAACACGTTATTTGCAATCCACTTATGCTTCGACTGGACTTTGTTTAAAATATGGATGCTTCTTCGGCTACTGTCTGAGAACACGCGGTTCTGTTTCACGTTATGAAGATAAGTCAGAAACAATTTCATTTTATTTCCCTTCTATAGTTTTCACTTTTCTCCGAAAATCGCATGTATCTTTGGGTGTAAAAAGTGACTAGAATAAATATTTCATGCATAAATTCGATAAGCTGGTCGACATTTTAACTGCAAATATTTCTAGACTTCTAATTTTCATAAATCAGTACATAATAACGCATTGTAATTAACGTTACATGAACAGGCCACAATTCATTTGCATTGACAGTTCTTACGTCTTATTGGCGCATGTAACTGGGATTTCTGTTTAAACTTTATTAGTGGTTGCAAAGCTTTGCATATTAACGGGGCAATATATTTTCAAAGTTCGAGAATTGAGCTCTATAGCAGGGGAAAGGGGTTAAACTTTACAATTTTCTTTAATTCAAAACAGCAGATTCTTTTAACGCTTTGGAATCACTTGAAGCATGTATGATATAGGCACAATTCTTAAAAGTATTCATTCAAGTACTGTGGGCTTTCCTAAGATAGCTGACTCGCCCTTGATATATGTAGTCAGATCGGCGACGTCTATGACTCTTGTTGTGACGTCTTGTGTACACATCTCTGTAATGTATATCAAGCTTCAAATAAGACATGCCGTTGTGAAAGAAATCCTCCATGGAAGCAGCGACAATTTTCTTTACCGCATTGTCGCTACACACTTGAGTAACGCTACCGATTGTTAATTCTCCCATTTTACACGAGGCAATAAGTGCCAAACATTCTATGTCTATTTCTACAGCGTTTTGTCCCATATGGATATGTGCCAGAAGGATTGAATGAATCCTACCCCATATTGTTACCAGCGCGCTAGGGCGGACAGTCTCGGGATTCGGGCTCGTGAGGGTCTCTGCGTTCGCCACACAAGTTGTGGTAATAAAGGAGGCAGAAATAAGTCTCCTTGGCGCATGGTGACTCGGTGCGGGATTATTCGACGAAAAACTCTGGTCTATCAGTGTAAAAAGTCATTTCTGTGTATGAAGAGATACAAACATGAGTCTTCGTCGCTAGTATTTGGAGCCTGTACAAGCTGGAAAAGCACTGTGGTCTGTTGGAACAACATAGCATACCCGACCACAGCGTGACGGTCGGTCAACTTGGATTGCCTGGAACACTCGAATAGCAATGACTGATTGAATTGTCCTCATGCCATGCATTTCGTCACGGTTTGCTCTCATTGCACCACTGCTCGACGTTAGGAAGATCAGATTCTGCTCTCGTCTGTTGTGGTATATGATACGTGTTGCATTCGGGGCCAGTGGACCAGCTAATGCAGAGTGACATTTGAACACTTGAGATAATTTGCAGCCGGGAAATGAATCTCCTGCTGTGTTAATGGAGGTCTCGTTTGCGACGTGACATTGTAATTAAAGCGTCTTACGTTAATTCCTCTTCTGTACTAATAGATATGAATGCGTAATGTTAATCAGCGACCTACTGATGATCTGCAACACACGTTGGATACATTGCGAAAGGAAAATTATCGGAGGAAAGGTCAAGGTTTGGGTTTTCCAGATTGTGACATAGGTATTGATATAATTGTTATCATATTTATGATATGATATTTATTTTGGATTCGGTGAGCGTGGGGGTTGTGATTCAGAAGCTGTGATATTCAAATATGCATTTTGTACCCCACACTGCTCCGGATAGGAACTATCCTCACAATCAGAACTATCATCTGAAGCCTGGGGACGGGTACCTGGAGTCGCTGTCCCTTCCAAGTCGTCATGGCTCAATTTGCAGCAACATCTTCCAGGCCGTCAACCACGACGACATCGACATGGATGAATTTGGTTCATCCAATGATGCCTTCAGTCGATTGCTTACCCATGGTGCTCAAAGTCGCGCTGACAGTTATTGTTTCGCCCACAATGAGGATCTACCGGAGGACCACGACTGCAGGAGAGAATTGTGTACCAGGGTCACTATTAATGTTAGCGGGATGAAATTTGAAACACAACTCAGGACTTTAAACCGTCTTCCTCACACCCTTTTGGGTGATCCGGAGAAAAGAGCCAAATATTGGGATAAGAAACGCCAGGAATATTTTTTCGACCGACATAGGCTGTCGTTTCCTGCCATTTTGTATTACTACCAGAGCGGTGGGCGGTTAAAACGACCCCTGGACGTACCTTGGGATATATTTCGCAATGAGCTATATTTCTACGAGCTTGGTAACACGACAATTGCCAACTTTGAACGAACGGAGGGCGTGAAACAAAAAGAAGAGATGATCATGAAACCTTCAAATAAGATTCAGCTATGGATTTGGGAAGTAATGGAAGTGCCCCAAAGTTCCTATTTCGCTAAGATTGTTGCTGTTTTGTCGGTGGTATTTATTCTAGTATCCGTTGTGACCTTCTGCATAGAAACACTGCCGCAGTTTAAAGGAAGAGATTGTGTCAACCAGACCATTGACATTGGAAATAATAAGACGGAAATCAGGAAGGTTCCAAACTACTGGGAACCCTTGTTTCTTACTGAGAGCTGCTGTATAGCTTGGTTTGTGACGGAGACTATAGTGCGATTCTGTGTGAGTTACTCCAAAACTGCCTTCCTTAAAAGTTTAAGTAACTGGATTGACATCATAGCAATTTGTCCGTACTTTGTGTTTCTTTTCATCACCTTGGCAACAAACGCTTGTATCCAAGGTGATCAGGCAAGCGGATTGTCAGTTCTTCGTGTGCTGAGAGTGGTTCGAATCCTCAAACTCAGCAAACATTCTCAAGGTTTGCAAATCCTTGGAATGACCCTGAAATGTAGCATGAAGGAATTAAGTATGTTCCTGTTGTTCTTAGGAATTGCAACGGTGATATTCGCGGGAGCGGTATACTATGCCGAAATGGCAGAAGAAAATGGTCAATTCACAAGTATTCCAGATGCGTTTTGGTGGGCAATCGTTTCCATGACTACAGTTGGATATGGCGACTACGTACCGCAAGGTGTTGTCGGCAAATGTCTAGGAGTGGTGTGCTTAGTTTCAGGTGTTCTAGCCATCGCTCTCCCCGTCCCTGTGATTGTTGCCAACTTCAATCATTTCTACACTCAATACACAGGCCGAGGCTATGGATCTCTCTAAGACTTCCTTATAAAGTAAGAGCAACCATGTTGGTTTTATTTAAAATAGAAATGGCACATAGAAAACAAACGAAATAACGTGTTTTACCTTATGTTTGATAATATTTTTTAAAAATTTAATTATAAGCAATGAATACTGGTATGTAATGAAATAGATCCCTTTTATTCCAGTTGAACCTATGATCAAGAAGAATGTTTATCAGGCGCTGAATTGCTAACCTCAGTGACTTCATGTCAGTTAAGCCATCTTCCGCGCGTGTATTGCAATTGTTTTAGGATCTTGTATCGGTGATCTTTTAACGCCCTTTGCTGACTGTGTCAGAACAATATATATGTCAACCTCTTTCAGGCAGTATCTGTTCGTATTATCTGCTTCGATTTGGGTCAGTGGTCAGACACGGCAACCCTAATGTCAAAGCTATCTTTTACATGTCTATCTCATCTATATTCATTATTCTAAACACCAGGACCCAGCTAGGGGTGGTATCGTCTTTAAAACGATAGCCTCTGAAACATACATCTGATCAATCAGAGCGAATCGTAAATGGTTATATAACCTGGTCTAGTTTGTTGAAATAGCCGAATAGTTACAATTAACGGATGAAGATATGGTATAGAATAAGACATCTGCAACCAGTGGATGTCTGAAGGGGCAACTGGCTTGGTGGACAGTCTCGGTGGCATGGTTAATGAATGCCATGGTATACCAGTTGGTTACATCGATGTTCAAGATGTCGATCACTGGTTTGTCTTCTCCAAACTCGATTAATTCCAGGCCTGAGTTATTGTTGTGTGGGGCTTTAAACAACAAACAAACAAACTTACAATTTTATTGCAAATGTGGTCACTGTTTTTATTAAGAGATATTTAGTTTAACTCGTCAACTATACTTCTTTATTAAATATTGATCTTTGTGCCCTGTAATAAGTACGAAATAAGAGTTATTAGAAAGTTTTCGTTTTTAATAAGTGGTTTTACAATTAAGTGAGTGAGTGAGTAAATTTAGTTTTACGCCGCACTCAGCTATATGGCAGCGGTCTGTAAATAATCGAGTCTGGACTAGACGATCCAGTGATCAATAACATGAGCATCGATCTGCGCAACTGGAAACCTATGACATGTGTCAACCAAGTCAGCGAACCTGACCACCCGATCCCGTTAGTCGCCTCTTACGACAAGCATAATCGCCTTTGATGGTAAGCATGAGTTGCTGAAGGCCTATTCTACCCCGGGACCTTCACGGGTTTTACAATTAAGACACTGAAGAATGAGAACATCTTTTATTGATATACAACTTCTTTATTCTGTATAGGCGACGTTTCGACATATATTCTAATGTCGTTGTCACGTAGTTGTCAACGGCATTGGAATTCATGTCGAGACTTCGTCTGTACAGAGTAATTAAGTTGTATATCCATAGAAAACTGTCTTCGTTCTTAATCTCCTTAACTAAAATGCCAATCAAAAAGCCATATTAAGACTCAGGCCCTGAAAGTGTCACCAAATCTAACCCCTGTCTATTAAACCTATTAAATTTCTGCGTAAGACTGTTTTGTATTTTTAAGCAAGACGATGCATAGTGTTTATGAATCTAGGAACATGCAACTTCTCATCTTAACAGTACTTGTGTTGTACTAGGATTACACATCAGAGAAAGGAAGATACATTGAACGTCCGTAGACAATACTTCTCTCCTCTCAGCAATGTCTGTGTACTTCCAAATAGCAGATTGCAGTCGGAGCAAGAAATGTTCATTGGGTGATCACCAACAACACTTCTCTCAACAATATTTGTGTACTTCCAGCCTCAGATTGCATCTCAGAGAAACAAATGTGTATTGGATAACCAGAGACTACACAACTCCTCTGATGGCACAAGTATGAACTCGATGACCGCTGGTCAGATTGAACCTCTGAATATTAAATATATATTGTCTCATTTCTCAGGGAAACCCACCAATGACACCATAATAACTGTGATATGTGATATGTTTTCATTATCAACGATGAACAATTGTGTAGCTGTGACGTCATAAATGGACGATGATGCATCTAACGGGTAAAGTATGACTGAGTAATGACGTCATCTCCTTCCATGTCCATTTATGGTGAATATTTATATAGTACTATCATGTATGTGTAAGAGCGGAATATACTTCCTTATTTAACACAACGATGCATTTTTGCCCAATATTAGCACTCAAATATGTACAACAGACATTGGT
Organism: Haliotis asinina; assembly: GCF_037392515.1. NCBI lineage: Eukaryota > Metazoa > Mollusca > Gastropoda > Lepetellida > Haliotidae > Haliotis > Haliotis asinina. Next base: position 46,157,838 of record NC_090288.1, on the reverse strand, counting down.
AACAAAGTAATGAATGGCAGTGGAACGGGTCAATTTTTGATGAATTGTGCAAGGTAATTTTTTGGGATGATTTGTACGCAATGATACATTTTACGTACACTTTAGAGACTAGTATTATGCAACAAAGTGTTTACTGAAAATATATGCTCGAATGGAATGAATAAATGCAACTTATTTTTAAATGCATGAATAGACGGTTTCAACTCATTTAAGGTAGACATGTCGTTTTCATTATAAGCGTGTTCAAACTTTCTGACTTCTATCCATAAATACAAATATTTTAGCAAAATAGAACTTAGTGAAATTTGATTCCAATAGGTATTTTGTCACATTATTAGAATGAACTGTAGCTGCAGCCGCTTTTGATATGATCAGAAACGATGAAGTAATTTTGTTGGGTTTTTTGTTTGTGAAACATTGATTAAAAGTTTTATGCAGTATGTGTTTTTTTTCTCAAATGAACATGCAAATGATTCATATCAAATTACTTTCGTCTTGTTAGAAAGGGTTGCCATTTTATGTAATGAATTCATCAAGTTGAATTGTATTAACCAAACTATGAATGTACTTTTCTCTCGCAGCCAACCGGTCGTTCTGTGATAAAACTGCATTAAATCTGATATAGACGTAACTTTGACCTGTTCTACTACTACTGTCTAAACACTTCTTCTACTTGTTCGGAAATCAAACACATATGGTGTGTTTGCCGAGAGTGAGATGCTGCGCTAACTTTATCTCTGTGTCCAATCTTCACAATGTTGATTCCATATCGTTTTCCAGTCACCTCAAGGAAGCCATTCCATTGATAAAATGTACGAATGTAATCTGATCTCTGTGTTCTTTGTTGTCATATGCTGTCATACACGGCCATACGTACACAAGGGCGGTGGGCTTGAACAGTGGTTAAAGCGTTCGCTCTTCAAGCCGAAGACTCGGGTTCGATTCCCCACATGGGTACAATGTGTGAAGTCGATTTCTGGTGTCCATCGCCTTGATATTGCTGGAATGTGGTTCAACGTCGAGTATATATTCACTCTTAAATGAGGTATGTACGTGACTAGCCTATGCCCTCTTTTAAAATAAGATTTCATCACTATTACAGGCACATTTCATCACTATCACAGGCAGTGTGCGAAACAGTTTACAAATTTTGATAGCCAGTCGGGCAGCTATAACTGAAAGCTACTAGCTCACAAAATAATTCATTAGCCTAAAATTTGAATGTAGACACTGGTTCCATCATGTAGTTGCTGATTAGATTGAGATATTTCACGGGCCAGTCGGGCTGGTTACTGGAGATATACTGGCCTGACTGGATGTTTTCTAGCCGTTGGCTAGGGGACCAGTGGCTATTTCACACACTGATTCCAGGCTGGATGTGACCTTTGTACTTGACCAGTGTTGTTAGAAACAATAAATTTTGATGAACATAATGTTCAGATATCCTATACACACTACAGGCAATACAGTCCATGCAATACACGAACACTTATACAGTCATGGCTTTTGTTATTTCAGATGTAATGACCTTTGACGTCTATGTGCGTCACTACAGTATATTATATGACATGTGTGAGAGCAATTAGGAATAAGCAGTTTATTCCATGGAATAAATTACCAACAGCGTGCTTTAGTAATGAATGTCCCCATTATTTCTTTAATGTGGCATGCCAGTTTTGCAATCAGTATTGTGTAATTCAGTACGCGTTGTTTGTTTGTTATGCTTTTTCAGCGTAAACTTCACCCGTCAGGGGCGATGATTGGTGTGCGTAATTATGTACGAATGGCGGTCGTGTTCATTCAGATGTCAGGTCATTACATACATTAATCACTGATCACTATGAATAATTCATGTTTTACCATCATTGCGTCAGCAGTATATGATCACAGTGTCTTTAACATTCACTTAGCGTATGATTTTAGTTTATTATTTTATTTTCAGGAACACTCTTCTGATAGGTTAGAGATCGGGATTATGTTGGATTAAGTTTCTAAATCTTTATTATGTTTACCGGTTGAAAAAGGTGATGATTAATGATTGACGAAATTGTTGGTTGTCTTGGTGTCGGGAGCGTGTTTGGTTCGGGAGTACCGAGCGTGTGTGGAAGAGGAGTGAATACAGGTGAAGGAACTCAGTTTTGTGTCTCTCTGCCTGTTATAGGCGGGGTGGGGGTGGGATTGTTTATCATTTATGATTTGGAATTTCGTGGTCATTGTGTCCGTGTGTATCATGTCCATAGCAAATATACTATTACATTTCTATTTTCATTTATTGCGCAGTTTTCTTGAATAATAAACCTGAAACACAAAAATGAAACAATTTTTATTAATACTTTTTCATTTTAAGATCCAATATCTGTCAGAAGAACTCGTTTGAAACAATTCAAACACTACCCCATCTAAACTAATGAAAATAGTATAGTTTACCAACTGTTATACAACCAATACCAATTCTGACTGAGTGATTATGACGAACTGGCAATACGACGCACGCACCACCAGTGAGCCTGATCTCTGTCCACGAGCCTATCCCACTATTCCTCGATCCATGTGGGTCGGATTCCTCTCAATGGACATTTGATCTCTGTAAACATACTGCTACTTACACAATCATTACATTACACACGCCAGTTACACATAAACGCTTTAGTCCCGTGCCGTCCATCCGTAGCTAGGTCAGATTACATATATCTTGGATCTGCGAGGCGTGGTATCTGCGTGAATGGTTGGTAACATGGCTTGAAACCTGTTACTTAAGATGAATGGTTATTTTATGAAAGATACACCCGAATATCAGATAACACTTGCTGTCAATTTGCACATTTGTGTAATCTCTGAGATTATGCAGGCATTGGTTATTGTAAAGCTGGCATTAGACAAGGTTGCACTTTGGCATTCATACCAGTGCACGTGTCAATCCACATCGTGTAAGACTCCATGTCATGTCGTTCATGCGTTGGTACTTCCTGACTCAAGAGTATATACATACATCTGTGTGTAAATGTGTTTCCTATTGGAATAGATGTCAGTGATGTGAATACATGGGTCAATCCTTATTTCGTGTAAGAAACCACATTTGTTGTTCATGCGCTTGGTGCTTATGCCTCAAGATCATTTGCTTAAATCTGTGGGTTGACCGTCGTTGGTGAGATGACTATTTCCTCTTGTCGATAATCTCAAACCAATACAATTTGAATTAAAACATTTCCCTACATCCTAAACTCCCTACTAAATTTCAGTTGTTGGTCTATGTACGGGTCCCTGTGGTTCTAACATTTTATTATAATATATAATTACACCAACGACCGAAATTCCTCGTTCAGGTACAAAATTCACATGAAATCAAATTTCAGGTTGTAATTTGTACAAATATTAAGCCGAGATCTTAGGTTTTAAATCACCACAGAGTGGAAATTATCCCAAAGAATCTATATGCGTCCGTTTAAAGAAAACCGGAGTATCTTCAGCAACTCATGCTTATTGTCAGATCAGGATCACGCTGTCAGGCTTGCTGACTTGGTTGACACATATCCTTGTATCCCAGCTGCGTAGATCGATGCTCGTGCTGTTAGTCACTGGATTATCTCGTCCAGACTCGATTATTTACAGAACGACACACCACATGTCTACACTGCAATTCAGTGAACATCACATTCTTGTAAATGACAATGTTACTCGATAATGTTGTGTGGTCTACCTCCTGTTGTTGGCGATCTGTGGTCCCTTTTTATATTGTCCAAATCGTGATATTAGTGTTATCTTTCTACACTACTTTCAATTCAAGTTGTGATATTCTAGTTGTTTTACTGTCCTTGGTCGTTAAATTTTATAATATACATTCAGACATTGTTAACTGTTCTCGTCACGACATGGCTGCAATTAGGTCGAGATGACGTTAAATATGAACTCACTCAATCGATAATGTTGTAAATTGGAACGTCATGACACGTTATGATAACCTGTTTTCCGATAATCGATACATCTTTAGTGCTACTGATATGCAGGAAAGCTTACAGCACAGTCAACTTGTGCATCTTGATTCAGGTGTATATCATATCTATATATAGATCCCTTGAAGAAGGTCAAAAACTATGCTTGTCGTACGATGCGACGAATGGGACAGTGTAGCCAGACCCGCCTTCTTGGTTGATACATGTTATTGTTTCCCAATTGTTTACATCAGCAAACAAAATATTTTAAAAAATCATATTTCGTGGTAATGTTGTACACCGTTACTTGGTGTGCTCCTCACTTACTGAAACTGTTGTACACCGTAATTCCGTGATATCATGGTGAGTGAGTGAGTAAGTTTAGTTTTACGTCACACTCAGCAATATTCCAGCTATATGGCGACGGTCTGTAAATAATCGAGTCTGGACCAGACAATCCAGTGGTCAACAACATGAGCATCGATCTGCGCGATGGGGAACCGATGACATGTGTCAACCAAGTCAGCGAACCTGACCACCCGATCCCGTTAGTCGCCTCTTACGACAAGCATAGTCACCTTTTATGGCAAGCATGGGTTGCTGAAGGCCTATTCTACACCGGGTCCTTCACGGGTCTGATATCATGGCACATAACACCATAACTTTGTGATATGGTTGTACACCATGACTTCGTGATATTGTTGTGCACAGAAATTTCGTGACTTTGTGATACTGTTGTACATCGTAGCTTCGTGATTACTGTTGTACGCAACACCATAACCTCGTGATGTTGTTACGTACAGTAACTTCATCACCTGATGAAGGAGAAAGCATACGCTCCGACAAGTCGTGTTATCCAGAATAAAGAAGTTGAAATCTGACTTTTCAAGACTTACTGTGATTTGCCTTTATACACTACTACATAGGAAAATTCAGTTCACTATCACTTGCATATTATGATTTCAAACTTCTGTTACTGTGACATGCTCAGTGCTTGTGACATGTTCAGTGCTTGTGACATGTTCAGTACATGTGACATGTTCAGTATTCATGTCTCAGTGGTTACAATTACGTTATTGTGTCAGCGAATACGTACACGACGCCATCAACTACAACACAATGTGACTGCAGTATGCTTGCAGCGTGTCTGCAATAAGTACACTGGACGGACGCGTCCAAACCTCTCTACATTTTGCGATAAATGAGTACATCGTATTGCCCGAGCCCTCGCGCGAAACGATGGCACATATAACGGACGTCAAACACATACCTGTGATGCATATTTCCGTCGGCTTGTTATCATTGGAGAGGATGTGAACAGCTCATCTTTTCGCGGGCGAAAGAATACATGCAGTAAGTTATCGCTAATCCAGGAGAACTATATCAGGTTGCATTTATGTATAGAGATGTGAAGATGTGCTTTAGATCATACTTATGATGCTACAGATAAACGTCAGTACACTGGATATCACAGGATGCTTCTCGTGCGGTGCGGTTAATGTTTATAATCAATGCAGCATTTCGGATCTGTAGTCTTGAATGTACCTATACATTGGTGGTTTGCAAAGGTGTTTGCTCGATATGAGCAATATTTCTCTAGAAAAGAGGCCACATGTTTCACAGCAGGTACTGTACGTAGGAATGCTTAAGCCTGTTGTATCAGTAGACATAGCATTATATTTGTAACATATAAAAGTCAAATATTTAAAATTAATGTTTATAACAAAGGAAATACTGTTTAGATGATTCAGAAATAATTCAGCAAAGTGGCCAAATGGTTTTATAAATGAGATTACCTTATTCAGTTATGACAGCATTTAATTGATTTCAAAATAGCTATGAACAGAAACCAAAGAACATTTGTAGTTAACAAGGAAGGTGTTTACGGGGGGTGGGGTTTTGGAGTGCTTTGCACACCATACAACACACTCATTGACTCACTCACTCTTTCAGATGTATATTATTGATTATTTCAAAATGACGTCTTAGCATGATTGAAAAAAGGTTCTTTCCTATAAATATTACCGATTAACATTCAGAATCATTCGAGTGGCCATTCAAAATTGGTCATTTCCCACACACCTGCAAGACAAGATAGGAAGGGCCATTTCTTCACGCATGCAACAATGAAATCAAGAATCAATTTCAGCCAAAATAGTTTGATAAAAACAGTTTAGTAATACAACGACAAGAAAAGAAGCGCAACTCTGTTTTTGTAAGCTTATTAAGTAGAACACATAAATGTGAACGCTTACTTTTAGGAGATTTCATTTTTTCTAATCTTGCGTTTCCTAAATGCCCAGTATATGTAATAAAAAGGAAATATGCGTTTAATGTCCCTTACAGTTGTTCTTTCATTAGTAATGGGAACATAAGTCATCATTTTGTTTAGTACCTTTGTCTCTGCTTGGCATGACGAAATGTGTTCTGAATTCCTGATGGCGAACACAGGGGGAAAATGTGTTGTCTTCATACCTCATAGCCTTGACCCAAAGGTCAAAATAATGACGTCATATGTAACCCAATTTTTTGAAAACGTATTCACGTTCAGAGCACGTGTTTTATCCAATATAATATAACCGAAAATATAGTTCTCTGGCAGATCTGAGTATCATGGCATGTTTCCCTCCGAGGAAGTAATCAGGCCACGAGTAGGAATTCACAGACTTAGCACCACTTGTCTATTTCTGAACAGACAGCTTTATGTACAGTTGTGTACGTCGTTGCTAAGGGGGAATGTAAACATGTCTCTCGTTTATAGTTTTAACGTTTTTCTCCACTAAATATCAAGTTTGTTGATATTAAAGGTGTTTTAAGAGCAGAGACAGAAGTGTCCAAATGTAGTGAAACCCCCAGGAAACGCATTTCCTTGATGCCGATGTATTTATTGAATAATACCGTGCACATGTTATGATCCGTGGCCCACAAACATGTGTGATATTTATAAGAAGGAGCAATCAGAGAACGGCAATGCTGTACAGAAAGAAATGAGTTTATAGCTAGTCATTCGTTGGTAACTATAATTGTGCGTGAATCTATGCATTGTATTTTTATAGCCATGACTATTTTTCACATAATGTGTGGACTGACTGACTGACTGACTGACAGAGAGTGACTTTACAGACATACATAGTTTGTATGACTGTTATTTTACGCCGCACCCAGCAGTCTTCCATCTATATGAGAGTGGTATGTAGATACTGGACTGTGAACCACACAATGCAGTGATCACCATGAGCATCATTAATTCTTACGCTATTGGGACACAATGTCGTGTCAACCAAGTCATCGAGTGTGAACACCCAGTTGCGTAAGTCGCATCATCCGACAAGGGCGGGTTAATGGAGACCTTTCTAATCCGGATCTTTATGTGTCAGTTATTTATCGAAGGAGGCAGTCTTTCAATATATGTTTTCACGAAAATATATGGAAACATTGCTGGGGATGGGTGGTGGTGTGTTCTGGCAGCGAAACTCGACAGGAATATGTTACATTTTTTTAAAGACAATTGTAAGGAAATTACACAATTTACAACACCATTTTACTCAGAAATGTATTGGAATAGTATAATGTTCTATACATTTGTACACCAGCTTCATGCATATTACCAACTGTATTATAAAATCAAGGACGACAAAGACGACGATGGTGATGATGATGAGGAGGAGGAGGAGGAGGAGGAGGGGGAGGATTAAAACTTTCGAGAAACATTCAAAGTGGAATAATATATCAGGTTGCATTTATGTATAGAGATGTGAAGATGTGCTTTAGATCATACTTATGATGCTACAGATAAACGTCAGTACACTGGATATCACAGGATGCTTCTCGTGCGGTGCGGTTAATGTTTATAATCAATGCAGCATTTCGGATCTGTAGTCTTGAATGTACCTATACATTGGTGGTTTGCAAAGGTGTTTGCTCGATATGAGCAATATTTCTCTAGAAAAGAGGCCACATGTTTCACAGCAGGTACTGTACGTAGGAATGCTTAAGCCTGTTGTATCAGTAGACATAGCATTATATTTGTAACATATAAAAGTCAAATATTTAAAATTAATGTTTATAACAAAGGAAATACTGTTTAGATGATTCAGAAATATTTCAGCAAAGTGGCCAAATGGTTTTATAAATGAGATTACCTTATTCAGTTATGACAGCATTTAATTGATTTCAAAATAGCTATGAACAGAAACCAAAGAACATTTGTAGTTAACAAGGAAGGTGTTTACGGGGGGTGGGGTTTTGGAGTGCTTTGCACACCATACAACACACTCATTGACTCACTCACTCTTTCAGATGTATATTATTGATTATTTCAAAATGACGTCTTAGCATGATTGAAAAAAGGTTCTTTCCTATAAATATTACCGATTAACATTCAGAATCATTCGAGTGGCCATTCAAAATTGGTCATTTCCCACACACCTGCAAGACAAGATAGGAAGGGCCATTTCTTCACGCATGCAACAATGAAATCAAGAATCAATTTCAGCCAAAATAGTTTGATAAAAACAGTTTAGTAATACAACGACAAGAAAAGAAGCGCAACTCTGTTTTTGTAAGCTTATTAAGTAGAACACATAAATGTGAACGCTTACTTTTAGGAGATTTCATTTTTTCTAATCTTGCGTTTCCTAAATGCCCAGTATATGTAATAAAAAGGAAATATGCGTTTAATGTCCCTTACAGTTGTTCTTTCATTAGTAATGGGAACATAAGTCATCATTTTGTTTAGTACCTTTGTCTCTGCTTGGCATGACGAAATGTGTTCTGAATTCCTGATGGCGAACACAGGGGGAAAATGTGTTGTCTTCATACCTCATAGCCTTGACCCAAAGGTCAAAATAATGACGTCATATGTAACCCAATTTTTTGAAAACGTATTCACGTTCAGAGCACGTGTTTTATCCAATATAATATAACCGAAAATATAGTTCTCTGGCAGATCTGAGTATCATGGCATGTTTCCCTCCGAGGAAGTAATCAGGCCACGAGTAGGAATTCACAGACTTAGCACCACTTGTCTATTTCTGAACAGACAGCTTTATGTACAGTTGTGTACGTCGTTGCTAAGGGGGAATGTAAACATGTCTCTCGTTTATAGTTTTAACGTTTTTCTCCACTAAATATCAAGTTTGTTGATATTAAAGGTGTTTTAAGAGCAGAGACAGAAGTGTCCAAATGTAGTGAAACCCCCAGGAAACGCATTTCCTTGATGCCGATGTATTTATTGAATAATACCGTGCACATGTTATGATCCGTGGCCCACAAACATGTGTGATATTTATAAGAAGGAGCAATCAGAGAACGGCAATGCTGTACAGAAAGAAATGAGTTTATAGCTAGTCATTCGTTGGTAACTATAATTGTGCGTGAATCTATGCATTGTATTTTTATAGCCATGACTATTTTTCACATAATGTGTGGACTGACTGACTGACTGACAGAGAGTGACTTTACAGACATACATAGTTTGTATGACTGTTATTTTACGCCGCACCCAGCAGTCTTCCATCTATATGAGAGTGGTATGTAGATACTGGACTGTGAACCACACAATGCAGTGATCACCATGAGCATCATTAATTCTTACGCTATTGGGACACAATGTCGTGTCAACCAAGTCATCGAGTGTGAACACCCAGTTGCGTAAGTCGCATCATCCGACAAGGGCGGGTTAATGGAGACCTTTCTAATCCGGATCTTTATGTGTCAGTTATTTATCGAAGGAGGCAGTCTTTCAATATATGTTTTCACGAAAATATATGGAAACATTGCTGGGGATGGGTGGTGGTGTGTTCTGGCAGCGAAACTCGACAGGAATATGTTACATTTTTTTAAAGACAATTGTAAGGAAATTACACAATTTACAACACCATTTTACTCAGAAATGTATTGGAATAGTATAATGTTCTATACATTTGTACACCAGCTTCATGCATATTACCAACTGTATTATAAAATCAAGGACGACAAAGACGACGATGGTGATGATGATGATGATGATGAGGAGGAGGAGGAGGGGGAGGATTAAAACTTTCGAGAAACATTCAAAGTGGAATAATATCTAACGGCATTTGATGTTCATTCGAAATGCATCCTAATTATTCATTTTGCATTCTAACGGCAGTCTAAATATTTTTACTGCATTCTAGCTGTATCTTCTTGACTGGGTTCCGTACTATTGTGCAACTTAGTGCAATAACTAGTCGAGAGTATTTAGACTAATTCATTTAACTGGATATATAAATATTAATCAGTATGATTTGATACATTTACGCACATCTATTTTGGAACACTACGCTCCTTCTAATCCACGCAGACACATCGTACAGCGTATTCTGTCGTACAGTGGCCTCTGTAATTCAAAACGAGACTCTGCCTCTAGAAACGTTTGGCGGTCTGGTACGGAACTGATATTATATCAGTCTCATTGTGGGTTTCAGAACTACACTGAATAAGTGCAAAAAATACATAACAGGTGTAACCAGTGAGCCAGGCACATTACGACTCATTTTACGACCCCTTCAAACTGGGAGTCAGTGGCGTGTTAGCTACGGTCATGCTGCCTGCACCCTGCCTTAAAATATAGAAATACGATGTTATTAAAGTTTAAAATTACAATTCATTTGTAAATATCATTTTCTTATGAAATATGAAATTGGAATTCAGCATAAACAGACTTTGTGATGTCTATTTTCGCCTTCACACGAGAAAATTGGGATCAGCTGAAAAGTAGGTCATTGTATGAATAGGTTAATGAGACTCATGCTTTGGTATGGTGGACACCATAAGCTTCACAAATTGTGCCCATATGGGGAAGAAATCATTATAGAATTATTCTCATGCACAGACAAACCGATGGACGTTGCACGTTGCGCCGAAGACCCGGGTTCAATTCCCGCCTGAGGAATAATGAGTGAAGCCAGTTTCTGGTGTCCCCTCTCTCGTGAACTAAATAACGACCGATTCCCGATAAGATAAATAACGGGGAAGTAACCCTAAAAAAAATTTATATTCTCTCTCTTTCTCTCTCTCTTTCTCTCTCTCTCTCTCTCTCTCTCTCTCTCTCACACACACACACACACACACACACACACACACACACACACACACACACGCTCCAGACCATTGGCTTCACATTCAGTCGCTGAAGCGTTCGTAATATATTTTCACCAACGGCGCAGAGGAATTCAGAACTGAAATTTTCTGTGCTTTTCTATCTGCTTGCGGCCACCATTCGATCCCGTTTCAATATGTTTTTGGAAATCACCTTCAGGCCGAATATAGCACAAAGTTATAGACTTAGTTTTCATGTTTTTACATGAACTTAAGAATTCGACCAGAGTGAAAGAAATGGGGAAACATAGACAAGCAGTGCAAGAAGTTTTGGGACATCATTTCCACCTGAAATGTGAAAACCTATGTTTTGATTTGTTGTGTGTGTTTGGTTGGTTGATTGTTGTTTTGGAGAAAGCATCTCTTGTACAATTTTTAATTTTCTTGCACAAAGACATCAAAGAGAGAAGAGTTATCTCCCTTCGTGTATCTGAACATTTTCCGTCCCTGAAGCTATATTGTGCCGGGTAGTTGAATGGAAAATGCCATTACCGTGTGTTTTGTCTTGGTTGTATTCTTGGGGAACATGACACCAATATAGTCCGTGTTAGGGATCCATTACTTATAACGTTAACACCTCTAAATCGCGGACAAATATTTTTGATAACACTACCTAAGACGACAACGGACACCGTGCTTGAAGGCTCATAATAATGTTGCCCTGTTGTTACGGAGGAATATTTGAACACTTGAGCATGCTCGACAATCGTAGTAATTATGTCTCTATTTGGACCGAGAGTCAGGGTCTCCTGATGCATTATTCCTGTTGTACAACAAAGATTATATTTAGTTTTGGTTTACGCCGCTGTTAGCAATATTCCAACACATTCGCAGTGGGGGAACCAGAAATGGACTTTAAACTCACTCACCCTTACACAGACTTGATCTCAGTTAGAATTTATCTTCAGCAAACCCATGTCTGTCGTAAGAGTTCAATAACTGGATCGGGTGGTCAGGATCGCTGCTGTGGGTGACCCATGTCATCGTATCAAAATTGTGCAGATCGATGCTCATTCTGTTGATCACTGGATTGTTTGGTGAAGACTGTATCATATACAGTACTCCTCCATAAAGCTGAAATGTTGCAGCGTGTGGCGTCAAACAACAAACAACCCAAAAATAGCAATCCACACTGGCTAGTATAAAAGATAACTCATTTATTTCAATAAAATAGTATAAAACTCCTTCTATTTACAAACAAAGAAACTTTTCATAGAAAATAAAACAGGGTGTATATCAATAAATAATGAAGGACTACACTCTTCACACATAGTGCAGCAGAAGTCCTAACTATCTGGGATACGGAATATCTTCAGTTAACAACTGGCAATTAACACCGAATACTGACTTCAATGGTTCAATCCTGGCGCCATGGCAACCAAAAATGTCAACGTGAATCACAAACCGGGCAATAGTATTATAGTATAGTTTTTTCGCTTCAAATAAGCTTATAAACATTCTAAGTCAGCTTTGTAGAGCTGGAAAAGTGATCGATAATTGGAAAGATCGTCGATAGGATATATATATGTATCGAGAGAGAGAGGAGAGAGAGAGAGAGAGAACACTAACTTTCGTGATAGAAGAAAAGTTGTTTTAGAGTCACTTCTCCGATATTTATCGGCGATCAATCGATATTTAGTTCCCGATTATCGATCTCTACTATATTTATCGTTAGGCAGCCCTAAAGTTTTTAAAGACTAATGTCAAATAATCTCTGGCTACAGATAATTAGAGTTGTTACATATGCATTTACGTGTACGACAAAAATGTAAAGATTGTTTTCAACAAGAATCGTTAATGATTTTCGATTTCTATTGACTTGTGACGTCACCTAATCCGTCCCTGGCAACCTCTAATATTTGTCTAGTTATGTTTAATTACCAAAATATCTATGTGCAATATATGTCACATATATATATGTTTTATGAATACTGATGCTATATGAAATCTACGAGGCAGGATGTGTACTTTTATGCGGAAATGTTTTCACAACAACTTATCACAAGAAATTCAGATTAATTATGAGTGTAATTACCCGTATGTTACATGACGTCTTCATCCGTTATAAAGACACTGAAAACATTGCATACTTCATCAAGAGAAAGCCAATCTGTAGAAAGGTACAAAACTTTCGTGTTTAACATCGACGAGATGTTATTTGAAACAGCCGTAGATTTTGCCTGAACATCTATTTTTGACACATGCTATCACATTTTCGCTGGACATTTAGCACGTTATGAATGATTTGTTCATTGACAAATGTCAAGGTACACCGCTATACATATGAATATACTATATGTAAAAGGGAGGGTGTCAATATTGATGCATACTGATACCCCAAGAACATCAGACACGAATCCCAAAGTCTATGGTATACGATGATGACATTTTTCTATGTTTTTACCTCAACTATGCGGTTTAGTCACAACGAAAACAGTAATAATTAACGAGAAAACAGATGGTGAAAAATGATGATGACATAGGTTTCGTTATTTCAACGTGTGAATTTTAAAAGTGCATGGGTAGTAGGGTTATACAAAGGTTTATACAAATGAATTAACAGCCTTTTCTGTCATTAACTGGAATACTTCATAACGTTTTCGCATTTGTTAAACCTGCATCGGTACCTTCAGATATGTAAGGCTTGAAGCAACGGTTTCATCCATCACATACAATCTATACGGTTCACATTCAAATGGCATATTTCGAGGAATACAATGCATAGCTCTAACTGAAAAAATCAACGTGACGCATAATCTACACACAATACGTGAGATCAGGTATGTCAGTTCGTTTCAAGGCACAAAAAGTACATGGACTTTGCACACTATCAAAATAGATGAATATAGTCAACACTAGTTTTCACAACAACAAAACAAATATATATAAATCTATGCCACTTTCACTCAAAATTCAACACGCGCTCTACAAAACATGTGGATTCTTGATGCGAATTAATTTGAGAAACTATCACATTTTCTCTTTTTGATAATTTGCTACACTGATAAATCATTCGCTTTTCACGTGTCCATTCACTTCTTCCTTTTCCTCTTCCATCGTAATTTCCTTTCCATCTTTTCGCGACACCCGGATGTATTTTGGCACATAGTTACCAAACCAGTGGCAGTAGAGGGCCCCACCTACTAACACCACCATGGCGATTGAACACAAGATGCCAGCCAAGATAAAGGCGCCTTTCTCCGTGTGCAGGATCGAATGTTCAATACCTGAAAACATACAAAGGGATTGATTGTTTGATGCAAAGAATATTCAGAAAAATTCTAAAAACTAAGTTGTTCCAACGCCACCCAACCATTCGTCCGTTTCCGTAACCTTCAAGAACATATTCGACTTCTCCCGGAATAACATCAGTTGGTCACAAATGCACTCCTACAACACCAGAAGCGTTACCAAGTATAAATGTAAATTCAGCGTTCAGATGAGTTAATGTAAAAAATGGGCTTTACACCGACTTTATCTGTATTCAAGCAGTCACGGCGGGGGTCATCCGAAATGGGTACTTTTAACCCATACCACTAAGTTTAACCCATACCACTAAGTACTTATGCGCAATGCCACTGATTTCATGTCAGTGGATATGTTCAGTTCACCAAAAGGAAATTACTCTATTAATTATGAGCAGCCTTTTCCAGCTCCAAATCCAAGTAGGAGCCATTTTACCATGGGATATGTTTCATCCACTGATTGTTGTTTAACGCCGCACTCGGCAATACTCCAGCTAATTTCGTCTTACAGATAAACGGCTTTTTAGATGTGCGCCGGAAAGGAGCAGTACCCTCATTTTAGATTACTACCGACTCTCGTTATTTAGCTAGAAACTTGCGTATCGCGTTACATACGCGCACGCACGCACGCACGCACACACGCACGCACATAAAAGATATATCCGGTTTCCAAATATATAACTTCACCATCGATCAAACCGTGTGACAAGTTTCAGAAAGAAACAGTCAGGGATCCGTAACAGAGACCTGACTGCTATGTACATCATGACGCATTTCCGGGAATTGATACATTGCAAACGATAAATAGAGTTATATCTCCCTTAGAGATTGTTACGGTTTAAAAAGGCAGCTCAGCTTGACAATTCACCATCACTGATACATTCAACAAATGTATGAACAAATAAATAACTGGAAGCAATTTCTAATATTCAACAAAAGTGAATGTTGTGATAACATCAGTAAAATCAGTATTTTTTTTTCTTCAGAAAAAGAAATTACATCGTCTTGCCAGAATCTGTTCAGAATACATAAACTGCTATCGGTTGTTGTTTTCTGTTTGTTTATTTTGTTCGGAGTTTGTTTTCCTTTTCCTTCCATCTGTATGGCTGCACTGTACGTATAATCGAGTCTGGTCCAGATAATCCGGTGATCAACGTGAGCACGAGCATCGATCTTCGCATTTGGTAATCGATGACATTTGCCAACCATGCCAACGAGCCCGTTACCGTCAGTCGCCTGTTACCACAAGCATAGGTTGCTGAATACCAGTTGTACCTCAGGCCTTCATGGGTTATAGCGGATATGGAACAACATGTTACTCAAAAATTTGAAGTGGAACGTGATTAATTTCAATACAGCTTCTAATGTTCTCGTTAGTGGTTACAGACAGTGTGCAAAATAGTTTCCAAATTTTGCAAGCCAGTGGAACTAGCCATCGTAAAATTTTCTAGCTCACAACATATTTCACTAGTCTGTCATTTGAATGTAGACACAGGTTTCATCTTTGAGCTGCTAATATCATGAACACGTTCACCAAACCACAATCTTTCATGATATAAAAGTGTATTATAACTTAACAGTCAATATATCTCCAAAATGACCCGGGCCAGTGTCTGGGGAGATTTACTGGCCCGACTGGAATTTCGATAGCCATAGGCTATCGGGCCAGAGGCTATTTCGCACGCTGGTGTTCCTGCCCCTGAATTGTACTTACACGTACGGAATGTCTGCGAGCACGGTGGTGTGGACCAACTAAGAAACACATGCCACATGTCGGTACCGGAGATTCTTCGTGCAATGTCTTCGTTCCACAGTGACAACAATACCATGACGTCACAGAAGACGAAATCACGCATACATGTGACGTCAGGCATGACCTCTTGCCTGTGACGTTATGATGCGAGAGTCGCAATCTTGACAGTAGCGGTCGATATGGCCCCGAGTGGAGAGGCTGAGAGCTGTTAGTAAATCGCACAATTTCTTGCATAAAACTGAGGTACGTCCTAACGGTCGTTGGCTGGTGAAGTGATATCCCGGAATATCAATATCACAAAAACACCAAAAGGTCACAACCGAACGTCATTTTCAGGAATTCATTATATTTACTTATTTTTATATATTTTTTGTGTGTTTTTTAATTAATTTATTTTTTATTTATTTATTTTCGCTATTTCCGTTAAGTTTGGATTTATTTTCGCTATTTTCGTTACTAAACCACTGGCAGAAATAGCCTAGCTTTATCTCTATGACCTACAGACAATCATGTCTATAGTCATTTCCTTCTTTCATATATAATTTTTATAACGTGTATATTGTCGGGCTTTCCTTATACAACGGAAATCCTGTTCCAGCTCACACGTTTCCGTCCGGCTTAACATACGAACACAGATGTCACAGTCCGTCTCTCAGACGACAGAAAATATTACGAAATTGGGAATGTCTAATTTGCCTTAATTTTCTGGGTTCCTTTTGAATTCTACTTGAGCCTGCACATGCGTAGATAGAATTATACCAAAATGGCGGCATGGTAACCATGTAGAGAAAGCGTTCACTCGTCACGACAAAGTCCGGGTTCGATTCCCATGTAAGCTCATTTAGCTGGAACACTGATAAACGCGGCATACAACCACTCAACCACTCACTTAAACCAGATAAACTGAACAGCAGAACAAACGCAAATTTCGAAAAAATGAAATCTCATAAAAGTAATTGTTCATGTATGTCTTCTTTTCAAAAACTTGACACAAAAGCAGAGATGCTTTTCTTTTGCTGTTCAGTATTGATATATTTTCTTATAAACCCTCAGTCTAATGAATACTACAATACAGAATGTTATGTACATACGTTTCTGAAAGGCTTTCAGCTCATCCAGAACGTGCGAGAGGCCGACTTGGGCGTCCTGGACATAGCTGTGTTCAGCCTCTCCCTCTGTCACCACTCGGCCGTAGGTGTCAAAGTCTTCCGCCGAGCCCTGAAACCACACACAACACAGGTGAAATTAAACATTGCTTGATATGTCCCCAAGTCACCGTGGGGCAGAGATGTAGCCAAGTGGTTAAAGCGTTCGCGTTAAAATCCGGCCTCGATTCCCCACATGGGTGGAACGTGTGAAGACCATTTCCTGTGACCACAGCCGTGGTATGGCTGGAATATTGTTCAAAACGGCGTAAAACCAATCTCACTCACCAACCCTTGCTGTAACGCCTAACTCCGAATTGAAGCAACTGTATATTTTCAACATTTTCTGAATCTCCAATCTTACTTGGGTACATCTTCAGCTTAAGCGTAGTTGCATATTTCCATCAAAAGTGATTGAGTGAGTGAGTATTGTTTTATGCCGCTTCTAGCAATATTCCAGCAATATCGCAGCAGGGAACACCATAAATGGGCTTCATATAATGTACCCATGTGGAAATAGAACCCGGGCCTATGACGAGCCAATGCTTTAATCACTAGGCTACCCGACCGCCTCCAAAATCAACATAGCATCATGGCCACCTGTTGCAGGACACTCACAATATTGGATCCAGGGGTGAAATTATCTATGCAGTTTAAAGCAATCGAATGGTTTCCTGATCTATAATCATTCTATTGGAAACTTCATTATGAAGACCTTCAACATTCATCTGACTTTATTTTAAAGCTGTAAAACATCACACAACTTCGTTGCACAATGTATCGAGTGATACTCGCGCAATTTACATATGTACAGTGCATGGTTTCCTGATACTGTCAAGCCAGTATGTCGGCTGCCTATAAATAAGCGAGAAAGGACCAGGCAATTCAGTGATGACTCTCGATCTACGTAATTGGGATACGATGAAATGTGTCAACCAAGTCAGAAAGACTGACAATGGTATGTAACAAACAAAAAAAACTACCATGCCGGCCGCCGTAAGACTGATACACAATTCACGCGAACGACACCGCCCGACGAGATATATTTGTAAATACATTCAAGAATCAGCAAAATACTTGCAAGCACTCAACATACGGTTCTGAAATCGATGTTGCTCTCAGTAATCGTTTCACAGATGTTGATCTC
Source organism: Haliotis asinina (assembly GCF_037392515.1). Taxonomy (NCBI): domain Eukaryota; kingdom Metazoa; phylum Mollusca; class Gastropoda; order Lepetellida; family Haliotidae; genus Haliotis; species Haliotis asinina. Next base: position 46,139,497 of record NC_090288.1, on the reverse strand, counting down.
CAAACAAAGAACGACAGGACTACCAAGTTTCTATCACAAACTCTTCAGATTTCATTCACTAATGATTTCAGATTTCTTTTTATCAAAACGGTACTGCGTCAAAAAGATTAGTTACCTGACTTACATATATTGAACCTTAAACAGTATATTTCCAAATATATGTATAGGCGTAGCTTGTATAACCGAGTCAACTAAAATTAAGAGACTAAAACGCAATTTTCTGTTGAGTTTTGCTATTTGCGTTCCAGTATTTACACAGGGTTTTTGCGACCTAACTGAAATAATATACTGTATGATGATTTCAGATCGTGTATTCATGTCAGTCCAACATGTTACATTCTCCGTTATTTTATGAGTATCTGAATTACTCACCTTTTCGCTGGTGACATATGATCAATTATATATAGTGATAGGATTCCCTCGGCAATTACCTATTCATGAACTCTGTACAGTTAAGTGGTCACCATGTACTTCAACGTTAGACACCATTTGAAAAATGAGGACGCGTGGCTCAAAAGAAACATGCTTTATATATATCACCATGTACTTCAACGTTAGACACCATTTGAAAATTGTGGACGCGTGGATATATATATATATATATACTACAAATTAGGACTACGTTTTTCCCCATCCCGAATATATGAAACTGTAATATATATATAGTGGACGCGTGGTGTTATATATATATATATATATATATATACTACAAATTAGGACTACGTTTTTCCCCATCCCGAAGATATGAAACTGTAATGTAGCCTCGCCAATATTAGACTTTACGTTGCTATACTGAAGGTCATTGTTTCAGATTGTTTTCTTGAAAATGTAAGATTGACTAGAGAAAAGTGTACTGTATACATATTCAGCCGCCGACTAACACAAAAGGACATTCAAAGAAACCATCAGTATTGTGGACGAAATGGTGTTGTGCGGAGCCTCTAGTGCCAGGATCCGATGACCGAAGGATTGGAATTTGCACCAGTTTGTGGATTTCATCAAAGGTGCTAATCTTGTCTGGGATCCATGTCAGTTCAGGCATTATTCTCACACGATGCTGACACGGCGCAGTGATCATTCTCGTTCACTGACTGACTGACTCACTCACTCACTCACTGACTGAATCACTCACTGACTAACTCACTCACTCACTCACTCAGCTCACTCGTCCAGGCACTCACTCTGAGTTGTGCTGCCTGAAGGGTAACACCAACAAACAACAGCGATAACGTTTGAAAAACTGTAGCGAGGTAGTGGAACATGGTGTGAGCCGTTTCACAAACTAAGAAGGCTAGTATCACATCATACCATATCACATCACACCACACCATATCGCAGCACACCACATCACATCACACCATATCACACCATATGGCACCACATCATATCGCAGCACACCACATCACACCACACCATATATCACACCCCACCATATCTCATCACACCACATCACATCTCACCAGATCACATCACACCATGTCACAGTACACCATATCACATTACACCACATCACATCTCATCATATCACAGCACACCACATCACAGCACATTATATCACATTACACCACATCACATCTCACCATATCACAGCACACCATATCACATCTCACCATACCACAGCACAGCACACCACATCACATTACACCACGCCACATCTCACCATATGACAGCACACCATATCACATCACACCACATCACAGCACACCATACCACAGCACACCATACCACATCACGCAATGCTACGCCACGCCACAAACTGCATGTTCCTGATTAAAATATCACAAGCCGTAGGATGCAGAGACCGGGCATATTATTTGAACATGCAATATAGTCCCTCCTTCCTAATGAGACATAATTATCAGTACTCGACAATGCAATATCTGATTTGTTTTTAAACAAATGAGAAACGTGCTACTTATACTGTATATCATCTAAACATTTTTCTTCTGTTTTCACAAAAAAAATGAGAAATATATTACAAGACACGATTATTCGGTTGTTGTTTTATTTACAAATGAGAAATTCATCGGAAATATTGTATATTGCATTGTATGGCGAAACAGTGTACAGTGCATTTTAATCGCATACAGCGTCATACAGTGACCCAGATAACAAAACACAATACTTATCTACCTATGAAAGAAAATAATCAAAACAGTATGTCGCGCGCTGAAGCAGTCACGTACATGCATAAACTCACGTAAGATATCACACTACCACTATATGCATAATGCAGATTTACGATTCACTGATCTAATCAAGATTTGCACAAGTTGCAATCAATATTTCCCCATCGCCCACAAGTATCAGGCTCGAAAGAAAAATTGACTCACAGAAAACATCCTTTTTGCAGTGCAGCTTCCGTGATCACACACCGAACAGCCCAGTTGCACCTACCATCGTGGTACCAGGCTTAGAGGATGAGACTACGCACTGGGTGATAAAACTGTATGGACGGTCCCGGTTCAATAGGATGTACAAACAGGCTGTTACTCTTATCCGGCGTAAACTCAATACGTCACAGCTGCACGTATTGTATAGTGTAGAACATACATTAAATCATATTACTATATCCAATTGCAACTGTATTTTCATCAGTATGTGCCCGACGTTCATTTTATGGCTGGATTTTTTATATTTCGATCAAATGCAGAAATTAGTAAATAAATATGTGTGTGAGGAAATTAAATTAGCGCACCTGTCGATACGTCAATATGAATTTTGTTTCACTGAGGTTTAAATAATCGTAAGTTAAAATGTAAACCATTCAGGTTTGTGGTGTTGTTTGTTTTTATGCCGCACTCAACAACATTCTACCGGTAGCTGTTTGTCGGCGATATATAAATAATGGGGTCTGTCGAGCCTGACCTCCCGATCCTGTTTGTTGCCTCTTTCAACAAGTATGTGTTGCTCAAATCAACCCTACAAGAATCTAGACAGGTTACGATTAAAGCATAAAATGAAAATGTCGGTGAATGCTATTGCAATTGACGTTTAAACATAGTGTCAAGGAAACCATTTTCAAAGTACCGGCTATTATTTCACAAACTGTCGATATGCTAACGTTTACAATACAATGTACCTCAGCGTCTGTTTGTTATTGAATCTTAGAAAAACATTCCACCTTGGTTTCCGTTGAAACTGTGAAAAGCCCACTTCCATTTCGATGTTTCACATTTTCGGTTGTGATCGAGTCGCAACTGATAGAAGAAGCTAAAATCGAATATACGGATGCCTTATAATGAAACAGTGTCGCGGTATAAAGAAACGAGCTTGCCTCGTGCGAGAGGACTGCGTGCAGCATTCAGCAATATTTCAGCTATATGGCGGAGGTCTGTGAATACTCGTGTTTAGACCAGTCAATCCACTCATCAACAGCACGAGCATCGATAAGACGGGATACGACGACAGCAACCACGACAGCGAGTCTGGCATGTCCAGTCGAGTTCGTTGACATGTGTCATCGTACCCAATTACGTAAACCGATGCTCATGTTGCTGATCACTGGATTGTCTGGTCCAGACACGATTATTTACAGACCTCCGCCATATAACCAGAATATTGCTGAGTGTGTAAATAGCCCAGACACTCCAGTAATCAACAGTATGAGCATCGATCTTCGCAACTGGGAACCGATGACATGTGTCAAACAGCCTACCCCGTTAGTCGTCTCTCACGACAAGCATAGTCGCCTTTATGGCAAGTAAGGGTTGCTGGAGACCTGTTCTCAGATTTTGGCAGGCACCTTGAGAAGGGCGAGCTGCCACGAGAGATCCTGGCTACTGGACTATTCAAACTCCCCACCCTACTAGCGATTTCAAGGGCGAGTGAGTTTAGTTTTACACCGCACTCATCAATACCCAAGCTGTCTGTCTGTCTGTCGGTGGTCTGTACATAATCAAATCTGGACCAGTCAGTCAAGAGATCAACATCATGAGCATCGTTATAAGCAGTTGGCATACGGTGTCAACCAAGTCAACGACTCTCACCTCCAGATCCCGATAGTCACCTCTTACGACAAGGATGGGTTACTAAAGATCAACTCTAACCGGTATCTTTACAGGTCTTCACATGCAGGAAACGAACAATGATATACCGCACGTACCACTCCATTAACAAATATCACCCGACACTACACTAAATGAGCTTAACAGACAGGTGTGGAGCATGAATGCTGATTATTCAGCGTTTCTAATTTTCCTGACTAAACAGCAAATTTGTTTCTTCCGAGATGAATTTTAAAAAGGTTCCAACATATTTGTTTTACAGCACAAAGTGTTATCATTGCTCGTAATTTAAACACCAGATCCGGCTTCGTCTCGTTAGTGTCTAATGCCTTATAATATCTTCCGGACTAGGTCCCAATCAGGCTGTCTGTGCTATTAGAAATCACCGTTCCTAAAGCCCCTGGACCTTCATCAATACATCAAAGACAAACAGAGATTTGCAATCCCAACTCCGATGCCTGGGTGCCGAGTCATGTCTCAGGGTCGGAACATTTCACTACGTATTGAGCTATTGATGCATCCCCCTCCAAAGTGGTAAGTCGTGTGAAGTTGAGACACGCACAAAGGCTGAAATCGATTTCATTGTTTTGAAGACTGTGGACAGGGTTGCGTTGTGCGTAGCGCAGTCACTGCAGTTTCGCATGAATTGTCCAAGTTTTTCTTACCGATGATATATCGTAATCATTAGTCGTGAGTAATGTTTTGCGCAACATTTGGCAATATCGTAAACAGAAATGGGTTTCACATACTGTACCGATGTAGGGTTTGTTATTTATCATCCCAAACTCGGTTCTACAGGAGATATCATACAATCGATGACTTCTAGTGAGGTTGATCCAATGATTTATCGACCTTACGACCTTAACCCTACGACCATCTTAAGGATATATTAGAGTGAAGGAGTTAGGGAAGCCTTGCATGGATGCTTAGTCATTCTATCCTTTAAAGAGACAAATCTAGATAAGCTGACAGAACGCAAGTCTGTTGTTTAGAATGATTTAGAAGTTATCCATTAAACTATTAGTCATTACCTTCAAGACTTGTGCAAGTCTAGAGTTAGCGCTAAGATCGCTTAGGGCAAGTGGTCCCAGTACGTTAAATCCCTTACATCCAGCGACTGACGCATATAACTAATACAGCGTGGCTATGATATCATCGTCACTACAATGGAAATCACAAGTCAAGTACGTGCAGTCTTCAAACATAGACTACCGCACCCAAACACCCAGCACGGTGTCCACAATACACAATCCCCTGCAGTTAACATGGCGTAGTCCCATCTCATAGTCTAAACCATCATATTTTCACCACAACATCGCCCTCCCTGCAATACTAAAACCCTAAATGAAGCTAGATTCTATAACGTGGGTGTTACAAACAGATTGTGCTTGTGGTGCAATATTGTATTTATGCCAGCTGTTCAACAAGCCGCACCTTAAAAACAAGTATTTTGGGCAACCGGTATGAATGAAAACTGGTTCGACCCATTATGACGCTGGACTAAATATTTACGTTGGCGGGACAACAGTAACGTGATTTTATTACTGTTTATTGTAAATGGGTTAAGCCTTCTCGCGTTTAAGTGGACCACTTATCACAACGACACAATGTGTCTTGGCAGGTGTGTAGAAGCATGTAGTGACACAATATTACATAATCATGGACACACCGACTAAGAACTTTTGAATAGTACTGGACAAAACATATTGCAGTATTTCAAATATGTACCAGCTGCGTTCGTTAACATCATAGTGAGTTAGTAAGTTTAGGTTTGACCACTTTTAGCGACATTCCAGCAATATCACGGAGGGGGACACCAGAAAAGAGCTTCACATATCGCATCCAAGCATGTGGGGAATCGAACCCGTTCAGCGTGAAGAGAGCATAATTTAACCACTAGGCTACCACACTGCCAAGGGCCTAGACAAAGCTCTCTTTAGTCTAAGATAGTCGTATGTGTTATACCTTACGACTGTCTTAGGGCTAAGAGAGCATCGAAAATATAGGATCAGGTTAAAAACATTTAGCGACGATGTCTAAAATTCATTATAATAGCCTATAAATAAAATGTGTACATCAATGTACCTCTTCAGTCGACGAGTATGCGGGGCGTGATGACGTTCAAATCAGACGACCAAAGCGTAGAACTAGTCACAAGTATATCCATATCCTAAGCAAACACTCTGTGACTAATTCGCCCTTTGTGTAAGCCATGCTGTTCGTCTCATTGTACTGATTATAGCCTATCAGAACTGCGCTCTAGTTAGTAAACAGACAGTAAAATGCCATATAGCCCATGTAGGATCATGAGGATCAAGTGACAAGGTTAGGGGACTTAAACCTACAGCGAGTGAGTGAGTGAGTGAGTAGGTATGGTTTTAGCAGCTATTAGCAACATTCCAGCAATATCACGGGAGGGGGCACCTGAAACGGACTCACAATTTGTACCCTTGTGGGTAATCGAACCCGCGAACGCCTTAAACCTACTAGACTACCCTACCACCAACTTTAATTGACAGAATGCGTATCATCGTAACACAATCGTCGCTCATGAGTTCAGCGCTTTGTCTGGTCCAAACTCGATAATCTAAATCCCAGTGACATTACTGAGTTAGCCGTATCAAAATTAAACCAACACTTGCTGACTCCACTGTGAGCTGTTATTTAGACAGATTGTATGCAGTAGATAGAACTTGTTATAGTTGGCTGTAGCTCCGTCAGGTCAAACCTTCAAACATACGGAAGCAGCTCGATGTTGCTTGAGTGTAGGCGTTTGGTCTGTAATGCACCGGCGCGAACCAAACTGAACTTAAGAATCTCAAGCGTATCCTATAGTAAGCTGATGTGATGTTCATCTGATCCCCAGCTGAGAGTCATTCTACATACGCAACACAAAACAGTACCAATCTCAGTATTTTTGTACATCCCTTCAAGCACTAGCTCAGTATGTAGATGCAGTTAGTGCAGATAAAAACTGCGTTGAATTCCTCAGTCAGGCATTGACACAGAGTGGGTCCAGAGGCAAACGGATGAGGATTAAGATACCAACGATGTGATGTGTACACGTGCGTGTGTCTGCAGCAACATAAACATCCCCTTGTTTCGCAACATCTACAAATAACATGCACCTGCAGAGCGTAATGCTCTGGTGGTACTGATTCGATTCAGGCAACGTAAGTTCTACAGATTTCCTGATTAATGTTATTTATTAACTCGAACGATTCGACGGGATGCAGAAATTGGTCGCGTGTCGTGTTGGCTATTTCCACCTCATATAAAATTAATCTTACCGCGCTGAATCATGTCTGGGCTAATATTTGGCTAGACGTGTTCTTCACACTACTCTTGGTCGTTCTGCAGCCAGGAAACAAGTTCAGAAAATACCAAGGTGAGCTCAAGTTCATGCCAGGTAATTAAACCTCCCGAGAACTCAACATCTCAATTCTGAATAAGAGTGTCTGAGACTTTCTGACGTTGGACAGACGTTGGAGGGACGTTGATGTTGATGACGATAACTGGTTAAAGCATTCACGAGTTCGATTCTCCTCACAATGAGTGAAGCCATGTCAAACCCGATGGGGTGTATTATCGACGATTTGTACCATTTGGGTGAAACCCACGATCAAGTGAGCGAGTTTAGTTCTACACCGCTTTCAGCAACATTCCTGTAACACCACAGCACTGGACACCAGTAACCCATGTGGAAACTAGAACCCGGGTCTTCGGACTAACAAGCGAATCCTTTAACCACTAGGCTATCCCGGTCACCTCAAGGAGCAAGACTATGGTGCTTGCAAATTTAGAAATGTAAACGGAACGAACAGAGATTCGAACAAAGAAATAGAGTACCCGAAACGAACGAGTCTACAGTGCCAGCAATGTAAAAATATAAAAGAAACACTTCTTAAATCTAGCTTTTTCAAATCAGAAGGTCTCGCAGATCGTTTTCATCTAGACCAGTCCTCAGGCAGGAAAATGAATTGAATTTTACTTCCGCCTGAAGCCTACGAACGTCTGGAATGTCAAAACGATTATGTATATCATTGTGTGTGTATCATTCTCTTGCCCCAGATGTAGCTACAATTACATACTCCTCAATATTCCCCTCGTTATGTGCAAAAACAATACCATTGCATTTTTAACCATGATAGGCTATCAATATTGTCCACACAATCAAGTCACAGATTTTCACTGTTGACGTCCCACCCGTGGTCGTCAAGTGACAGGTACGCGCGATAAATGCGTAATGTATCTCTCTCGGGAGTATTCAATTTTATGCATGTGATCGCTCAAGCTTGTCACGTTGGCGATTTGGTTTCACGGGTACAATGTGTAAGCCCTCACTGGGATGAACAGTAATTTTGAACACAGGATATATTACTACGTAGCTGTTACACGACCTGTTTATCGCGTGACTCGACAAGACAACCCTGAGCGTCACTTAAACTCTGTCATGTCACGAAATACTATAACATGTTATTTAACAAAAAGACTGTCAATTATGATCTTACTCAGTCTGTAGACCCCTGATGCAGGGTGCGGTGAGAGCAGCCTAATGGTTAAAGCGTTCGCTCGTCACACCGAAGACCAGGGTCCGATTGCCTACATGGGTGCAATGTGTGAAGACTACTTCTGGTGTTGCCCGTCGTGGTATTCTTGGAATATTGGCGGAGAACTTTGTATATTACTCACATTTAGTGACTAGAAATGATAGACCAAAACGGTGCTCATACCTTTCAGTATTTAAAGTATTATTAGTATATAAATTGTTCATAATACACCTGCTGATACTAAGGGTGAGTCCTTCTATGTGTGTCGGTGTGTGCACGTATGTGCATGCGTGTGTGGGGACAGTAGCCCGTTTGGGTAATGGCGTGTGGAAATGCCAGTCTGGATCATACAATCTAATGCGTAATACGAGCCGTGAGGGTAGCACGACACGCTGTCGACCAAGCCACCGATCCTAACCACCAGATTCATTCAGTCGCCCCACACGAGCGGACCAACGGTACAAAACGCGCCACAAAACAAACCAGTTGGTTACAATTGGTCTTCGGCAGCCGGTACTTGTCGTAAGAGGCGACTAAAGTTATCTGGTGGTTAGGCTCACTGACTTGGTTTACAGTCAAAGTGTCGTTATTCGTGGCCACAGATCCGAATACTTACGATTTCTTTCAGGAAGTGTGTTTTATTTGAACCCTTGTGTCGTTTTCCAAAGTGAGATACGCAAGAATGGCCTTGCAGTTACGCAAGTCATGTGAGTTTGCCAAGGCCACATGGTACTGTCGACTATAACTATTACATAGTTACAAATGTGGGTGGCAAGACATAAAGGCTTATTGTTGGGTCAACTTAACACTGTTGACATGGACGTTCCACATTGTGCTATAATATTGCACACGTGAATAACTTTTTGTATTCAGTACCCATATCAGGTATTCGTGGTACGTATCATATTCACCACGGTGTATTCGTTGCAGCCCTAGTTGACACATGTCAACGTTTCCAAGTTGCGAAGATCGATGCTCATGGTGTTGATTGCCTGGATCAATACTCGACTATTTACCATATTTACCACATAGCTAGAAAAACACTACGACCGGTGTTAAAAAACAAACATATAAACCACAGTCTATCCGACCACTTTGCAAACGAGAAGGACTGCCGACATACAATTCGTGGTAACTGATTAATCATTCCAGTCATTTTGTGCGAATACCAGCGTCGGTAGAGGAACACACATATATGCAACTGCATCCAGATTTCCACCAGAACGACCTCATCCCCTAGTAATCCTTACCAGCTGACTAGGTCATATTGGTATATTTATAACACATCCACGTCGCTTTCATCACGACATCCACATTTACTTGTCGCAAGCATTGTTCGCAAGTATTCGAGCTGTACTGGAATATAGATGGCGCGTCGGATCTTTGTTTGCCATGTTTTGCCATAACTTCCAGTCGCGGCGCAGGTGCGACATTCATACCATTGCGACAATTAACGCAGCAACGACTGCTTTGCGACGGCTGTGAGAATTTACAGAGAAAGTAAATATTTGCAACGAAAAGTATCGATGTACAAATGGCGCTATTTTCTATGCTGTGTTCGGTAATACCATGGCTAAAGTTTTAGCTAAGGAAATAAAAAAGACCCGTCTAAAACACAGAAAATTCATTTCACAACAGTAATCGATGCAACATCGACTGTGGCAATACCAACGTCGATGACAACAGAGACGTTGAACACTGTTGCCGTCAGAATATGCAATGCGCTATGCAAATATAAGATGACCATTTACCCTGCTTGTAATGAAGGCAAGTGCTTGGGTCTCTTTGGTCAATATTAGGGGCATGGGCATAACAACTACGCGAGTGAGTGAGAGAATATGGTTTAAGCAATATCACGGCAAGGGGCACCAGGAATGGACTTGCTACATGGTACAAATGTGGGGAATCGAACCCAAGTCTTCGGCGTGACGAGCAGCCGCTTTAACCATTATGCTAACCCACCTCCCCAATCACTGAACGAACAAATGGCCATTTCATGAGTTGTATTTGTCTCAGAACGGTTCTTGGCTTGACTGCAAACTAAATTACTCAATGAAGACTTTCAATGATCTAAATAACCCTCGCCTTGAAAAATTCAGTTGTTAATGTTTTATGTTTTGAAATCCCAAGTTGAATTTGACTCTTGTCCGTGCACTATTACAGTTCTGATTAGTTTCGTCAATTTTCATCATTTCTATTTGCTTTGCGCTTGGTGAAGCATAAAGGCAATGTTAGTTAGGTTAAGTGATTAAATTAACGTAGCATTACGAGTGTGGGGGGAGCAAAATACTGCGTCGTGTTAACATACAAATTAAGCATGGACGCAAATAACAATTATAAATATTGGACACAAGAGAACGTGGGTGTTTGAATTACTGAAAGCAATTTAACCAAAGCTGTTGCCTAACATACTTGTCAAAATTCTTCCTTCATGCGAAATATAACTCCATACCGCATGTAACGGACGATCGTGACCGCGGTGGAGTAGCCTAGTGGTTAAAGCGTTCGCCCGAAGACGCGGGTTCGAATCCCCACATGGTTACAAATTGTGAAGCCCATTTCTTATGTCTGCCCTAACATTGCTGGATTGTTGATAAATGCGGTGTCAGTAAACTCATTCACTCACTCATAACTCTCGTGGGTTTAGCAAAATGGTACACGTTTCGCTACTTCGGGTTCCCCTCCCAAATTAAACTGACAACCGGAATGCTGTTCCAATCGGCGTAGAACCCAACAGAACAACACCCGACTAAATCGGGCAGTTTTGAAGTTTCGGAGCACTTTCAATGTTCAGGTCGTGAGTAAAATACAGACAACCTGTTCTCCATATATGACCAGCCCTAAGTGACATTGGTTACTTACCTACTGATAGCAGTATGTGCACTATTCATCAATCACTCAACGAGAGCTATGGTGTCAATCTCGACCTGTGGTTTAGTGTTTACATACCTAGGACACAGTGACCGCGACCACGATAAACATCATTGAAGTATTTCCACGCAGGTTGTGGACCAAGCCCATCCCACCGAACCAGTGATCATATCATTAATTATAAATATAAACATTCGGCCTTGTTCTTTTCTGTAATTTGCCGAAGGCTTGTCCTTGAAGTACCTTATATGGTATTATGTAGGCTACGCACTTAGCAACGTAACTGATGAAAATGTAACATATAATACTAAAATGTCACTCCTGAAAAAGTCGTGTTTTAAATAAATTCATTTTAAAATATAAAAATACATGATAGATATACTCGCACGAAGTAGTTTTGCATTTTACATAAGAGATATCATTCGTGAAATATGACTGTGGGAAGGTCTAAAGAAGAAGCAAATTCTGTAACATTATTGTGTGTTTAGATTTCCCACCCTTTCTTCCCAGTTGATAACTGTTACAATTCTCCCGGCACCGATTCAGACTTTTTTACCACACCCGATAAGTTTGAAGTGTACGGTCCCCAAAAGAACGATCTGCACACAATCACCGGGTATTGTTAATACGGGTTGTATACATTCTTCCCTGTTTATTCATGAGTGATCTGAACGGAAATCAATATTGTCAAGAGTCACACACAAACTCGGTTGGTAGATACTGGAAGAGCCAGGTTGTAGTAAGGGGACGCAACTCCATGTTAGTCACCTCAACTTCGGTACAAACTGGGAGTGTATGGTTTTGCGCCATTTTTGGTAAACAACCGAAGAACCATGTTGCAATCGTCGGTTGGTTGTTTAACGCCACAATCAAGCACTATTCCAGCAATATGAATGAGGTATGTAAATAAAAGAGCCTGGACCAGACAATCCAGTGATTAGCATCATGAGAATCGATCTACACCAGGTTGTACTAAGTGGAAACAACTCTAAGTCACCTAAACATCATCGGTACCAAACGGGTAAGATTTTTATGCCGGTTTTGGTAAAGAAATGGAGAATCATGCAGTGCCAAGGGGGCTGTATAGCGAAGTCACTTCATCATCCGTACAAAATGAGCGAGTATGCTTTGTTCTACTCAAATACCAACAATATCACCGCGTGCAAACCATCACTACCATGTGCTTGACACGCTGTACCTAACCATGTTAAAAACACGGGGTTTGCCATTCACGAAAGAAAACTCTAATAACTAGGCTATCGCCACTATACCTGCAAAAATGCAATAAATTCTATTTGCCCTTTAAGTTTCTGCAATTCCTACTACTTCACAAGCGACACGACCGTTCCCCGTCGAATACAACGAAAGCACCACATACAATGATTATTGATTCAGCGCTTACACCATACAACGGTTTGAGGAAAATGTGAAATCTTCAACATACTGCTATGGTTTTAGAGGTAAATTCAGGATCGATGCACAAAGCTCACAAACTACAAGGCAGTTGTTGTTTCACATATGCCGCACTGCCAAACGAGCTGGAACTGTCTCGCACAAGGTGAGGCTGACACTAGACTGACTTCATCAGAGACCATAGAAGGGTCACATGAATAATTGAACAGAAGGGTCACATGAATAATAGAGTGAGATTCGTGTCGCGTCTAATGAGCGAGATGCGGTTTGTGTAATATTTATACGATCTGGCCGCTGCGTCGCAACACGACCAAACTTGAAAATGCTCGAGGATTCTTTGCTACCCGTCTTTACTGTAATTTGTTTTCTAATCAGCATAATTCATTAATCCTGTGATTAAGGCGAGGTCCATCACTCAGTAAACCTGTTATAAATATTTCTCAGTTAACGCATTCACTCGGTATCTGACATGACCCCCTTAAGTCATTAACCCTCAAAGTGGCTTCATTAACATTACCTTGTAACCAACACGACTCCCTTAACGCATTAACCTCATAGATCAATGCGTCTAAATTACCTCTTTAAGCACATGGATCACTGCGACCCTATTAACTTATTAAACCTTTTGGTCGATAAGAATAAATAAACTCATTAAATCCGTGGATCAGTACTAATCAATTAACTCATTAAACCCGTGGATCGATACGAATCAATTAACTAATTAAATCCGTGAATCAATCCGAATCAGTCAACTCATTAAACCCGTGGTTCAATACGAAACAATTAACTCGTACCCGTGGATCCTACCAGCGTAATAAACTCATGAAACCCTTGGATCCATGCAACGTAATGATCTCATTAAATCCCTGGATCCTTGCCACGGTAGCAACTCTTTGAAATCAGTGGATCAATAAGACTAAATTAAAGCATTGGAACCTTTATTGACAAGATTCCCTTCCGTCATTAACCCTGTTATACACTCAATTACAGCTTAAACTATGTTCACATTTTCACTTATCACCAAAAATTTCAAGTTTGCAGCCAATTCCAAGTTTGTTTTTTTTCTGTTTGTTTTGTTTTATGTTTGGGGTTTTTGTTTGTTCGTTTGTTTTTAACGCCGTATTCAGCAATATTTAAGCTGTGACTGCGGTCTGTAAGTAATCACAGTCTGGACCAGACAATCCAGTAATCAACATTACATGTATCGATGACTTGAATCAACCGTGTCAGCGACCTAGGACCAGCGGCTTGGGCTGCTGAAGACAAATTCGCACCGTGATCTTCAGTTTCAAGAATCGGTTCTGCTAGGGACAAGGTTCTGGTACCAATAAAACTGGTATCAGGCATTGCCTCTATAGGAGTTTTACTTCTCCTATGCTGCATTTCGCAGTCTCGGTCCAGAGGGCCAGAGAGCAATTCGAAGGTTGCAATAAGGACAAAATCACAATTCAAATCCAGTTTCTGTAAATATTCAAAAGAATGTCCTACTCCAAACAACCATACGAATCAGCTTCAGCATGGTAAATCTTTAAATAGATAAATAACAGCAATGATTTAGTTAATTTTCCATGAATTTACCATCAGTGGGGAGTGACGTTCGTCCGATAAGATACTTCCTACACAACGGTATTACGCAATGATCACGTGTTCATTTCATTGTTCTTTTAGTGGAACCAGTCCATCCGCGACTTCCGTCTGCTGTCACAAGACAACCTGAAACTAACTGCAAGTGGTCATAGCATATTAATGTCGACTGAAAAAATCAAAAACGCATCATCATTAATTAAATCTCCATCCCAGTACACAGAAAAGGGAATGATTAATTAGGTTGTAATTCACATGACTCAGGACACCGCCGCATTCATCAAAGTAAATCCGGCAAGGATGGTTGGATGTGTGGTGTATTTCATAACGCGTTACGTATTACCGACTAGGTCGAGGCGCCGTAAGTCGTTCCTAATTAGGTCGTCACGTGGCTAATTAGGTCATGATTACTTCCTCTACTTTAATGGTGGCATTATGATTAATTGACCTACATATTTATATGTCATCGTCCTGATCGACAGTCGCTCAACATAGCGGTGTGTGTTCAGAATCTAATCATATTTTCTTCCGTCGACGCCACCACTTATTCTTCACATGAATAATTATTTTTTTAGTGGTAATATTAGCACTGTCTTATTCGTTTGATATCATTGGATTTGCGGTTCCTTCATCAGTTGGGGCTGTGGGGTGGCCTTGAGGTTAACGTGTTCGTCGTCACGCTGAAGAGACGGGTTTGATTTTTCACATGGGTACAATATGTGAAGCCCATTTCTGGCGTCACCCGCCGTGATATTGCTGGAATATTGCAAAAGGCGGCGTTAATCCATAACTACTCACTCCATCAACATATATGTTCAGGAGTCACAAACAAAAACACGTGTACGGTTCTCACAAAACTAGAATAAACCAAAGGCGAAATGGGATTCGAACGCAGTCTAGCTTTCCACTGTGCCCAAGGGAGGCAACCCAGACCTACGGTTTCAACTGTGCGGCATTATATGTCATTAACTGTACAATGTTAACTGTAATCAATCATTTACACGTGATGGAAATACACTACCATGTGATCTTAGTCCGAATCAATGTTCTTATGATTATATCTTAATAACTGAAAAACAGAAAAAACATAGCTTACAGCACTATATCGACCAGGGTATGTTTCACATGTTGTTTGCTATAAAGAATGGAAATAAAAAAATCAAGGTTTATTCGATATTTTTTTCAACGGACTGACAAGACAACATGAAGAATCTTCAGCCGCGAATTGATAAATTGTTAACACAACACTGGATGTCGTTCGTTGTCGATGAACGTCGTGACGTATTTGATTTCCTATTACCGGAGGTAACGATACCAATTCCATTACATAAGCGTTTTGAGTTCTTTCTGGGAAAAGAATCAATTCCACACCGCGAGCAAAGTAAATATTGCGACATTCCAAAATATTCAAGTACAACGCCATACTGGAACTCTCATCTGGCCATAAACAATGTCGTTCAACAGAAAGAGTCTGCAAGTAAGGAATATACTGAATTTGAAACCTTGCAGAGACACACACGACCTTGACAACCAAGAAGATGAAGCGTCTCACAAACGAAAACTCAATTATCGACTGTCATCGCAATACACAGTATACGACTTAGTATGCATTGGGCTCAACGCAGGCTACAGATCAACCTGGTAGGGTTGCGTCTTAACGTAGATCTTATAAACTCATGCTTTTGTTCCCTATTGGTGGCGTGTCATGCACCATCAATATTTAAATACACCTGTAGCGGACGTGGAAATAAGATGAAGAAATAAATGATGACGGAGCAAGCATCTCACAATAAAGAAGCTGACTTCCATAAATGTTTTCTTATGCATTCCACATTCAAACATTTGAAGGAAAAAATGTAAAGAACGAACAGTTAAAATATGTTGCATATTGTCTTAGTTCTTAACTTTTAAGAAGGGAACGAAACCATCCCTGCCCACCAATACTTTTTTCGTCCTTTTAAATTACACGTTATGTATTTTGTGTTTAATTTAATCTGCAAATATCTAACATCTAAATATCTAAATATCTTCTAAAACCCATCTTAGTTCTTACGGTGCTTGTATATTCAAGTAAGAAATACTGCTTTGCTTAAATATCAGCATCGAAATTCATAAATTCTCATTCATGAAAGAAAAACGACCTTCCGCTATGTGCAGTAGATATAGACGTCGATCTACCTGCCTGGAAAACGGTTTAGAACCATCCATCCTTACCATCACGAAACTCACCTGTATTGTTTTGAAATATGCACACATGGCTGAAGCCTGCACATAATTGGCACTCAAATGTCAGTGGATATATTTCATGAGATGCTTGAAGCAGTTTTTGTGAAATGCCGCAGTCCAGTGATCAACAGCATGATCATCAATATCTGCAGCTGGGATACCATGACGTGTAGACCAAGTGACTAAGCCTGACAACTGGTTACGGTTCGTCGCCTCTTAATACAAGCGTGGGTTGATGAAGACAGTTTAGAATTCTAATCTTCATGCTTGATACTGCATACCATTTAAACATGACGAGTCCATATGGATACATAAATATACTTGACAAAATAAGTTAGGGATATTGGTATTTTTATGACTGACATCTTATCCTTATCAGTATGTCAATGAATTAATATACATCATTATTCATAATTTCAAAATTTACAAATATCCCTAACTATTTTTGTCCAGTATATCAGCATGTATATTAGCATGCGCTCAATTTCAACATGTTTTCATGATTTCCACAGCTATTTGTCCTCAAAACACGTAATGGAATCTATTTCTGAGTACTGTCCAAACTCGGTGCTACGACATTCGCAAACCCATGATAAACAATAGCTACGACAGGTCGCAACGTTACGAACGCTTTGTGGGTGGAGGCCAAGGTGATAAGACGCACAAACTATGTATAGGCGTGCACTACAACCTGAAACTCGATAATAACACGTGTGTCACCCGTGATAACTACATTATGATCGTCAGATCATGCATACCTGAGAGATCCGGTAATGTCCTACTTAAACCATGACATACCTTCATACCGATACCGTTATATAACTGCCAGCGACTATTTGATAACTGGTTTCAGTTCTGTCCTTGAGTACCTACGCATTGGAATTCCGGAATGAGAATGTAACCGAGTTGTACTTTGCACCTCATGCTTTTCGTTAGACACCAGTGAAGGCACACTGATGTTCATGATGTCAGTCACTGAAATGCTTGGTCAAATTAGTTCTTGTCGATCAATTACAGATCGCTATCACATAGCTGAAACACTGATGATGTCCCTAGAACAAACAAAAAGCTGTTCATGCTGTTGATCACTGGAGAATCTTGTCCAGAATCGATTATTAAAAAATCACCGCCATATAGCGGGAATACTGCTGTGGCATTAAACAACACACACAATCCCACGTAATTCCGCACTACTGAGAAAGTACATAGGAATGAGACGGACGCGATTCAAGGGTACTGACATAACACAAATTCTCGTACTATCCTGATTGTACAGTGGTTTTATTTATCGTGTACTACTTGTCTATACCCTGTTGGGTGAGTAAGTGAGTATTGTTTTAACCCGTTTTAGTACTATTCAAGCGGTATCGAGACGGAGCACACTAGAAATGGACTTCACACATTACACCCATGTGTGGAATCAAACCCGGATCCTCGACGTGACGTCCGAGCACTACAACCACTTGGCTACCCCGCCGAACAATATAATTGGGGGTGTTTTGGGCGCCATGTCTAACAAATTAGAGAATAAAGAAAAACGTGTAACGACGCCCTTGGGTTGACGACACATCGCTGAACGGTCCTTGGTTAAGTTGAGTACACAACGTTCAGACTGAGCACATATAAACTACACAGTCATCAACCAGTTCCCATCCTCAACCCATTCCCTTTTCAGTTCTAGTGGTTTAGTAAATACTCATTGGTTTACGATCTTTAATATAATTAATTTGACTGATAACAACCTTGTACGCAGCTCTATTTTGGGGGGAAAATCATAAAAACGATTAGTTTTCTTTCAGGAGCAAGATAATTCAGTAAATTACATCAAAACATATCTGTGTAATGTAGCGTAGCAATATATTAGATAATACATTGGTCGGTAGTGGAAGATTTCTACAGGGACCATGTGGTTCATCGGAGGGTATCGGAAACAAACTCGCGACTGTGCTGCTACGACCTGCGTTCAGGATCATTTTCTACATGTTTAAATCGCGGAAACAAATTTGACGTAATACTCATCCCAAGCACACATGCACACATACAACGTGTCCATTACCATTTCGTAAGCTCATAGGAGGAGCCTCGTTGTTCCGTCGTAAGGAGGACGATTTCCGCGTTCACGCAGGTGAAAGAAGGTTTGTCCTTTGTCCTGGCTCTTACGAAGTAGAGGATAGACTGAACGTTTGTGTGTCTATTTCAAATTTCGATTTCTATCACACATTTTGTTGGCATGACAATGGCACACGTGACTTGCATTTCATCGCGTACTGACGCATGACCTGAATTAGTTTCATTTAAAATTGCTATTAATACAACGTGTTTCTCATCTTTCTCGTTATGAACACGTGTGTGTTTAATAAATGATATCCCTGCATCATATCACTGCACATATTTCCATTTAATGGCAGGTCATTTCTGAGCGTCACTGATGTGGACAAGGGTCCGTAAATACCAGCAGTCAAATTACATGAGGTATGAATAGTCAGTTTCTACCCAATATGGACATAATATACAGGTATCTCACACTGTATGTTGCATTCCGAGGAAATGCCAACAATACCCATAGCATGTCGCGAAATGTTATAAACAAGGAAACAAGGGGTTAATATCATGAACAAATGCTCTACGCCTTGTGTCACTGGAGAGCGTCAGTGTATTAAAACTATGATTTGAGACTGGTCTACGAGTGTCCACTTGTGGAGTGGTTCTTTAAGAGCGGTAATGAGGTATGGGTGTGTGTAGCTCTGTGTGTGAGAATCAGGCAAAGAGGGACAATGCATATACTGAGGACGCCTTGTTACCTACTTTCAGTCGTTAAATAGGTCACGAAAATCTAGAGACCTATTTCACAGTAGTCATTTGCTTGACTGCATCGTCGTATACCCGCCATACGCCCACACATAAAAACCTACCCCAAAAGCAAACACCCTCACAGAACGGAGTAACACTAAATCAAATTAACTAAATATCCATCCATCCTTTCAAGTGACATTTGTTACGCATTGTACTGTATTGGTCAGTTATAAATTAGTTTTTAGGAGACGATTTGCAACACACTTCACGTGACTTGGTGAGACACATCTGTTAAGACCCTTGAAGGTCCCGGGGTAGAATAGGCCTTCAGCAACCCATGCTTGCCATAAAAGGCGACTCAGCTTGTCGTAAGAGGCGACTAACGGGATCGGGTGGTCAGACTCGCTGACTTGGTTGACACATGTCATCGGTTCCCAATTGCGCAGATCGATGCTCATGTTGTTGATCACTGGATTGTCTGGTCCAGACTCGATTATCTACAGACCGCCGCCATATAGCTGTAATATTGCTGAGTGCGGCGTAAAACTAAACTCACTCACTCACTCACTCACTCACTCACACATCTGTTAACAACCTGTTGTTATCAAAGTATTTTATCACATGTAATACACGGAACCTTACAATTTATTGCTGACCACTGTAAACATTTGATAACATTCAAATCGGCAGATACAAAGTAAGAACGCATGTCACGTGATGGCTTGTCCTGTTTGAATTAAACACTTGACCGTTTTACATTCAAGATCCTGGCAACCCCGGCTTTTCAACTGTCGTGCTTGCGGTGTAAGCCTTAACATTCCAGGATGGGATTACTTAACGTCAGCTAGTATTGTAAATTGTATTTTCGTTACTTATGTGTATATGGTGAGAGGCACGAATATTCAAGTCCCAATCAATGTGTTCACCAGTTTTGGTACATATTATAAGAGCTGGATTTGATGCAAGATCTGTTTGTTGGTTTGTTGTTTAACGCCGCACTAAGCGGCATTGCAGCTATATATGACGCAGGTCTGTACATAATCGAGTCTGGACCATACAATCCAGTGATTGGAACAATGAGCAAGGGTTTCGGGTTACAACAACAATTAGTGAAACTAGTTCAGGGCCCCTAGAGCTACGACTGATGTATTCCAGTCCCTCCTGGATTCCGCGGCAATTGTTTAAGAATTCCGCGGCAAATTTAAGCAAATACTGCACCCCACTTTTCAATATTCTGCAAAATATTCTGCGACTAAAACAGTTAGAAAAAACAACAAAAACATTATACAGACCTTCATAGTCTAATTCTCAAACACAGATATAAAGTTATGTCGACAGTACACATCACACCTTGAGTGACAAAGCACCCGCACCTTTTTCTGTGTTTGAGAATTAAACACTCGTTGAAAGTTATTTCTCTCCTCTCAAATGTAACCTTGAATTGTAACACCTTCCGGTTTCATGCAGACAATATTATACTTAAAAGAAATCTGAAATATTTTCAATTTTCAAAATGATCGATTTTGAGAATGTAATTGCAGTGTCAAATTCATCTAATATTATTTGAAAAAATGCCTAAAACTTGCTTTATTAATAAAGTATCTTTAATCATGATTATTTTGAAAATGCTGTCACAATAAATATGTCAGTCCTTTTTATGTGCAACCAACCCTACTTTTGACATTAGCTCTACTTTTCGTTTAGGCTGACAGTCAGTTTTCACTCACTTGCTAAAATGAGCAAATTCCGCGGCAGAAAAGTGGCAAATTCTGCACGGATTCTGCACGCAAAAGCGTTTTCCGCGGACCAGACGTTTTTCTGCAAGGCAGTTGCAAGGTAAATTCCGCGATTTTTTCTGCAACCGCGGCATCGCGGAATCCAGGAGGGACTGGTCTTTTATGTTAAAGCATTGTTACTCTCAACTTGTTAAAAGTGGTCCTCTCCTCACTTCTCTCTCCCTCTCTCTGTCTCTCTCTCTCTCACACACAGTCTCTCTTGCTATCTCCCTCCCTCTCTCTCTCCCTCTCTCACACACATGCACACAGTCTCTCTTGACATCTCTCTCCCCCACACTCTACCTCTCTCACACACATGCACAAAGTCTCTCTCTTGCTATCTCTCTTCCGCACACACTTACTCACTCCCTCTCTCTTTCACACTCTCACACACGCATACGCAGTCTCTCTTGCTATCTCCCTCCCGCACACTCTTCCTCCCTTCCTCTTACTCTCTCACGCAGTCTCGCTCTTGCTATCTCTCTCCCGACCACACTACCTCTCACTCTCTCTCTCTCTCTCTCACACACACACACACATGTACATAATTACGTAATTACAATCATCATTAATATCAGATTCTTGATAACATATTTTTTAGATTTCACGTTTTGGAACATGACGTTGATTCTTTTAGATAATACACTGTTAACAGTTACTCTGTGTCGTTGCATCCCATTATTATCAAAATTTATGTGGGCATGATGGCGATGTTAAATTTGATGATGACATGGTGACATGTATCAGGTGGTATCATCATGATGATGATCATTGGGTACCAGTATGACATACAAAGATCCTCATATATATATGTCGCTGAGACAATGTTACTGTGATTATTTCAAATCCTTACATTTTCGCTTACTACGATGTTACGGAGACATAGGAGATAAGGCATGACTGTGATTTTGTCAACGCTTTCAATGAGGTATGGGCTTTGTCTGTACCATTAGCCAGTTTTTAAACTGTATCGTCATCATATTGGATGATAACCACATAAAGTGCTAGATCCAGAATCGTTTGGGTTTAGATTATGCTCTTACACCCTCTCCCCCTACCCCCCCTTCTCTCTCTCCCCTGCGCTTTGAGCATTCCATATGTGACTAACTCCCCCATCCCCTTGCACTTTCAGCACACTGTATGTGACTGACACTTTCTATCTCTTCCCCCTGCGCTTTGAGCATTACTCCCTCTACGTGCGTGCGTGCGTACGTGCGTGCGTGCGTGATGTCCCACACAGTATTCCAAAGGACGTAGATTATCCTGCCGTTAACCTGCCCGGCGCTCGGCGTTCAGGTCATAAATCAACACTTTAGGTAAGAGTCATTACACCGTTTCTAATTGGAGAGTCCATGTTAAACTATGTCATGGTATCTTAGTGGGTTACAAAACAGGCTCAGTGTCTAGCCCGGTACACCCAACACAAACACGAGCATGCATAGAGCCTGTCTCATACAGTACGTCCCGAACCGCCTTGCCTAGCCTGTCTCATACAGTACGTCCCGAACCGCCTTGCCATTTCTTCACTGTTAAAGTCCAAAATCACGCCAGTATAGATTTCCGCAGGTTTTGACCATGAAACTCCCTTCTCGTTGGGGCTCCGTTTCAATTTCAATGAAATTATTTCTTGCTATCAATATTATATATGTACTCAGAGTCAAAGTCTTAGTCTATCATCAGTACTGCTACGCGTGCACTATTTCTGAAAAAGACACTCAAACCCATGTCACCTCATCCGTATACCAACCACGTACGGGACAAAACTGTCAGGTATGTCTCGTTATGCACTACTTACTCGGTCAACATATTAATGTATCACACAGCATTGTTAAAGAATAAGGAGAAATACTTAACAATGGTGTCAATTAGGGCTCGACAATACTGATTACTGTGAACATTCACTGACAGCATGAGTGTTCAATTACTTCGTCGTAACAGCTCTTCTAAAGAAGGCAACAAAATAACTAACTCTATTGATCGGCCATTGATTCCAAGCTTACGTTAAAAGGATTAATAAAAACACTGCTCACTCACCGTGACCGTCTCCAGAAGGAATGTAAACAGAATCGCAGCTGGAAGCATGAGAGTAGGTCAAAATGGCAAAAGTTCGAGAACCTGGATCCAAAACGCGTGACGAGACCTCAACTGGGAATCTATCCTGAAAGTCCAGTGATAATGTTTCAAGGATGACAATGCATTAATAAAAATTAACCATCTAGACTCGCTCGATCCGTTTACTTAAATCCCACACTGCTTGTCGTCTGCTCGATAGGATGACACTGAAGTGTCGTCTGCTTTTCAGTGACACTTGCCTCTCCGACTGCCTGTACTGACAATGAGAAGACAAACGTGTTGCATACAGAAACAGTTGACAGTCGTGTTTACACCATTGTCGTCTGCTGGTGACGTTTTCACTGTTCGCATGCTAATTTAGGAGGGCTGCATCACGGCACCATTTCTGTCGGAATTCAGGTCAGGATCTGGAGTGTAAGAGCATTCGTAGTCAGCTGTAACGCACATGAACAGTTAGTGTGGCACGGCCTCGCAGTATTCGGGTTCACAGGTACACACGGCAACAACACTGTCCGAAACTTATAAACGGTAACTCCCTCGTTATACGGCGCACTTCGGACACACGCCCAGCTTTGAGAGCAGCGGGACTTCTTGACTATAAACTCGTAGATCACGTGATTATTTAACAGTCAAAACACTGGTCGTTTCCCTTCCTTTTGATAGCTGTCTTGATAGCCACGGTTCAAAGGTTGATCAACGCGTGTGTGTTGTTGGCTGACGAGAGGTATATTAATTTCAAGTCTACAGCGAAACGCGGAGAGCTTCTCGGTCAACCTCGGAACGCCGTCAAATGAACGTTAAATGAGCCGTTTTCAAACTGGGAATTGAATGTAATTACCAGAGGCATTCATACAAGGATTATGCGTAAATAATGGTCTTTGTATGAAACCTGTATAGAGATGTAACCACGAATTTCGTCCTGTAGAAGAATTCAATGTGCAATTATCAACAGACTTTAAAATCAATAGTGTTCACAAAGCTTTGTTTATTTTCCAGCAATGAATGTCAGAAGCACCCCCGATCCTCCCTACACCCCAGCACCCATTCTCTCAGTAACAGGAGAAAAAATACGAATCGACATAAGTGCACATGGGGTCGGTCTCATTTTCTAATCTTAGTCACGAAATTGTGCATGTTTGTGTCGATGTCATGATTTTTATAGTCATTTAATAATTACGGTTCTGCACAAGAGTTTAATTGCATTCACGCTGTGAGACGGGACGATTTGGTTTTGTTTGTGTTGAACAACGTTTATATCTCAGTACGAATTTCAAACGATACGTATTGGAAGATATTTTTTTAGAATCGATATATTTGGTAAAGAACATATGTGAAGCTTTTACGATTATCTTTAGGATTGAAATTAAAATCTACACAGACTTTCATACACAACAAATGTTTTCTTCTTTATCCACTAACAAAATGGCATACTGTAACAAGAAAATTTGTAAAAAAAATGTTAATACAATCCCTACCTACTGAACCTAATTTTGAGATTGCTGTTATCAGAACCATAACATATAAGTCTAGGGACTTAAAGTGCACAAACTAGGAGTAACATGTACAGTTCCTGTCACTCACGGTCAAACACGGTGACTTAAGTTAGGGAGACTATATATACATTATCCGTGATAGATCGCACTACCGTACTGGTACCTCAATCACAATATATTGCAATACAATTTATTTGCCACTTATTGATACGCAGCTCTGTTGTTTTATTTATAACTGTTATTGACTGCTGTCTCTATGGTGATGTTTGACCTTAGTCACTGTGTGTCCCGAGCCATCAAATATATAAAGGACCATTAAGGCACCTGTTGTACGGACAATAAAAATATATAATTCCCTTATTAAAGCGTCTGTATGGGGGAGGGTCGATGTCGGGATGTGTGATTGCTTGAGTGATTGAATGGGTGGGTGATTGCTTGAGTGATTGAATGTGTGGGTTGGTGCTTCAGTGTTGTGTGAATGTGTGTGTGTGCGTGAGACAGAGAGGGGGGGGGGGGGGGGGGGGAGAAAGACTATGCGTGTACGTGAGTGAGTGAATGGGTGGGTGAAAGTGGGTACGTGCTTGAAAGAGTGAATGTGTACGTTTGGATTGGTGCTTGGATGTGTAGGTGCTTGAGTTAGTGGATGGATGTGTGAATGGGTGCTTCTGTGTTTTTGCATTTGTGTTGTCTAACGTCGGACTAAACAATATAGCAGCTTCATGACATCTGTAAATAACGTAGTCTCTATACATAGGGAGATCTATCGGAACGTATACCCTGGGGATTATCGAGTATGTCATAACTGATAACCATGTGATTGACATCATGACCACCGATCTACGGGATACGACGATCTGTATCAGCGAAGTACGCAAGTCTGACCACTCGATCCAGTTCGTTGCTCCGTACGACATGTAAGTGTTGCTGAATTCTCACCTGGATCTCCACGGTTATGTCCACCGTTATGTTCACGACTTCACGGTGGTCTAAGCCTCTTGGGTAAACCAGTCAAGGTTTTCACACACTGTAACCATTACAGGATCTCAGTTGGTGATGCCAATGAACTTCACACATTGCTACCATGTGGCATATTCGCCATCACGTACAAACCTGCCATTCATCAGGTTCCCCGCTCAGCTATCCAACACAACCGACAACGACGCTTACTGACACCCTACACACACCATTCACATTAGTGAGTGAATAAGTTGGATCTGAGAAATTAGATCAGTAATTACCAATGCCGAAGATGCATAATCGGTTTGTAAAAGTGTTTGTTAAGCCACTATGTCGGCATTGTCTGCCATTAAGTACACTGTGTAAGGCAAATGAATGAGAGAGGTTTGCTGTGGTTTTTAGCAATATTTCAGCAACATCACGGGGGGTAGACACTAGAAATGGGCTTCATACATTGTGCCAATGAGGTCAATCGAACATGGTCCTTAGGCGTGACGAGCGAACGTTTTAGCCTTTCGGCCACACCATTTCAAATTAGTGACCGAACGTATTGAAGCGGGTTGTCTTGATGTGATAAATAAACCAAGGCGACTCATGTGGACCTTTAATCTCTTAGAGAAATCCACAAGCACGAGCACTGTGTTAATGAATCTGGCGCGTCCTAAGACACAAAGACTCTAACAAATAGTTTGTTTGTTTGTCACAATATCCCGTCAGTTTGAAGCCCACGTGTAGTGGCCCTCGCTTTAATAATATTTAGCACTAACTGCGGCATAAAAACAAATTCACTCAAGTTGTTTCACAAAAGAGCAGAGTAGTAGTCTGACACACAGACCCTGAAACAAATATATTCAAGAAACATCATGTGTGTCTAAAATATATGTGGGAAGTCTTATTTTTCCGATATATTTCATTATTTTGATATGTTTATTTTCACTTTTATTCCTTTAAATATGTTCATTCAGAGATCGGATCCTAGCCACATCCACCCTCCCAGTCATGAAATCAGGTTCACACGTTATCGTGTCCCAGTTGCGTTGATCGATGCTCATCCTGTTGATCACCGGATTGCCTGGACCAGACTCGATAATTTACATACCGTCGCCACATATCCGGAGCGTTAAGCAACAACAAAAGTAAACAAGCAAACAAACATAAACATCAGACACGTGGGTAAATTCAGGTTGTCAAACTATAGGCCCTTCATGAGTGTCATAAAATCCGTCATTTTGTATGTGATCCACAACTAATATGTCAATCAATACATCTACAAACGTCTATGGCAACATATATCTGTTCAAGAATAAAGCATCCATGAAGATCCGATTTGGAATTGATCTTCAGTAACCCATGCTTGTCGTAAGAGGTGACTAACGGGATTGGATGGACACGCTCGCTAATTTGGTTGCAACGTCATCTTATCCGATTTGTGTGGGTAGATGCACATGATGTTGATCACTGGATTGTCTGGTCCAGGCTCGATTATTTCCAGACCCCCGCCATATGCTGACTGTGGAGTAACACTAAACTCACTCACACAGGAGTAAGGTTCATCCCGCAAATCAGCTGGACCTGCGAAGGAAGGGAATAACTCCGAATGTGAGCCCCGCAGCCGAATCGAAACTGCCCCAAACCACCATCACGAGGATATGAATAGCTTGTCTTATGTAATACGGCGGGTTTCCCAACAATGCCAAATGAACACATGGACCCGAACACGCCATGTTTCCAACGGCGTCGTTCTGGGAAATACCAGAAGACAAGCTGATTCTCATGCTACAATTTAACCTCTGTACTTTATCCATCAAGTAAGCTCACTATTCGTACATCTCACGCTCGACGTCACGTACGCAGCTCCAGGTTCGAAGTACACAGCCGGAGAGACAGGTGTCATGTTTTATTGTCATCATTGTCGGAATTTACGCTTCACATTTTTCTGAATATCGCTTACAAGAAGTATTCATGTGCAGACACATATTTAATTGTTACATGGTATTCTGTGAATATGTATATATGATCTATCTGTCTGTGGTAGGGGAGCAATATAACACGCGCGGAATGGACATCTGTCACGGGGAGTCACTTGTTGCAACTTGACGAATTGGCTGCTCGTAACATGAGCTTGTAACAGTTGTGAATTCAAAGGTGTAGATATTCTGTAAATGATTTTTCATCCTGGTAGTTGTTCTAAAGTTTATCAATAGTGTATATCGATCCTTGTTTTACTGTCCATTGACACGTTTTGTAATTTGTTTGTGTATTGTTATCAATGTAAAATGGGTACTCGTCACGCTATGACTGACACATTGCCGATGTGACTTTAAGTATTAACTCACTCACTCACTTACCCACATGCTCACTTGATCACTCGTCGTGATATAGCTGGAATATGTCTACAAGCGCCGCGTAAAACTATATTCGCTCACACTCCATCCTTATATTCTCCATTCATTCATTCATTCATTCATTCATTCATTCAATTTTGGTTGGTTTATTTTTCGCGTCACACTCAGCATTAATGTCAGCAATACGATGGCGGTCTGTAAATTTCGAGTATGGACCAGACAATCCAGTGATCCAGTGATCAAATCTGATCAACAGCATGAATATCAATCAGCCATCGATGAGTGTCACCATATCCTGACCACCCAATCCCGTTAGTCGCTTCTACCTACAAGCGCGGGCTGGTGAAGACCAATTCTAACCCGGATCTTCACGGGGACCTTGTATAATGGCGAACTAGTGAGTGTGTGAGTGAAGATTGCTTTACGTCCCTTTATACATGTATATTAGAGAAATGACATTAGCCACACATGTATGGGGACGGTAAGGGAAGAAGATGAAACGTATTTATTTATGTATCGCAAGTTATATAAATAAACGTGTAGACACTTTGAAACACACAATAAATTATGCATGATCCGACTATATCGCCAACGAGAGACATTTGAAAGCACTACATTATACTTGAAACAGACAGTGAACAAAGTCCCACTGCCTTTTAGGCAACATTGAAATGTTGTAATTACATGCATGCACGTGACTTACAGGTACGTGTAGGTCTATTAAACATTTTAGTACCCAATGCAGCTAAGGTTTTATTGATTTATCATCCCCCAGCGTAAATACCAACTGGATAGTAGGCGACCGGAGAGAGAGAACAGTTTGCATTTGTAAATTGTAATAAATTATGTGTAATTATTGTAACAAAAATGTGTATATTTAATAAATACATTTTCCCACACGTCATGTCGTTATACGTTAATTCGAATGTTATGGACAGCTGAGCAAAAAGTGAACTTCGTCCGCAATGGTATTGCGACCACAACATTTACAAATTCTATCATCTGTAGGCGTTGCAGGGTGCGTACATCTACCGACCTCTATTTCCAAAGGTAAGATGAGGTGGCCGAGTGGTTAAAGTGTTCGCACATCACGCCGAAGGCCCGAATTCGATCTCCACATGAATACAATGAGTGAGACCTATTTCTGTTGTCCCATATTGCTGGAATATTGTTAACGTGGCGTACAAACCAACTCACTCACTCATTCACTCACTCACTCATATGTGTAGGTATAATTAACGCCTATGGCTGTAATCTCGTAATAACATCCAAAATCGTCTCACAGGACAGCGATATGACAGTAGCGATGAAAATATTCATACTTCCTGAAAAACAAATCTGTGAGGAAGCAAAATCGACATACGATCAAGATTAGATCCCAAATGAGGATATGCCTGTGTGTGAACATGCCACTTGTCACGTCTATCATCGTACTGTATGAAAACAGTGACGTGTTTTATTGATTCCGAGGGAATATTACCTTCAGAGATCTGTTTGTGACTTCTTGGACATATCCGTGAAGTAATCAACGGGCCTGTGTGCGCCGTGTGTTTATGAGTTTAAAGCGATAATACCATCAAAACGTTAATTTACATAGGTCACACAACTTTTTGCTTTGTTTTGTTGTTAAGTTTTGTTTGTTTCCTATTGAATCGAGCAACATAAAATATTAAAATGACATATGTGTCGATATTGGCTTGAGTATAAAAGGGTCAAAAGGGTCGTGTAAATGGGGATTGGGCAGCGAGATGAGTTTAATTGTGTGTCAAAGTGACCCGTTGGAATGGATGTTTGCGTTTGCTTTCAATCACTGGACCATAAGGACTTCAGCCATGTCGATCCAGAATTCAAATCAGTTTTCTAAATAAATATGACCTCGACCCTGTCACCATGTCGATCGACACAAGCATCTGAACATGACCACTGCCCTGGTGCGCATCTCTGACGATTGTTCGTTTTCATGTTTAACCTTTATTAACGTCACAGTTGATCAGTTAATTGATCTGTTAAAGGACTGTAAGCAACGTTGACTCATACCCACACCGGAATTTCCGTCAATGACAAGTCACAAGTCACTGTCACTATTTATTAAAAATAAGTTATTTTTAAAAAATTGGAAGTGTCTGAAAAGCGAAAGAAGATTATTGGCGAAGTGCATTTGAAGCCACCTTATTACGTTAGTGAGTGACCCAAGGCATTGGACACTCCAGCAATACCGACATTAAGCGTAGACTGTGAAGATCCAGAGCCTAGATTTCCGAAGCTCTCTTAGCGCTAAGAATGATGTAAACTAATGTTAATGAATGACACGTGCGACTGTCTGGGTGCAAATTAAGAGAACTTCGAAAATCATGGTCCAGGGTCTAGATTTTCGAAAATCTCTTAGCGCTAAGACAGTCATAAGATAATGTTAATGCATGGCACTTCGTACGACTATCTTAGCGCTAAGAGAGCTTCGAAAATCTGGGGCCTGGTTAGAATTAGTCTTCAACAATTCAGTGTTTGTCGTAAGATATTTGCTCATGCTGTTGATCACTGTATTGTCTGGTCCAGACTCGATTACATTAAATTAAATCAATAAAGTCAGTCTCGCGCCCTCTATAGGCCGAACATTGTTCCATGCGAACCCATCTGAATTATTTCTCTTGAAGCCGGCTCTTTACGAACATCCAACGCATGACTTGTGATTGCAACCAGTTCGGCAAAAACCGACAACACTGCGTGCAACTGTACGGAAAAATTGTTTACAGACCATATAGGACATATATAGACCATATAAGTGTGCTTGGTTTGGAAGCTGTTCGCCCCGAAGTTTCAATTATCGATTTCGTAAGGGATAATAAGTCTTTTACTGCACCAATAGGAAGCTAACGTGAGTGCATAGGTCCCAATATAGAGGTCAAAATATTGTCGAAAATGTGTGACATTGTGCTTTAAGTCGGTGTTCTGCAAGTGAGCAGGATGTTTTCACCGTATTCAAAGACGTGCTCTGTGCTAATGTCAAAATGTTCACAGGTCTCATGTGCATCATTTTTCATCCTCCCATAAGCCTCCGAATTTACACTGTAAGCCCAGTTTTGTCATAACGATTGACAACTATTTTGAAAAAAAAAACTGAATCGGGAGAAGTAGTCAAAATTATAAAGTCGTTCTAAATTTGATTGTATTTTAAATATTTTAACAGTATTTTGATGATTCAGTGATATAGGAGTGACCAAAATCTAGACACCGTGACAAAAATCGTTTGCTTATCAGTATTATATATTCACATTAAATGGGGATTTTGGAACAGTGTGACTCCAAAATCAAATGCTGTCTCCATATGAAACGGTTGTTTCTGTATTTAGAATACACAGAAATCAAACTTTACTTGGGGTTTTCTCACAATTTTGTTTTGGACAAACATGGGGTACCGTACAAACACGGGGCGTGGACAGTCTTAATGTGGAGGACAATCATGGACGGCTCGACAAAAACATTTGAGTGCCCGACAATCGTACAGGGCCCTGGACAAACTTGGTGTGCTCCCCACACATGGGGCGTAGACAATCATGGGGTAGAGGACAATCATGAATTGCTCGACAAAAAGAATGGTTCTTGACAATTATAGGGCTTTAGACAAACATGGGGCGTAGATAGCCATAGGGTGCTGGACAATGACAGAGTTCCGTACAAGCATTGGGTACTCATCAACCATGGGCTACACGTTCTCTATACAAAGGTGGCAGGAACGATGACAGGTCCCAGCACTGAGGGGTCTCTAAAGGGTATCGGGTGGTCATGTTTCAGAGCTGGGTCAAATGGCTGTTTTCTTCTCATCAAACCCCGAGGCTGCGGAACGTGGAATCTGGCACAGGATTGTCTGGTCCACACGTGAGCGTTCATAGATTATCGTGATATGTCGTGGAGTTAGTGAGTTCAAATTCAACATCACATCGACAACATTTTAGAACTGTCGAGCCATGAGACAATACTCATATTTTCAAATTTCTAATTATATCTTGGTATATACTGGTACAAAACTCTACACTGATTAGGTTTTGACCGTGTGCGATTATCAAGCAGACAGAAACGCCACACAGATACAACCTGACAAAAACTCGATGCCAGACTCGCCGTTTGAATATTATGATTGAGCTTGACTAAACGCAATAATCACTATTTAATCACATGTTTTGAGTCAGCTGTAGACTGTCTAACACCGATGGATTTGACCGTTAGACCGCTTCGTGATTTGACGGAATTGAACACTCAACAATGTCTGTACGTCTGCGTTGTTTTAACAAGTTGTCGGCTGGAACAAGTCTGTGGTTATCGGGAGATCGGGCGTTGTTTTAACAACCGACAGAAAAAAATCTCGGCTTCAAGCAAAAGTGGATTAAGCTGGAAGTTCAAATGATCATTCGTGACGGAGAATACCAGGGTTTTTGACTCGGTTCTATTTGTGAAGTTATGTGCTGAAGTCCCCTGTACTCTACTGAACAGCAAAAGGGGGAGTTTTTAAATAGAAGACATGAAATAAACAAGAACGTTTATTTTTATGAAATTTAATTTTTTTCGAAACTTCCATTTCTTTTGCTGTTCTTT
The DNA here is from genome assembly GCF_037392515.1 of Haliotis asinina. Classification (NCBI taxonomy): domain Eukaryota; kingdom Metazoa; phylum Mollusca; class Gastropoda; order Lepetellida; family Haliotidae; genus Haliotis; species Haliotis asinina. The sequence goes on along the minus strand of NC_090288.1, from coordinate 46,106,823 downwards.
ATGTTATTGCCTGAATATTTATCCAAGTTAGACTGTAGTGTTAACTCACACGGAAGTTGTTCAACTTAGCGTCGTTGTACATGTCCACGTATTTGCTGAGAGATTATGATGGCTACCCTGTTTTCTGGGCTTGTCAAGAGAGTGACACGAATTTGATTCTGCGTATGGGCTCAAGCTGTGAATCCCATTGTCGATGTCCAGTTCCCTTTTAAGGCACAGATATGCGTTAAGGCCGCGTTAAAACCCACCCACTCACTCACGCAGCTTTCCTTAATCCAACAACACGTAGTGTAACTGCCGTGTTCCAACTCACTCACTCAGCGCACTCACTCTTCCCTCGTGAAACTAAACAATTGTAACTGTCACATAAGAAAATTTCTCACCTACTCACTCACCCACTCAACCACTCAACCACCCACCCTCCTATAATTCACCCCTTTTTCCCATTATAAAGCAAAATAATTCTTTAACTCATTCAGTTGCTTCCCTTAGTCGTACCAGGATCTCCTGTTTATGGGTTAGGTTGTACCTTAACGCGACCTATGTTCTTTGAGTACGTTGCTTGAAATCACTGTTTCGACCAGAAGATAAGTTACAACGTACTGGGCTTAAGTGTGTGTTTTGTTTCCAGTGTCGGCCCCACACTCAAACAGAGTTCAACACAGGATTTAATTCACTTCAAACACTTCCCATGCGCCAAAACCGATATTGCTTCCTTCGGATTTAGTTTGATTTGAATTTACCTAGAATATTATTAGTTGTAACTTTAAACATTGTTAGTCCTTTAATTTAAATGGCGAACCTTTTGTTCGATATAAAAACATAACATACTCCGAGTAAGACCAGCCGTTACGATTTATTAAAACAAATTAAACGGTCGCTGGAGTAGCCTAACAATTAAGGTGTTCGCTCGTCACGCCGAACACTCCCCACTTGTGTCTCATGTATGAAGCTCATTTCTCGTCTCCCCATCCGTGATATCGATAGAATGTTGTTAAAATGCGGCGTAAAACTAAGCTTACTCAAACACGCAGGTAACGTTAACTAGCCTTGCTCCAAAGTCTTTTCTGTGTGGGGACGGTGAAGGTACCGTAGTGGATAAAGCGTTCGCTTGTCACTTCACACCCAGGTTCTATCCCCCACATCACTACAATGTGTGAATCCCTCGCCGTAATATTTCTGAACTATTGCTAAAAGCGGCGTAAAATCATACTCACTCATCACTCACTATATTGAATGAATATTTCATGTACACTGTTTTGTAATGTAGTATGTATTCTTATCTCTATATTAGGCTAGTCCAGATAAGTGGGCAGTACAGGGTGTTTAAGGGACAATTTGTGCATGTTATGTGAACCTTTAGGAAATTTTAATTATGATTTTACCCCAAAAAATCAAAAATGATTACTTAAGGGACTTGTGCAAGTCTAGCGTACTGTGTCCATCATTATTTCCAAACTGGTTCTACGTCAATACGCTAAATGTAACGGGAAAGCGGAAATCGATCACACGTGTTGATATGGACTTCACCAAGCACAAGTTACGTGCACTGCTTAACCTGCCATTGGCAAGCAATCAGAGAAATTAGCCATTCAAACCTACCCTTCATCTGTCATTGACTGCTTCACATTCTTCCACCGGGCACAATGTATCTACATCACGTGAACGGACTCACGGGTTGTGTGACGGTGGAGGGGAGGACGGGGTAGGGTAATATTTTTATATTTGGAGAGAGGCTCGTAACTAGTAAGTCGAGCGGGAGAAGTAAATATTTCTACTTCTTCTTTACGTAATGCGCGTGATGATGAAGATTTTCATATGATGGGGGAGTCGGGTGATGGTTGGAGTGAATAAATGGAGTCGGGATGGGGTGATGCAGTGGGCACATGTGTCTACCCTTATGGAAATAGAAAACCAAACAAAAACCCACCTACACCCCTAATCCCCACCCGTCAAAAACCCAAAACAAGTGATGCCATTTGATCGGAAATGAGTGCGTATGCTCTCTCACTCTCGGTCGTGCGTGCGTCTGTGTGTGTGACTGCATGTGTATGTCTGTGTGTGTGACTGCATGTGTGCGTCTGTGTGTTGTGCGATATGGGGAAATAACGGGATGGCACGGGTAGGGAACGGGCAGAGGAAAGTGGATTAGAAAGAGTGTCATTAACAACTAACTGTATGCAAATACTAGTATCATGATTTAAAGCACACGCACAGTGTGTCCTATCGATCCGACAAACACTATCCCTACCCTTTCATAACCTCACCTCACCCCAGCCCATATACGCCACACCCTAAAGACAAGGAAATCATGCAAGACATGCTTTCGGAGAGTTACAGACATACGTGAATGAAAAACATGATCGAAGTTTCGGGACGACGGGATAGCGCAAACAGTGAGCCGTGCAGTCTGTTGATTCAGTTTTAGAATTGGGCTCGAGTAAACGAACTGTTCGCATGAAAAACTCATACCATGTTCAAAGTCTTGTCAATAAAGTTCGATGAATCAGTTTAATTAAGCAGAAACCAGCTTTACTCTGTCCATTTTCTGCGGCAGTGATCTTTGAAGGTTATGTGTGTTTAACAAGTGCACTCGCACAAAGGATTTCAAAGCGCACACTTTGGATAATTTTCTTGAAAGTACTACAACTACACCGAAGACAGGAATTCAGTATGAACAAATATAATGCTTAGACTAAATATTCAATGGAATTCCAATTAGTTTAGTTCGAGCAGAGTTTAAAAGGTATGAATCGATACTCGAGACATCAGAGGGCTTCAATTGCGCTTCGTTTGTTCACGGTTCGGCATCTAACAGTCCACACAGAGTTACCTCCCCTTCCTTAAGCAGGCCCACACGTATCCGTGATATAATCGCGCGTAACGAAAATCTAAATGCCGGCCAAGCAACAACATTTGACATTGTTCGTACAAGCGAAACACGAATATAATATCCACAGTATTTCGAATTGTTTTCACGTGAATGATGAGTGCCAAGTATATACTGAAGCGTAAAGGAAACTAACCTTGGATGATTTTACGATATGTGTGATTTTCGATGGAAGAAGTGACGGCATGGAAGTTTTCGGGATCATGTAGAAGGATGTAATCAACATTGTTGTTTGTGTAGTGCACAATTATGGAAGAGTATTTTAGACACCTTATTTGTGAAAATGAAATTCAATATCTCTTCGAAATACGTCAGTGTGCAGGTCAGAAACGGGAAATATTACTTATCCTTCATATGAAATAATTAAATATTACTGTTAAGTCTAATTGTTTACTCGCGTATCTAAATGATGAGATTAATATTAGAAGGCTAAGTTTAAAAAAGGTTAATTCTTCGAGGTTAAATCAGGAATGAAATGTCAAACAAAATGTTAATTCGGAGAAATAGTAAGTGAGCGAATAATACTGATGTTCAGGTCAGGCATGAAGGGTGTCAGCTACACCCGTTCTGTGTTGGGGATTAGTTGCCTGACCCTGGGGTGGAACTGGGTGGGACCCAACTATAACCTCACGTTACTAAGAAAGTATTACATATGGCCATTTTCTAAATTACATATGTCTTCAATTTGAATATTCTATTGCCTATTCAAAGTCGTTCCCAAAGCAATGGTTTTCTTGACGTAACTATTAGCTCGGTCGTTTAACGGGGCAATGCAGAAGAAGGTCAGGACTGAAATGACGAGTACGAACGGGCTCAAATATTATGGGATCGGGACAAACGGGTACTGAACAGATGGAATCACGACAGACGGGCAAATGACGTCTCGGTCAATCACGACCAGTGCTGCAGTTAAAACTAAGCGGGTTAACGGGTTTAAACTGTATGGGATCGGGACTAGTGAGGTCTGAACAGACAAGCGTCAGGACTAAGAGCACAGGTATACAATGGCCAGGACTGCCCACTCAGGTAGTAACTGAATCAGAACTAACGGGATCTGAACTGTATCTCCACGGCGATGATAGGCTCTGTGTGTGCTTGAACCAAATATCAGCGTCAAATAGCTGTGAGGTCAGGATGTTACTTCTTTGAGTATTGTTTCGTCTGTTCCGCTCTGAATTGTACTCAGTTACTTTTGACCTATACCGTCGGCGGCTTATGGAGCGAGATGTCAACATACTGTTAACGGCGCTAACAAGGACTGACCTATATCTATGTGTGGATATGTATGTATATATGTTCGTAAGTGTATATCTGAGAGTATGTGTTTGTGCTTGCATGGATCCGGTTCATGAGTGCCTGCGTGTGTGCGTGCATGTGTGTCTGCCAATCTCGAACTTTGTACATCATTCCTGTACAACCAGCACCTTTCTGAACAAACGAGGTGTTGCAACATTTCATTTCACAGACTCCAGCCATTCTTAAAAGCTAACATGAATAACGTCATGAAATTTTACTGCATTATCATCAAACTAACAACTGCAATCACAAAAAAGCCCAGGCGACAGAATACAACGGCTGGAAGCGTTCGTTAAATGTTTTAGACTAATTCACTACGCCGACCACGGTTTTACGTCGCGCTCAGCAATATTCCAGCTATATGGCGACGGTCTGAAAATAATCAAGTCTGGAGCAGACAATCCTGTGATCAGCAGCATGGGCATCAATCTAAACAACTGCGATACGATTACATATGTCAAGCGAGTTAGCGAGACTGGTGATCCGACTGATGATCCGATCCCGACAAGCATGGGTTGTTGAAGACAATGCTTGCCTGGGTCCTATCGGACGAGGATCAAGATACACTGGACGTGTTAAAACCGAGAATAGTGTTAATACTGCTTAAAACTGCACAAGATCATTCTTTCACTGACCAGTCCATCTGTTCATTCATGTATTATTTATTACTAGTAAAATTAATATATTAATATAAAGGAAATGGGAGTTCAAAATATATGGTAGGGTGGTCAGACTCGTGCACTTGGGGACGGTGAGGTAGCCCAGTGGTTAAAGCGTTCGATTCCCCACATGAGTACAATGTATGAAGCCCATTTCTGGTGTCCCCACAGAAATATTGCTGGAATATCGCTAAACGCTGCGTAAACCTAAACTCTCTCAGTCACTCGTGCTCTGATATGTATGATATCACTCAGTGGAAATCAGTCTTATCCAAGCCGTCATACATGCAAAATATTTATTCCAGTGTTTAACAGATACAACAAATCATATGATATAACGTTGTCACTTGCGATCTTGTATCATGTCGTAATAACGAACTGTGGCTGTTCCTTTTCGTGCCCGTTGTATCCCTGTGGATGTATGCCTATATTTATTTGGTAATTTTTGTCGGTTTTTCTGCAAATGATATAAATGATCGATATCGTGTCTACTCTACATTGTCTGCAGCACATATACTGTTGTGGTAATCTGTGTATAAGTATTACATACCAACCTTATGCTTAATGTAGATCAACCTTTATCGAAGCACAAAATTTTCATACAAATCGCGATGTATGACCTACCACACGCGTACACTGACACCTCAAACACCGCTATGTATACACGTACAGAAAGATGCGTGACATTTTCCTCATCCTGGCTCGAGCAAGATATTTTACGAGCGATTCATTCAGGCGAGGCATTGCCCTAGTTGTTTGGCTTAAAGTCTTCGTATTCAATATAATATCATGGAGAGTGAGTGAGTATGGTTTTGCGCCTCTTGTACAAATATTCCAGCAACATCACGCGGGAAACAAGACATCACACATTGAACACATGTGGGGAATCTTCAGCGTGACAAGCGGACGCTTTAACCAAGAGGCAAACCCGTTGCCCCCCTCAATATCATAGCTGGGTTCTGTAAATAGTCTACTGTGGACCAGCCAATCCGGGGACTGACATGTACATTGTGCGTAGTGTTCTACACAACTGAAATACAATGATACGGATCAACGAAAAACAGTCCTGTCCACTGGATATACTAAACCGCTTCTTTCGACAGGCACATGCCGCCGTTTGCATATTGCAGGTACGAGCCACGGTCAGACATATGTACGTGTCTCTTCTACACACAAAAATACCCACAATTTCGGTCTCTGCAATTTGAAAATCAAGCGTATGTACAAATCATTTCTGAGCCAATTTCTTATTTACAAATAGGCCTCTGTGGCCGCCATACTCGCTGGCTTGGTTGGCTCATGTGATCCTATCCCAATTGCGCAGATCGATGCTCATGCTGTTGATCATTCGATGTTCTGGCCTAAATATGATTTACATGGAGCCACCATAGAGCTGGAATAATGCCGAATGCGGCGCAAAACTAAATCAACTAAATCAAAGCTCAGTGCTTCAGCGTATGTGGACATCATTTGTGACCTGTAACTGATTCAAACAGTGGAGGTCCAGGGGTAGAAAAGGTCTTCTACAACCCATAGCCATGCCTGCCACAAAGGGCGACTATGCTTGTCGCGAGAGGCTACTAACGGGATCGGGTGGTCAGGCTCGCTGATGTGGTTGACACACGCCATCGTTTCCCAATTGCACAGCTCGATGCTTATGGTGTTGATCACTAGATTGTCTGGTCCAGTCTCGGTTATTTACAGACCGCCGTCATATGGCTAGAATATTGTTGGGTGCGGCGTAAAACTAAACTCACTCACTCCCTCACTTGTAACTGAAGCTGGTTCAGATGCTAACATGTCGGAATGCCTATTCTTCAGTTATGTAACTCACGTGATTAGTTCACATTCTCTGAATAGTGTTGCATAAACTGGAGGTGAGAACAATATATTCATTTGATGTTGAAAAATGTACATAGTCAAGTATACAGTCAAGCACCTTTGTGTCAAAGTTAAAGGGACACACCTCGACTTGTTCGAGGTTTGAAAAAAAAACAACACGTGTTGACCAAATATGGAACACGCGGGGGACCAGCTATCACTTCGAGATAACCGAAGATTCGACATGACAAGTTCGAGACAACGGTGTTTGTCTGCGTCAATCACTGGTTTGGGGAGCGGAACGATTGAGGCATTTTCCATCTCGGTTTGTTTATTCCGTATAAAGGCCAACGGCCAATGATTAACACAAAATTATTATGACAGACGGGAATTAAAATAGCATCTATTCTAAACTTTGCAACATTTAGTAAAATATTTACATTGTTACATGTTAGAAGAGTTTAAAACTTAAACATCGTAGGTGAATTACAATAATTTTCTCCTGGTCTCAAGCTAGGATCCAGAACGTACGTGGGACTGTCAGCGAAGCTCTTGGGAGATTTTACGGGGTCGTCAAAGGAGTTATGTGCCCTTTGACCACTTGGCGCTGCTTTTCGTGCATTCAAATGCTTACAGGCCGGGAAAGCCACATTTCCAACACAAATGTCCAAAATTGATGTGGCTCTCCAGGTAATAGTTACGGTTGCAAGAACATGGAATGTGGCTCTCCCGGCTATGCTATCAAAACACGCTTAATGATTCAAACCCGTTACCGCATTTAACAAAATAAGACATGTTTCCTCATAATTTTATTCAGTTTACAACAAAGTTTTGTTTCTATAGTTAACACACAATACTATACTAGATAATAATAAGTATTCATTTGTAAAACACAATAATGATAATGAACTAAGAACTACACTTGGTGACAATCCTTATTGACAGAGAGAAGCCCATTGTTGTTTACATTCTGACAACATTCTTGTTTATTCCACTACTGTAGGTGAAGGAGATCGCCCACACGGTCCGCAGACTGCATCTCATTCAGTTGTTGGCTCAGATGTTCAGTCTTTAATGATGAGAGGCAATCGTTCCATAGTTCTTTGTTCGTGGCGGCGCTGTCCACTGGTTAGAAAGTCTCAGGAATATCTCGTAAATGTCAGGGTGGATCTACAGAGCAAGTCTCTTTACCTTGTTGTGCCACCCTTCGGGAGTGAACAAGAAGTCATTTATATATGATAGGGACAAACAAGATTGATCAGTGTCCATTAAGTTTGAAAGAAGTACGTCTTTGATCTCTTGGAGGAAGAAAAATCGTTAGATTACTCTAATTATTGTTAAACACCGAGCTAGTGAGTAGTAAAGATGACTAGTTTCCTATGAACACAATGTTATATATAATGTGGCCTAGAATCCTAAATAGTCCTCCCCAGGTATTGCTAAACACCGCTCTTGAGAGTAGGAAAGATTATTCGTTTCTCATACATAGGGACACTTTTTTACCCGTTACAGTAAACCATTAATAAACTACCCTGTTGGAAATGTGGCTTTCCCGGCTACAGCCATGTAATGGGAAATGTGGCTTTCCCAGCTACAGCTATGTAACGGGAAATGTGGCTTTCCCAGCTACAGCTATGTAACGGGAAATGTGGCTTTCCCAGCTACAGCTATGTAACGGGAAATGTGGCTTTCCCAGCTACAGCTATGTAACGGGAAATGTGGCTTTCCCGGCTACAGCCATGTAACGGGAAATGTGGCTTTCTCGGCTACAGCTATGTAACGGGAAATGTGGCTTTCCCAGCTACAGCTATGTAACGGGAAATGTGGCTTTCCCAGCTACAGCCATGTAATGGTAAATGTGGCTTTCTCGGCTACAGCCATGTAACGGGAAATGTGGCTCTCCAAGTGGAAACATCCATGTGTGTGTAGTCGTGTTAGGGTGGGTGGTTGATGATAGTATGGTACGTGTAATCATGGTGAGTGAGTGAGTATGACTTTACGCCGCATTTAACAATATTCCTGCAATATCACGGCGGGTGACACCAGAAATGGACATCAGTAGTAGTAGTAGTAGTGGTAGTGGTAGTGGTAGTGGTAGTGGTAGTGGTAGTGGTGGTGGTAGTGGTAGTGGTAGTGGTAGTAGTGGTAGTGGTAGTAGTAGTAGTAGTAGTAGTAGTAGTAGTAGTAGTAGTAGTAGTAGTAGTAGTAGTAGTAGTAGTAGTAGTAGTAGTAGTAGTAGTAGTAGTGTGCTTGTACTTGTGCCGACAGTAATATACCAGCGGTATGTCGGTGACTGATACAAAATCAAGGCTGGACCGGACAATCCGATGACTGGGATAGAATCGACCTACGCTACTGGGATACGATAACATGTGTCAACCTAGTCTGTCCGACCGATTCCGTTAGTGGCCTCTTACGACAAGCATGGGTTGCTGAAGACCATCTCTTTCCACAGATCTTCACCGGCCATTTGTAATAGTAGACATAGTTCCAGTAGTAGAAATGGAAGTAGCAGTATTAGTAGTAGAGTCAAGAGATATACACGTAGTTCTTGGTAACGATTAGTAGTAGTAGCAGCCGTAGAGGTTGTGACAGCGGGTGCAGTTGATGCTGCAGTAGTGAAAGCAGTAGATACTGTAGTAGTAGTAGCAGCAGCAGCAGCAGTGGTAGTAGTAGTAGCAGTAGTAGTAGTAGTAGCAGCAGCACCAGTAGTAGCAGTAGCAGTAACAGCAGTGGTAGTTGCAGTAGCAGCAGTAGTAGTAGCAGCAGCAGCAGTGGTAGTAGTAGTAGTAATAGCAGTAGCAGTAGCAGTAGCAGTAGTAGTAGGAGGAGGAGGAGGAGATGGTGTTCTAATAGGTACTGATAGTTGCTTATAGTTGTGTTAGTGTCTGTAGAAGTTGTTGTGGTAATATTAGAAGTAGCAGCAGCAATAGATTCTGTTACTGTAGCAGCAGACACTGTGACATTAACGATGGTAGACCGTATTCCACCATGCAGCGTGGAATGTAAAAACAAATTAGTTTTAGCGATGATAATCCATACTCTATGTTTAGCCTCAGGTCTAGGGACACTATAATTAATATTACACAAATATATCATCGTTTTAAATACCATCCTCCCAAATTACCACAGATAATATCATTATATGAGCATCTATTTCAATCTTTAATTATCATATGGTAATAATGCTCATTTGCTCAATTGCTTACTGCCACATCTAATTTTGCTGTACAGTCGATATGGCGTGTCTGCCTCCGTGTGAGGACGGAACGAAAAAAACATAATGACTATTAAAGATATAATCATATTGTTTTACTGATGCTAAATTAGTAGGAAATATGATGATAATCACACCAAAAACCGATCGAAGGCATAACGGTTTCACTGACACTGCCCCGAAGTGGTTTTGAAACAGAAATGGCCTCTTGTGTGGGATGATTGTCGTTGTCAATAACGGAATCGATTGCAATGCAAATAGACCAGGTCAGGGGCGGGTGTTTATGTGAGGACCGGACATGTGGGAATTCACACACATTTTGAATAATTAATAAGACTCCAAATGAAATCTTGATTGACCTGTACTTTAGCCACGTTTCCACTTGTGTCGGAATGTGAAACCTGTGTTATTTGCATTGTTGGTAGAGAATGGAGGTTGGGATGTGGCAGGGAGGTTACTTCATGCCACGGTGTTATGGTGACAATAGCGGTCAGAGGTGGCAAAGTTGACTGAACTTTATCACATCAATTATGTGTTGTTAATTGTTTATTTCATTAGAGAATGCAAGATAAAATACATCAGCCTATTATTGTCTTTTCTTTTTTCTTTAGGACGAGTGAGTGCAGAAGTGAGTTTACACAGAAATAACAAATATTTTGTTGCATCATAGGGTGACAGCTTAATTTGCCGGCGGTCTATAAATAATCGAATCTTTTGTACAAAACATTTATTATACTGCAGATTTGTATAACGCCGATATTCCAGTTCACCAGTGTTTAACTGCTCTAGAACTCCCCCCGGATCACTGGATGTCCACATCACAGCGGCAAATCGTATTTTCAATATCAACTCCCTGGGGATTATACAACTCTTGCAACCAACTAGGCGCACCGAGGTAATGTGGCTTTCCCATCCTTACGAGGTACCAATTCACAGTTGGGTGAACTGGGACATATGGTCACAGCACCTTCTTCCTGTTTACTGCACGTTGCTGTACCCGCATCCAGGTGTTTGCACGTATTCGTGTGGCCATCGGGTAATCATCTACCAGTGGATAGGTTCTTTTAAGTGCACAGGGTTGTGTACTGCTTACTAGGGGTTGTGACAACACGGAAAGAGTCTACACACGAAGTAGACTCCAAGGGGTGTTTTTACACCTGGTCACAGGTGGGCTGGATCCCGGCACCTCCAAGCTAGCTGGATTACTAGATCTTGCGCCTTAGACAGCTCGCCCACCGCGACACAATCAACGTCATGAGAACCAGGCTAAGCAAATGCAATACGATGAAAAATGTCAACCAAGTAAGCGAGCTTGACCATCCCGATCCCGTTAATATATTGTACAAGAAGCATGGGTTCCTGGAGATCCGTTAACCCTGATCCTCACGTCCAAAGGCAACCTTTCACAGTCATGCTATGATGTGCAGAAATATGTTTAGAGCGACAAGGAATGACTGAAATTAATAATGTGTTTTTTTGCAATGTAAACACGACAAAGGCACTGGCATAACGAACTTTTCTGTGCTCGTTTTGTAGCCACAGAACGACCTTAAAGTCGAGAGTGAAAGATTATTCCTGAGTTCCAAGCGAGCTAGTCATTTACGACTACACGAAGCCTGGTTTCATCTTGTGGCCAACGAGATGTCCTGCAGCTTAAGTATACTCAACAGCAAACGAAACCCAAGTTTGGAAGCATGAAATGATCTCCTAAATGTAAGCTCTCATGTTAATGTCTTGCAATTGTACGTAAAAAACTTTACAAAAAAGCCAGAGTTACGTTTTTGTTGTTCAGAATATTAATCCCACATTCCAAAGGACCGGGTGCAAATCCTATGATGGGTAAAAAGTATAAAGCTCATTTCTGGTGACTCCACCGTGATATTGCTGGAATATTGACATTCTTTATTCTTCACTCGCTAGCTTTCTTTTCGTAATTTGTTTACTCAAACAGCAGCAGGTTCACTACACTGAATTCTATAAGCGAAATTCTAACATATTAGAATCTTAAACCTGTTAATCCAGTCGTTAGTGTTTAAGACGGGAGTCTCATCGACCGGACAAATAAGTCACCGCAAAATCCTACTGTTGAAAACAGAACAGCGCGTTGTCGTGTGATGAAGCCACACCACACGCCGGCACTGAGGGATTTTATTGAAACGAGAGGCTGGAGTGAAAACAATGTAATGAAATACGATCACACACGCGTTAATGCAATGAGTTGTTGCACTTTTGTAGCACGCATATCCGATATTCAGAAAATCTGTGTCATATCCTATGGATGGTGAATAGTGCCAGCACAGGAAGATCACAATCAAGGTGGCCAGCAGTCACCAGAGCTGGATAACACATAGAGGATGGGGGAGCAGCATTCAGTGCAAAAAGGCCACTATCTCATCCCAGAGCACTGGAGTTGGATCAACAGAGTATCAGCTGTTCATGATGAATAGGTGTAAGTGCAAACACGTCATTCTCTGTTCTCCCTTGATTGAAGCTGGGATAACAATGCTGTTATCTGTATACGTTTTACATGTGTAAGCAGAATGTGGTTCTCTGGTCACAAACTACAGGTGTTAGTACAGGAATGCCAGTCACTGTTTGTGGCGAACAGGTGTTCAAGGGCGTCAATTTCTGTTCTCTCGAACAGACATGAGACCGTCGAAGAATGTCGTTCACGGTTCATAGTAAACATGTGTTAAAACATAAATGTCAAATACTATTCACCGTGAACAAGTGTTAATTCACGAATGTCATTCAGTCTTCATAGTAAACATGTTTTACGAAAAAATAACGTTCCCTGTTTATAGTCAACATGTGTCTGTACTAGAATGCCACTCACTGTACATGGTACACAGGAGTTAGTTTAATAATGTTATTCACTGTTCGTGCTGAACTATTGTTGCTACAGAAATGACAACCTCTGGTCATACTGAGCAGGTGTTAGACCACGAATGTTGTTCACTTTTCACAGTGAACAGGTGTCGGTCCATAAACATAATTATAGCCCACGATCAACAGAAAAAAATGTTGAAGAACACGATTCACTGTAAATATGCTTCCGTGAAAGAAGGTCGTGTTCAGATTGCGATGAACATGAATGAGTGCAAGAATGCCATTCACTGTTCACGCCGAATACGAGAATATTCTCACCGAAAATTTGGTTGGTTTGTTGGTTGGTCTTCACAGAGCACGAGAAACAGATGGCCATGCGCCCTAATCATTAACCGTGGCCATTCTTTCAAATTCAAATTTAGAATCTTGCCAGCTCCGTTCCTGTGTTTCAGCCAGACAAAGCGATAACAAACCCTCGATATAATGTTTTCAAGCCAGTCGTATTTACTCACATGTTACCAGTCTCATTAATTACGATATTTCTCCTGCGTATTTTCAAACAGTCAGTTGACATTTAAAATAGTTGTGCTTAAAATGCCGTTCCGTGACACTTCATCGGTTCTTGTTCAATCCCTGGTGAATCAACTGTCGCTTAACATCACAGCGGAGATATATATCGGAGTTACATGTAGCTAAAGATGTAAGTGGTTCTTCTTCTTCACAATTGTTGTTTACATCACAGTGAATAACTGCAAAGATGCTGATCCCGCAATAAGCAAAATGCCACCCTTCCTTCCACTCACTTACTCTGTCCCTCATTCTCTGAAGTTCGCAGGCACCCGTGAAGAGCCACCTCCTCGTGGTGGGTGCTGGGTAACGCTAAGTGCTCTTCTCCCGTGTGGACCCGGGACAGAATGTGTCCACAGCACCCCATTGCTGGTCGTAAGAGGCGACCAAATTGGGCAACCTGTTGGCCGTGGGTTGCGCCCCTGTGTCGGTGGAGGAGGGGATCCTGGTGGTTGAGGGCACTGGAACAAGGACTAGGTGATCCTGTTGCCCAACACACCACTTCGGCCCTAACTTCACCTAGACGGGTGGTTGAATAGGCCCAATTCAATCAATCGGCTGGTCACGCCAAGCCCTGTGCTACATATTGTACTGTTGCACCAAAGTTTGAAAAATTATACTTTGATATGTTTTAAAGTCTTGGCGAACTTTTTGGACTTCGAATTTCAATACCCAAGTTAATGTCTGTTTTTGCCTAGAGTTGTATGCCAGAAGGCGGTGGCTCATGGGCCAATCTGGTGGAATCATTAATCTTTTAATTTTTCTACTGGAGTATATCATCTGGGTATCCTTGGTGTTGCAAGCTGGAGACCCGCTTGTTTTTAGCATTGTCCTTGTGATACTCCGTGGTGGGTGGGGAGCTCGGATGATGAAACTTATACACTTACTATGGAATACAAACCCCCCCCCCTAAAACGAAACAAGCGTCAACTGGACAGTGATGATGATAATCGACGACCTTCAAACTCAAATGAATATTGGCCACGATTTCTCGTGATCGAGACACTTGACAAATCACCTCTAAAACTCAATCCTTTTGCGGTATCAAAAGGTGTGTATGGTATTGCTGGTGAAGTTTCTAACATAAAAAGGTTACGTACAGGTTCTCTGCTCATAGAATGTAGTAGAAAACAGCAGGCAACAAATTTGATGTCCACTGAGTTATTCGTTGGAATACCGGTATCAGTTACTCCGCATAGAACTTTGAACTCAAGTAAAGGCATTGTGCGAGACCGGGACCAACTGTTTGCCGATATGAATGAACTGGACATTGCCTCGGAAATGAAGGACCAAGGAGTAACTTTTGTGAAACGATTTATGACCCGGAAAAACTCTGAAAATAGACCAACAAATACCTACTTATTCCATTTTTCTTCGCCAACTGCTCCAACATCAATTAAAGCAGGATATTGCAATATCAACGTTGACATTTATATACCAAACCCTCTGAGGTGTTTTAAATGTCAAAAGTATGGACATGGTGTCAATAGCTGCACAAATTCCATAACATGCGCTCACTGCGGTGAAAAAACTCACGTGACTGAAGATTGTGATAGTAACTTTAAAAAATGTACAAACTGCACTGGCACTCATTCATCTTTTTCTAAAGACTGTCCATTATGGAAACAACAGATGGAAATAAACAAAATTAAATTCACCAGAAATATTAGTTTTGCTGATGCCAAAAAGCTTGCACTTCAGACCCCAGAACCAAATCAGTCATATGCCTCAGTTACTCGAGTATCCGCTGGAACGAGTCAAAAAGCAACTGCACCTATGTCCACCTTTTCCACATCATGCCAAACTGATTTGACATGGGTTGACACTGATACACCTGAGGTATACTCACCTCACCAGTCAACACAAACGATTGAATCACAATCAAAAACACCAGTCACAGTTGAAGTTCAATCTCGATCAGTGTCAAAGGATAAATCATCATCACAGTCTACCCCAACACTCTCTCTTGGAAATTATGGAAAACAGGTTTCAAAAACCAAAGTGAAACCAAACAATGATACTTGTAAGAAAAATCAGAGTGGCAGAGCCTCTAAAGGTGCAGAAGATAAGATCCAGATATACAATAGGTTTGGATCCCTTGAAGCCATGGACGTGTCCGAAAACATCCAGCACAGGGCACATAGTCTGTCACCCTCTCGAAAGTCAAGGGGTAGATCCCCAATAAACCCCCCAAAGAAATAGTTTCTTCGAACATTTTACAGTGGAACTGCAGAGGCCTTAAAAATAATTTGCATGAGCTACATCTATTAGACCAAGACTTTCAGCCGTCAGCAATCTGCTTACAAGAAACGCATCTGAAGCAGACAGATTCTTTAAACGTTCGTCAGTTCAGCGCATATAATTATTATTCTCCTGCTGAAAATAGGGCCATTGGAGGATCATCCATTCTTGTCAGAAATGGCGTTATCCACAGTCATGTGAAACTCACAACAAACCTTCAGGCAGTTGCAGTACGACTTACGTTGAACATTACACTTACTCTGTGTTCATTGCACATTCCGCCATCATCAACTCTTATTCTGGCTGATCTTCAGTCTCTCTATGATGAACTTCCCAAACCATGTGTACTCATGGGCGATCTGAATGGCCACAACCCGCTCTGGGGGAGTGCGACCACAAACACTAAAGGTAAAATTATTGAAGATTTTATTTCAAATAATAATTTATGTATCTACAATGATGGTGCAGATACATATTTACATCCTGGAACAGGAACATATTCAGCCCTTGACCTGTCAATAACTGACTCCAGCTTACTTAATGAACTTGAGTGGTCAGTCCACGATGACCTTTGTGGAAGTGACCATTTTCCTACTATACTTAAACGTGTGACCCCATCTGATACTCTTCCATTATCCAGATGGAATTTTAAAAAGGCTAACTGGCCTTTATATACCATACAATGTGCTGACAAACTTAAACCTGAACATTTTATTGACGTTCCTGATGCTATCAAGTGCTTTTCTGATGAAGTAAATAACATTGCTGATGAGTGTATTCCAAAGTCCTCTGCTGTTCCACATATCCGAAAACCATGGTTCAACGATGGCTGCAAACAAGCTAGGAAGGCAAGGAAAAAAGCAGAACATTATTTCCGTCGCCATCCTATGGTGCATAACTTAAATAATTTTAAAATTTTAAATGCTAAAGCACGGCGTACTTTTAAACAGAACAAACGCCAATCTTGGCAAAATTATGTATCCAAAATAAATTCTCGGACACCCATGTCCAAGGTATGGAACATGGTCCAGAAAGGTAAAGGTACTAAATCTACTGTCCATCATCTTAAACATGGAGATCAATTACTAACGGATAAATCAGATATTGCAAATAAACTGGGTGAAACCCTCGCTAAACATTCTTCCTCTTCTAATTATGTACCTAAATTCCAGCAGTATAAAAACAACAAGAAAAGAAAACTATTAACTTCCATTCAGATAATGGGGAGGATTATAATGAAGCTTTTTCTCTTCATGAACTCCATACTGCTCTTGATCAAGCCCATGATACTGCTACAGGAGCTGATAACATACATTATCAACTCCTAAAGCATTTACCAGAATCCTGCCTAGAAACTCTTCTCAATATTTTTGATGATATTTGGACATCGGGTAAGTTTCCTCACTCATGGCGTGACGCCATAGTAGTACCAATACCTAAACCTGGACGTGATCATACTGATCCGTCCAATTATCGACCAATTTCACTAACTAGCTGTGTTTGCAAAACCATGGAACGCATGATAAATAATCGACTTGTTTGGTACTTGGAAACAAATAACCTTATCACAGATATACAATGTGGTTTCCGTAAAAATAGAAGTACTGTCGATCACTTAGTGCGTTTAGAATCATTTGTTAAAAACGCACTAATCAAAAAACAACACGCTGTCTCTATCTTTTTTGACCTTGAGAAGGCATATGACACTACCTGGAAATATGGCATTTTACGAGATTTACATGACTTCGGCTTGCGAGGTCGTTTGCCTGAATTTATTGCCAAGTTTTTAAATGACAGACAATTCCAGGTCCGAGTGGGTTCTACCCTGTCTGATCATTACAATCAGGATCAGGGTGTTCCACAAGGCAGTATTTTGTCTGTCACTCTTTTTAGTATAAAGATAAATAGTTTATCAAAAGTTTTAAATGATTCAATTGATGGATCGCTATTTGTGGATGATTTTAATATTTCTTGTCGTGGGAAAACTATGCATACTATTGAACGGCAACTGCAGTTGTGTTTAAACAAAATAAATAAATGGTGTCTTGAAAACGGCTTTAAGTTTTCTAAATCCAAAACTAATTGTATACATTTTTGCAGAAATTATAAGCCACATAAGGACCCTGAACTATCTCTAGATGGCACTCCCATCAGAGTTGTTAAGGAGGCCAAGTTCTTGGGCCTAATCTTTGATTCCCACTTAACATTTCTGCCTCATATTAAGTTCCTTAAAACTAAATGCCTTAAGGCTCTTGACTTGTTGAAAGTTGTTTCCAACTCAAAGTGGGGAGGGGATCAAGCGACCGTCTTACACCTATATCGATCACTGGTCCGTTCAAAACTTGATTATGGCTCCATCGTATATGGCGGAGCCTGCAAAAGCAACCTTAAACTTCTCGATTCTGTCCACCACCAAGGCCTAAGACTTTGTCTTGGGTCCTTCAGAACTTCACCTATTGACAGTCTGTACGTCGAGGCTGATGAACCATCTCTTGAGCAGCGACGTATAAAGTTAGCTTTACAGTACATTACTAAGTTATACTCAAATCAATCTAACCCTGCATATAACTGTGTTTTCAATCCCCTTCATGAGGATTTATACAACAAAAAGTCTTCTCTTGTCCCGCCTCTAGGACACAGAATTAAACCCTTTCTTTCTGCTGCGGGCATTGAACTGGAAAACATAGCTCCCTCCCGTCTTATTTCTTCTCCTCCTTGGCAATTGGTTAGGCCACAAGTTGACCTAACATTAACATCATTTAAAAAGTCAGAAACTAATGAATTACAGTATAAACAAGAATATCATCAATTAAAACATAAATATAGGAATTATAAATCCTTATTTACAGATGGGTCCAAGGACGGTGGCGCAGTCCAGAACAATATCTTCTCGATTACCAGATAATAGTTCTATTTTTACAGCAGAAGCTAACGCCATATTAACATCTCTCAAATATATTCAAAGACACCCTAAACGTAAACAATATATAATCTATTCCGACTCTCTTTCTTGCCTTCAGGCTATTAAAAATATCTCTTGTAAACATCCACTTTTAATAGAAATTATTGAATTGTATAATAATCTTGCCACTGGCCAATACGACATCGTCTTTTGTTGGTTACCCAGCCACGTAGGTATTTCCGGTAACGCAATGGCCGATCTTGCTGCCAAGGCAGCACTCAACAAATCTGTGACACCACTTCTTATTCCATACTCAGATTATAAAGCCAGCATTAGAACTTACATCCGTGATCTGATGCAGAAGAAGTGGGACACCCAAGTGGGCATAAATAAATTACATGCAATAAAACCCTATATTGGTTACACCTACTTGGGTTGTCAGTCCAGATTTGAAGAGGTCATCATGCGGCGATGTCGTATTGGCCACACCAGATATACACATGAATACCTTTTGAAAGGTGAGGATCCTCCGTTCTGCATCCCTTGTGATGAAAGAATCACAGTCAGGCATATCTTGCTTGACTGTGTTGAATATTCCATCACAAGGGATCAGTATTTTAATTCACATACTATGAAGGATCTTTTTAACAGTGTTAGTCCTCATTTAATTATTGCATTTTTAAAGGAACTAAATTTGTTAACCGAACTGTAAATAGATAAATATTTTAAAATTGGAAGATTAAATTAGTAATTCAAATCGTTAGTGGCTGTACCCTCAAAGGGGGTTGAAGAACCGTAAAATAATTGTCCTCCTGAGAGGGTACGTAAGTCCAAAAACATTTGACGTAAATTTCAGTTTTCCAGCTTTTTAATCGTAGAATAAGTGTGTTTTTAATTTATGGCTAGATTTGTCTAAATTGCTAACAGCTGAAGGGATGATGTAAATCCAGCTAGGGTCCATGAAGGAAGCAAATGTACTGTAAGTCCCCATGGTCCTTAGTATGGTGATCTACCTTCAGTTGTTGGCAACCTATAGCTCATTTTTATATCGTACTGTCCTCTATAGATACATTGTTTTAGATCTATTCACTAGTTTTATATTCCATTCTGTGATATTCTAGTCAGTTTTACTGTCCTTCGTTGACAGGGTTTTACAATGTCCGTGCTAGTAATTCATTTGTATTTTTATAATTAATCGTTCTCGTCACGATATGGCTGCAATACTGCCGATGTGACGTTAAATACTAACTCACTCACTCACTCACTGAAGTTCGCAGTCATCTCGGGTTAGAACTGGGTCTAGATTTTCGAAGCTCTCTTAGTGCTAAGATAGACGTAAGTGCCATATACATTGTGCTCATATATGTATTATCATTAATCACGACTATCTTAGCGCTCAGAGAGCTTCGAAAATCTAGGTTCTGGTCTTCGGAAACCCATGCCCGCCGTAAGAGGCTACTAAAGGGATCAGGTGATCAGGCACCCTTGCTTGGCTGACACATGTTATCATATCCAACTTAAAAGATTGGTGCTCATGCTACTGATCACTAGATTTTCTAGTAGTCTGGTGTTTTTCTATTTTAGAAAAAAAAACGTTCGATCGTCACGTCGAAGACCGGGGTTCGATTTCCCATATCGAATTCCCACTGTGGGAAGCCCATTTCTAGTGTCTCCCTCCGTAATATCGCTGGAATATTGCTAAAAGCGGCGTGAAACTTCACCCACTCACTTTGAGTTTGACGACCATTACCAGCTGAAGACACATTCTGTCCATAATGAGTTGCATAGAGCAACATAATTTCGGTATTTCAAGTGTCCACAATACATGTCACAGCACACGTTACATTAGATTTCAGCGTTGATGACAGTCATGCGCCACAATAGGACTTCAGACTACAGGAAATTATCGCCATACAATATCACACATAGTAATCAACGCTGAGTCAGAACATGACATCACTGCAGACATTTGAGCTAAGTGAAATGGATTTCATTAATTCCTCATCCTGCAACGTTAATTCTATAGCAACATTGCTGCTAATAACATGTATATTTCACACCGTTTCATGCATTGTTGACAGTGGCCTTAACCTTCCCACGCCTTACAACGCGAGGCCTGAATAATTAACTAATTCACTTTCTAAACTACCATCCCGCGTGACTGTGAGGCTAATGAGCACCCCACGAGCCTTCCCATGGCGTGATGTAAGACCTGCTCACTTCGCGGAGGTATATTTATTGTCCTAATAACTAAATTGGACCACGATGTATTCCGCTTGATACTCAAGTCACACGAAGTGTACAGTAAAACTGATGTACATGAAGCTCGAATGGATGAAGGCGTGAGATTCAGTCGATGAATTAACCCGTAGTGGCGTTTATATATCGTAAACTGGAAAATAAAATTAGTAAATAAAACCAGAAACATAATTTTAAAGAGTCAATCGATTGTGTTTGGCATTTGAAATGTTTATTTGTAAAACATTACACATTTGTTGTTTCACGTTGCTCTCAGCAATATTCATGTTGTATGGCTGCGGTCTGTAAATAATCCAGTCTGGACCAGACAAGCTGGTGAATGCAACAACAAGCAATGCGCCACGCAGTGAGCGCCCGAGTTTACTCTTACGACGCATTCGGCAATTGTTCCAGCTATGTGTCTCTCAGAGATATGACAGTCATAAGGTAATGGTAATGTATGGCACTTACGACTATCTTAGTGCTAAGGGAGCTTCTAAAATCTAGGTGCAGAAACCCAAAACCAAGAAAGGCAAGCTTCTAGATCTTGTTACAAGGATCGGGCGGTCAGGTTCGCCTACTTGACTGACGTATGTCATCGTATCCCAATTGCACAAATCGATGCTGTCAATCGGTGGACTGTCTGGTCAGAACGCCTTTACAGAACGCCATCATTTATCTGAAATATCGTATGACGAAACAAGCAAATGAAAAGAAAGTTTGCAAGAAGCATTTGCCCATTATACATTTACACCGGTAATTTACTTGCACCCAGTGGAAGTTGTTTCATGTGGAGTTGATTATCGTTGGCCTCTGTACCATTTCGTTGCCTATTCTGAGAAACACGTTTTGCATGAGACCTCAATTTGTGCACACAGTATCCTTTTTTCACACTTTGTGGATGAACGAAGGAACGATTATTCAGCATTTTTGTTTCGCCACATCAATCATTGTGGTAAATGTCTTAATCATGAACACCCTATGGGAAGTATAGCAAGCATGTCATCGCCACTATACGATTCCAAAACCATATTTGTAAAGACAGTCTCCATCTTGAAGAGGGCACAGCTTTCAAGGATGATGGAGAGCTTGACATCGCAGCAAAAAGTCACAACCCTCTCAGGTAGGCAAACAAAACCAAACCATTTCCTTTACAAGCCATTGACGACGAAAATATATGTATTTCTTCAGTGTTTCCCACGGACAATTGACCATGTTTCATGTTATATATTAATTATTGAGCTTACATCAATCATACCCAGTCTGACAAGCTTGCCATCCTACAGTTGGCCCATATTGTATGACTGGACTAAGACAGCTTCATCATTGGATGTCTCGTCCATCGTAAGAGGCGACTAACGGGATCGGGTGGTCAGGCTCGCTGACTTGGCTGACACATGTCATCGGTTCCCAGTTGCGCAGATCAATACTCATGTTGTTTATCACTGGACTGTCTGGTCCAAACTCGATTATTTACAGACCGCCGCCATATGGCTGGAATATTACTAACCTCACTCACTTTCGTCCATCGTCAACTGAAGTAAATGTAGTGCACGTGCTGCACGAGCTTCGCGTGGTTGAAACGTGACACGACTCACTGGCAGATGCAAAAGGAGAGTGCAGCCTTATCAATTGACCAGGGCCTACTTACACAAAGCGATCACAGCGCTAAGACTATCTTAACCCTAAGTTGAAGAATGGGAGTTACAATCATTGTACCGTTAAGATCACTTTGTGCAAGTGAGCCCAGGTCCTAGATTTGCGAATTTCTCTTTGCGTTAAGATGGTCGTACCATTCATTAACATTAACTTACGATTAGCTTAGCTTTAAGAGAGTTTCGAAATCTAAGGCCATCTAGGGTCGTAAGTGTCATATATTAACGTTACGTGTCATATATTAAGATTAACTTACGAGTACCTTAGCGTTAAGAGAGCTTCGAAAATCTAGCCCCTGTTCCTCAGAACGAACGCAGCTCTACGACAGTCGTAACTGTCAACATCGACGTACGATTGTCGTAGCGCAACGATCGCCTTCTGGAACGGGGCCCTGGGTTAATTTCATGAAGCACTAAGGTGTGTGAACCTCACCACTGAGGTAACCTTAGTGCAGTGTTAAAGAATGGGAGTTGAGGTTAACCTGGCTAAGGCTGCTTTGTCAAAGGAACCCCAGGGTGCCATTGCACAAAACAACAGGTTACAGGTGATCGTATCTCTCATACGTCAGTATACAATTACGACAGCCTTAGGTTAGCTTGTTTCGTACAAAGTTACCCTAAAAAATAAACGTGTGATATTGTGTGAATCTATTTATGCCATCTCGCAAAAGATTCAAGGTACATGTTTCAATGTTACGAGTTACGAAAGATCTTTTACATGAACTTAACACTTGCCAGATCATTATTTGTATTTGGATAATGGCATGGCAAAGGGAGGCAAATCGGTAAACGACGGAACTATTCTTGCTTTCAAGAAATAAAGTATGGCTATTTTTACGAAGGTTAAAGGCTTATTTGCCTTATCGGATTTAATAACATATATATTTCACACCGTTCCATACATTCTTGATTGTGGCCCTAACCTTCCCACGCCTTACAACACGAGGCCTGAATAATTGACTAATTCACATTCTAAACTACCATCCTGCGTGACTGTGAGGCTAATGAACACCTCGGGAGCCTTCCCAATGTGAACTGTTCCTTTTACGAAGGTTAAAGTGCTTGCTTGCCTTATTGCATTGTGCTCGATTCCTGCTGAAAGGTTACGACAAGGGAAATAAAAACAAAACAAATTTGCCGTAGCATTAGGATATAATAGTGACTCTCGAATAATTGTAATATTAATATTAACTTGCTATGATATTTGGAGCTACTTTTTAATCGAACACTGAAGCTTGCAAAATAAATAACACGTCCTGTTGATGCACATATTCAAATTAAAATATGTGTTACATTTACATTTTGTTTTTCACATTGTGCAAAACATTTTTGATCAGCTAAAATCTGCAGGGGATACGTTCAGCATTATCATCTTCGAATTTGTTGCCAGATAGGTAGATTTATTCCAATAACTTTAAACGCCTCCTTGATGTAGTGGTTAGAGCGTATGTCTGAAGACCGGAACGTTGTGTGTTCGAACCACGGCTATGTCATTCCCAAAGAAGTTACATTTTGACACTTCTTCTTCCCTGTCTGGTGCTCGGCATTATAATGTGCCAGAGTGTGGTATTCATACTTAACTGTGGTATGATATTTCAGTGAGCAAGCACTATCAAACCAGTCTGGGCTAGTACAAGTAGCCACATCATACATGCCGTTTCATCAGCGAAATATGCTAAAGTGCAACGTTTAACCCGTGTTACAGCCGAGATATTGCAAAACCGAACTCTGTTCTTTCATATAATGGGTTGAACGCAATGGCTCTACTTTCTGTCCTAATGCAAATCAAAATAATTTACCAGCAAATTTGGTATTTAAATTGTTCTACCTCCATGTTTTATGTCTTTTACCGTTCGACATAGCTGAGCAACGACACAGCAAGCTATAGTGCAATAGGTCTAATAGAATTAGCAATGTGTTATATTATCGCTATAACGAAGTTTACACGTCATTTAGCTGAGGCGTGTGTTGCTCCAAACCAGAAACTAATGGAATAAGCTCCATTTATCCATTCTGTTTGTTGGATGTCACTTTCGGAATTAGCCGTTAGTGCACGCAATCAGCAGAAACTTCATTTCAGTAGGACTAGATGGAACGGAGCGGAGATTAACAGACTGGATGGATTTAAGAGCATGGCAACACGGGGTATATACATCAATGTTTAGTGTCCCACACGTCTGGTAATGATAATGACAATACAGTTACCCTTGAAGCTTCTCCTTTTCTTGCATCACCATCAACGTTATGCTTGCGAACATTACTCGAAACAATACGTTCTTTGGTAAACCGTCCTGATTCTCTAAAAGGTACAGTTCCGTTGATATTGTTATGGTTACCAATTCCAGAATTAAACCTGTCTAATTGTAATATATTTTCTGGTTCTTCTTGAATGTCTTTCCTTTTCTAGTCTTTTCAACTGTGCTATTTTATTCACCTTGCTCCTTGAAGACTGAATGGGTTATTGTTGTTTGGTTGTTCAGCGGTAATGCCAAACACCCCCATATCAGTATTTCTGTACAGACCCCTGAAGGTCCCGGGGTAGAATAGGCCTTCAGCAACCCATGCTTGCCATAAAAGGCAACTATGCATGTCGTAAGAGGCGACTAACGGGATCGGGTGGTCAGGCTTGCTGACTTGGTTGACACATGTCATCGGTTCCCAGTTGCGCAGATCGGTGTTCATGCTGTTGATCACTGGATTGTCTGGTCCAGACTGGATTATTTACAGACCGCTGCCATATGACTGGAATATTGCTGAGTGCGGAGTAAAAGTAAACTCACTCACTCATTTCTCGCTCGCTCGTCACGCTGAAGACATGGGTTCGATTCCTATCATGGGTTCAGTGTGTGAGGCATCATACTACATTCCCAGGGCACACTTGAACAACGCGATCTCAGGGCTACAATGCTGGTAACTCCCATCTCCAAAATAGATAGTTGTTGTGATCAGATCGCTTGTGGGCATCAGGTTAAGCACGGAATGGATTTATCTTACCGTCGTGTTTATCCTTTGCTACAATGTAGAAATAAAAATAACCAACTGGAAACAAATATAACTGAAGGTTATTAAGATGATGATTTTCATGTTTAGACTCTGAGTGTTCCCCCTAGGGTTCAAAAAGGGCAGGGTAAATTCATGGAAAAGGGCACTTCATAACATAAAAGGGCATGTTGGAAAAAATAACAAAATGTGTATGAAGTTGAATTCTAAAGTTCGTTTTTACTCTCCTCAGTTTGTACTTTAAGATTAGACTTTGAAAAAAAACATTTCAAGACATTAATCTGTTGCCACATTTGTTCACAATTTCACAAAACACACAAACAACAGTACTTTCTGTGCATCTTCCAGCGCGGAACTTTCCTTTTCTGTGTATCTTGAGAAAATGTTTTCAATGGACACTTTGTCATCCTTTTCCATAAGGACAGCATCTCGATGCATTTGAAAATTCTCATGGAGGGAAACCTTATCAAGTCGGACAGTCTCGCATCCAACCTCTGTCCAAACCTGAGATCCATTTCTGCCCTTGGTATTCCACTTGGAGCATAATGAACAAAACATCTTTCCCTTCATTTTGTCATCTTCTGAGTACCTCAGCCAGGGCCGGTTTTGCTGCCAATTTGTGTCAAATGCACTTTTGTGACCACCATCTTTCTTCTTTGTTTGAATAACTGCCTCTGACTCCTGTGTCCTTGAGTTGACATTGGAAACTTCCTCTGACTCGTCTAATTCCGGCCTGAAAAATAGTATACAAAGTTAAAATACCATGTTAAAAATATTTTAAGATAGTAAAATTTGATATCATGACTACTTTTACTAAAATATCCCACAAACATTCGCCTGGACGTAAGTATCTACTGTAAGTTCTGTCTGCTTCAACATGGCGTATGGCTTCCCATTGTTTGAAATCGAAAAAGATTTATTCCTTCAAGACATACTTCTTAATGAAATCGCTACTGAACACAAAACTAAAAGAACTGGTTTAACAGTGTGTAAGCTGTTTCAACTATTTCATTTACCAGAACAAATGACGAAATAAAACAAGTTCAGTTTCAAATTGCCGATGGGTTTAATAATGGCGGACATTTTCGAGTTACAGATTTTAACTAGACGGCACAGTCGTATGAATATCTGTCCCTAAACGCACAAAAATACATTCCGTGTAATCCACAGATTATTGTCTGTAGCAAATAAAGGTATTATATGAAAGGCATGTGAAAAAGAATCGGAAATCAACAGCTTAAAAATTACGAACTTAGAGGCACATACGGTTCGGAGGGAAGAAATCTAACAGTCGGCGACACTTCCTTGCTTCAGCCTTCACCGCTTCTTCTCTTTTCCTCTTGATTCTTACCTTGGTAGGCATTGTGATTCGTGTGGCGAATTAAACTCCTTTGACTTTGCCATGGTTTATATGTCAATTTCTTATTCATTATAGAAACAATATCGCGACTCCTCAAGAAAGGGAGAGAACTCCGTCCTTGGTAAAATCCGGAAAATACACACGCGTCGTAGCAAACGACTGCGATTGAGGCGAAAAGGGCAGGGCGCAAAATAAAAAGGGCATGGAGCAAAATAAAAAGGGCAGGGCGCGGCGCCCTCCTAAATGTGCCTAGGGGGAACACTAGGCCGCAGGGAACATATCTTTTTCACATGAACATCCATGTTGCTGGGTACATGGACAGTTATCCAAAACACCACTGACCAAAAGCGTTCAAATATTCTACATGCAATGCAGGTTTTGTCACTAATGGCGTTAGTCCTCCGATGTCCGTCGTTGCATGGTACGTCTAGAACCGAAGGGACATTTTCTGCTCTCAGTGTTCATTAATCGGGATATTTACATGGGAACTTTACAGTCCCAACTGATGAGCTTTCACTGTATTTTGAGTTGGTTGGACATAACGCTTGCATTGTGAGCGTGGTTCTATGAAAGGATACATTTTAAGGGGTTTTCATGTTGAGGGGTAAGGGTAATGTTTAGCAAACTCAGCGTAGTTTCCTCTCTGAGGAGGATGGCTTGTCGGCGTGATGTGAAAGGAAAGCCCTACTTGATGCAGATGGATCTGTGTGCAAGCCACAATTCAGACATAGCGTACTCCTAAATGTACCTCTTGTCATACCTGGATTCGAACCCATGACGATTACCTTCTGTCACTTAGGCAGCATCAGCTCTTTGTTTCAATTTTTTCAGCGTCATATTATAACAAATAATCCAATATCAAGTCATGAATACTCCTCAAGTGTGAAACTATGATAGTTCTTTAGGGCAGTTCAATCATTATAATTTTATTTCATTTAGATTTGTCAGCAAAGACAGAACCCACTCTTGGATTTCACGAACTTCGAAATGCTCGTACAGATTAAAATGTCAGCTTAACATCGGAGCAGGGAACCGTTTCTATCACGTCTCAAGTATTTCTTGAAAAAAATGAAAGAATTGTGTAGCTTTTAAAGTAACTATTTGCTAATTGACAAAATGTGCCCTGACGACAATGTATCATATGCTTGCAACATCACCGTATTAAAACTTTGAGACTGATCTTCGAGTGTCCTTCACCTGTAAAACCTCCTCTCCTTGTTATAAGCATTTAAGATTAATAATTCCAATTCTGATTCCTCCTACGCAAACCTAATTTGATATTTGTTCTGTTTTGTTTTGGTTTTTTGTTGTTGTTGGTTTGTTTGGTTTGGGTTTTTTCTATCAACAGTGTTTTATACATTTTTCCTGTCCATCCGCTCAGTTTCACAAACAAGCTAACTTCTGAGACCATCCGACCAAACACAATACTTGAAGCCATACCCGCAAATGAGGAAGTTGGGTGGAAAATTAAACAAACTTCCTTTCGAGAGACGGTAAGGGAAATCAAAGACTACAAACCACGACTTTTCAAAGAGAAATATGCAAAAAGTGAAATTTCTCAAATCAGCCCAATTCATCCTCATGCATTATGTACAAGAAGAAATTTAAAAATGGGAAAGAGGTGAATTTGATACAATGCTAGGACTCGCCACTTGAGCTGCAAGATGCCCAGAGATTGTATCCTTACTATTGATCCATCAAGATGGAATGTTTCAACATTCTCTTCCTCATGGCCATATGATTTTCCTCAGCGGTTATGCGTCCTGACAGGTCAATCGTCATACGGTGTTTGGAGAATCCCCACAGGCGGAGTTATCCCCCTTCACGATCTCCCGTATGAGGAGTCCTGTTTGAAGGGATTGGGGCGATTTGGATATAGAAACACAATCAGGTGCATATATATTGTTCAACCTTTCGACCTTTGAAACATGACAGCTTCATAAAGAATATCTGGGGAGTACATAGAACCTGATACACAAATTGATCGAGCAAAGTTTGAGTGCATTAGTGAAATTGATATTTTATGGTCCGAAGCAGAAAAAAAGGCGGCTATGACGTCTTTTGACGCAGACACAAGATCGTGCCTGTTGCTTGTCTGTCAAGCTTATGACGTCAAATCTGAGTGCCTTCCACATGTCGGTCTCAGTTTTGGAAGCTCTCCAAAGGTTATTACTTTGTGAAATTCGTCCTGGTTGTTCCAGACGAGCTAGCTGGAAACGATCAGGTGCTCATGGGTGATGTGACTGTACTTGTCTGGATCTTATAACGTCAAATGTTTGGGTGTCCTTGTTCTTAGGTCCAGTAACGTCTGATATTTGTCCTACTTTATTTGGCTAATGAAATTTCGAAGCCAGTCGCCAGCGTACATGTATAACATATTTGGTACATTCATTGATTTTTCCTTGTTGCTTGTTGGGTAATGTGTGTTGAGTGCTCGCTGTGATGTAACTGTCTTACATGTCTTTTTTAAGTAACGTCTGTCTGAAAGAAGTATGACACGTTACTTCATGAATCATGTTCGATGTCACTTGGAGCTAGATACCTGGTATGTTTTTTCAGGGTTAGCAATGTGAGAGAACTAAAATGACGGTGATGCATGACTGGATCGTGGTGCGATTCGAACCATGGTAGGGCCGTGACAAACGACAGGACTCAGATACAAGACAGGAGTCAACGTTATACGTTCATATTCAACCACTCACAGGTTCGTTGATCACAGATCTGTGACAGGATTCGAACACATGGTAGAACTCAAATCTGTTATGGGAGTCAGATTCGTGATACGAACGAGATCTGTGATAGGACTCAGTTCTGTAATAAGAGTCAGATCTGCGATAGCAATCAGACACTTGATAAGACTAAGATATGTGATAAAACACAGATCTGTGATAGGAGTCACATACGTGACTAAACGTAGATACGTAATAGAACCATGATCCTGTTTTAAATGAATGTGGTAGGACGCAGTTTCATGGTAGGACACAAATACTTGTCATGAGCACAGGGAGATCGTGCAAGATGTCATATTTCAGTTACTAAACCACCAAATCATCCACAAACGTGAGGATGTTTATAAGCTGTTGTTAATTACTACAAGATTGATTCAACACCATCATCGACGGTGCTTCTTTTTTTCACAGTCTTCATTGAAAGGTGAGAGAGAATGATGATAGTAATCTGTTTATCTGCTTTGTGAGACCCACGATGACATATATAGGTGCTGATCAGTTTGATAAGGGCAGACCTGGTAGACTGAATTTAATATCAACTCAACTGAACATCAGTGGGACCAGTTGGACTTATGTTTACACGAAGTGATGCCTTGGTTGAAACGTGAAACGGCCCAGGCAGGTGCAGGGCAGGCGATGTTGGCTAGTGTATTATGTGTGCAAAATAACCAACCAGACTAAATAGAACTGTTTACTTTTCCATGTAAACCATTCGACATTTATGATTTTTCTTAAATTGTTATATGTCCCTTTAAGACTCTACGAAATTGTTCATTTGGTTTCCCTTTAACACTCTAGCCATCTACTCATTAGATGTTTGTTGGAGGTGGGGTCGCAAAGTATTTAAGGCGTTTGCTTGTTCTGCCGACGTTCTGCGTTCGATCCCTTAAATGGACGCAATGTATGTAGCCTTTTTCTATTGCCAAGTGATAAAACCGAATATCACACAATTTAATTCTGGTGCTTTCTGTACTGCACGATTTGTTGTCCACGCACTCTGCTGTCCTTTGTTGCATAATACTGAACAGTGGGCAGGGTTGACCTTCCAGCCTACCATATTTCATTACTATAAATATCAAATATCACTCATCTGAAGTACTAACTCTCATATCGCATCACAGCCAGCATCACGTATCCCACAATTAACAACACGTCTTCAGGCACAACCAGTAAACTGTATACAAATAATAGTTACAAGATCTTTCACTGAGAAGTTCAATGCTGGTGGATCAAGAATGTATTAACTTGATCTACAAACCGAACAACGGAAATAATTCAGTCACTTTTAGTTTGTTTGGTCATAACACAATGTCTGGTCTTTAACGGAGCATGTGCCGGTACTGATTCAACGAATATTTTTGTAAACAATATTATGTTCCTGTTTAATGTCTTTTACCGTTCAGCGTAGTTGAACAATGACACGTTAGGCTGTCGACTTCTACAGTGACAAGTGCAATAGGTCTAATAGAATCAGCAATGTGTTATATTATCGCTATAATGGAATTTACACGTCATTTAGCTGCGGCGTGTGTTCCTCCAAACCAGACACTAATGGAATAAGCTCCATTAATCCATTCTGTTTGTTGGATGTCACTTTCGGAATTAGCCGTTAGTGCACGCAATCAGCAGAAACTTCATTTCATTAGGACGGGATGGAACGGAGTGGAGATTAACAGACTGGATGGATTTAAGAGCATGGCAACACGGGGTATATACATCAATGTTCAGTTTCCCACATGTCTGATAATGGTGATAACGTCATCTTCAAACGTCCTCATCGGTTTTGCATCATCATCAACGTTATGCCGACGAACATTCACATGAAAGACGCTTATGCTAGTCAGTTGCTCGAAGGTGAGTCTGGCATTGGTGTAACCTTGAGGTTAAAACGTACGCCCGTCAAACACACGCATCGATTCCCAATATAGGTACAATGTATGATACCTGTTGCGTGTGTCGCTGACATCAGTGGTGTTTTGAATACATATTGAGTGTATTCAGTCATTTTAAACTTTCCCCTTTTTCCATATTATATATATATATGATATTAAAAAAAGGGGAAAGTTTAATATATATATATATATATATATATATATATATATATATATGTATATGTATATGTATATGTATATGTATATGTATATATATATATATATATATATATATATATATATATATATATATATATATATATATATATATGTATATATATATGTATATGTATATATATATATATATGTATATATATATAATGGAAAAAGGAGAACGTTTAAAATGACTATATATATATTAATGGTGTCTGCATATATACAAGTGTGTACTTTGTTACTACTAAGTGATGATCTGCGGTTGAGACACAAACACAGAAATGTGTCCCATCACATATGATTTTAACCCCAGTTTAGCCATTAATATTCACATCGTAATTATGTCTGATCATTTTGACATTCGTCCGCAGTATCAATTGACGTAGGAGTGCTACGACCAAAGACGAGCGTAACGTTTAATACATGCAGTCGTCACGATACGCAGGTTTATCTTGAACCACCCGGTGTCCAGACCTCAATCTCATAGTAGGTGTTCTGGACATTCTGGGTCACAGACTACACAACAGAGATGCTCCGTTTCAAAATTCAGTGGTATTGGAACAAGTACTCAGTCGAAAGTGGAATGCAATACGTTAACGACAAATACAGCGTCTTTTCCAGCTAGTGAGGCTGAGGATCAAGGGAGTTACCGCAGTTTGGCTGATGTTACACCAGAAATAGAGACTATGCCCGGTTTTTGATATTTACGTAATTCCTGACGACTGATTGCCAGTACATTGCATATGACCGTTCATGGCACTCGGACGACTGTCAACGCCCCAAAATAAGTCCATTGTTTGCCATGTTTGCTTCTGTGAATAAACCACAGTTTCGCTTTTTTGCGTTTAGATTTGTCATTTAATTATCCTCTGAAGTTTATCTACGTAATAAGTTAATGGATGTTGGGATATGTCGCTGCAATGGTAAAAGTAACATATTGATACAACGAAACAATGGAGGCGTTCTGCCACTTGATTCTTTTTGTATATATAGCAATGCTCTTTACCATCATGTCTGGAGACAGTTGTACTGACGTATCACCTTGAAAAAAACGGTTCCTTTTCGTTAATCCGGTGCTTTTTTAATCCGGAGGCTTCGAAGGGGACTATATTTTCTGAGTTTTAGAGGTTTCATTGATGGGGCGCTAAACAAGGAATTGAATGACTTCGAGTCAAAAGAAGTGACAGACAATGATATAACGGTCTCTAGTTGTGCTCATCATTACTCTCGTGATAAAGGCCAAGGATTTGCCTAACATTGAAATGATGTGCCTCTTATGTGTAAAGAAATTCAATGGTGTTTTTCTCGTTATGTTATCAGAAAACGGTTTGCAAGTTTCAACTCGTGCATCTAACGTCACAGCGTTGTCTGCCTCGCTGGCTTGGTTGATACATGTCATTAAATAACAATTGCGCACATCGATGCTCATGATATCAATCATTGTATTATGTGGTTCAAATACGTATATTTGCCGAGAAACATATAGAGGGAATATTGTTTTGAACTGGATTAAATAAAGTATGTCAGCAAGGACTAGCAACAAGGACTAGATCCAGTTTAGCACCTGCAGGACCGTGAAATTAGATATAGCTGTAACTGTGATATATCAGCTCAGACATTAATCGGCGTGTGAATGAATTCAGAAGTGCCATTTTCTGTTTAATATATAAAGATACTTACCCATAGTATATTCTCGTGTAATCGGTTTTTGGTCAGATAAGAAATCACGTATTTCAGACGATGCATGATAAGTCATAATCATGTCTCTTACCCGTTGTGAACGTGGTTATTTATTGACGTCATGAACACATGTGATAAGATTACCTCATGTTTCAACACTTCTGTCGTCCGCTATCCAAAGCATCGCTGCATGGAAGTGACGTCATCAGTTTTCGGTCAAATGATTGGTCGGCTGTTTTACAAGTTACGGGAGGCGGTATGGTAGTGTGGCACGGACATAGTTGTATGTCTAAAATAGGATGCTGGTGTCAAGTCTCAAAAATATTTCTGCAAGTCAGCATACGTCACACGCAGAAAGAAAGAATGATTCCAAAATATTTAACTAGAAAAATCTTATGTATGTTACTGGTTTGATGAATAATCTATCACAAGTTATTCCTTCCTCATCATGACACGGACACCAGAATTCTAAGGTGGCACGACCAACTCCTACTGGTGCGCATACTTTTAGGTGAGCCCAGTGTTTGCACGATGGGTGTGTGCATTCTGCCCATGAGACAAACACGATGCTCTGGCATCCTACGAGTTCCCGTGGTGTATATCTGTAACACTGAGAGCAAAGTTCATCATCATTCTGCGATGTCAGTTTCTTCATCGGAAGAATCAACGACAGGTGGTGGGCGGCAGGGGGGCTAACTTGACGTTCTTTATTTCTTATTTGACGAATTTTCCGCACTAAGAACTGTCCTCTTCTTTCTAGATTGCAGTTTATCAGTCAAAACGCTTTGTTGTGGGTGACGGAAGTTCTTGACACACGATGTTGTGGTTTTGTCGCCAGAATTATCGACATGTTTGGATCTATAGGCGTCGTCACATGGGGTGTGAAAAACATCTGAAGGCAACTTACAAACTGTTTTAGGGCCATTTTAGAAGTTGCTGAGCTAAAGGTGAAGAGACAAGTTTTATGGATGATCAACTTCTTTATTTTCACAATGGCCGTTTCCAAGCTGTTTAAGAATCCATACCGAAACGTCGCCATTGTGAAAATAAAGAAGTTGATCATCCAAAAACATGCGACTTACAGAACTGATATCAAAGGGATAAATCCCACACGTTTTGAATGATGACTGTAGATTTGATTTAGTAAATGCCAAAATGTGCGCTTAACATGCCAGTTCACCAAAGAATTGTTTTGCATCAGTGATTGAGTGAGTTGAGTTTTAGGTCGCACTCAGCAATATTCCAGCTATATGTCGGTGGTCTGCAAATAATCTAGTCTGGACCAGACAATCCAGTGATCAACAGCATGAGCATCCATCTGGGTATTTGGTGACCGATGGCACGTGTCAACCAAGTCAGCGAGCTTGACCACCTTATCCCGTTAGTCGCCTCTTAAGACAAACATAGTCGCCTTTTATGACAAGCATGGGTTGCTGAAGGTCTGTTTTACCCCGGGACCTTCACTGGTTGTTTTGCAATAGCAACGGTGGAATTGTTCCGCATGAATGTAAATCTTCGGAAACAATCCAAAACAGCCAACGTCCATCGGCTGTAAAATATGTGACGTGTGCGCCGGTAAAACAAACAATATAATGTCGTGCTGACGGGGCCCAGGTTATCAGTGATAATTACACATGAGGTGTCTGTGCATCAAAGAGAATAAGCAAGGGACGATCAACAGACGCTGTGACGGAATTCTTCAGGAAATGGTGTTCAAGGTAATGATTTATATTTCGGAAATATTTCGGAATTCAACCATCCAGAATCAGAAACGGTTCCCGATGCCCTTAGTGTCAGCCCTGTCATGTTTTCTTCGCGCTTTCCTTTCCACTCGAATACTAAATATGGCGGTATTATGGCGTCTGAATCACTACCGCGCCCTATGACCGTATTAGTGCTAAATTTTGGACAGGTGACAACAGATGGGGTGGCTTGACTTGACGATACAACAGACGGAGGAGTGTGATTTCCACAATTCTCTTCTCATCAACGCTGTATATCCGACGTGGGTTATCGTTCAAGTTGTACTTGTCAAGAAGCCGTCCAAGTTCTTGGAAGTGGTGCCGGACCGTTTCCTCTGTCGTACCCCTCGCACACTTTAACTCAAGTGATCTCGGTTTTTTAACATTTAAACCACGCCAACACGACATTAAGTTATAAAACCATTACATAGGCAGTGATTTGTGGTTTGGGGATTTCTTCCCCAGATAAACTGTTCAGTCAGTAGCACGGTCGACAACTCCTGAACGTGTATATTCAAAGCCCACGTCGGCCATTGCAATTCCTTGAATATGGACAACAAGATTTCTCTACTCTTTGATTGACAACAAAGGTTCAGGACTAGACTTCGAGCACTCCATCCCAAGATTCCTACTAACACGGCCACGGAGAGGAGCAAACATAAGCAAATAGTTTTTAGCAGCTTTCCTGACGGACATCCCATTCAATAACAGCTTCACATGCATAGTCCAAGGCCTCAGATGAATATTGCCCGCTTCCAGTAGACTGGCCATTCGTCAAAAGCAAAATAATAAATCTGCTATTAATCTCTGTTCAGAAAAAAACAAAACAATTTGATTTTTTTCGAAAAACACGTTAAGACATGACCCGTCCAATCTCTATAGCTTTTTTCCCCGACGGCGCTGTCACGTGATGTATCATGTGACAAAATGATGACATGACGTAAACAAGCAGACGACGAGTTACTGTGTATTTATAAAGCTGTTGTATATCTAGAAGTAGCATATCTTTGCAAGTATCTTTTTTTAAATTAGTAATTCCAGTCGTTTCATATCTATTGATATTTACCCTGTGCAACTTGGCAAGAAGCATTTTCGTAGTCCGAGCGATAGAAGGCAGACTATCGACTGAATGTATCCGCCTGATGTCGCGAAATATCGTAGCGTGTCGCGAGAACACGTATAAAAAATGGCTGACGGAAAACCGAAGTTGAACGAAAACAGATGACGGTACGACGCACGCGTATATGTATTAACATATATCAATTTATATTTTGAATAGTCCTTGTAAACTAGTTTTGACATTTGTTATGTTGTGATTGGTACTTTTAGCATGTTATTAGTAAGTGTTATCAAATTTTCCCATCCCTCTGCGCCACCTCTGTTACCTTCTGATACCATTCGACCAAACACAATACTTGAAGCCATACCAACAAATGAGCAAGTTGGGGAAAATTAAACAGACTTCATTTCGAGAGACGCCTACAAAGCAGGACTTTTCAAAGAGAAAAATGCAAAAAATGAAATTTCTCAAATCAGCCCAAATCATCCTCATGCATTATGTACAAGAGGAAATTGAAAATCGTGAAGAAGTGAATTTAATACAATGCTAGGACTCGCCACTTGAGCTGCAAGATGCCCAGAGATTGTATCCTTACTATTGATCCATCAAGATGGAATGTTTCAACATTCTCTTCCTCGAGGCCATATGATTTTCCTCAGCGGTTATGCATCCTGACAGGTCAATCGTCATACGGTGTTTGGAGAATCCCCACAGGCGGAGTTATCCCCCTTCACGATCTCTCGTATGAGAAGTCTTGTTTGAAGGGATTGGGGCGATTTGGATATGGAAACACAATCAGGTGCATATATATTGTTCAACCTTTCGACCTTTGAAACATGACAGCTTCATAAAGAATATCTGGGGAGTACATAGAACCTGATACACAAATTGATCGAACGAAGTTTGAGTGCATTAGTGAAATTGATGTTTTATGGTCCGAAGCAGAAAAAAGGCGGCTATGACGTCTTTTGACACAGACACAAGATCGTGCCTGTTGCTTATCTTTCTAGCTTATGATGAAGCTATGATCAACGTCGAAGTTGAGAACTGTGGGTCCAGAAAATCACATCTCAGTTCCATGTGTTGGTCTAGGTTTCGGCAGGTCTCCAAACTTGAATTATGTTATGGTTGTTTCCGTCGATTGGTGAACGGCCACGTCCTCGTGGATGATGTAGCTGTAATGATATGGATCTTATAACGTCAAAAGTTTGGGCGCTCTTACGCTTGGCTCCAATACTTTTAAATATTTGCTCTTATTTAATTGTGATATTGAGCTGTTAATCAAGCCGACAGTAAACGTGTCTAGCACATCTGGGTATTCAGCAAGCAACATAGATGATATCCATTGAATATCTATGCTGCTTGCTGGACAATGTGTGTGGAGTACTTCTGGTGATGCAACAGTCGCTGTTTTTTTTTTCCAGGGAACGTCTAAACAGGATTTCCTTTAACATCGTGCGTCATGTTTGATGCTACAGAACTGCATATCGGATGACACTCCTGGGGTCTATGACAGCAAAGATGACACGACAGACCTGAAACACATGTCAGGATTGTTATTTGTGATAGGACTTCGATGTCTGACCGGACAGATGTATAGTAGGACTTAGATCTTCGACAGGGTACAGACCCATATGGTAGAGTGCAGA
Source organism: Haliotis asinina (assembly GCF_037392515.1). Classification (NCBI taxonomy): domain Eukaryota; kingdom Metazoa; phylum Mollusca; class Gastropoda; order Lepetellida; family Haliotidae; genus Haliotis; species Haliotis asinina. Next base: position 46,069,201 of record NC_090288.1, on the reverse strand, counting down.
CCCACTGTTGGATTCAGATACATGTCTCAGAACTTAGAATGGGTAGGGATCACGTCATATGTTCTGAATGTTTCAGAAATGAAAAAAATAATGCTGGCGGTATCATCGTCAGCCTCATGAGGTTTTTGTTGCCCATCTAACAGTTTTAAAAGGACAAATCTGGGAGACAGAAACCACGATCAGCGTATCCTGACACTTTTAAGAGGAGTAATTCTACCTGTTGTGAAATTGACCAGTTTGATCCTGGAAGATGAATTGTAAATGTTATATTAATGACACCATGAACAATCTTGGACGTATCACGTCCGCATTCTGCATTACGATATCAGTGCTACGACGCCCATAAGCCAATGTTGAAGTGTCTGAGTTGCTACCAACAGAACTAACATGTGCTTGAGTGTGTGACGGGGTCTTGGTCACCTGTACTGGTAACAAAGCACACTAATGTTAAACTGTTTAGGTTACGATTAACTCTGGTGGAAAAATCCTGTCATATCACATGTAACAGTGATTCTAGAATGAAGCAGTTTGTGTGAGGGCCGGAGTACCTGGCATGTACTGAAGTGTCCGCTCTCACCTATGGGTATGTGAAAGGGCCGACGGACCGGCAGACGGATTAACGGATGAGTGGGTTTGTTATTACTGCCGCATTTCACTTTGTTTCCTGTTTATCATTTATACTCTTGATGTTCATCATTTGCAATGTCACCATGCTTTTCACCAGTTGTCCATGTCATAGGACTCTACGTCAGGTTTCTGTGGGTACCGTATTTTTATCCGTTTGAAGATTAAACATAGTACTGAACGATGAAGGGTATAGGGTGATCAGGTACACTGACTTGACTGATCCTTGTCCTCGTATTATCTCTGGATCTGGTTATTTGACGCTTACCAATCCAAATATTTGAGTATCAGTAACAAGTGAAATGTAGACTATTTGCACTCCTGTTGTGAAAGCAATGTTATAAGTTGTTTACTGGTCACGAGGGGAACATGGGTTGATGTACCCTTAATATCGATTAAAAAACATCGAAGGTATATTAACCCATGAGGCCCGAGGGACCGGTGAACGACCTATTTATCTTATTGAACTCTTCAGTGTTAACACTGAACTGTTTGTAGCATGGGTATCGGATCGTACACTTCAGGCAGCCTACGTGAATCAAACGATTCGAATCTTGTCAATATTTTAATGATAGTTTGATATACAACATTTTTTATTTTAAAGAAAAATATTCTGCAAAAAACTGATATGGTGTTCTGATTATGATCGGCGTTTCATTGAGTATGTTATGTTTGTTAGTTTGTTTGTTAGTCTGCAGTTCATCGGTCCGCTTTTGAGCCAAACGGACTATACCCATGTTTGCCATGAAAGCCACTATGCTTGGCGCAAGAAACGACTAACGGGATCGGGTGGTCAGGCTCGCTGACTTGGTTGACACATGTCATCGGTTCCCATTTGCGCAGATCGATGCTCATGCCGTTGATCACTGTATTGTCTGGCCCAGACTCGAATATTTGCAGACCACCGCCATGTACCTAGAATATAGTTCAGTGCGATGTAAAACTAAACTCACTCACGTTCCACAACATTTTGGAAAATAAACCAAGAAGCTGTTAACCATACGATTTCTCTTGTTTTACTACAGCAACTTCTAAAGTGCCCTCGACGAATTTCACTGATAATGTAATAAACTCTCTTACGACACGCAGAGTCGCCTTTTATGGCAAACATGGGTTGTTGAAGGCCTATTCTACCCCGGACCTTCACGGGTCACATGCCATTGGAGGCTATTGCAAGAGATGCTGGTTGTCATCCATCTACCATCAGCCGATTGGCCAGAAAACATCAAGAAACTATAGCTAATGACGTTCAGGTCGACCAGGGGAGGGACAATACAGCACTTCTCAAAATCACAGGACTCAATCCGTTCACATCAAGCTTCCTGCTAAACACCTCTTCCACATTATCATTTATCCAACAAAGTGACCCGAAACCGGACATCGGTCCCTTGTTGAGCCTGGCGACACGTCAGGGATCCTTTGTTATTCCCAGAGCAGAATGCAGCACGACCAGCTTGTTGTCAAGATCAACTTCACTGGAATTTGACGTAATGGCGTACTTGACTGGTCGGGTGAAACTCGATGTTCACCACTTAGTTGTATTCATCACTTATGCTCGAGCTCAGCCATTCCATTTGAGCAAGTACCGTTTGGTGGAGGTTTGTTGATAGTTGTGGGTGTAACTTACCCATGACTGTATAGTTTACCTTGTGACGATGAGACAAAGTATGAAAGGACACGTCTACATCATTGAGATTGGTATCCTAGATTGAAGATTATCCAGGATAAATACACAAAATATATATTTGTGTATGTATACAAATAATAACCTTTCTTACACCACAGTTTCGGGTTTGACTAAAACAATACTTGCATGAAACTGATGGAAAAGATTAGCCCTCTCCAGCCACATTCAAAAGAGTTTAAATAGCTGAAGATATATCCTCACGGCCAGCATTACTTCTCAACATGAGCACGTGCAGTATGTGTGTGTATGTGTATGTGTGTGCGTGCTTGCGTGCTTGCGTGCGTGTGTGTATGGTGTGGTATAAAGCATTGTAATTAAAGCGTTCGCTTCCCGGGTTCGATTCCCGCACGAGTACATTGTGTGAAGGCCATTTCTGGCGTCTCCCAACGTGATATTGCTGGTAATATTGCTACAACGATGCAAAACGTAACTCGCTCGCCCGCTGGACATGTGGAAGCGGCACGGAGGTGGTTGTATGGTTAAAGATTCGTACATGTCCGACTCGGACATGTACAAAACTCTCTGTGATTTCGAAACGTTAACAGTATATATTGCCCCATAACATACTGTAAAAAATTCACACTCAAGAGTATTTTCTTTTCGGAAATCAAATACGTCAACATTTTTCTACATCTTCTCCTACCGATCCTAAGAGAGAATGCGTTTAAGCCTCATTTTAGACCAAGATAAACAAGCTTTAAGTGAACATACACAAAAGATTGCGACTCTGTGCATGCAACAAGGGAATTGGACTGCATTACAATGATTGCATTTTAGGGTCTGATTTGTTTCCTCTTCTGCTGATGTTTCAGCAGAGCATACGCCTATAATTGTCAATTTACACGGAGCTGGTTATCGTGTATTCAACCAGTGGACATGTAATCTCTTACATGTGAAAGTTTACGGTCTGTCTGTCGTCAGACTGTCATTCATGACAGCACTCAATCGATTTCTTTCCCAACGCGTCATGTTAAAGGTGCGTTCTCACGTTGCGACTTGTTGCATACGACTTGTAGGAACAGCAAGGATCGTAACGACTTTGTTATGTGTGTACTGTTTATGTCGCATGCGGCTCCAATCTCGTGAGATTCCCACGTATGACTCGGCAACATGGATTCATCAAGTGAGCGAGTGAGATTAGATTTACGACGCACATAGCAATATTCCAGCTACATGGCGGCGGTCTGAAAATCATTGAGTCTAGACCACACAATCCAGTGATCACCAGCGTGAGCATCGATCTGTTCAAATGGGATAAGATGACATGTGTCAACAAAATCAGCGAGCGCGAAAAGTCGATCCCATTAGTCGCCTCTAACAACAATCATGAGTTTCTGAAGATCAGTTCTAACCCGGATCTTAATGTCAGTCAATATATCGTATCTACTATAAAATATATTGTCCCACTTGGAACAGGTGGCATGTTGTACATTTCATAAACATTCTTTTCACGAATAAATAAACTGTAAACCGCTGATATGTGGTTTCATATCTGGTGTGGTCGATTGTTGCTGTCGTGTCTCCGTCATGATGTCATCATAAACAAAGGGAAAGTACGCTTAGGTTGACATATAAGCGATTTGATTGGTCGAGAGCCTGTGACGTGTAACAGTAATTCGACATCCTGTCTAACAAGTCGGCTGCGATTTGTATGCGATTTCAAATCGATAATATTTGGGAGTTTCTCACGATCGAAGTGTGTTTCATGCAACAAGTGGCTTCAAGTGGCACCGTTGGAGCGCTCCTCTACAACTCGGCTGCGTCTAGTTGTATGCTATTTCAAATCGATACGAATAAGGTGTTCACAAGTTGCATGCTTCAAGTTGCTCCTACAAGTTGCACAGTGAGAACGCACCTCAACCTTCTCCAGTGTTGAAAGATCGGGACAGAAACACCAATGCCTTTGTTGTCCGCAGTCGTAATGTCAGTTGATGAAATATTGAAATCCTAACGGCTCCATTCCGCACTATGCATGACCTCTTCTCGTTAGCAGGTACTATTGATCAGCTGGCTTAAATATACACTGCTCTAACGTATGTACGGAGTTCTATCCCAAATATCGTTTTTGTCAATCATACTCCCATCGTCCACGACAGGGCTAATCAGAAAAGATTCACAAATAAAGAGGATGTGTAAGTGATTCTATCATTGTACAATCCTTTTTCCTTAATAAAATGCCCTCGAATCAATAAATCCAAAGGCTTAACGTTCCAAAAACGTGAAATACAATTTGAAATAGACACGTGTCGATTTCATTCATCAGTTACATGTCGATTTCAATCCTATTTCACGATCTCCAGCTGATGTGCGTAAAGCTTCAGTTGTATAGGACTACACACAGAGCGACATTCGCAATCAATTTCATTGACCTATTTACGTTAATACTGTAAATCATCCCACGGAATATCAAGCTACATTTGGGGCTTGACTGTGTGGTTCACTATCGTGCCGAGGGCTGTTCGTGTTTATACACACTGCCCGTGTTTCGAAACGAAACTCGCACTTCGACATTGGTAACTCCCCGTAGAACCTACACAGCTATATCAACGCTGCATATTTAGATTGAGAGAACCTCAATCATTTAACTCACTCATTCACTCTATTTAATTTGATAGCCAGCAAGGGTAACTTCTAATTAATTTACACCGAAATACATTCCGCGCTGGATCAATAATCTAGCTGTACATGCGTTGCTTTTATCTGCTCGCCCTGGCCCAGTGTTGATGGATGACTCGAAATTTATAACAATTTCTCAAACGAAACAAACAAACCCGTTTACGTGAAGAGATCATTAAATGTAAAAACAAAAATGATTGCATCACGTTAAAAATGATTTCATTACCACTTTACAGCACCAGTGTAATCAACCGAGAAGAATATTACAGTTCAGTTATCAAGGAAAAAAAACATAATTTGGAAATAGAAATCTTTCTGTCAGTTACTGATCGCAGTCAGGACGATGAATTGTTGCATCAAACCATTGCAGGAAATGCACAGGTCAGTCACAATTCCTGGTTCTGTAGAGGACACCAGGTAGCCAAGTAGGTTTGTTTGTTTGATGTTTAAGGCCGCACTCAGCAATATTCCAGTTATATGGTGACGGTCTGTAAATAATAGAGTCTGTACCAGACAATACAGTGAGCATTGATGTCCGCATATTGGGATGCGATGACGTGTTAGCCAATTCTGCGAGCCTGACCACTAGATCCAGGTAGTCGAGTCCGGACCACACAATCGAGAGATTAATAGCATGAGCATCGATCTACGATAACGGGATACGATGACGCGTTAACCAAGTCAGCGAGTCTGATGACCCAATCGCGTTACTCGCCTCTTACGACATGCATGTGTTGCTCAAGATCAGTTCTAACTCAGATCTTCACAGATGCCAAGTAGGTAAAGCGTTCAATATCCCCGCAGCAGATGGGTTCGAATCCTTGCACGGTAGAATAGTTTGGTTTGTCCCTGACGTGACACTGCTATCATTCTGTAGCTGCTCAGGTTCTCTAGTTGGTGCATCCTAGATGTCAAAACTGAGCCCATCATCTCCATTTCCTTGGATGGGATTAAACGTATGTGTCCATATAACGTTTCTGCGTATCGTGTGCTGTGTAGACTATATTTGTACCGAAGTGTCGCATATCTATTTCACTCTCAATAAAGTGGTCATTTAAACGTGAACTGGAGATCAACAGTAATGATTAGCATTCGTGATAGCGTCACATGGTCATGATATCGAGTTCCACACGTCTATTACTTGATATGTTATTAGTTTGTGATGTACTGGTGGCATGGCCCCTGTGTTAGTGGGTTAATAAACAAGAGCTGGCACACAGCCAAACACAATGTTGTTAGGGTCTGCGTGTGTTTGTTTAGATACAGGCAATTGTATCACACCAGTTTGTATATCCATCACTGCGTGCTCGGGTCATGTCTTGTCTATCACTACACAGTCATGTTGTGTCTATCACTACACAGTCATGTCATGTCTATAACTGCATGGCCATGTCTATCATTGAATGGTCATGTCCTCTCAGGCACTGCATGGTCATGCCACGTCTATAACTGTATGGTCACACCATGTCTATCACTACATGGTCATGTCTATCACTACATGGTCATGTTATGTATAATACTGTATGGTCATGTTATGTCTATCACTACATGGTCATGTTATGTCTAATACTGCATGGTCATGTCAACTACGTCACTGCTTGACATGCCATGTCTATCAATGCATAGTCACGTAGTGTCTGTGACGACATGATCATGTTATGTCTATCACTACATGCTCATACCTTGTCTATCACTACTTGCTCGTGCCATGCCTATCACTGTATGGCCATGAAATATCTATCACTACATAGTCATGTCTATCACTGCATAGTGACGTAGTGTCTGTGACGGCATGGTCATGTCATGTCTATCACTACATGGTCATCTTATGTCTATCACTACTTGCTCGTGCCATGTCTATCACTGTATGGCGACGAAATGTCTATCACTACATAGTCATGTCTGTCACTGCGTAGTGACGTAGTGTCTGTGACGGCATGGTCATGTTATGTCTATCACTACATGGTCATGTAATGTCCGCCACTACATGGTCATACCATGTCTATCACTACATGGTCATGTCATGTCTATCACTACATGCTCATGCTATGTCTATCATTACATGGTCATGTCATGTCTATCATTACATGGTCATGTCATGTCTATCACTGCATGGTCATGTTATGTCTGTCACTACATGGTCATACCTTGTCTATCACTACATGGCCATGTTATGTCTATCACTGTATGGTCACGAAATGTCTATCACTACATGGTCATGTAGTGTGTATGACTGCATGGTCATGTTATGTCTAATACTGCATGGTCATGTCAACTACGTCACTGCGCATGCATGCCATGTCTATTGCTACATGGTCATATCATGTCTATGACTGCACAGCCATATCTATCACTACAGGGTCATGTCATTTCTATCCCTTCCTTGCCTTTTCACGTCTAATACTGCACTGCCATGTCTATCATTGTATGATCATGTCATCTGCAACACTGCATGGTCACTGCAATTTGATGTCTATCACTGCAAGATCAGGTCATGTCTATCACTGCACAGTCATGTCTATCAATGCATTGTCATGTCTATCACTGCATGTCCATGTCAATCACTGTATAGTCATGTCATGTCTATCACAGCATCTTCCTTACATCATCACGTCATGTCACCTCCAACACACATGACTATTTCAGCTCCATCACTGCACGCTCATGTCATGTCTATGCCCTTGTGATCTGGTCATCATGTATTGATGACGCGTTTATTATAAGGGTTAGTCATAAGGACTATGGTATGTGTAATACGCCGAGAGTAAAAGTATTCTGTAAAAGTATGCTGAATGTAAAGCAGAAGTAAAATATTCTGCAAAAATATGCTTAATGTAAAGCAAAAGAAAAATGTTCTGCAAAAGTATGCTGAATGTAAAGCAAAGGGAAATAAATTCTGCAAAAGTATGCTGAATGTAAAGCAAAGGGAAATAAATTCTGCAAAAGTATGCTGAATGTAAAGCAAAGGGAAATATATTCTGCAAAAGTATGCTGAATGTAAAGCAAAAGTAAAAATATTCCGCAAAAGTATGCTGAAAGTGAAGTAAGATAACAGCAGACTGTAAAGTCGGCATCCTTCGACATTTGCTTTCTCTTTCCAAAAGAGCTGTGTCATGTCGTGTGAATGCATAATTCAGCAGTGTATCTTAATGAATTGTGTTCAGCTATGCACGAAAGGACGTATCCATGACATACATTCATAAGGTCCGAATCACACGCTGGTTGAGTACGAAAGGTCTTCACTATACTGAACATGACATTCGTGTTTGACATTCGCATGGCCAGTACAAATCTACCAAATAAAACAATGATGCCTTTGATGTGGATATTATTTTCGTTTGTATTTCTGTGATCATTTATATATAGAACTAGATTGAGGGGTGGGGAATGAGGGGGTGAGGGATGAAGAGTTGGAACCAATAGATAGTTGCACCACTTGATAACACAAAGATTAAACTAAGTAGCATAAAACCCCAACGGTCACTTTTTTATCAAAGAAAGCCACAACGTAGTAAAATTAGGCTTATTATTGTATTTTTTCAACATCAATAAGACTGATAAACAATTCGTGTGAACATTTATTCTTCAACACAAATATAGTGCCAAAATCATCAGGTGCTTTGGTCCTTGTTTGCTGTTGTTTAACACAATATTTACTTGTATCCTATGTCAAGTATATATTTCAATAGCACGACATAACTAATCAACCTTATTAAATGCTGGGTCGCTTATTAACCGTCTAACATTCAGATCAAAGAAAACGATAACAAAATACAAAGAAACCCCATAATCTGGAAACCCCGTTAACCAGAAACTCTTTCATCGTTAATATTTACACATTCAGTCATCGACACAAGTACATTCATTCTATGTGGATAACAGCTTAAACAACTTAAATCGTATTTTCGAGTTGTCTGGTATTACTGTCTGTTAAACAGGCCTAGGGTCTAGGTTTTCGAAGTTCTATAGGCGCTACGACAGACGTAAGGTAATGTTAATGTATGGCACTTACGACTATCTTAAGGCCAAGAAAGCTTCGAAAAATCTAGGCCCAGATCCGTACAGTCCAGTTGTCTCTGCATTCTCGACCGGTGGGTTATCTTCAATATTTGTTAAGGACAAATAGATCTTTAACAGAGAAAGCGGATGAAAAAGACTGCGAAACGAGGTATTAAGATTATTACAATTGATTTGCCCTGCTTAGGGAGATTGCACATAAATGTTGGTCTTAAGCATCTTGTATCGATTTGCGCTTGTTACAAATTACCACATGGTTATAACATTAAACCAGAGTTAGAATCGCATCTTTGCTCGAGTACCTCACACACATTCACATAGAGAGGTTATGGTAACGTAGCATTTCATAAACGGCATCACGCTGCGGAGACGTTACGACATTGCAACGGTGAAGTAATATTGACGCTTGCTGTATGAAGATTATGAGATCCTCGTAAAGCATAATAGCATCTGGAAAATCAATATGTGTGGAAAAGAAAACGTTTGTTATTGGTGTGGTTCACGATATTGAGTTTTTGAAACAGATTTGCCTATGAGAGGAGAATTTACCAGATATGATGACAACACTCAGCATGGTCTTCATGCGTCCATACGGTTTGATTACAATGGCAGCGTATCTTTTAACGCCGCTTTGAATATTATTTCAGTTGTATCATGCCGTTTAGACTGAAACTGCAACGGTACGACAGCTCAGTGGTTAAAGCGTTTGCTCGTCACGCTGAACACCCGGGTTCGATTCTCCGCATGGGCACAATATGCGAAGCCAATTTCTGGTGTCCCCCGGTTGGATATTGTTGTAATATTGATCAAGGAAAGACTCACTCACTCGCTCGCCATGATATGGCTGAATAGCGGCGTAAAACAACATTCACTCACTCGCTCATTCACGTACTCCCTCACCCACCCACCTACATACTCACTCTCTCGTAATAATTACGAGCATACGGAGGCACTGTCGTTTTAGGCGCTTATATTTGTTGTGTAGTGTCGCGTGCCCATTATTGATGCTATCCCTTGTTTGCCTTAAGAATGATTTAAGGATGGCAACGCCATACCCGTCATCGAACTAAAATCGGTAAACGTTTAAAACTAACGTAACTTCGACATTTCCTCCCATATTAAACAGACTCGTCGAGAATACTGCTTAACCGACGGTAAACCTAAAACACTCACTTAACCCATGTTCTCTTACATGCCAGACGTCGCTATTATATTGCTGAATGTGGCGTAAAACTAAACTCACTCGCTTCGTCGCTATTCTTCTTAGTGTACCTGATTGGCTTCCTACATCCACTAGAACCGTGAACATTCGCGTTAGAATTGGTCTTCAGCAAGCCGTTCTTGTCGTAAGACTCGACTAATGGAGTCAGGTGGTTAGGCTTGATTGGTTTGGTTGACACACGTCATCGTATCCCAACTGATAGATTGATGATCATGAGGTTGATCACCAAATTGTCTGGTCCAGACTAGATTATGTACAGGCCAGCCATATACCTAGACTGTTTCTGAGTCCGGCTTTAAACAACATTCAAACAAGCAAAAATAAATTACATTGCGGTCAAGAATGGTTGATTAGCGAGCATTAAGAGCATGAAGAGTCAATTCAAGATTTAATCACGTCACCTATCGCAACAAATGCCAGATTCTGTCACTCTTGAATCCATGACAAACGAAGCGAAAGTTTACTTAATGGCACGATTACCGTTGATTACCTGCATTCATATCTTCAACGTCCATTCCAAGGACTTAAATTGACTTACACGGTGAAAGGTGACTGGTTTTAAACTATTTGATCAAGAGGGCACAGATACCAAATTCTGTCCTCAATAATGAAGTCAGAATTGGACATCTATTATGGATGCTTAAAGCCGGTGAAGAGTAACAGGTTTCATCGATAATTCAATAAAATTCTAATAGGAGTCAAGTCGGAATTGGTCAAACGTTAACATCGCCAATGTTGGAACTATGTAAATAAAATATTCCTGGTCCATATTCCTTGAAGTTCCAGAACGGTAAAACAAATACGTTTCTATTAATGCTGAGGAAGTTGGGTGAAATTATATATGTATTGGCATCCTTGGTCCAGCCGGATATACTGCTGGTTGTAATTGAATAAGTTTAGCTTCTCGAAAAGCGTTTCTGTCTGACAATAAATGGAAGTGCAGTTGTAAATGGTTAGATTTGATTACAGAGCATTTCTTCACTGTTGAGACCAGGAACAGGCAAATTAAACCCACATGGGGTTTATACTGTCTGGAAAAGTGGCCGAAATGCCTGCGAAGGGTTAACTGAAATATTTCCCCATCTGTTTGAGGTTTTGCGTATATAATTTAGGAAATTGGGTTGTACTGTGTCTGTTCTCGTCATCGGTCTTGTTGATGAAAGGGCACGTCTCAACGTCACATGATGCAATAGTTACACAGCACACGAAAGGCCAGGGGGTGTTTGGTGGGGTCGGGGGGTCGGAACTATTTTCATAAACTGTGTAAGGTTTATAGTGACAGTTCATAATACGTAACAATCTGTCCATTACGTCAACGGTATCGCACTGGACGTATGTGTCCCGAATACCGTACATATTCAGTACATTTGCAGTATCATATTGGGCGTAACTGGCCAAAATTAGCCAATGTATTTGTTACGGTTAAGAATTTACCGTGACAAACAATGTAAGAAATCCCCTGTGAACCAGCAAAACAGAACAAAGACAAGTCGTATACGTTCAAATATTGTATTATAATGCAACGAGAGCAAGGTATACAAAGTCACAAGTCAATTTCAATGCTGATAACAAATTCAATACAAGTGAGACAAAATCTAAGGCAATGGATCACAAAATATATAGTATCTATTAGCAAACTCACCAAAGGTTTAGCGCGAGAGAGAATCAACTATGCAGAATGTAAACACAGCGATCGGTCTGACAGCGGATGATGTAGATAAGGAAATCGTCAACACTGTAGAATGCCCTCGAATAAGTCTCCCGCAAGTAAACACATAGAAAACTAGGAGCAGATAAATTCCGGAAAGCCAGAATCCTAAAAGTGTTGACCATCTATTAAAACGAAATGTGACCCATCATAATTATTATTCAAAACACTAAATGTTGTGACCAAATAATAATTATTACTGACTTAACAACAACAACAAAAAAACACACACTCGTAACAATTTGTTTAGTGGACCTTCGGTATCACGCTGGGAGTCATTGGCCTCAATACCTGTAACGGATTCCGTTAAGTACATTTACATTTGCGGTATCACAGTAAATGTAATCGGCCTAAGGACACAACGTATTCTGTGCAGTAGATATTTGCGGCATCACATTTACCGTAACTGACATCAAAGCTATTCACAAGCATGTATATCAGGTTTGGGACTTTTCATGAATAGAGACATCAATGACATGCATATACAGAGTATCACGCAACTGACAAAGCATACATTTTTATGTTTCCTTTAACAATGTGTATATATGTTCAAATGAAATCCTTGTACTCTTTGGTAGACGACATTTTAAATCATGGAACTCATGCTCATTTCATTCCACTGGGATAGATGCGGGGTTATTGAGTCAGTGTAGTTGTACGCTTCTCTCCCCAGTATTACAACAACATCTGGAACACCAGAAATTGTCACATTTTGGAATCAGCTCTGGGCGTTCGGTATGACGAGCAGACGCTTTTACCTCTCGGTGAAGCCACCGATCTTGTAATAGTTGTGGAAGCGTATTCTTGATTAATATTCCACAAAGCTCAAAGAAGAACAAATATCTGCAATCAGTAGTGTATTACTATTAATTGTGTATTAATATACATGTTCTCATGTAAATTATATATATTTCACTTCGTTCCTAATAACTTTTTATCAATCTTCTCGGTGTGGATTATTGTTTAAGACTTGCTAACCTGCTCTTGTCGTAACGCGATTAGAGAAATCAGATGGTCAGCCTCATGCTTGCTCCTGTCGTCATACGATGACAGTGTAGATCAATGCTTATGGTATCAACTATTGCTTTATATTTACAGATTGCTTTTTGCGGCGTTAAACGCAGCTGCAGAAAACCAATAAAACCACTCAAAGTTTCAGTCTCTCTAATGACGAAATTGACCACAAATGAAAACATGTGACCACTTTTGAAGACACATACTCCCCCTTCTTGCAGAAACTCAACAACATCTTGGACAATCCGGCCATCCGCTCTCAGTGATCGTTGGTAATGGAGAGAAGCGTCAACATGGACAGGTGGTCAGACTAAATGATATGGTTGACTGGATGACCGGACGTCGTGGGTTGTTGCTCCGAACATTGAAGACCGGATTGTCTGGTTCAGATGCCATTATTTACAGACCGTCATCTGACTGTCGTCCATGGCGGCTTTACACCAAAACGAAAAATGACCATAGATTATTATTATTGTCCGTGACATATACTGAGAGAAAAAAATGAGGGGTCACATGAAAGTACAAGTGTTCCTTCACATATTTTCAAGGAATCTTCACCACCATTGTATCGCATAGTATGTGAAGAAACCCGCAAAACAATAAGGGAACACTTGTGCTTTCATGTGACCCCTTATTTCTTTCCCGCAGTGTATTACACTGTACCTCCATACGCAATAGAAACCAGATCGATCAATAGAAGTGGTCTAACAGACTTATAGAACTAGCAAAACATACATGTATGTGCCCCTCACCTCATAACTCATCTGACAAACGACATCGCGAATTCCACGTGGATTTCTTTTGTAATCCAAGCTGACTCCACGCTTCGATTGATGCTATTGTCAAAATGCAGGAACAAACAGATATGCTATGCTTATTTAATATTGACTCCATCTCGCACGGAGAACAGACACAATGTCATTTTATGCGTTGCTTGTTGTTTTAAAAAAGATTGCCAAGACTTCGTTTGGGCGATTTTCGTCTATGTTCCAAATTACCTGTTCGAAGCGGGCCAAAAATAGTTGAAAGCTGAAAAAATAACATGTTGCAAATTATATATAATCTAAAATCCGAGTGACACCTTTCTTAAGCTACTTATCCAAAGCTTCAGACTGTTACATGTTCCGGGTCGAGATAAAAACGTTACACAGAACCTTCATGTACTTGTCTGTGATGATGAAGTGAGTTAGTTGAACTTTACGCCACACTCAGCAATATTCAAGCAATATGGCGGCGGTCTGTACATAATCGAATCGGGACCAGACAGTCCAGTGATCGACAACATGAGCATCGATCAACATGAGGAACCGATGACACATGTCAACCACATCAGCCTCTCATGGCAAGCATGGGTTGCTGAAGGCCCGTTCTACTCCGGACCTTCACAGGTCCTGTAGCGATGGAGGAACAGAGTAATGAAATGTCCCACCCAAGCGGGAGGTTCGTCGTTTCGGGTCAGCGTGAAAGCTTTAGTTGGGCGCGCCAGAACCCTGTGCATGTGGGTTCGAATCCAGAATCGACCCATTTACGTGTCCAGGTTTGTCCTTGTTCATGAAATGCCTGGAAGTGATAAACGAATGGGATTAGCATAAATTACGGTTTTCTATTTTTGTTCCATTTCTGTTTAAAGCGAGGTTAAACCGAACCCTTTCTCACAACATGAGTGATGATGTCTTGATGTTTTCATTCCCTAAGTGTCAAGTTCATGGATATTCAACGATTACGATAAACAGCATTTGTAAACCGTTATAATTTTTTTTTAAATTTTACCATTTTTACACCCTCGCATTAAGATCAATATATATTTTTTATTACGATAACAGTAAACAGCTATACTGTCATATTGATCGCCATACCATTGTCATGCCTCATGCATTGTCATCAGGAAATATAGACACAATAACTGTACATGACAATAGAATATGCGCGCAACACATGTCTCTGTTATTTTATTATTGCAAAACCAAAACTACAGTGGAATTGAAAGCATCCACGCAACATTACAACATTAATTTGTGATATACCTACCTTAGTCATACGTAAACTACTGCATGTTGGCCGGTTCTACCACTCAGTTGATTACCTGTATTGTTGAGCGCATTGTCGACCGTTACGCAAACAGTTTTCATCATTCCATGTTCCCGCAACACGTCAGAGCTGTCTCCCAGGAGGTCAGCCACATGTCACGTGCCTATCTCCTTTTAAAACAGTAAACGAAAATTTCATCAAAATTTGTTCTAGCTGACGTCAGAGCTTTGGCTCCCTTCCAGATCGCTGATCAAGACTCATTCCGTGTGCTTGATTGCCGGACAACCAACAAACTCATTTGTAATTCTGTGGTCTCAGAGTAAATAATTCTTTCGTAATATACGAGACACATATGGATGCTCAAGAGAGAGTAAAATTTATTCATTGCGTTTATGTGCGCAAAACATGAATTGAATTATACAAAAAACATTGTGGACCACCTGTGCGATGGTGAAAACTGGTTCGCGAGGGACTTTGAAGTCAGCGTATCCCGGATGAGGGAATGCTATATGATGATCAAGTCTAACATCTGCTCTCAAAGGATTCGTATTTGGAAATGAATTGGTGATCACTGATGAATGCATTTAAACAGAGTTATACTTGCTTCTTGATACTTATTTGGGATCAGGTGGTACAGCACGAGACACAGACACAGGGCAAGTTCGTGAGTGCGGATCATTCTAAATCGACATGCTCCCCAATCTCATAGGTATTTGTCATATTAAACAATGAGCAGGAGTATACTCCTTCTTTGACCTTTGCTGATTGTGAGTAGTGTCATGGACAGTGGTCTTGATGATTTGGTTGACTGAGTGGCCAGGATTTGTGGGATGTTCCACTTAATATCGATTACTGGATTGAGTGGCCCAGACTGATGGTTTCACTGACTTTCGTTGAATGCGATTTTACACCATAATAAAAAAAGTGACAATTAGATAAATGTTTTTGTCCGAGAGATATTACTTCCTACCCTGTAGAAATAAAATATATGAACGAAAGATGTCAAATGGACCTATGCGGAAGATTCCAGTGTGACGTAAAACATGTGGAAGTAGGGCAATATATATTTACCCCTTACCTCATATCTCATCTTACAACGACCTTGAGAATTCCACGTGGATTTGATTGTAATCCAAAGAGACTCCATGTTTCCATTGATGTTGGCGCTAAAACACAGGACCATATAGACATGCATCGTTCATTTAACATCCAGCTCCAGCTTCCCAGTGGAACAGATATAACGTCATTTAATGCGTTGCTTGTTATTTTAAAAGCTTGCTTCACATGATTTCCACTGATATCCTGAATTAGATTTTCGTTTGGATCTTTTCCGTCCACGTTCCAATTTCATGATTGTACAAAAATGGGCCCAAATATGTTAAAGCCGAATATTGAACGTGCCAAAACTTATGTTGCATTTAATTTGAGAGTGATGGCGATCTTTAACAATTTTTGCAAACATCAGCCTGTTGTATGTTCCGGGTCGAGATCGACTCGTTACATAGAACTTTCATTTACTTGTCTGTGGTGATGTACGGATTCGTTATGGTACTGTATCAACGAATCGGAGGGCCGCCGTCATCTCACGTCAACGTCAACGTATCCTGTTATAAATCAACGTCACGACCACCATGTAAGTAGTTCATTTACAGCACACTTCGTATTCAAAGCCTGACATGTGACTGAGGGGGACCTTAATTGACTTGTGGATAGCGGCGGTAGAATAAAGGAAATTAACTTGTTTATCATTCTTACGACAGGTTCCTGTCTCACGTCTCAGCTAAAATGAAACTGACGTCAAATGTTATGGTGAAACTGACGTTAGCTTCTAAAGTTAAACTGACGTACAAAAGAAACCACATGCCTGCTGTTTTCTATATTATTTTCCAAAACGTTATCGTGAATACGTGTGTAACCTGCATTCAAACGTGAGTGTAAAATGCTTTTCCTTACCCATGAATCTAAAGGTTTCAGAACAAAAATTGTTTAGTTGTGTCGCACGTTTTCATGCAATGATGAGGGCGAGGGTGAGAGGCATGGTTGGTTCAAATGTTAGGCACCAAAATTCGCCTCGAAGAGCGACTGAGTGAAAAAAATACGGGATCACACGAAAACACATTATTTGTTTTCATTTTTTCACATGCTTTGTATCTTTGAAGCTTGGAAAGATAAGGAACTCTTGTCCTTTCACGTGATCCATTATCTCTTTTTCCTTCATGTGATCAGTATGTATTGAATACTGTTCAAAGCGGTGTTAAACTCAACTCACTCACTCACAACATGAGTGATGATCTCTACTTGTCTTCACCAATTATGTTTAAAGTTCAGGGTTATTCGACGATAAGGTTAAACAATTATATTTGTAAGCCTTTGTGTTAATTGAGATACCAGTTTTACATCTCTCGTTTTGTCAAGGTCATGTTGTTGTGACGACAGCGGTTAATTATTAAACTGTCATATTGATCGCTATACCATTGTCATGCCTCATGCATTGTCACCAGGTAATACATACACAATAACTGTACATGACAATAGAATATGCGTGCAACACATGTCTCTGTTATTTTATTATTACGAAACCAAAACTACAGTGGAATTGAAAGCATTCAGGAACATTACAACGTTTAATTTGCGATATATCTACCTTAGTCAGACGTAAACTACTGCATGTTGGCCGATTCCTCCACTCAGCTGATTACCTGTATTGTTGAGTGTTGTATTGTCGTCCGTTACACAAACAGTTTTCATCATTCCATGTTCCCGCAACACGTCAGAGCTGTCTCCCAGGAGTTCAGCCTCATACCACTTGCCTATTTGCTTTTAAAGCAGTATAAGGCAAATTCAGCAATTTTTGGCGCTATTCCAGACCGACGACCAAGACTCTATTCCCTGTGCCTGATTGCCGGACAACCAACAAAGTCATTTTTCTTGCTGTTGGCGTAAAGTAAATAACTCTTTCGTAATATACGGTAGATATGTGGTTGTTTATGTGAGGGTAAAATTTACTCATTAAATTTATGTATGTAAAATATGAACTGAATTAAAAAAAAACCCTCCCCGTGCCACCTGTGTGATAATGAAAACTGGTTTGCGAGGGACTTTGAATCTAGCTTATCCACTGTCCCGGATGGGGAAATGTTATATAAGGATAACTCATGACAACTGCTCTCAGAGGGTTTGTTTTTGAAAATGAATTGGTGATCACTAAAGAATGAATTTAAGTTGTGTCATATTCTCTTCTTTGTGCACTTTCGTAACTGTTACAAGTATGTTCTTTTTTTTTCAAATTTGTCGGCTTCCTGCTGAAATAATGAGATCAAATTCGAAACATAAGCTTAAATGGCTTGTGATGTGTACAATATTTATGATTCATTTGTTATAATACTAAAGTCATTGTGTGTCTGTTTACTCCGACGTGGGAACGGTGTGTTAGCCTAGTGGTTACAACGTTTGGTCGTTACGCCAAAGGCTCGGGTTCGATTCCGCCATATTGCTTGAATATTGCTGAGTGTGAAGCCCATTTCTGGTCTCCTCCGCCGTGAATCTTGCTAGAATATTGCTAAAGCTGCGTGAAACCAAACTCACTCACTCACTCACTCACTACTCCGACGTCATGCGGGTCGTGGACGTTTGCCGCTTTTGTTTAAACTCGCGATCATGGGTATGATGTCACCACCCCTAAAATATACCCAAGTCAAACCAGTACTTAAACCACCAATCATAGGATTCGTTCTTGTTTTAAACACAAATATATGAATACATCCACGAGTAGACATCTTACCACTTGCTTATATGTTGTTTTACGCCGTCTCGGTAATATTCCAACTATATAACGTCAATCCGTCAATAGTCGAGTCAGACAATCCCGTGATCAACAGTATGACAATCGACCTTTGTATTTGAGATACGGTGACATGTGTCAGCCACGTCAGCGAGTTTTACCATCCAGTCTCGTTAGTCGCCTCAAGCAGTTGGTGATGAAGATCTCTTATAGCCCTGATGTTCACGGGTCTGTCACGTTTAGAGTCACTTCCATAAACACACCAGACCTATGTGAAGCATACACGCATAAAGATGTCCAACGAAGAGAATCACTCCCGCCAGATTGAACGAGAAAGCTAGACGCGTCGCAATATAGCGCTTCCAATCTGATAGTGTTGGCAGATCTAGCTGCCGTCTAGAGCTATGAAACATTTAGCCTTGCAACTTGTAAATTCCCAGCTAGAGACAAGTCTGTCTGTCGAATTCAGTTGTTTGTCTGAGACGCAGCTAGGGGTCATACATGTGCGGATCTTCTCGGGATTTCATCACGGACAGCGAGACTGGCCTTAGACATCAAAACTGTGATGATGGAACATTTTTGTCTCCTATGGCAGAGCAGTCTGACACGGAGACATGTAGACGGAGCTCAATGTCTTGAAGTACGGCCTCGGGCCAATTTCAGAGTTGTGGCTACTGATATAATTATAACTTTCAACACAAGATGAATCTTTTTTGATGGTTGAACTGAAAAGGTATCTTCTTAAAGGCAAGAATGTATGAATGTATGTTTTTAATTTCAACACAACGTTTCGGAGTGTATTCTTACTCTTTCATCATGATTTTATTTTCATGAAGTGTGTATGCACCTAAAACTCGTTATTCCAGACTACTAAGCGTGAATGTATATAGTTGTTTTGCTGCTTTAAGCAGTATTCCAGCAGTATCACGGCGAGGGACAAATGAAGTAGACTTCACACATTGTAACCATATGGGGAATCGAACCCGGGCCCTCGATCTGCGTGACGGACGAATGGGTTAACCAACTGATTAACCCACCTGCCCACTCAATTACGAACAGGCCGTACAGATAGCTGGAATGCTAGGCGCCTTACTCTGAGAGTACGGGTTCGAATCCCGAATTGAACTTCTCCCCCTAAATTCTCATAATATAACTTTTCTAAGAAATGAAATGCAAACCGTATGCTATTGTTCCACTGTAATACATTTTACAGGCATTGTCTAACCATAGCTTTCAGATGTGTGAGGAGTGAGTGAGTGAGTGAGTGACGCTGCGCTGATCAACAGCATGAGCATCGATCTGCGCAAATGGGAACAGATGACATGTGTCAACAAGTCAGCGAGCCTTATCACCCGTTCCCGATAGTCACCTCTTACGACAAGCAGAGTCGCCTTTCAGGGCAAACATGGGTTTGCTGAGGCTCTGCCCTACCCCAGACCTTCACGGATCATATGTGTGACGAATGGTTGTTCACAGTTATCATTGGTACTATAGTGAGTCTACAGTACGTAAACGTGTACGATCGGTCTAAGTCTGTTTGTGCTGGCCTTTATTGATGTGGGTTCGAATCCCGAAAGAGTACTTCGAATCAGTACTTTGCTGGGAAAGCGATATGTCAAAGATGACTGTGATGCATAAATGCCAACACACTCAGATTACTTTAAACATAGTGAACAGTAAAAGAAACTCA
Source organism: Haliotis asinina (assembly GCF_037392515.1). Taxonomy (NCBI): domain Eukaryota; kingdom Metazoa; phylum Mollusca; class Gastropoda; order Lepetellida; family Haliotidae; genus Haliotis; species Haliotis asinina. The sequence continues at coordinate 46,048,814 of NC_090288.1, read as the reverse complement.
ACTTTGAAAGAAAATCATAAGAGTAAGTGTTCATGTTTATATCTTCTACTTACTAACTGGCAAAAATGGTTCTTTCGCTGTTCAGTTTATATCAATGTTTGTATATTATACAAAAAATTAAGATCCGGGTTTTGTCATGTACGGTGGCGTAACTATTTGGAGGTCATCAAACAGATGTCACCATCAACGATCCTTGGTCAATACATTCATCACTAACTATATTCATTCTATATTCAGCAGTTTGAAGGGAGCTCTCACACAGCTGGAATATTGAATATTAAGTTAACTTACAAAAAATAATAACACGAAACATGCTCAGCAACCTGGAATGACATGAAATTGAATGAAATAACCGTTTTACATCCATCATCGTTATCGCCTTAATTTGCAACCCTCAGAAACATGATTTCATATTAACCACACATGAAAGCGTTTTAGTGATCTTTTTTCAACGAACTCAACCGCAGTTAAACATCCGCAGCTAATCCGTTTATGAATCATTTTCATGGATATCGATTTCCTTATGTTGTGTTTATTTTGCAACAGTCACTCGACTTTTTGTGCAAAATGCGATTATTATAAAATAATATAATAATATTCATTCATTTCTATATGGGCCTATCCATCGGTCTATTTGCCCACTGGGAGTTTTAATCACAACCTGCTTACTATTTCCGCGGATAACCTAAGCTACCTGTGAGGCTCTAAAACGTTTATCCCATCGGGTACCCATTTTCTGTTGGATGAACAGAGGTAATTTTGAACAAATTCACTTGCCTAAAGTGAAAGTACATGTATCATGTGCTCCTTTGTGGTGATGAACTGAAAGTAAAAAATCTCAGGAGTCAAGCTGCCATACACGGTCACCCAGCCAAGAATTCTCCGAGCTCAACGTTCAACTTCAACTGATTCGTGACCTGAGCTCCACGCACAGGACCACAATACGGCAGACATGAGTGATGTTGACTTAATCATCACAAATATTACCCTTGGTCTGTGCGGGAATGATACGACGACTTGAGAGTAAGTATTGACATCTCTCCGTGACAGTTATCCGCAATCTTCCACCCCGCTGTCTTTCCCTACTTGACAAACAGCATTGACAAATGTAATCAATACTCGAAAACTGTTTTCACACATAAGGCTTGTCTCACAGTCAGTGTAACTGAGGGAGATGTCAACACGGGATACAACTTCTACAGATGTAATGACCGATCACAACAAGATGTCGGTCGATGGGTCTACGAGGATTGGGGAATGAAGTCTTTGATCTATAGTGAAGTCTGCTTATTGCGGAGTATCGATCAGAAAGGAAGACTTCCAGAGCAAATAGATGCGTGACACGACACAATGGTTTATTGTTTTTGTTTAGCTTGATCACTTAATCAGCGAAGAAGCGTCGAGCCGGTTGATTCCTATTTATTTGCATGCAATGCACGGAATGAATATATTCCTCTGAGATTTGATCACGAAGATAGTCTTGCTGTTCAGGTTTTTGAATGCTGTTACTTTTTAATCATGCATTCTGGTTATAAATTATTGCATCGACTCTTATCAAAGTGTGTTAGCGATGAAACGTATGAAATTGTTCTGACAGGTAAGCGTTCGTTTTACATGATCATCAATAGGCAGTTGATACTCTGTTTTATCAGTTGCTGGAACTGGATGGGATGCAATAGCCCATTTTAGCCTCACGATAACGATATTGACAGAACATGAGCTCGTTCTGTGGGTGGTCCATCTCTTTTAGTCCCTTGTTCATCAAGACACTATTCAGTCTTAACTGATGAATGGAGTCACAGGTCAATAATGACTCTATTACCGCCAATGAGATAACACATTAGCTGATTGATAGGATTGTTAGCTTGAACCTTCACATTGATCCTGGGATGCAAGTGTGTGGATGGCAGCTGGAGCAGTCATCTGTCGGAGGGTGTTCCGGGGTTTGCTGATGATGTAGGGGGCGGGGAAGGTGTGGGAGGCGATGAGGGTGTGGGGGGACATTGGAGGTGTTTGGGGGATGGAGGTGTAGGGACGGCGTGGCGTGGCGTGGCGTGGCGTGGCGTGGCGTGGCGTGGCGTGGCGTGGCGTGGCGTGGCGTGGCGTGGCGTGGCGTGGCGTGGCGTGGCGTATAATATGTAAAAAATATATGTGAAATTAAACCAGGGTCAAGACAAATGATGAACGAACCCTTAAAATGCTTCAAGTACAAAGATAAAAGATAATCAACATTTTGCAAATACTGAAATCAATCAAGATTGAAAATTATATATAAAATGTTAATGCGTGAAAAACATTCACAACTACTGTTTATTCTGGTGAACATTATTTGTGAAATGAGTAGAGTGCAAGAAATAAGTCCGAATGGATCAGTCTTAAATCCATATCCTGAAACACTTCAAACATCCCGACTAATAGTGACACATGAGGGTAATGTTCCAAACATGTGGACCACACACCCGTTCACATTTCCGTGACCTCGTGTAAAGACAACATTCCCTTGGCAGACATAAATCAATGTAAAACACCGATAACATCAGGTGCTCGCTGGCAGGATGTTCTGTCCTGCCAGAACTATCTGTCATGTGTGACGGCCAAGACAGGACGTTCTAGAGAACACTTTGGAATGTCACAAAGGACGCTAGTCGGCTAATCCACTGACATTGTTGTAGACCGTACATATACCATTTCCTGACAAGTGATCAGTTGCACACTGTTTACCGTTACGCAAAAGAAAAAAATAATTTCAATTGATTTTGATTTTAGAAAAATATGTCTTAACGTTTATTGACTGAAAACAATCGACCAATAGAAAAGTAAGGCCCAGAACATTGCTATGACATCCGCATCAATAGGGAAACCACCGACTGACAATTTCTTGCTTTCTTCATATTTAGCAACGGTCAAAAATCGTAAAATAAATATTAGACGAAGTTTATGTTACGTGTTATGCTACCTAAAGGGAACTACAAGACGTGTCCTGTATTTCTACAAGTACTACTCATGGAAAGTGAAGCCAGCTGTTCCCAGGACAGACAGGATGGACCATTGTCATAATTATTGAACCTTTTCATTCACGTATTTTTCCACCGCTGCGAACACAATTTGCTCTCTTGTCTGAATAATTAGCGATCATAGATATAATTCGATCAATAACGAAAATTGGCAACTAAACCCTCATTTATGAGGTATTGACCATCAAAGGTTATTGTTTAGTTACGATCATGTTGCTACGGTCACTCACATGTTGGCACGCTATGAAATTACGATATTATTGAAGCATTGCCACTAACATTAATGTCCAAAATACAGCCCATACATACGCCTGGTATTGATCCCTGTGGCAATAGTACCATTCCACGGACTGCCATTAACAAAGATCAATAGCAAACATCAAAGAAAAGATTTTTCATATCATGCGCGGTCCTGTCTTTGTACTTTATTGACCGAGAAGTACATGTAAGTAAGCTATGACATTAATTAAAACTGGGATGAGTTAGTTCGACAATTATCCCCCAGAACCCACATAAAATTACAGTATTTACTGTAAAGGAAATGAAAACTGCTTTGCTTAATTTGACATCGGTAACAGCTAGTGAGTGTGGCGTCAGTATGTAAATAATCGAATCTAGACCAGACGATCCAGTGATCAGCACATGGGCATCGATTTACGCAACTGTGATATAATGACGTGTGTAACAAGTCAGCGAGCCTGACCAACCGATCCCGTCAGCTGCCTCTTACAATGTACGACAAACACGGTTTGTTGGAGATCAATTCTAACGCGGATCTTCTGGGGTTCAGGTCTATGACGAACATACCAATACAGTCTCTCTAATCTACCCTTTCTGAAGGAATGACGAAATCGAAACCGATCGTAGTTTATTATCTGGAATTCATATATGATTCGGTTGTCATGCCACAAGGTAATCATTAATCTGTCGTCAAATGAAAATGTATGCACACGACTTGTTTGTATGAAAGCGTCTCATAACACATTTTTATTATAATGTCATTTGACCAATATGCTTGTACGTTTAGAGGATAGCACTTTAGGACTATGTGAATGTAAGGATCGGAATACAAATTTGAACGATATCAGATATGACCGAGTTAGTGAGTTTAATATTACGCCACACTCAGCAATATTACAGCAGTATGACTGCGGTCTGTAAATAATCAAATCTTGACCAGACAATCCAGTGATCAACAGCATGAGCAATTGGGAAACATCGACCTGCGGAATTGGGAAACGATGACCTGTGTCAACCACGTGAGGAAGCGGAAGCGCATATAGCTAAGCCGTCTACAGTGTCGAAGTCGCAGTGCGGAGTTGCGTCCCTTCACCACGCCAGGAACCTCCTATTGTGAGTTCGTATTGCGCTTCCTGGCATCTTTGCAACTTGAAAACTTGCCAAAATAGGCATTTGCCTTAGACGTGTTTTTGTCACTGATGCCTCAGATCTCCATACAATGAGCATGGTGACTACTAGTTAATTGCTGTGAACTGAAGACGCCAAAACCTTGAGCTGCTGTGTAATCAGCTCACACAAACGTTCCCCAAAATCTGTCCTCTGAAGTTGCTATGGAACGGATGTAGGTTGTAGGTGTGGCCTAGTGGTTAAAGAATTTGTTTCTCACATCGAAGATCCGGCTTCGATTCCCTACATTAGTATAATGTGTGAAGCTCATTTCTGCGTGCCCGCCATGATGTTGCAGGAATATTGCTAAAAGCTGCCTAAAACTCACTCATTTGCTCTGAGCTGAAAGAATTAGCGTAAAGATCTTCGGGATAGATACAGTGTTCTAATGTTCAATGACTAGATTTAGCTTGGTCGAGTCTTCGACTCATCATCATCATCGACAGTGATGATGCCTTACTCCATCGAGAAGTTCTTACCGAGTCCATGTTAAGTGGACACAAAGAGATTGAGCTTCCTCCTGAGGCCGGCGAGGGACATGGTGCTTCATAGTGCTTCCCCACAAGGGACTCGACCTCTGTAGAGTTCACGTACTAGATACACTCCTTGTGAAATATGCATCAGTGTTAATCTCCTCCAAGAAGATTATCCATCTGGGAAGGGATAACCTGCCCGTGGAACCCTCTATGTCCATGAGGTACTTCTATTCATGCTGTACACTAGGGAAGCTAAATTGATATCGAGATAAACACACCCTCATTAAACGCCGGTGTCTTGGTGCAACGTGTCAATATTTATTGCTGATGGGGTTTAATGGAATGTTTGGGAGACGTTAGAATGAGTGAGTGTAGTTTTACGCCGCTTCTAGCAATATTCCAGCAATATCAAAGTGGGGGGCGCAATTAACGGGGTTAATACAGTGAATCTACGTGGAGAATCGAACCTTGGTAATCGGTAAGACGAGTCAAAGCTTTAACCACTAAGCGATCCCGTCATCCCCGAAGACTTTAGAACTAAGGGAACCAAGATATGAGAGTGTTCAGAATAGTTTTGCATAATGTGTGATTAAGTTCCAGTATCCTGTATACAGATTGCTTCGACTCTGTGAGGGTTTCTACAACATACTAACAACATTACGGAGTGGGACACCCTTAACGGGGATCGAACCAGGATGTTCGGTGTGAAGAGGGAGCGAAACCACTGACCTACCCCAGCGCCCAAAGTTCCTTGTTGATCGAGGTTATTGATACAAACATACTTATAACAGAGGATCACGCCTCCTCATTCAGCAACACTGGTGATGAGTTAGCTCGTTTTCAATAATTATGGGAATATACCAGTGAAGATCTAGGTTGGAATTGGCCTTCCTGTTTGTCGCAAAAGGCGACCAAGGGGATCAGGTGGTGAGGACTTGCTTGACACATGTCCCGATTGTGTTGATTCACGTTCATCATGTTGATCACCGGATTATCTGGTCCTCACTCATTCATTTACAGATCGCAGCCACTAACCACTGTTTGCCGGAAATGATCTGGAGTTGTGCTGATGTTGGAGGAATCAAGGGTTAATTATAAATTTATTTGAAAAAAAAAAAACCAGTCGATTTCCACGATATTTCGATTTCGACATGACCACAATATTTGGAGAAGTTTTGAATGGAGAATGCCATTGTGTTGCCGCCACTTTGAGGAGACAATAGGCTCTCAAGCTGAAATATATTTACTAATGCATTTGTGAAAACCCAGAGTGTGCTGAAGAGGATTAAAGCACGGTTTAGTTGTTTGTCTTAGAGGATCAAAGATAGTCCCCTTAGACGTTTTTCCTTATGACATATGGATTTTATTCCAGATCATCACAAACCTATTTTAGACGTGCATTTCCATGGGTTTCTGAGGCGATGTGGTAGTTTTGTGGGTGAAGGTTTCGATCGTCAAGCCAAACACTCGGGTTCGATTCTCGATTGTGGGAACAATATGTAACGCCCATTTCTGGTGTCACCCGTCGTTGGAATATTGGTAAAAGGGCGCGAAACTAACCTCACGTCTTCACCTCTTGTCATAAAATACAAGAGTTAGGCTAAATAACAAATATGAAATGTTTCTCGGACATAGGCGCATCACATTTATTTGTGCGCGTAACAGTTTTTATTGCCATTTTTAAAAAAAATAAATTTGACTTGGCCGCGTCCCGATCATTAGTGTGTCCACTATAAGAATGAGTGTCTGTAAGAACGAGTGTGATTGAATCTCATTAGCACGTGCTAAACTTGCTAAGCTGTATTTCTGAGAGAAACGAAATAAATATGTGTTTCTCCCTCGTCACCTTTTTCCCTAACAAAACAAAAAATAGTCCTACTGCCTGTGCCCAAGATACGTTTTATTATTTTTTATGCAGCCTTAGTTAAATGTACGTAGGTATTTGTGGGATTTTTCATTTCTTGGCGGGATCGGGTGGTCAAGCTCGCTGACGAAGTTCAAAACACGTCAACATATCCCAATTTGGATTGTACTGCCATACACACCACTGTAGACATACAAACAAACGGCATGTAACAATTTCGCATGACGGACATCGAGCTCTGACAGGATCGGGTGATCAGGCCAGTTGACTTGGTTGACCCGTGTCGTATCGCAGTTGCAAAGATCGTTGTCAAACATTGTCTTGTCCATCATTTATTAGCGGGTATCTATACTGCGGCGTCAAATGAAATTTGCCATTGTTACATATTACGGCCCCAGCATTGCAACTGTCTTATATATTTAATTAAATGTATGAATCGATGGCGTGAAAGCGCGTAGTTTTCTTACACGAGATATACTCAACTTTCACACAGAGTTGACAGTTAATATTCCAATGTAAACACTTCCTTTCTTCTAATGTGATTACCACAACCTGAATGAGAATTCTAGTTCCAAAGAGCATGGAATGTGAGAATGTTCATTTGCCCAGGGAAATATGAGACCCTAATTCTAGCTCCGCACGCCACATGTCTCGGGGGCATTCTCCACATTGCCATGGAAAAATCAACTTAAGTTTATTAAATAAAATACAAAAATAGAGAGATGCAGGAGTTTCACTGCATAATGAATTAGCACGATTGCTACGAGTCGACTTCAGTCGCCCTCAGATAATTTTATCATCACCAGCGTATGCAGTATTCACAGTTTAGGAAAGTATATACTTTCATACTTTCATTCACAGAGCAAATGATTATTTTAACAGATATTTTTCAACGTTTGTTTATTCATAAATGTGTGGGTATGCTTTTATGCTGCTTTTAGTATCACCTTCGTCTGGAGACTAGATTCGGAGTTCGCCCAAGTGAGCAATAAAACACTAACAGGGTGACTGACGGGATCGGGTGGTCAGACTCGCTGACAGCGTATCCCAATTGTGTAGGCTGATGCTCATGCTGTTGATCACTGGGTTGTCTGGGCCAGACTCGCTTATTTACAGACCGCCGCCATATAGATGGAATATTGCTAAGTGCGACGTAAAACTAAACTCACCCACCCTTACACATTTCATCCGTGCTCATCCAGATAATGGATGAATACTAGTATATACTGAGATATCCCTGAAGCGGATTTAGTTCAGGTATGAATGAACATGGCATTACCTGGTTATCCATTTTATCCAAAGAGACCTTGTAATTTCAAAACCTGTATGAGGTGATGCATTATACCATCAGCACAGGTTCGTCTGATTGGTTCAAGACTTTATGAAATGATACTGAGACGTTACAATGAAGGCTTGTGGCATGAACGGAACCTGTGTCTTGTCCGGGCAGTGGGGTAGTCTAGTAGGGCCACAGTCACTTACAGAATGATACCGTACTTCACCATATGACTCTAAGTACTATCTTCAACGGTCCTTGCAATAAGTATGAGGGTCCAGTAAAGCAACGAAGTTTTTTTGTTTGTTTGTTTGTTTGTTTGTTCTTTACCGCTGTGACAACCTATATGGCGCTGGACTGTAGGAGTTGACAGTCCCGCCATCAACAACGTCACCTAGGCAATTAGGATACGATGACGTGCTGGACTATTGCTAAAAGCGGCTTAAGACTAACGTCACTCACTCTCTCTTGTCCTATATATGTGATAACTTCACCTTCTCTGATATTATTCAAACAGGATTTGTTTAAACACAATAATTAGTATACGCCGATCGTTTCTGAGCGTCATCCCAGCACCAATACAAGTATGTACAACCGCCTCACTCACCCTCTTCTTTGTGTCTACTATACGAATTAACAAGCATTATCATACACCCCTGGCTGATTGGACACATCCTGTTTGTTGCTGCCAAAGTCGTATTAGAATAAAAAAATCCTGAAATAGGCCTGCGTAGCCGCAGGCTGTGATTTTCTGAATCAGTCCTATCTCCAGCATGTATTTCTAGCGTTAATACAAACACCTTAGAGCGCTGCTGGTGATTTTCATTATTCGGCCCAAGACAGGCTCACTGACACGTTAGCGAAGATCTGAATGAAAGCATTTAAGGCTACACTATGTCCTACTTATCGGCCAGTGGCGCCAACACAGCACGGTACCAGTATTAACCGTTAATTCTGTGGCAAGTACCGTTGGCATTGTCTCCTGTTAAGCAGAATCACGCGTGCAGTTTTTATGAATGAACACGACTGTAAGTTAATGCTACATCAATCATCTAGCCCAATGTTTGTTTCGAGTGGACAGCATCGTCGATATTGACATCAAGCAAGTATCCATGTACACTCTTTTCTGCACCGTGAAAAGAAACTTACTCAAAAACCAGGAGCTGTTGGCCATTAGTAAAGATTTTGATATTGTAGTTCAATAAAGAGACTTATTCTTAAGCATGGTAACTCGTGGGTTCATATAAGCACCCAGATCGGTCCATATTGATCACTGTCAGACTCTTGGAACCAATGTTCCAAGTTTATTACGTATTGTAACCGTGTAATCTACGTATTACACCAAAATACGTTGTATGAAAATTAGCATATACATTAACACTGGTTTCACCTTTCATTACAAAATCATTCAGATTCAATACTGAATCAATTCTTCTCTCACTTTTACGACGATTTCAAGTTAATAGTCCATTAAAATGATGAATTGATGTTTGTTGCATTGTCAAAATGTCAGAATGAAACAATATAGTGTAGAAATTGAAACAAAATATTAACTCACACATATGTGTAATAATATCGTTAATGAGTCACACGACTTTAAAAATAAGGGGTCTATACAATAGAAGCAGACAAAAAATACATTTCGTCCCCAGAGACGCACGATAATATTCATAGTACCACATTCTGGACCAGAATTAGTTCCTGCTATGAACGTAATAAATATATCATGCAATAAAGTACACTTCGGTATTCCATTACTACCCGAGAAGATCCCGGTTAGAATTGGTCTTCAGCAACCCTATGCTTGTAAGAGGCAACTAACGGAATCGGAATCAAGTGGTCAGGCTCGCTGACTTGGTCATCGCATCCTAAATACGCACATCGATGTTCATGCTGTTGACCACTATATTTTTTACCCAGACATATTTCAGAGTGCGGCTTTAACTGCCAACATATGAAACTTCACCAGACGTTCCTATTTGTTGCAAAGACCCTTACAATTAGGATCTGAAGGTTTATGGTAAATCCCTCTAGCATGAGTGACTGAGCGTTTTCCAGTAAAATCACGGTGGATGTACACCAGAAATAGCCTTCACGTAACATAACCATATGGAGAATTCGAACCCGACCTTCGGCGCGAATAGCCAATGCTTTAACCTTCAGCCTACCCCATGCCAACATCGTTCTGTAAAGCCCCTTTGTACAGGAATATATATTGAAACGTGTAACCCCAGTGAGCGTTGTAGGAGCGTTCTTAGGAGACTTAAGTCGTGTCTTGAAGAGACAGCCGTGGTCTTTATTTAGTCATCTCGGGACTGCAGCTGGTGCTTCTGATGGCTCGCAGTAATAAATACACACACACGCGGTGGGAGAGACTCGTTAGGTGACCTCATTTTGAATAATGCCAGAAGATTAGCGGCAAATACTCATTAAATTACACCACTTATTCTGCTACTGTTCTGGATGTGCTCGCTTGTATTTGACTCTACCATGCCTAATGGTTCTATGATACGGTTTCATCAAGTCAGGGCAAGCTCTGCGATGTTACATTAATTGCTGTATCAATTAGTGTTCACAGTTATGATTCTAGTTTATAAGCTAATCCAGAGACCAGTATACCAATATCGTAAGTCTTAGTAGAAGATGAACGATAGAATGAATCATACGTTTTTCTCAGTGTGTTTTGTTTTGTTTTCATATGCGATGTAGTCATGAGATGTAGATGTTTTAATGTTTTATAGTTTTAATCTTTGGTGATCTCCATTAAGTTGTTCGTCTACCGCTGTCTGGGAGTCTACGGGGTAGCCTAGTCATTAAAGCGTCCGCTCGTCTCGCTAAAGAACCAGGTTCGATTCCCGACAGGATTACAAAGTGTGAAGCCCCTATTTGGTGTCCCATGTTGTGATATTGAGGGAATATTACTACAAACGGCGTAAAACCATACTCACTCACTTAGTCTGTAAGCATAAACATTTGAGAGTAACAAACAATTTCTTCTAAGTTGAAAAGGAACCCGAGTGAGAAGGGGGATTCAAAATTTGAGGCTTTAACACTGCAGGAAGGGTTAAGCAGGAGGGAAAATAATGTGGATCAAAGACTATGAGAATGTGAGACTGTGAGGTTTTCAAGTCGTCAGTGAACAAAAACGAAAAAGTGATATCGATACTACGTTTAATGCAGTTAGGTATGTCTTGATAAATGTCACCTACACAACGATTCCATATTCTCCAGAAATGTCCACTATAAGGAGAGTCTATTGTACGAATCCGACTGTATCATGAACATGTATTCATGAAGAACCAGTACAACTTTTTTAATTTCTACATGTTAAAAACGTGGTTCGTGCTTACAATGTCAATGGCAACCTGTTTTCAGCATTGTGGTGATTGTGGGAAAATGTCTAACTTTGTTAGAAAAATGAGGTAACTTGGTAAATGTAGGCAATATATTCATTCTACACTCCCAGGAATATCCATCCAAAGCTGAGTCTGTTGTACGATTCTGACCGTGTCACAAACATATATTCATGACACACAATCAAATCATGAAAAGAACTGTTCAATTTCCACATATCGTGAAAAACCTGTTTCGTGCTTACAATGTCAATGACAACACGTTTCCACGATTGAGGTGATTGTGTTTATCAATAAATTGAGAAATATTATGTGTGTTTTTTATAAATAAATTTTGTTAGAAAAACGTGTTTCCTGGCTCATCAGTCAGTGACAACCATTTTTCAGAGTTGAGGTGATTGTGTTTATGAATAAATTGAGAAATACTATATGTGTTTTTTAGATAACTTTTGTGAGAAAAACGTGTTTCTTTACTCATCAGTCAATGACCACCATTTCCAGAGTTGAGGTGATTGTGTTTGTCAGTAGAAACGGAGATGATGCGCCATTTGGTCTTTATTCTTAACGTCATGATTCCCCAACTGAGCAATATTCTTATAAATTGTAGTCAATATTTCAAAGTAGAATGGTCCCTCAGAGAGCTCTGCTAGTCGAACACATGTTACACGTGTTTTCAGTAGCAAGTACGTCACATTGAAAGTTGTGTTTGGGATACGCATCTTTTGGGATGTCAGGTCTCTGTACCCAAAAGTATACACATCATTTGGCTAGTCTCATTACCATGTGATAAACGAGACAAAGATGCCAAATGCAGTTTACGGGAGAATTACCATTTTCCGTTCCAAAGTAACAACAACCCCCAGCGTTTAAATACCGATTCCTTGTGGGGGGTTCATTAACGCAGGGTTCTTAAGTAGGCGGGAGAAATTAGTTAATGGATGTACTTGGAAAGGACAGGTCTGAATTGATAGGGGATTGACTGGTGACTGTGTGGTCCATCGTATAACGGTTCATATAACTGAGTGTACTTGATAGGGTCTACTGGATAACGACAAACAGTTGCTGTTATTGATTGATCGTGGTATGTAAATTTTCAGTTTGCTATGCGCTCGGTGACTATTTTCCACTGACGCAGAGTGGCTTAAATTACCTACAACATTGGATATATGTTTTGATGAATAATCATGTTCATTTCAAATGCGCCAGTCGGTGGCTGTGCCCCTAACGGACAGCATAGCGTGACTGGGTGTACATGGACTCCGTGAACGGAATATCGGTATATCGTTAAGATAACAGGTGGACAGGGTTCACTTAAAGGTCATGGCAAATATATGTGTATGCTTTGAATTATATGAATCGCTTCGATAACAACGCGTGTCAATAAACTAGAAAAACATACCGTTTAATGTCGACACATTATAATAATACTATAGATCCATCATATAGCGCATATGCAAAATGTGACCTTTTAATAATAGAGAAAAGCACTTCCTGTTCATTTCTACAATGTACAAAATAAGAAAATATTGATTTCCACATATCATTATGAATGTTGTTATTTTTCCTTTAAAAACCTTTTTGTAAAGTTTAAATTTTTTGTAGTCAATACATTATCACCGTCAAGGACCTGTTCACAATTTCAGTACATTTGGAAAGAAATCTACGCTTGAAATTATGCATACGAAGGTATGATCAAATTGTATGCAGTTGTTATGCATGTGCGGGATGTGTACTTACGCACGTTAATGAACTTGTATAATGTGCCATATAGCTTTATTCATCAATAAGCTTCTTTTTCTTCCTTTACGTCAGATTTTGTTTGTTTTGTTGTTTTGTTTTTTTTTCTAAGGTTGCACTCAGCTGTATTCCAACTATATGGCTGTGGTCTGCAGATTATCGAGTCTGGGCCAGACAATTCAGTGATTAAGAATATGAGCAACGTATCTGGGATACGCTGACCAAGTCAGCGAGTTTTGACCACCGGATCTCGTTAGTCGCTTGTTACGACAATCTTGGGTTGCTGACTCGGATCTTTACGCGATCTTTGACAGAATATTTTGTGACAATGAGATGTAAGAGAGAGCTTGTGTGTCAAGTTGGTTCCAGGGTGGCTGGGATGTGGGTGGGTTCAGGCTATATCCTGCAGTTTTAAGACACCTGTTAAACGTGCGCCACAATGAACTGTACACTTCCGCCTTTCGAGAAGACGGGAGGTGGCGTAGCCTGTTAGTTAAAGCGTTTTCTCGTCACGCTGAAGACCGGGGTTTGAATCCCCACATGTGTACAATGTGTGAAGTCCATTTCTGGTCTCTCCCTCCGTGATATTGCTGGAATATTGCCAAAAGTGACGTAAAACAAAACTCACTCACACTGTCGAGAAAATAACTACATGTATCACATTCATCATTTTTCTATTCCTTTGCATGTTAACAATCTGTAATGCATACGAGGAGAAGTCAATATGTTCATAGAACTCGATATAAAACAGAACACAATGGTTGTGATATTGGTTTTATTTTTCAATATAGTCTCCCTGAACCTCGATGCATTTTGCCCATTTGTCTTTGAGACTGTCTATGCCCTTGAAATAGAAGTCTTCAGATTGGTCCCTCAGCCACGCCTCTGTTGTTGCCTTGAGGTCATCATCATTGGCAAATCTTGTTCCACGCAAGTGAGATTTCAAATTGCGAAACAGATAGTAGTCGCTGGGGGCCAGATCTGGACTGTATGGGGGATGGTTTAGTTGTTCGAAGCCACATTGTTGAAGAGAAGCTTGTGCAACACGGCTCTTGTGGACTGGTGCATTGTCGTGGAGAAGCATGACTCCAGCTGTCAACTTCCCACGCCTCTTCTCTTTGATGGCCGCTCTCAATCTTTTCAACAAGTCAGCATAGTAAGCCCCTGTGATCGTAGTTTTAGGTGGTTTATAGTCTATGAGAATCACACCCTTTGAATCCCAGAAAACGGTTGCCATGATCTTGCCAGCAGAAGGTTGTGTTTTGAACTTCTTGGGTGCAGGAGAATGCTTGTGCTTCCACTGCATGGATTCTTGTTTGGTTTCGGGATCCCAGTGATGAATCCAGGTTTCATCCCCACTAACCAGACGAGCATGAAAGTTATCAGGATCAGCGTTGTAGATGTCCAACAGCTCACGACTGGATTCAACTCTCTGGTGACGATCATGTGCATTTAGGTTACGAGGGACCCATCTTGCGGATACCTTGGACATGTGCAGGTGTTCATGGATCACTGTGCAAACACTTCCATGTGAAATGCCACACTCTGAAGCTATCTCGTCCACCTTTATTCTCCGACCGGACATAATTAAGCGTTGGATCCGGGCAATTGTATCTTCTGTAATGGCTTCAGAAGGTCTTCCTGACCGTGGGTCATCTTCCAAGGAGCTGCGACCTCGCTTAAACTCAGCTGACCATTTTGCCACAGTGGAATATTGAGGGGCTTCCTCGCCATACACATTGATCATGCGTTTGTGGATTTCGGTTGCATTCACACCTTCTTTAGTGAGAAACTTGATAACTGCACGAAACTCAGTTTTGGAGGTTTCCATGATTTGTGCAGGGTAATCGTCTTTTAAAGGCTCTAACTCTCAAGTAAATGCTCGAGGAAGGTTGGGTATCAGTATACAGAGTCACAGATGAATCAACTCAATAATGACACCAATGACAACATCACCAAGGATATATCAGCACCCACTTCTATGAACTTATTGACTTCCCCTCGTATTTCTCATGAAATTACAAGCCATTCCTCATGACGGACCTAATCGAAATGACGCAGATATAAACATACACCATCTGCTCCCCAAAAGCTTCTTCTCCGATGATGTAACCCACGTGCATATGGTTCGAGGAACAGTATCTAACGTTATGCATGACCCTGTTTGACATTGACGTCGCTCATGTGGGGTTCGTAAACTGATCGTACTTAGCCACTGAAATGTGCCCGAACTTACTGTTTAATGTGCCATCGACGAGGCATCTGTGTTACGAAGTGCAATTGCGCACTGTCTCACCCCAGTATGCCATCGTTTGATTCAATGCATGGTCTGACTCATGCTATGAATACGTTTGTATGAGAGAGATAGTGTTAAGAGCTGCATAATCACATCACTTACTCACTCACTCCAGGAAATCATCTAAAGTAGATTGGTTGGTCGGGCTCTCGAAGGCATGGTAGCCTTGTGGTTAAAGCGTCCGCTCATTACGCTAAAGACCTGGGTTCGATTCCCCACATGCATATGTTACAGTCAGATTGTGAAATCAGTCATTTCATGAAATTTTATTTCATCTGTATGAGGTGAACAGGAGTTTGTGAGACGTAGCTGCTCTGGACACGGTCAAGTGTCAAACAAACAGGTTTAAATGCTTCTAAAACAAGCTGAAGTGCAACAGGAGCTGCCACAATAGTTTTAACTGTTAGTGACAATAAGTGATGCTGTAACTGTGATCCACTTTTGTAGATTAAGATATTCAGTGAAATGTCATGAAATGACTGAAGTATATTGGTTGTTGTGACACAAAATGACGCAAAATCGCTGGTTTGTTAAAGGCAAGTAAATTACCCTCATCAGCGTCTCAATACACAATACCAAGGACTCTACACCGTCGGCGCACTAAAACCACCGGATACCTATTTGGGGCAGGGTGATATGACACAAATCATTCCTGCCACTTAATTCCTAGAGGATAGACGTCGTTAAACGACACATCTCATCCCTGACAGCCTTGTCGAGTGACCACAAACAAATAGTCGACCAAGGCCAGGGGAAAATAAAATTTATCGATAAGTTATTAGGGAAATGCGCCCAAAATTACTTCCTAACCATCGAAAGTTAAGCCAGAATATAAGGCTCACTGTGAGTAGACCAGCTGGAATCAGCACCTTCCGGGTCAACCCGCTCTTTGGTCTTTAATGCTGACATTGCGGCAGAATTGCTTAACGTGCAGTAATGATCCGTTCAATCACTCAAAATAGGAAAGTATTAAAGCGTTCACGTCTTCGCCGGCTGCGACACCGCAGATCTCAATGGGCATTAGCTGAACACTGATCATATTTAACATACCCTCGACCAGGCGAAACCGTTACAAACTCCGTTATGTTAATCACTCCCCGAAAGCTCCCCACAGCGAGTTCAGCTCAGCGTAACATCTGCATGATGTCCTTGTAATGCGTTGCAGTGGAGCACCGAACCGACATTTGTCTTGCCGATTAATAAAATGGTTAGGTTTTAGATGACTATTCAGTATGAAAGTGGAAGTGACATTTTCATTCGAAAAGTGGAGGAAGGGTGAAGTACAACCAGGACAACCATTGTGGACTGGTACCGTCGGTGTATATGCAGTAAAGTGGGTATTCCCATTGGTCTACTTACGTATTCGAAGAATGAATAAGAGAACGTATGAGTGCGCCTAAAATCAATAGTCATCCACGAAGCGCCCACTATTCTGATATCTAACTCGACCTATACTACGCATTATCTGGGTGATACAGATGTGAATTCAAATCGTATGCAGAATGAGAAGTGTTCCTTTAACAAATGTGGGTCGCAGTTTGTGACCAATATGTTATATTTTGAGGAAATGATTTATGGAGAAATGTTCTGAAATGTCATGTGTTTAAATCGATTATGTGTTTTGATTAAGTCTTTCTTGAATTCACAACATACTCACGAAATTCGCAACTAACCACTTACAGCAGACACCGGTCGCTGGTGAAAATCTGTACCTTATCTATAGTGTTTTTAATTATATTACGTATGCATAAGTATATTATTATTGCTGCTTTCTGTAATATATATGGCTTTTGCATGGTAAAGGACCCGGGAAGATCCGGGTTAGAATTGGTCTTCAGCAGCCCATAGAGGCGACGGGATCGGGTGGTCAGGCTCGTTGACTTTCTCCTGCTATTACTCATCCATAGCTTTCACTTCATGCTATCATTACACTACACGTGTTTTTCTCTCTATCATTTCATGCGCGCTGAGCATGCGCCTTGTGGATGGATATGGCTCTTTATAAATTAATAATAATAAGTATTATTATTATGTATGAATTTTAATTTGGCAGTTATGAATGTATTCATATACACCTGATGCTCAAAGGAAGCGACATGACAGGAACATAGCAGCCTGGAGACACTGCTCTGACTTCAAAAACTGAAACACTGTCACAACTGTACAGTTAATACTGAGTGTGGTTTTACGTCGCTCTTAGCAATATTCCAGCAACATCGCGACTGGTAGCACCAGAAAAGGGCTTTACACATTGTACCCATGAGAGGATTCGAACCCCAGTCGGCGTGACGAGCGAACGTTCTAACCGGTAGGCTTTCCCTACTCTCCCCATAGTTAACACAATTTGTCCATTTTAGTAACAATGCTTTCGATACGTTTCTCCCCGAAATTAAAGAAGAAGTAGGGTAAACTAGATAGATAAGATCACACGTCTTCTATCCAGAAACGTCAAACTTCAAGAATCATACTGAAGATTATCATATGCACATGGTAAATAGATTAAACATGTATGTTTTAAACTGGATTACAAACTACACTAATCACCACACCCACTCTCTATTTGGAGCAGTGTATCGTTTCTTTGTTGTTCAAGGCCGTTTTCAGCAATATTCTAGCTATATGGCGGTGATTTGTAAATAACCGAATCTGTACCAGACATGCCAGTGATCAACAGAATGAGCATCGATGTACGCTATTAGGTGTGTCAACCAAGTCAGCGAGACAGACCATCCGGTCCCGTTAGTCGCTTCTTACGACTAACTGGTTACTGAAGATCAGTTCTAACCCATATCTTCACAAACAAACAAACAAACAAACAAACACTATGTACGTGGAATAATGGTGAACGCACAGTTAAACCCCGTTCCAGTTAACACAGATTTTCAACATTAAGACACGTGCATGTACACTGCAATATTGTACCATTCAAACTAATCACCACCATAAATAGAATTACACTGTTTCCAAGCAATGGAAATGTCTGTTGTAACCAATCCAGAAATATCTGTCAATGTCAGATTGAATTCGTGTAAAGCGGTACAATTAAGCTAAAGCTTGTTATAGAAAAACAGCGTATCAACCGAGGTGGCCTAAAAGCTAGCTTTAATGGACCATTCACTTAAACAAAGGCCAACTAAGTCTCTCGTTCCATATCATTACGTGTTCACAAATAGTTCTGTATGCATATCTCTGTTAGTTAATACTCAATCAATCTCGGGTAACAAAAAACCTGACGTGGGAGAGGATTAACGGCAGCGGGAGCGAACCGGTGCACAATTAGATATGTCGTAATCTCGGTGGATGGCTTGTGGCAATAAACGGAAACGGGTTCGATCGATTAATGTTTCGTGGTATACGACAATATTCGACTCGCTGTTTACCATCTCTGTCCTTTTCGATGGTATTTGTATGCAGATTGGTGAACTGAAACGTTGGTACTCATCTACAGGATCTCTAGAATTTACACCTGAAATGTCACGTTTTACATGTATTTAGGATATCATATTTTCACAATAACACGTCATCATTTAACTCTAAAAACCCCAAAGTCCAGAAACTCACCGTACTGTGACCAGTGTGCGATACAATTCAACATATAGCTGTCATGAATATGTGCTGAGGATGCAAAAAAAAAAATAATCGCCTATAAAAATATTTACATTTGCTTATAACAACATGTATTTTGGCTACAGTAAATATTCTCATGGGTAAAGGGGTTCAAATGTTGAGTTTTCGCACAAATCTTTTTTCATTCTTTTACCCTCAGTATATATTCAGGTTGCATGAATTTTGTCAAATCCTTTATCGGAACCTGTAGTGAAACGAACAACAACAGTGAAGTGAAACAAACAAACGAAATTTTATATTTTAAAGTTGAATCTCAACTTGTATTGTGTAGAAGCGACTTTAGTACCTTGCTGTCTTCATGCCATAATGTCCATGCGACCATACCAATATCTTTAGACCCCTGAAGATTCGGGGTATATCAGATCTTCAGCAACCCATGATTGCCATAAAAGGCAAATGTCCTTGCCGTAAGAGGCGACCAGCGGGACCGGGTGGTCAGGCTCGCTGACTTGGTTGACACATGTCTTCGGTTCCTAATTGCGCCTATTGATGCTCATGCTCTTGATCACTGGATTGTCTGGTCCAGACTCGGTTATTTACAGACCGCCGCCATATAGCTGGGATATTGCTGTGTGTATGCGACGTAAAACTAAACACACTCACTAATACCTTTATGCGCATAATGTGCATGTGACTTGACTATCTTTTTACGGATCATCTGCATGCGACCTTACTATCTTTACACGGGTCATCTGCATGCGACCTTACTATTTTTATACGGATCATCTGCATGCGACCTTACTATCTTTACACGGATCATCTGCATGTGACTTGGCTATCTTTTTACGGATCATCTGCATGCGACCTTACTATCTTTATACGGATCATCTGCATGCGACCTTACTATCTTTATACGGATCATCTGCATGCGACCTTACCATCTTTATACGGATCATCTGCATGCGACCTTACTATCTTTATACGGATCATCTGCATGCGACCTTACCATCTTTCTACGGATCATCTGCATGCGACCTTACTATCTTTATACGAGTCATCTGCATGCGACCTTACCATCTTTCTACGGATCATCTGCATGCGACCTTACTATCTTTATACGGATCATCTGCATGCGACCTTACCATCTTTCTACGGATCATCTGCATGCGACCTTAGTTTCATACAAGGCACGTTTGTCGATTTACGTGGTCCTTTGTACACCATACAGGTAACAGATCTGTGCAGCTTTGTAGTAGTACGTTGGATAGTCGTTTTTTAAGTTTCTGTAGCTTTGATCTGGCTCTACACTGATGCAAGTATGGCATCCCCTGAGTATGTGAATTTGTTCGTAAGATGCCTAGTATGTGTGTCACCAAACTACATACGTGTACCCAGAAGGATGAAGCAGTCAATCAGACAAGACAACGAGACCTGTATGTTCCTCATGGAGCTGAAAAAGACAATGGAGTGCACGCGGATCGATTGACCCGGGAAATAATTGCGCTGGTCTTTGAGCATGTCCCTCCGTGGTGTAGTGTAATGCAGTAAAAATCGTCTTATTATTTTGCATAGGATACCTGGATTATTCATCAGATGTCAAGTTTCTGTACCTAAACAGAATAGTTTCTTTCGCCCGTTAGTTTAAATGACGAGATACAGAAGAACGGATATTGCTCGTCAGGGCGCCAGGGTAGCTTAGTGGTTAGAGCTTTTGCCTCTCACGCCGAATCTCGAGGTCGATTCCCCACATGGGCACAATGTGAGAATCCCATTTCTGGTGTCTCCCGCCATATTGCTAAAATAATGCTACAGGTGGCGTAAGACGACAACGACGACGACGACGACGATGATGATGCTGATTATGATGATGATGATGATGATCATCATCATCATCATCATCATCATCATCATCGGCGTACTCTTTAACCACTAGGCGCCCAACTGTCCCCTAATTGTAGGGGCAAAGCAAATCCTTGAAGCCATTTATTGTCTTGACGGAGGAGCGACTGACGTTTTGAGACTGGTATTAAGTGTCTCGATAAATGTGGTTCACGAAGTGAATAACATTCATGATGAAAATAACATACAACCGCATCCATTACAGTCGTGTCAAATACCATATTTTACCCTTCGGATAAATGAGAAATTGTTACATTGTCATGTATGTCGCCGTCACGAGAGGAAATAACCATACTTGTCCTAAAAGTCTCGAACGTTACTGATTATTACTCAAAGCCTTGATGACATTATTGCATTCGAACATGATGTGTCAGTCGATCCTATTCACTAGTTGAACAAAAAACCCAACATCTTACATATTAAATACATCATCACCGGACATCGAACATCACCACGAACTATTGTCATTGTAAAATAGGTAGACTTTATTTTATTACTGAAATAGTGTCTCTTTAAAACCTGATTCGTACACGAGAACCTACAGTTCCCCCAAAACCAAACTTGGCATTCTCTATCCTCCTGAGCTGATTCGATTTACAAGGCGAGACTGAGTTAATGACTAACACACTTTCTTGCCAAAATTCTACCTCTCTGGTATTGATTTTCTTTCGAGAAAATGTCATACAAATTGATCATGGTTCGTCTTGAATTGAAAGTAACAAAGGTTAAAAGTGGTCTTCACATGACTGATTATATTGTTTTCTCATGGGACGTCTTAATCACCTATGTTGAGAGACACTGACTGAGCGCTTTAAACCCAGTGATCTACAGTAATAGCTCACCTTAATACTAAAAGAATAAGCTACAATACTAATGTCAACAGGCATGGCGCCGCCCTTTTGTGCAAGAGGCAGCCTAGCGGTTAAGACATTCGCTTGTCACGTCTATGACACGGGTTCGATTCCCCACATGGGTACAATGTGTGAAACCCTTTTCCTGTTATCTTCGCCGTGATATTGCTGGTATATTGCTACAAATGGCGTAAAACTATTGCTAACTCATTTCCTTGTGCAGATTAGACTGCAGGCAACGGTTAGGAGAATGACATCATTTTACTGCTGTAAATTGATGGTCATTCTAATAGCTCACCTAAAAACTCATGAACAAAAGGATGAGCGACGTCTGTAACGTCAGTTCGATGACGTTGCATTTCTCTTAAAGTCTACTGGGCAAAAGGGAGACAGTACTCGTACAAAGGCATAATTTGCACTTTTGAAAATACAATGTCATTTTAATAGCTAAACTGTATACAATGAGGACATCTTGACAAAATGGTAACGTCGATACACCTGACGTTGCCGTTACCGTAATGGCGGGGTGTACAGTGGAAACAGTCCGTATATCTCACTAAGACACAGTTAAGAATGACCAACATCGATTATTAATGCCGACACGCATGACGTCACTTAATCCCAATAGATCTATAGGGGACGGTTCTCTCAGTACAATGACTTGCAGTTTTACAAATTCATATCGTGTGTGTGTGATTGGGATTTTAGGCTGGTAAGAAAGACGTCTGTATAATGCACCATAAAGCGTCAAAACCCCTACTACATTCGGAAGAAATCGCGATTTGTACAGTTGTGGCTATACCATCAGCATATACCAATCCCAACGAGTCGAATCGCTGGGGACCAAGCAACAAATTCGACTTATCGATGTATTCGAGAAATAGGTATGTCTATGATGGTAGAAAATATGGTCGTGAGCTGCACGTTGGTCAAGGGATGCACAAAGCAACCCACTATCTACACTTTAAACGTTTAAAGTGTGTAAACGGTAATAGTAGACTAGGGGGATACAAATATGGATAAATTATCGGTGTTGGATATGCCACTATTCGATTTTTAAACCACCTAAACTGATTTGGTCACTCAGCAATATTACAGCAATATGGTGTGGTCTTGCACGTAATCGAGTCTGGACCATACAACCGTGTGATCAACATCACGAGCATCGTTCCACGCAACTGGGATACGATGACATGTGTCAACCCATTCAGCGAACCTGTGCCTTCTTTCACAAAGCACTGAAGTGATCGTAAGTCACTAAGGTAACCTCAGTTTTAAAGAATGGGAGTTAAGGTTTCTTCGCGAAAGGAGCCCCTCGCCACCCGACCCCAGAGCCCCTTAGTCGCTAAGTACGCCAAACATGGATTGCTGATGACCAATCCTTTCCCGGATCTTCCTGACCATAGGTCCAATCTAATCTGAAACATATATACATGATCAACAGCATGATGACATCCTAGCTTAAACCTCACATTATTAAAGACTACTAGCCTTGATAATGTATTATCAGTATATTTGTATTTGGGCCCCCGATCCACAAAGAGGGTTTTGGTAGTCCAGTGGTTAAAGCGTTCGAATGTAAAAGCCCAAGGTTCGACGTCCGACAAAGATACATTTGTGTGAAGCCCATGTCTGGTGATGCCAGTCACGATGTTGCTGGAATTCACAACCGCCTAGTGTTTTGTAAACGTCGATTCAAAACTTTCGAAGCTACTGCTTCAACTTCATGGAAACTCCAGCAATAAGAGTGCAACGCTCACTTTCCCAATTACCGTTGAGTTGTTGAGTCTTGGAACGGATCATCAACCGAGAATGTTTCCCCAAAGACGCTCAATACCTTTTCATTGCATGATAAAAAACACATGTATTTGTAATGAGTCGATGATTCGTGGAAAGGAACATGCGTTCCGAAACCTTGGTCCCAGTTACAACATAAAATGTAGATTTTATGGGGACCAAACCGCTCTTTGCTGTAGAAGTATATTGCCTGTAGGAGGGTTGGGTAGAGGGGATGATGACTTCTGAACCATGACTGTGATAGACAGCGTAGATGAAATTGTTTTTTAATCATTCTTCACTAGTTTCAGAAGCTCGCTGATGTAGAACGCTTCTTCTTGGTGGTAAAATAGGTCACCTGGATGATCCCCTTAGAGAACCACACACTTCTGCCAGCGATCGTCTTGGTGGATCACGCCTTGAGGAGATCACATTCTTCTGCCAAGGCTACTGAAGATTCAGGATCTCTCTGACATGGACGGTGTCTTCATGGTGGTCATCTGAGTTATCCCTTTAGAAGACCACACTCTTCGCCAACAATGCTAGTGTTTCAGGATATCGCTGATGTTGACGTCTTGTTCTTAGTGGTGTAACTGGACATCTAAGAAATGACATCGTCACCCTTTTCATGTTTCCATATATTTCCTTTTTAAAGTTTTGGTTGAGTTGGGTATCAGTTCTATTTAGTGCGTTCACACACGTCACACTCATCCACTGCTGCAAGGCGGAACAAATGCGCACAAAGATGCTCACCCTGGTGGAACAATGTGCCCTCCGTGAGGTTTTAAAGAGGTTCTGTCTTGGTATTCTAATGCAGTTCTGAAGCAAGTTGTCACCGGTTGAATTCATTTTGAATCTAAGAAAACTGTGGTCCCGTGATGGGACACACTTCAGCTTCTTGGGATGATTTTCGTTTCCTTGAAATTCCCCCCTGCTTTGCCTCTGGCTAACAGTTATGAACGAGGAGACACATGCATGTTGCCAAACCGTTGAACAAGATCAGTGTGGTTGCTTCCACACGATTTAAAAGATCGTCATATGTGAGGAACCTGATCATTCCTGTTACCCGTGGACTCAAACATGCTGGCGTCCTTACCACGCCTGGTTCCTTTCACAGAATATTCTCAGCTTTCTCAAAAGAAATAACCAAATGCCTTTTTTGTCCGTGTGGTTAATTGTCAGTAATCTATAACCACATCGTGCATTTTGTCAACATATAGTGTGGGATCAGGTATTACGGTCTTTGTGATTATGGTTCATTTTCGAAGCTCGGTCTCTACTCTCTTTTGAACTCTTCTGCCCAGAGCGAGGGAATGTGTATCTCACGTTAAATGTCCGCCTGGACGGGTGTTCGAATGAATTGATACGAACGCGGTAAACAATGCTGTCCTTTGTCATCAAAAGACTACAGCCGTTATTTGAATGCATCAGCAATATACTGCGTGGCTGTGTAATTAGTTCAGATGATTTGTTTGGTTGTTGTTTAAACGGCACTCAGCAGTATCCCATATATATGGCTGTGGTCTGTAAAATATCAAGTCTGATCCAGACAATCCATTGATCAACAATATGAGCATCGGTCAGCGCATTTGGGAACAGTGACATGTGTCAAACAAGTCAGCAAGCCTAGCCACCCGATCCCCTTAATACAATCTTACGATAATTCATGCGTTGTAGAAGATGATTTCTAACCCAGATTCTAACGTCGCGATTTCAGTGCACATCACATATTGGTTCATCTAATCTTCCGAGTTACAAATTTAATTATTATTTTGTGGCTTGGCCGTAGATAAGCGAAAGAGTTCGTAGAAGTACAGAAAACAATTATTATTCCATGATGAATTTAGATCTCTCATGCCAAATACAATTGGACACGACAGATCGATACACAGTGGTTATGCTTCAGAAAACCTTTGAAAACACATGCTAGTTATTCCTACAGCATTATTGACATAATTACCATCCTTTTATTCTTTGACTGTTCAACAAATTCTATGGCTGTGGATATAGATTTAGATGTTAGGCTAGTTTGTTTTGTATTATTCGCAAGTCGTAAAAATTAACGTAAATCGATACAGCCATTCAAACGAAGTCACGTGAGTCGGAAAATACAATGGCGCCTGTTTCACTAAAGCTTTTGTGTTGAGAGAGCCGTCACTATGCTGTCACACAAAATGAAGCATCGCATAATCTCGTGATTCACCGTACGTGGCGGATTCATGGCTGATTCAGCGTGTTACAGGTTAAACATATGTATATCCCTGTTGTTTTATGCTTTGAGCAGATCACCACTGCGTCAGTAGGATATTGGGGAACCATCTACATCATTTCAGAATATAATTTATTTATTCTTGTCCTTTGATAGAACTGTTACAACATAGCTTCACGGGAAACTTCTTCTATTATTCATTTGGTCAGTGGGTTCGATGAGTTCAAGCACACACACGCACACACACACGCATGCACCTAAATTACAGATGAGCAACAAAGATACATGATCGATAAGTGAAAAACAAGGTTCTGCCAAACATTGGCGAATCAAATTGGTCGAGTCGATTCTGTATATGGGTCTCTTGTACACAAAGTGATCTTTCTGGAATAACGCTCCAAGTAATGAAAAATACAATTCACTCGCTCACACTGTTCGAATCAAATGGCTCGAAACTTTACCCAGGCACCTGAGTGACGGGTTAGTCGGTAAGAAAGTCGCCAGACTGCCAACAATACCGTATACTTTTGGATAGTGGAACCATATTTCCGGTCCTGTCCCTATTCAGTTTGCACTGACCTTGGGCGTGGTATTATCCAATAACGTCGAAATGAACGTTAAACCAATGTCAGCTTGTGTAGGTGGGATAGCCTAGTGGTTAAACTGTCCGCTCACTTGACGCAAGGCCATCTGTGCTTACCGTACGCAGGAGACCTGGGATGCAATGGTCAGGAATGACACTCTCCACTTAAACCACCTAAACCACTTAAACCACTCACGACCCGTGAAGATGTTAAAATTGATTTTCAGTAACCCATGCTTGTTGTCAGAGGCGACTAAGGGGATCGGGTAGCCAGACTCGCTGGCTTGATTGACAGATGCCATCGTATCCCATCTGCGTAGATTGATGACCATGCTGTTGATCACTGGATTGTCTAGTCCAGACTCGAGTATTTACAGACCGGTGCCATATAGCTGGATTATTGCTGAGTGCGGCGGAAAAAAACACTCAGTCTCACCACTTGGTAAACTTATCACCCATGCTGTCCATTGCAAGATAGATTTACTGCACATATATTTTGTCGTTGAAACATTAGCTTAATTACTTGGTCACATCAGCATTATTTGTTATTATAAGTTCCCTCGAGCAATTAGATATTCTTATCTTGGCAAATCAAGGTTAACCTGATTGCTAATAGCCTCTCAGTTACTTTATTTACGAGATCCTGCCGTCTAATTCTGCCTCCAAGATAAATGTTTCATTATCACTCCCCTCTAACAATGGGACACGTCCTGTCGTCCAGAATTTTCACAGATGAATTTTAGAGTTCCCCTGGGCTTCATTAAAGATGCAGACGAGTGGAGGAGATGTACAGTCCCTAATTCTGTGTCGGTAGCCATTACTGCAGGCTTGGCCGGA
Organism: Haliotis asinina; assembly: GCF_037392515.1. Taxonomy (NCBI): domain Eukaryota; kingdom Metazoa; phylum Mollusca; class Gastropoda; order Lepetellida; family Haliotidae; genus Haliotis; species Haliotis asinina. The sequence goes on along the minus strand of NC_090288.1, from coordinate 46,021,669 downwards.
AGGTTTCTCGCCACTTTGCCGTAGCGTATAAACAGAAGAGTTGGCTGTGGAACCATCAACGTCTTGCCACTGGTGCCATGTTTGGTTCACTGCCAGTGTAAGGAAAACTGTGAAATATATCTGTTGAATAATTGTTCCAAATGCATTCTTTCTCAGAACTGTATCGGAGTTTGTGTAAGGTCGATAATACGAGAGACATGTATATCGCTTACTTCAGCAGACGAATTTGATGATAAATCATCAGAAACTTTGTCAATATATAGGTATGATTGTGAGAATAGATTTTGATGATGTTGTTCCACTATTCATTCAGTGATAACATGCTAAAAAGCGCTATTTTGATCGCTTCTGTTTATGACGTTCACGGTTCAATCAATGATACCTCTTGAGTTTAACAGAATGGACTAGATACAGAAAAAAATGTTTCGCTCAAACAAAGACGTCTTTGATCTACTAGATCATATATTTCATGTTATGATATTTAACAAAAATGTTTAGTCTGACAAATGCTCTACATTTCATCTGTCTTGACGCTTATGGACCGCAAAAAACATCCCTCGATAAATTGGATTTTGATCGCTTACAGATGCCATAGCCTGTATCTCTTTCTGTGCACAGTGACTGACGTCATATACACGTCATCCATTTCGTCATTGTTTGAAATCTACAACAATGTCAACATGCACATGCTGCCATACACGGTTGTGTCGAATTTGAAGGAACGCAAGTAAATACTTCGAGATAACCGAGATTCGACTCAACCGAAAAAAATAAAGAACGTTTACGTTTACAACATTTACTTCCAGAAAACCACAGGTTCGACACATCACAGTTTGACACACCAAAGTTCGACACAAGGGGTGTTTAACTGTGTGGGTTGGTACGTGCTGATTTTCTAGTTAAAATAATACCTCAAATGAAACTCACCCTACAACAAACTCGACGTGATGGTGTCAAACAAAGAACTGTGTTATATTTAACACTTGCATTCTGAATTCATCTAAGTATATTTATCAATACAGACCACAACAACGGAGATACAATGCCAGCACAAAATAAATTATCGGAACAAATTCAATGGAATTATTACAGTAAAGGCGGATATATTTACCTCGGTGCATTTTCTAAATAGTGGGTGAGTGAGTTTCGTTTTACGTCGCTCTCGGCCACTGGTGGAGGGATGTAACTGATCACGTCTGGACCAGGCAATTCTGTGATCAACATCATAACCATCGATCTACATATTTTGGATACGATGGCATGTGTTCATACCTATAACTATAGTCTATATCATGTCAGTTCAGACCATAATACCATCAACGAATGGAACGCAATGCCCCAACGCCATCTTTACCTTCTGATAAAATCGATGAGGAGGAGAGTACAGGATGTCATTGTCTTTGACGGGAGTTACTCTAGATACGACCATAGTTGTCAGCACTACAAGTAGAACCAACAGTTTTTCTTTTTCGGTATTTAAGCTGAGATTTACCACTAATTATCCCTTATGCGAAATGTTTTTAGGTCCTTTGCTCAGGTTAATGCCATAATCATACTATATGGATATTGCCATACTTTTGCCATGTGTATATACTGCATGTGCAACTCATGCTTGTTGTAAGAGGCGACTAATTTGACCAGGTGGTCAGGCTCGTTGACGTGGTTTATGCATGTCATCGTGCCAGTTTTGCAGATCCTTGCTTACGATGTCAATCACTTGCCTAATCCAGATTATTTACCGCCTTCAAGTATAACGCAAGTATATTACTGAGTACGGCATTACACACCAAACATACTGTTGATAATGATCTGACTGGTCCAGATAAGCTAATGGTTGATAATGTTATGTGGACAGACAGTGTTTATTACCTACTTAGTATGGAATATTTCCGTCTGTATCATGTCAGTTCAGACCATAAAACCATCAGCTCCAAGATGTATTGCTGGAGCAATTATAAGTGATCCCGCCAACATATATATTCAACCAACTTGACCTTTCTTAAGTCATTTCTTGATAATAGGCAGTTGCTAATTAGTAGCTCTGAGCCACCACGCCGCTTCTATTACCTGGGGGTATCCTTAACAATTTCAGAACCAGCAGCCTGAGAAATCTCTATGACATTTTGGGATCATAACAATCTCTGTCAGCTCGGCAGCAGGTAATTACCCCATTGTCGTATTTCTTGGAGATATGTGTAGATTTGGCGGTATTGAAGCCGAAGTCTCAGATACAGTGTCTCCAGGCGATATGAACGTTAATTAAAGAAACCAGCTACTATATCCGTGTATGGTGCCTGTCGTTTTCGTTTGACATTACTAATTCTCCAGCTTCCTTGAGTACAAAGTGTGATACATATCTTGGTATGATAGACGACATTAAATATTACCAAGCATTGATGAATTACGCAGTGTATGAAAGGGCCACCTCGAGAGATCATGTAGTAAACATTTGTGATTGATCACATCAATATTATTATTCTCTTGTAAGATCATATATAACAATTACTTCAACAAGTACGGTTCATGATGTGTTTTAACATTTGATTTTCACATAAGGTAATCCTAAACTGATCTCGTTCAGCTTAACTTAGGTCCTCCATTGGTCAGTACATAGCTTGTTCTCTCCCAAATATAGTTGTCATGGCTTGCCCAAGAGTGACAAAATACGATATACACACCCATTGTTCTGTTGCATATACTAGTCACAAACGCTGTGGGAACGGAAGTCAAAGTGGACGTGGATGTCAAAGGTGTGGCGGTCAGGATACATCCCAGGATCAAACGCAGTGGACACAAGTATCAAACGGGTGGCCGTCGTGTTCCACGCCAAAGAGAATGAAAAAGTGACGTAGGTAAAATGCGCGTGATCTGTTTCACACCAAAGAACATGTGCATCATAAGTACTAGAGCACTAGAAACACTAGAAACACTAGAAACATAATCAGGGCTTACCGAGATACGAACCCACAGTCATAGGTTCCTAGCATTGCTAGGGGCCGTAACTCCCACAAATAACAGCCTGGCACTTGGCGACAGGGCCTTTTCGAGTTGCTACCATGCATCGTGCAGATTTGTACTCTAATTTCGATTTCAATTTGATTCTTCTCTTGCTAACCACATGTATCACATCTCGAAGACTTGATTTCATGAGTGCTTCACTTCCCATTTACATTTAAGCTGCCGTTCTTATTATTTTGATCAAAACAGTGTTGTAACAACGTACCAATTCATTCAAGCGATTCAACACTAACTTCAACATTGAATCAGTTCCTGGTGGTTCCAACAAACTAGGGGCAGTTGAATACCCCCTTCCTCTCTCTCGCTCCCTCTCTTCCTCTCTCTTCCTCTTCTCTCACAACTCGGTCTCCCCACCATTTAGGGCGGTGGGTTAGCCCAGAGGTAAAAGCGTTCACGCGACAAGACGAAAACCCGGGTTCGATTCCCCACATGGATACAACGCGTGAAGCCCCTTTCTGGTGTACCCCGAAATGATATTGATGGAAAATTGCTAAAAGCGGCATAAAACCAAACCCACTCAGTCACTCGCTGGTTCCAACAGCTCTGGATGTCTGTCCCATATCATTTCGGATTTTCCTCCCACTTCAGACAGACCAGTCATGATGTTACTGAATCATGTCAACCACACAGCGAGAAGAAATCTACACAAATGGATAGAATACAAAGGTAAATGAGTATATTAAATGTTTAATTGATTTATTTTTTACATACTTGTTGACGAAAAACAAAGCAAACAAACATATTTGATGCCAAACAGACGTCACAGCATCAAATTTGAAACACAACAACAAGAATTTGTCACATATGTGTAAATTACAAAATCACAATTTATGATACAGGTCAGCTCAAATGTATAATTAAAATACTCGTGAGGATATACATCTAACAGCACGGTCATTTGTCATATGAGCATGCTTGTCAAATCCCGCACACCTTCACCGACTCACTAAGACCGGAACGCACCACAAGGCCCTGCAACATTCCATATTGTAACTGCAAACTAGTTCCTCTCTTCAACAGCTCCCTCGTTGTGGCAACCAAGTAAATTCAAGATATTTCCTTAGACAATACTCTCATTCAGACCCGAACTGCGATGAAATGTGGTGTTTCGGGAACAATATTCCCACAAAGTGTTACCATGACAACCTATTCATCTCACTGGGGATATTTTTCTCGATTAAATGCGATTATAGTGACATATTTCTGAGGGGCGATCCCCTGGGTTCAACTTATCATTCAAATAGGTATTAGTAACGGTAGGACTACTGTAACTACTCAGCTGAACTTCTCGGGCTCCCTCCCGCGAGCGGGGTCCCTCCTTGATGGTCCTAAGATGCAAAGCTGATTTGAAATTAGGTTGTTGACGTTGAGTGAAATGAACTCCTTGGGTTTGAGACACTGGGTTTCACAAAAGGCTGCTTCTTTTCCTTGTTTGATTGTTGTTTAATGCAGCAGTGAGTATTCCAGCTGGCGGCATGTAAATACTCGAATCTCGGCCGGACCATCCAGTGATCAACAGCATGAGCATAGATCTTCGAAATTGGAATATGATGACAAGTGTCAACCATCTCAGTTATCCTGAAAACCCGACCTCGTAAGTCGCCTCCTACGACAGACATCAGTTGCTGAAGATCAATACTAACCTCGATTTTCAAGGATGACAGAGGGTCTTGACACTAGGTTTATTTGTATTTGCGGTTTGTTTTTGTTTGCTTCAACACCGCTGCAGTATTGAAGCTCGTTGGTTGCAGTTTGTATATTATCGAGTCTGCCGTCGACTCACGCAATGGGGATAAGATGACGTGCATCAGTCAAGTCAGTATGACCACAATCACGTTAGTCAATCACGGTTTGACACATACTACTCAAAACAAATTAAGGAACACCATATTATCCACTCATGTATTTCTGTAATCATGATAATCTCTTGGTGTGAGAGATGGGATGTGGAAGTCAGACATGATGTAACTTCTTGTAAATAGTATGCATAATAGAGTTTACTTATCGAGGTTTTACTGTTTTTACGTAAACTAGATTACGTTTATTACGAACCGAAATGACGGTCTCTTCGAACTGTTGCTTAATCCATGTAGATATAACCCAACTGCTGTACAGTTTAGTCGAGATACGCATACGAACCACATTTATGCCGAAGTGAGGTTTATGTGCCTTTGAGTTCGTGATATCCATAGTTCATCGTCTGTGAGTGAGTGAGTGAGTTTAGTTTTACGCCACACTCAGCAATATTCCAGCTATATGGTGGCAAACTGTAAATAATCCAGTCTGGACCAGACAATCCAGTGACCCACATCATGGGAACCAATTGGGAACCGATGACATGTGTCAACCAAGTCAGCTAGCCTGACCACCTGATCCCGTTTGTCGCCTCTTACGACAAGCTTAATCGCATTTTATGGCAAGCATGGGTTGCTGAAGGCCTATTCTACCCCGGACCTTCGCGGGTCTTTATCGTCTGCAAAATGTTTAATGATATCACACTTTACTCGCAAGGAAATGACGCCATCGCTTTAATATCTTACCATCTTTGTAAGTATCACCTAAGACAATTCAACTCCACATCTTAAAACATTAAAGGCGTTGGAAAAGACCCTTAGCATTTTCCTGAACATTTTGACTCATACAAGATGCCATACTAGTGATGAAATTGACAACATGCCAGATCCTCGCGAAGTCTCTCTTCCACACTCATTAATCAGACATACATGAATAATACATTGACAGCTGTATGTCTTTCCTCTCATAGAATCGTGGTTTCCTGGAATCGTTTCCGTGTTCCAAATTTTCTCGAAATCCTAATTATCACGATCACAGTTCCACACATCATTGTTCGACACATCCGACTTGTTCGACACATCCGACTCGAACTATTGCTATGAAATAGCATTCATGTCGTGAATGTTACGATTTAACATATTTGTGTAAGACATATTCGATGTGAAGGAGGTCGAGAAAACTGGGAAATTGAACAATTAGATTAAATTGAAGATAAAATATTTAGTGCATGCCGAAACTGGACTGTAAGTTTGACATATCCGAGCTGGAGACAGTGGAGTTTATCATATCTCGTTCAACACGCGATTGGATCTAAATTAGATCTAATCAGACACCTAATTTTCAAAAGCAATTGTTTTTGCTTTTTGTATTGGTCGTGGATTTCTGAGAAATTATTTAGACATTAACTAAATTGAACACAAATTGCAGGGTAGCGTTTCAAACCTATCATCGTGAACAGATTCAAATCATATTAGTCTTGTGTTAATCCAATTACATTTATATCTTTAAATCACGGGTGTCTCATTATGCAAATACCCCGGGAGATTTCAAACACTTTGATTTGCTGAATTGTCAGCGGAATTTGAATTTCATGCAGAAAAATTGCAGAATCTAATTTGTCGATGAAACCACAGGAGAAAAACCCTATACCTCTCCATCGATTTATAGCATTTTCTATTTTCTAATATTTCTTCATAAAGGTAGCGATGGTATAGCCACAATGAGCTTGACGCGCTTAGGTGAAACTGAAAATATGGTTTTTATAATATAATATGTGATTCACTATTCTAATCACATAATGGAATCTACTATGGGCTTAAAGTTTCGACAATTCAAAAAATGTAGATATCACGTGCTTGCAAACTCATTTCAAACGATCTTTATTGAACAAACTGACTTCTGCACGAAATCAACTAGGAATGGAGTGTATTTTTAATCTTACTCGCTGCTACAGGACGAACTGATGAGGAAATAGAGAATTATAACAGGAATCCTCTTTCAGATTCCGAGTTTATATAATATAATATTGGCACATATCTTTTCCCTTCACTTTACTGATAAAAACATGCAATTTGAGAAACCAAAATTAAGTTACCCAATAATAGAGTGAGTGTGTATGCTATTACACCGCTGATAGTAATTTCCAGCAATATCAAGGCTGGGGTAAAAAGGACACCAGAAATGAGCTTCACACATTGTGACCATGTGGGGAATCGAATACAGGGCTTCGACGGGATAAATGGAACGCTTTAACCTCTAGACTTCCTCACCACTCACCACCCAATAATAGAGTGAGTGAGTGAGTTTAGTTTTATGCCGCACTCAGCAATATTCCAGCTATATGGCGGACCCAATAACAGAGTGATAATGAGGGGTAAAGTGTTGTGTGAGATGAAATCTTAATCTGCTGGTTTGATCTGTTCGGTGGTTGACACCTACAGAAACAGTTTAACGGATGCCTGCAATTATTCCGTGCAGGGTCAAACAGTTTAGTGATTGATAGCATGAGCATGGATCATTGTGTATAACACCCAACGATCCTGATTACCCGATACATATAACTGCCTCTTCCAAGAAGCATATATTATCACTGATCAGTTCCAACTGAAAATTGAGTGCGGCGTAAAACTAAACTTACTCACGTACTATATCTGAAAATGGGCGGTCATATTTGGGGTCCACCGCCGTGATGTACTGGAATACTGCTAAAAGCGGCGAAAAACCATACTCATTCACTACCTCATTCTAACGGGAAATCCTCACTGGGTTGTCGTGGTATAGCTGCAATAATGACGAATGTTACGTAAAAAATAGTCATTCAATATTGTGAACTCTTGTGACATAAATCACCCCCAGTGTCAAATGTTCGTCGTGCTGTTTTACATGAAACTGAGAAAAAAAACGATCACATATCTGATTTTAATTAACGTTTCTACCATTGAAGGGCGCATGATTAAAGAATTAGGTGTCTGTACATTGTGCGTGTGAACGTATCGATCTATAGATACATGTAAACATTTCACACGACAACGCATGAGGTGTATACATTCAATATTAAAATATTATTCGACTGCTGTTTTTTTTCTTTTTTCTGTTTGTTTGGTTGTTTTTCTTCGTCTGGAGGGAGTGGTTCCAAACTGAAAACGGAACATCGAATTTTAAGCGGCATAGTAAACTTTATGCTCAATGAGCTAGTGAGGATTGGTGGGTGGACGACTAAGTGAGTGAGGTAGGGAGAGAGGAAGAAATACGGTCTGAGTGAAAGAGTTAGTGAGTGGGTGGGAATGGGATAGGGATGTGTGAGTGAGGGTTTGGGAGGGGGGTGGGGGTCATTCCAGCCATATCCTGGCGGTATGTGAACGTGAGTACACATTTCAATTTGACTGATTCCATCAGATGTTTAGAAGACTGATGAAACGCACAAATAACGGGTACGATGCTGAAGAACCCTGAAACAAATTGGTTTCGAACCGATCAAACCAACAATCATACATATCCAGCTTCTGAAAGGGACGTTACTCTGCAAAGCTAATTGCCGCGCCTCTGTCTACTCTTCCTTCATATTCCATGGACCAGTAAGAGAGCTGTTCTATCGTTCGACTTACTGAGGGCGAGGCTAGGTGTCTCCAGGATAAAATTATTTTAAACCAAGGTGTGAGATTTGATCATTTACGTGCATGAAGATATTAAACATTGAAGCAACGTTTCCTTTCATTCCCGATTGCAGTGTAAAATATACATGTGAAGAAGGTGATTAAGGATTGCTAGGCTCTGTGAAGGTGATGTCAGGAATCGCTGCCTGTGTCAAAACTCGAGGATAAAAGAAGGACCGTGGTGAATGATGGAGAGAAGGTTGTTGTACACCGCAGACGCCATTGAGGGAATTAGATCATCGGTTCTGATGCAAGCGGAGTTCGATAGCTTGAGCAACGAGCCATGGTCGTTTGATATGAGAAACGTTTAACCATATGAAACATAGAAAGATCCAAACTGCCATTTTTGTCTGACCCTGCGAGAAGCAGGGAGAACTGGGCGCACATGCAAAAAGGTAACTTAACCCTAAAGCCGTATCTTACAATGTATCATAGGATACTACCAGTTTCACTGTTATACCTTTGTTCAAGCAAACACTGGTACATATTCACCCGATTTCCAGCAAAGATATGGCTGTGGGAGCCTTTAGAAATGCCCAAGTGTTTTAATTAATGTGGCTCTCTGACTTTGTGGTCCATGTCCGAATCCCAGATCTTACTCAACCCACAAAGGTAGTAAAATCTTTTCTAAGAACTGCAATCCCGAATATATCGTGCTTTTTACCACTTCCAAAAAGGAATTTCCTGTTCCTAAATGAATGGGTTTCGTTTTCTAAAGTATTAAATGTACCTAGTGTAAAATAATATACTCAAAGCAGTTTGTCTCCAGTGCTCCAGCCTCCTTTTGCCGTCTATAACTGAAATTAGGTTATTGCAAAGTGGAAATGAATACTTTAGAAAACATCGACCATTGGATAAGACGACCAAATCTGAACGGGTTTCTTTGTATACGAGGCTGTCATATAACCAGGTATTCCAGTTTCTAAATGTTTGTTTCGAGGAATATCTAGAAACTCCTAATGGAATTGAGGGGTCCCGCACTGACCCAGACACTAATTAAGTGATTGTAATGTAGGGCCAGGAGCATTCATTTGTAGGACGTGCACAAAAAGGATTTGCGTCACATTCGGTGGTCTTTAACATTTTATCATCCCAAAATGTGTTCCACAGGCAATATCGCTTGTGTGAGATCATATGATGTCTCTTAGGAGGTATCATTTTGACAATAGACTTTGTACAATCCCCTAACAATGCTATGACGTCATAAACTTGATTCCGTCACAATGCTAACACATCGCTGGCATGCAACTTTTAATGGTAGTACATTTTTCATTGAAACCTAATGAAGAATGATTTTTGATGATAAATAGAATCTCACCCTCGTGTCTTCTGATATCAATTATATCAACACTCGTTGATAGAGGTAAAAATAACTCATGTGGTATAATTGATGTAGACACGAGGGTGAGATTCTCTTTCTATCATCCAAACCTGTGTTCCTGTGTTCCTGTGTTCCAAACATGGGTTGCCGAAGGCCTATTCTACGCCGGGACCTTCAAGGGTCAGTCTCCAGAGAATAACAAACTGACTTTAGTTACTACTCAGTTTCTGGGTGAAACTAGATGGTAGATCTGGATGATAAACATTAAACGGCGGGTCAGTCAAATAATATGTTTCCTATGAAAGAAGATCCTTACTAATTATTGATTCATGTCAGCAAATATTCCCTACTCGAGAAACATAATAGTTTAAGTGATGTCCTAGATAGGTTTTCTAAATTTGGGCATAAGCACTCAGCACTTATAAAATGACAATTTCCAAATATTCCCATTATCGTTTTTTATCTCAGTTTTGCTCAAACAGTACCATACCTGCGTGCACTTCACGGACCCAGCGCCGTCACAGACCAGTTTTTCCACTCTAATATAATACTCCTTACATGTAGGTCTATATAACCCAATATAAAGCATGGCTTGGAAAGAGGCTCAAATTGGATTTTCCGATTTACATTCTTTTTTTTCTTTTATCCACAGTGTAAGAAAAAGTTACTGTGTAATTTCCCGACGTTTAGGGTTTTTTCATATTTTAGTTTAATGATTAAAATAAATAGAAATGGTTTCCCAAACTCTGGGTCAATATTACATGAAGTCTGTGCCGTCCACACTTCAGCTCTGTCGCTCAATTATCATTGCTTCGTAGAAGACATTTGAAGACAGTTTTGAACAGGAGACAGTGATTAACATTAGTCATTGGTCAGATCTTTGTTCGACTACAAACCGCCGGGGAAAATACAGTTTTCACTTGAACACTTTATTCGAACAAAAACATTGCAAGCATTGCCAAAACTTGACTGGGCGGATGAACGTGTTGTAACACAAATCATGTAAGATCCCATATATACCCATATCAAGTGCCTCCCCATCGTAAAACTTTGTCGTGATTTAATTGTAGGCACCTTGAAACCTTCGCTGTTGTCACACCCGACTGACTGAACCTAGATGACGAGGCGTTCGTTCGTCATGTCCTTGTCCAAGATTCGATTCCCCACCTGGGTAGATTGTGTCAAGAACATTTCTGGTGTCCCCAGCCGAGATACAGCTGAATTATTGGTAAAAGGGGCGTAAAACCAGACTCACTCACTAACTGACTACTGGTTGAACAGAGCCGCAGATCTGGTATAGGGGTCTGATATATATGTATTTGCCTTCATGGAAAATGGTTTTATATTGATTTGTATGTAAAACATTTACATATTTACGAAAACAGTAAATTCATCTTTATTGCGTTACACTTGTCACCTACTTCTCTTGTCAGTTTAATGAATTCAAATATAATAATCTATTAATGATCTTGATAACTGTTTATCCTCTGTATTTAAATTTACCTTTCACGCTCTCAGTGATGTTTACTCACAGATTACTCACTCACATAAAACATTGTAGAACTGGGTTTGTATCTGAAGAACTTTGTGTCACATCGTGAATTATGTGTCCTTTTAATCTATAACATCCAGCCTTGTAAATCGACCCATGCCTGTAGCATCCCTTCGGGTTTCTCTCCCACATGAAACAGACACGCCGTGGTATAACCTGCTTTCTTTACCCTGTGGCAGTTGGGAAGCTTAATGGCTAAATCTTCCGTTCGTCACGCCGAAAAACGGGTTCGATTCCCCAAATCGGTGTAATGTGTGAAGCTCATGTCTGGATTCCCCGCCATGGTGTTGCTGGAATATTGGAAAAAAACGGCATAAAACCCAACACAGTCAGTTATCCTGCGGCGTAAAACACAACTCACTTACTCACAGCACTTGGCGATTAAGCGTTTATTGATGGCGATTGCCCCTATATTTTTGCGCTGACACTGTGTACTGGCCTACGAAGAATCAATATACTCGCCCACAATCGACACCATGGTGACCTTCTGAATATACCGGTTATATACATATAGACCCTTCACTTGGTACGTGCGCCCACGTCACATGCCCTCATAATGCCGGTGCACTTGCCCTAAATGTACATGAAATTGACAATGACAATGCCCTGAATGACATCAAGACAGATGAAATGTCTCACACTCATCAGGAATTCAGGCGTCTCTATGACTCACGAGAAGGAGAATGGGATAGTCTTGATTGACCACGAGGAATTTTCGAAGGTCATTTAGTATAGTTATTACTTATACATGTGTGTGGTGCGATGTAGGCCTTTAAGGGATGACAGGATGCTGCTGCTGTTGTTGCTTTATTGTTCGCAGCTTTATGCCTAGGATAGTCATTTAACTGATATTTTAAAATGGGAATCGTTTAAACTGCACACGTTTCCAGGACCGTTTTGATGAAATATAGAGTGGGTCAGTTGGGGTTAAGCGATTCTGAGCATTATCACGAGCAATATTCCTTCACTGTGGGGCAAATCCGCCTTCGGCGTGACGAGCGGACGATTTAACCGCTGGGCTACCTCACCGCCCTTTGCATTTGGAATTGATATACTAAAGCAGAGTCGATTATACTGTTACAATCGTATTATGAGTATTATAATGAAATATGTGTCGCGTCCAAACATCAGTTGGTGAATCAGGTAGCCTGGTGGTTAAAGTGCTCGCTTGTCACGCCGAAGACCAGGGTTCGATTCCCTACATGGATGTTTCTGTGGCCCCCGTCGTGATATTGTTGAAATGCTTCGAAAACCAAATCGCACCTACTCACTCAAACACTACTGATACACGTAAGCGTACACCATAGACGCGGGTGATACCTGTCCAAACACATGCAAAGGAAAGGCAACGAGTGCTTAGAAACAATTCCCGTTTGACTGAAAGCATTTGTATTTATAGATCATTACAAAGCACAGTAAACAAGGTTTATAATGAAACCGCTTGCTACGAAATGATACATATGGCGAACAGCTCGTTCTGTAATTCCCACTTTGAATATTTCAGTCAAAAAACATATGGCGAAGTAAGGGTATGTCGAACGAGGTTTGGTGGTCCTTCGAAGTTCGTAATAACAAGAGTTTACTACATAATTATAAACGCATTCACATACAAACTCTTATTGTCAGTTTTACAAGGAGTAACAATGTAGATACTCGTTCACCTTTCATAAGGAGCCATATATACACATCCTTTGGCTACCGTTGTTTATTGATGCGAGCTTCAGTTCAGAAGAGGGTGCACTTAAATCAATAAAAACACACGCTCATGTCAGAACAGCACAGTGTGTTTTTACACTCAGTTCGATCAAATGTCCGCCTCTGTCTAAAATACAAGGCCAATATTTAGTTGACTGAACATGAAATTAATTTAGTCCCTGTTGCTTGTAGACTCGGCAAATCGATAGTGCCGTTTTGCTGGTTAGTCACGGTTAATTGCAGAGGCGGAAGCTGATAGGACTTCACATGCTAGGAAAAAACCGTAAGATTATATACCGGTGCATGAAACACAATGTCCCATGATATTTGACTGTCTGTGAAAAGTTCGACTTTGGGGAATATGTTATATTCGGAGTTAGACCAGTTATTTAGTCCTTGGGCAATGGTGTAACCTAATTGTTAAGACGTGCGAGTGCTTTAGTGTGTGTTCTTGTGTGTATGGGTGTGTGCGTGTTTGTTAGTGCGTCAATGTTAGCTTGTGTTTGAAAACTGTAAGTTAAATAGACAAACGAATGTGAATTTTATCAAGTGGAATTTATTTGGCAGGGCTGCCACTTTGCCCGATATTATTGCCTCTTTAAAACTGATCGCCGTTACACAATCGACAGTCCACAAATAAATACAGCTACATGTATTTGTAGAATTGTGTTGTAATTATATCTTACGTTGTGTCTGACACAGTTAATTAGGAAAATAAAGCAAGGTTTATGGATGTCAACTTTATCATTGTGAATACCACGACGTTTCGGAGAGTATGCTTGCTCTTCCATCATGTGTATACGACCCGAGACGTCGCGTTATTCATAATAATAAACTTGACATCCATACCTCTGGCTTTTCTTTCACTTCTAAATGCCCTTCAAAGATTTACAACTCAGTCGACGTGCATAAAATATATGTTTTGACAGTAATTAGTCATCAGTAATGTATAAACACTGAATACAAGCAGAATATAGGTTACTGACTTTATATGCTTTAGAGTCAAATCTAACTGGAATCAAGAACAAGCAGTCCAGAATAGTATGGAACATTTTGGAAGGTTTAATTCCATATAAGGAGCAAAATATCTTGATTTGGAATCAATGCTTTAGTACGTAACTATATGGACAAACATATTTACCTTCTTACCTGAATTCAGTAACCTTATGGAAAGTCGTCAAATTGTTCACGTCCAAACAAATATGCAATCTTTAAAATCTTGCTAAGTACATTAATGGAATATTCAAGTCTGTAAAGACACATTAGCCTTTGGTCCTTTTTCGCTTGTATCTACCATCTTGACATGTATGTATTTACATACTACAGTAATGTTGTATTCTCATCTAACACCGTCAGTGATATATTGAGCAATAAATTGAACTGAACTGAACTGAATCTGACTGGGCCAGTATGGTATGAAACGTTCTGAAATGTTTAAGGCAATCAAATACTGGTATTCTCACCCTGTGTAAAGATCCAGGGCTATGTTAAGTTCACGTGCCTTGCTAGTGCAGCCAGGACCCATTTTAGGAGTGTGACCAATTTAGCTGCTGGGTGAACATGATATTCTGCTGTTACCATTGCTCTTTTGCCTCTGTAATTATACCACCATTTTAATTTATGCTGCACAGGTATTGCGCTCTGCCCATGTGAATACATTGCAGTGACCTCTATAGATTTGTAAAATCTCCTTTACTCAACAGTACAATCGCCTATTGTGTAACATTGTAGCATTTGTTTGCAGTGTATTGGTTTCCTCAGGATACCTAATAGATTTCTAGGTTAACTCATAGTTTCAATTCGGAAATCGGCATTCAGCAATGTTGGTACGTCAAGCTACGCATACTAATCGACATCACAGAAGCATAACGACTATAAAACATAGCCGACATTCGCAAGGAATATATCACTGTTTCAGAAAAGCATATAGTTGTGTGCACCTATGGTGTTTGTGGGCGGTGAGTGCGAAGTGCGATGTAAGACATGTGATGTTCATTTCTGATGCTTCACGCCGTGATGTTGCTGGAATATTGCTAAAATGGCGTAAAACCGTACTCACACAAACTGGGCTTTTTGGTCTGTTGTTTACTCCCGCGCTCAGCAATATTTCAGCTGTATGGTGGCGGTTTGTAAGTACTCAAGTCTGGAAAAGACAATCCTCTGATCAACAGCATGAGCAGCGCGCTCATACGAGCACATGTCAACCAAGTCAGCGAGTCTGATCACCGGTACCCGATCCCATTAGTCGCCTCTTACGACAAGTATGGGTTACTGAAGGTCAATTCTAACCCGGATCTTCACGGGTGTGAGCACATGAAGACACGGTTACCTCTCCGATAAAATCGATGTACAGAACGGCATGGACGGTGACTATAATGGCGGTAGAAACTGACATCGCTTGATTAATTCACTATAAAAAGCCAATGAAACGTGTACGATGATTACGCAACATAATTGCGAACGAACACTGTGAAGGTATTTGACAGTTGTAAAGATTAATCCATCACCGTAACCATACAAAACGCGGAACGCCAAGAATGGATACCAGTATGTGTTGTATATCGATACACCAATAATAATTTGCTTTTTCCCTTATCGCTTTTTCAAATATGCCAATAAATGTTCGCAAAGAAATCAATTATTGATGCATTTAGTTCCGGTGAAAGCACGATTTTTTTCTGCAAATCAAAGTCCAGTAAGAATATTAGTTCATGTCGTGCGTGTGAACTTGTGTCCTTATTAAATAAACATAAGGTAATTCCTACCGATTCCAAGTCCTAGGTATTCTGTTCGTATGTTTGTGTTTGTGAATACTCTGGCGAAATCCATTGGGCGTATCCCATGGCAATTACCGTGTCAAAGACGATCGCAACAAAGTGCTTGTCCTTTGAAATACCCAAGTAGACAATGGCGTTCTGGGACATCAAACGCCGGAGGTGTGTTATTGTTGAAACAATGAAACTTTGTTTATTGTTTAACACACACTCAGCAATATTCCAGCTGTGAGTATATAGCTGAGTCTGGCTCAGACATTCCAGTGATCAACAACAAGGACATCAGAATGAAGATTTTATGGATATCAACTTCTTTATATGAGAACACAACGTTTCGGAGTTAATGCTTACTCCTTCATCAGACGCCTGATGAAGCAGTAATTATTAACTCCGAAACGTTGTGTTCTCATATAAAGAAGTTGATATCCATAAAATCTTCATTCTTATGTATTCCACTTCTAAATGCCCTTCAAAGACTTAACAAGGGCATCGATATGCGCTTGCGATAAGATGACATGTGTTAACCAAGTCAGCAAACCTGACCTACCGCTTCCGTTAGTCGCCTTCTGCGATAAGCATTGGTTACTACGGACTTAAAAATCAACGTTCATTTATTTTCGTTAAAAAATATCATCAACGTGAGTGGTGGTGTGGCAATGAAACCAGTTGTTACAATCAGAGGTGAATAATGCGCTTTGAAACCCTAGATTCATAACTGATCAAACTGAAGATTTTCAGTTAAATACCCTATTCAAGGATATGTTACAGCTGTAATATATTCCCAGCACTGAGACCATTAGGATCCCAGCCACCTAATGAGGCCACGTAAATATCTGATGTAATTATAATATTTTTGTTACATTAAGTTATTCCGTTGTCTGTCCTTGAAGACAGCATCACAGAAGAATCAGATAAGATTAGGAACACGGCCGTGTATGGTAAAAAATGTTTTATAGAAGAAACATTCATTCCACATAAAAAAATCATTATACGGTGTCGTCATGAATAGAATTTCGGGCATCCTCAAGACATACAACAGAAATATACAAACATTCATCTTACTGCCAACGTCTATTTCAAATACAGTCTTTTCATCTTCCTTTGATGACAATTGTATGCAATTCATTGCAACGACAGAACTATCCCCACATTCCGCTGTCTGAGAATATACATATTCTGTTTGTTTATCTATATATATATATATATCTACCGATATTCTAGACTGCGATGCATTATTGCTCTTCATACAGACGGATTAATCTATTGCGTCCATTAACAGCCTATCCCTCATCCTTACCATCACTTAAATTATGAATAATTCATACAAATTCGAATGGTTATATACGTGGACTGGACCTATGACGAAAATATTTGTTTGATGGGTTTTTTATGTAATGGATTTATGAATTCCTCACCATAGCAACGCAATGTGAAATAAAGAAGGAATGATGCAAAACGAAGCCGTCCCCAACCCCCAAGTGCCCTTTTCTTCCGTTTTACATTAGACTGGATGTTGTTTGTGGCCGCATCGTAGTTGTGTGGCAACGGTTGGAAAATTATCGGGTCTGGACAGATACGGGAAGGGGGTGGTGGGTGTGCGTGTGCGTGCGTGTGTGTGTGTGTGTGTGTGGGGGGGGGGGGGCGGTGATCGTGATAACGTTTCATTGGTCGTCATCTTAAGATTGTTCGTTTTGGTCATTGCATATTGCTAAAGGCAGTATAAAATTTAACTCACTCACCCAGACATCATCTCATACATAATTCGCGGTATTCAGAGTAATATAATATACTTTGATATACTTTAAGTTTTCGAGAAAACTATAATTTTTTTCATCCTTAGTATATAGTCATATCAACTCTTCTTTGATTTGTTAAATTCCTTGTCAGCAAGTGACTACATTGCGGAGAGTTTCCGTGAGTCCAGAATTATGATATATTATAATAAATTATATATTTCATTCAATCAGCATCGTCGAAAATATTTTTCAGGCCTATCTTCTTTTATTAACATAAGCTGCATCTTCGTGTACATCGAAAATTAGGCTTGTCTGGGTGCTGGGTCAGTCGACACCGCGCGTTTCGTGATTGCAACGTAAACGATATACCCTTTCAATCATCTTTCAACAGGAGACCAACGTTCCAAACCTACAGCCGCGTGAAGTGTGTGTGCAGTTCATTTGGAAACCCTTCCGAACAAAAGACGTCATGGTGGTAAGAAGTATACCTATCTTATCCCATCCTGGCTGGGGAAATGAGTTGTGAAATCCATCAATCGACAATTAGCTGGTAACGGAAACCCTATCATCTCCGTAACAGCGTAAACCATGCTTTCCGTGCACATGAAAAACTATTAACTCAACTCCATCTCATATTGGACTATTTAATCGATTGACCATCACACCGGCCGTAAAGAATATCCTATTTTTCGTTATAGTAATCCACCATGAACATGCAGTCGGTTTGGCAACGGCGTCCTGGGCAGCACAGACGTTTCAAATACGTTAGGAGGAGACTGTTTCACGTTAATACTTTGGGCAAACATACATTCTCCAAAGCAATGGCTGGCAAAGGTCGGCCAATTCCGGCATGAAGTCTCATCCGCCAGGAAGCACGTTTCTGTTCGATTTTACACACATAATGTGAGCATTCTATCTCCGAGTCGATAGCAGCACTGGTGTTGGAATCCGCGACGCTCCGTACTCATTATTGTAATTAAATAAATGATAGCCGACCTGGCGAAATGTCCCTGTTATTTGGCAGTGGTGAAACAGACAGTAAGTCTCAAAATGAGGAGTTTTCTGTTGTTCAGAATGCAGAGGCAATTACGCCATTACATTCATATATTGTATTTTGTTATGGACTGGAGAACGTTTGGAGGTGGTATGTAATTGCAGCTTTTGGGTTAAAGTCGTTGTGACTCAATACGTTTAAGATGTAAATAATTACTTTCCCTGCATTTATTCTGTGCGTGTTCCTGTTAATGGTCGGTTGGTACAGCGGTTAAAGGGTTCGCCTGTTCTGCAGGGAACCGGGTCCATTCTATACGTAAGTGCGATGCATTTATGGTTTGTCCTGCCCGATGATTCCATTACATCTAAATGCGGCTTAAAATATATTCACTCACTCTATTGATTGTGGTATCTGTGATAACGTGAAAGGGCGGCTTAACTAACTCCTGTTTGTTGTACTATTATCAAGGCATCATGCAATTTATTGAATGTATTGTATGCCACTATATATCAAGAACCAGCCCCACTGTCGTATATCTCGATCAGATAAGATGCATCCACAGTTCCAGGTGCCAGCTGTACCCCTCTTGTACTAGTGTTTGTTGTTTTGTTTTGGGTTTTTGTGTGTGTTTTTTTCTGTTTTTTTTTTTTTTTTGCTTTGGTTTTTTGTGTTGTTTTTTGCTTCTGTATTGTTTTCTTTACGTTTTTGTCCTTTCTTATTTGTTGTTTTTTTTCTGGTTTTTTGTGTTGCTTTCTTATGTTTTTTGTTCGGTTACGGAGATGTCTTTGTTTGTGTCTTGTTGCCTTTGAAAGTGTTCTTTTGTTATCCCTTCACCTCCCAGCAGTGTAGCACTGGGGCCTGGTTGGTTATTTGTGGTGCCGTCATCAGGAGTGTATATACACTTTTGTTTGCAGAGGAGTACAAATCTTCCAAAACACGTGCTCTTTGCAGATTTATGTCCCTCGGGTATATCAGTATTCTGAGATCGTGGAATTAACCGCGATTTGCACAGTGTTTCAGGTTTGTCATGCTTGTTGGCATTGTCATATTGGTAAAACTCTTGGCCCCTGATGAGTAGGTCATTTTACCATCATCAGTGTATCCACACTCAGCTGTACTGTTAAAGGCGACTCACTCTCACTCACTCAACTTATAATAATAGGTATATACTAGTATTGATAACATGAATATCATAAAAATTTACTTCACGCGATTCTACATAGCTGCCTCATCTAATAGAAATATTAACGTAGATCTAAATTCCAATTCCTTTAAGACACTGGAACACTGTATTTCAGTGGGCGGCGTGCAACTTTATGGTTAAAGCGTTGGTTCACCAGTATCGGGTTCGAGTCCAATTCCCAAAAGCAAATATATCGTGAATAACCCATTTCCTGTTGTTTCACTGGGATATGATAAAAGTATTTCGTGAAACCATTCTAGCTGACTCCTTCACTCATTCACTTACTCACTAACGCGCCCACTGACTCACGGACTGACGGACTCACGGATTCACTCATGGGCTCGGGACTTCACTCACGGACTCACTCATAGGAGGTCACCTGTGGTCTTACTCCAGATTCACCAACCTTTGTTTGACCTTGCAGCACCTTAGAAACTATTTAACATATTCTCCTTATTCTGACAAAACCATTGTGTGAATACCCAGTGGTAAGTATGTTACATATACATGTTACAAAGGATAATAATCATACGTAATAGTGTCTCGTTATGAAATTCGAACGCTTTCAACCAAGAGCAAATGTAAATTCAATGCAAGGGGTGTATATGCCAGCGTATTAACTCAGATGACCCGCCAAACATCAAAGAATGTCTCCTCGATTAGATGACACCTAAATGAAACAACGCATGAGGTTCCTTTCTGAATCAGCAGTGAAAGTGAAACAGCTGGATATTTGTGAATCAATAACGGAGTGTCTGTAGACTTTGACCACATAAACAATGTGTCCGTTTCAAAACGATGGCGGGTATCTCATTTAGCCGTTCAGGAAACCATTGAAACTTACTTTTCTCGAACACTACCTCTTTATGCTCTTTATGCTCGCTCTGGAAGAGATTAAGCGTTATTTATGAGATAGAATTATGTCCTTAAATGGAAATTAGATGAGACATGAATAAATATTGTGTAAATATTGAATCTGAACAAGATGAGATTTGTTGAGATGCTTCAAACATTGAAGCCTATGAACGATGAACGAGGTAGAGATTAACCCTATATGGGGATAGTTTCTCAAGAGATGGCCGTTTACAGATTCTTCATCTAAATACCTACTCACTGTAGTGAAACTTTTCGGTGACTTTTAATTTAATATATTTTATGAACATATCTATGTTTCATTTCTAATTTTCCACATTTATGATTTCCCATACACACAGTATTGTGTAAAAGATATGTGTTGTGTTGTTTATTTTTGTATATAATTTTATGCTGTAAAGAATGAAGACGTATGCTAACATATTGCTCTCTTTTTGTTCTTTTCAAATAGTTGATGTACAAAATCTAACTTGATTACTTCACCGGAGTCACAACATCACGGTCGCCCCTCCTTGTAATGATGTCAGCTCAAACACGTACCGTGCAGCTTTAGTGGGAAGCACAAACCAGCTCTGCAGATATTGCATTTCTTTCAAACCTCAAGGGATAAGAGTTACGTAAAGAGGAAATGGTCTAAATTGTATTACTGCTTAGACTCGTGGCCCACTCAGCTTATTGATTCTGCAGATTCCAGTCTATTTTTGATTTGGGATTAAACCTTCCCTGCTTTTAGTATGTCTTGGGTTTGAGTCTTTTTCAGGATCCCAGCCCGCACTCTCTGAGTCAGGCGTCTAATCGCCAGCACAGAAAGTCAGTGATCTAACCCACTCTGCCACCGCAGGTTTCACAAATACGGACAGTTCACGTTGATATGTACATCAATAGTTCCTGAAAATAGAAGCTGACAAAACGTCAATTCGATTAAGAGATCGTATTGTAAGACATTTGAATGTCAGAGCGGTGAAATAGCCTTGTGGTGACAGTGTTCAGTCGTCACGTCGAAGAACTGGTTTTATTCTCCATATGATGACAATGTGTGAAGTTCATTCCTGGTGTCCCCGCCATGATACTGCTGGAATGTTACTAAAAGAAGCGCAAAACGATACACAAAGTGAATACATTACCTCTTGAGTTGAATTAGAGTTCGCCAGTCAGCAGCTCGATCGTGTAGCAAAGCGCTCTGACCTATCTGGCAGAATGTCATTCAGGTTCGAGTGCCTGGTTTTCCTGATCCAGAAACCATTATTATCCACCAAGATGAGTTAGTGGCAACATATATTTCGCTGAATGCAGCCATTGCGCAACATTCACTCACTGAAACCGACGCTGACATTAAGACAGTTGAAGCACACAGAATTCAAATTAACTGATAATGTGATTGTGGATACGGAAATGTTTATGCCACAAAACAATGTTTATGCCACAAGCGTTTAAATTCGTCATCGTTATCCGCTGAGGCACAGTCAGACAAGTGACGAGGCTCGTTCTTCTTAAAGCTGACACGAAAACATGTGCAAGGTATCTACTCCACCTGCCCAGTACCAGCCTCAAAATTAAAAAAAACAACAATAAAAATGTAATATGTGTCGGAGATCTGCCGAAACTGATTCCTTGATCGTAAATAAAACAGACCCGAGAAGACAATAAAACAAACACATAAACAAATATACAATAAACAAATATAAACAAATATATATAAATAGAAGAATGGTAATGAACATGAAATGCCTGGAATATTGAAAATCAGTAATGACACCAGGTGTTCAAGAAAATGGTAATCATGACCCACTGTACAGCAAATCCTGCAACAATTGTCATGACAAAAAGTAAATAGAGAAAAGGAAGGAGTTGCAAGTTTACGCAGAGGTCACGGTACGTGATATCATTTCACATCATGTTGACATGCAGCAATCTCCCGAATTTGGGATACACAATCCTTTTGTCAAAGACCCGTGAAGGATCGGGGTAGAACAGGCCTTAGCAACCCATGCTTGCTACAAAAGGCGAATATGCTTATCGTAAGAGGCGACAAACGGTATCGGGTGGTCAGGCTCGCTGACTTGGTTGACACATGTCATCGGTTCCCAATTGCGCAGATCGATACTCATGTTGTTGATCACTGCATTGTCTGGTCAAGACTCGATTATTTACAGACCGCCGCCATATAGCTGGAATATTGCTGAGTGCGGCATAAAACTCTCTGTTTCTAACAACACAGATGTACATCTGAGCGTGTCTCCCCGAACGAGTGGTACGCACAAGTCAAGTGGAATAATGATGATTGTTGTTCCCGTATCATCAACTGTGCAATCTGTCTTACCAGTTTGTAGGCTTTGGTGCTGCCTATCTGTATTCTAACAAACTACATACTGTGGGTAGCCTAGTGGTTAAAGCGTTCGCTCGTCACGCCAAATACTCGGGTTCGATTTCTCCAGTTGAAACTGCTTTTATTTTGTCTTAGGTCCATGGAAAAGAGAACATTTGGATTCCAAACATGTCCAAATGTTCACTGATGAAAGGTTTGGATAAGTCTTTCCTAAAGTACGGTGTTGTAATCTCTAAACATCCAGCAGCTCTACAATGGGTACATTGTCGCTTGGAATAGTATCGTAGGCTCGTCACGACGTGTTTGCTTAATCTGGGAGAGATACCCGATGTAAAGCAGATCTCAGACATTTACGATTTCGATGTAACAGTCGTATATGATTCTGGCAATCTTAAAGCATAATAGGAGGCACTGGATTCAAACCCACAGTCATGGGCTCCTGGTGTGCCCATGGGACGTAACTCTGCAGAGGATATGTATGCTCCTTAGACGCCATAGCAACCCATGCCGCTTTGAGATGTAGCTTCAACTAAACACATAAACCCGATTACGTCTTTGTCATCGTGTCTCTTTGTTGGTGGAGTCAATGGTCTCTGAGTTTAATCGGGTTTTATAAACTATTCTGCAATGTATTAATATTTTCATGCAATTTGGGAATACATGTACAGAAAACTACAGTTTGAACCTCAAGAGGGAATTTGTCATCATTTCATCAAATAAATATGACACATGGGACGACATGGCATCGGGCTTTGATAACGTCATGGTCTAGTAGTAAATACAATCCTCACACTTTCCGCTTTTTTGTACTACGGTATTTTTATATACTATATGGTTTATACCAATGTCCTCACACTTTGCGCTTTTTTATACTACGGTATTTTTATATACTATATGGTTTATACCAATGTCCTCACACTTTGCGCTTTTTTGTACTACGGTATTTTTATATACTATATGGTTTATACCAATGTCCTCACACTTTGCGCTTTTTTGTACTACGGTATTTTTATATACTATATGGTTTATACCAATGTCCTCACACTTTGCGCTTTTTTGTACTGCGGTATTTTTATATACTATATGGTTTATACCAATGTCCTCACACTTTGCGCTTTTTTGTACTGCGGTATTTTTATATACTATATGGTTTATACCAATGTCCTCACACTTTGCGCTTTTTTGTACTGCGGTATTTTTATATACTATATGGTTTATACCAATGTCCTCACACTTTGCGCTTTTTTGTACTGCGGTATTTTTATATACTATATGGTTTATACCAATGTCCTCACACTTTGCGCTTTTTTGTACTGCGGTATTTTTATATACTATATGGTTTATACCAATGTCCTCACACTTTGCGCTTTTTTGTACTGCGGTATTTTTATATACTATATGGTTTATACCAATGTCCTCACACTTTGCGCTTTTTTGTACTACGGTATTTTTATATACTATATGGTTTATACCAATGTCCTCACACTTTGCGCTTTTTTGTACTACGGTATTTTTATATACTATATGGTTTATACCAATGTCCTCACACTTTGCGCTTTTTTGTACTACGGTATTTTTATATACTATATGGTTTATACCAATGTCCTCACACTTTGCGCTTTTTTGTACTACGGTATTTTTATATACTATATGGTTTATACCAATGTCCTCACACTTTGCGCTTTTTTGTACTACGGTATTTTTATATACTATATGGTTTATACCAATGTCCGAAAAGCGCAAACAATCTGACGCAAATCTCGAACAAAAGACCAGGTTTTACAGCTACATCAACAATGTATGAACACAAAATATGAATACATACAGTCTACACCACTGTGTCGTGCTTCCGCTTGTCTCGCAATAAAAAACTTGTCGTATCCCGGATAACTCGAACTGTTTACGTAAGTTCATTCTAATTCGACACACGATCG
This sequence comes from Haliotis asinina, assembly GCF_037392515.1. NCBI lineage: Eukaryota > Metazoa > Mollusca > Gastropoda > Lepetellida > Haliotidae > Haliotis > Haliotis asinina. Next base: position 45,996,816 of record NC_090288.1, on the reverse strand, counting down.
TTTGAGTATTTTCTCTTGTCTAATGGCAAATTAGCAGTGTTGCTACATGGGATAGACCAGCACTACGACTCGTCGAAGCTTGAAGAACAAATGTGTTTTGCTTCTATTTTTCTGCACCGTATACACGTCATCCAAAAGACAAATGAAATTTACTGAATTCGGAACTCTGGATTTCTATTACTATTCACTCTTAATGCTCTGAATCTTCAGCGTCAACATCCATTACGAATGTGTTGCCAAATCTAATTTAGTACCATATAGTGATCCGTGAAGATGCGGTTAGAAGTCATCTTCAACAACCCGTGCATGTCGTAAGAGGTGACTAACGGGAGCGGGTGATTGCGCTCGTTGGTTGGCACATGTCATCGTATACCAACTGCTACGATCGAAGCTCACGATCACTTGATTGTCTGGTTATTTACAGACCGCCGCCATATAGCTGGAAATACTGTTGAGTGCGAAGTTAATTTATAAACAACCAACCAACCTTTCCGTAGTTCTCTGTGATCATCAATGTTGATCTACCACTTCCAGGAATAAATGGATTGTACGGGACGATCACAACGATGCCCGGACGAATGCCAACCAAAATACACAGGCGAATGACACCTTTAGCTAAAACAGTTTACTCTTATGCAAAGAGTTAGCATGATTGACTACACAATGAAGTTATGTGAGGACGCTCCTGTTTCGATTGCGGGTTTCTTTGTCTGCTAGTCTCTGTCTGGGTCAAAATAAACTCAAGCACTGTTGGAATACTTAGGTAAGGTTATACTGTAAAATCAGATGAAGTGTCTGTGACTTGGAGCATTGTGATGATGGGATTCCTGTTATTATTCATGTGGTATTGTGGAAGACATTGGACAATGCCATCGTTGTCTCCGATATATTCTTCATCGGTTTCAGAGGTTCCGATGAATGAATGGCGATGGGGTAGCCCAGTAGGTAAAAATGTCGCTCGTAACGCCGAAGCTCCGGGTTCGATTCCCCGTATGGGTACAATGTGTGAAGCCCATTTCTGGTGTCACCAGCCGTGATATTGCTGGAATATTGTTAAATGCGGTGTAAACCATACTCACTCACTCTCCATGATTACACGTACCACACTATCTTCAATCACCCACCCTAACATGACTACACACACACACACACGGACGTTTCCACCCCAATTTAAATGCACAATAAGCAGCACCAAGTGGTCAAAGGTGCTATTGCTGGAATATAGTCTACAAGTCTAGTCTGTCTCACGGCCCCTTATCGACATCATTTTCTCTACTACCAAGCCCTACTACAACAACAACTACTACTACTAGTACTACTACTTCTACTTCTACTGCTGCTGCTGCTGCTGCTAATGCTAATGCTACTACTAATGCTACTATTATTACTTTTAATACTGTATCGAGATGATGGGGGTCGGTCTCGCCGAAGACACAGGTTCAATTCCCCACATGGATAAAATGTGTGAAGCCCATTTCTGGTGTCGCCGCTGCGACGTCGCTGGAATATTGTTAAAAGAGGCGTAAAACTGAACTTACTCACTACATACTACGTTGAAAATAATAATAAATACTCCTGCATTTTCTTGCTTTCATCGCCATATATTAAAACTGATTCTCCTGCACCACCGCTGCCAGTACAGCACATCCCTAACACTATATTGCTATAAGCGGCGTACAAATGAACTTACTCCGACGCTTGAGTTTAATTTTACTCCGCTTGCTGCAATGTTTTAACAAGATTGCTGCTAGAGATACCAGGAATTGCAGACAGTCGTTCTCTTGTTAGAATAACTGTAAAACAACATTCCAGTTCATCACACGGCCAGGGTCCTCCGACGCAAAATGTAAACCGTCAAATGTTATATTTTCTCGTTTGAAATCTTTTAGCCAAAACTGGTATACAATTCCTTCCAATCAAGGCAGACAAATCTATTTTATGTCGGTGCAGACGCACAAACATGTTTTCAGTCGGTTTATAGATCCCTTGGTCTGTGGTCTCGAGAGTAAGTGTACCTTTTAAGCAAAAACACAATAATAATTCATGGGTTTTCTGGCATACGAGTTACGTTGTTATCAACCACATGTGAAACACAATTAATGGTTGTATTCAAAGATTATTTGCATACCAAAGTGTGCATTTGTAAATGTTACGTTTTCTTTGTCCATGAAATCAAATGAATCGACCCTGTTACTCACCACTGGCGGTTTTAGCTCTGGTTACAATAGTCTAGTCAGAAGTTTTGGGCGACATCCAAATGCTTGAAATCAATTGAACCCCCTCGAACTGTTGTATGGCATATTGTCGGATTTGTCTGGTTTGTCTGTTGGTATGTATATATCTTTTGTATTGATTTCAATTGAAACTCATGTCAAGGCATGTGACAGCTGATTACAATCACGATCAAACTGGCTTTTGAAATTTCAAAATTGGTATCGATCCAAATTTGCCTGTGAGATTAAATCTCCATTATTATCCTTGTAATAATGGATTCTTCTGTATTACTAATAGAGCCGATATTCGTCAGACAGATTTAAAGTGATATAAACAAGGCATGAGTGATTCAGTGAAGAATGGTGTATCTCTGATAAACGCGATAAGTTTGGGTAGAGATTGAAGTGTTCGTGATGAAAACCCTGGGTCGATTCTCCACATTGTTACAATACGTACAGACCATTGCTGTAGATGTGTTGTCCCCCAAGTTGATATTTATGCAATATGCCTGATAATTATTTATTTGTTTACGGTAAGTAATAGTTATTTATGTGTTGAATGTTTTCTCTGATAAGACAAATTGTGCCTTGTTCAAGAACACATGCTGACACATGAAAGAAAGAGCCTTCTACTTAATGGGTTTACTGGTATCGTTTTTGTTTGATCTTAAACCTGTTTTTCGCGTATATCATATAAATTAGATCAATCATTTACAAACTGGATGAAGCCGGAAAGATATTTGGTTTAAGGGACAGTTGGTTTCAATACAAAAATCTTTGGCGTAACTGCAGTCTTGTAAAATAGTTAACTCCCTTGACTTAAATGAGACTTAAATCGAAATATGGGGTGGCTGTGTGGTACACCTTTTCGCTCGTTCGTGAAAGGCCAGGGTTCAGTCCTCAGTTTCGTACAGAAACCTTATATGGAGATACTGCTGGAATATTGGTAAAAGCTTCATTGTCAGAGCACCGGGTGATCTCTGGCTGGCTGGATCCACCCTGTGCCTTGTTTCCTGGTGCAATATAGCGACTGGACCACTGCAAGGAGGTTTTATATTCCCCTTCTTATTTGTACTCACGAGTGACAGAGGAGCGTTGTAATAACGGTGATGTATCAGCTGGATAGGGGTCAAGGTAGTTGTGAATGTTTTTTGACAGAAACATTTCACCTCAATCACAGCGGTACGTGTAGATTATCGAGGCTATGCGAGTTAAATCAATGGCTGATAGTATGAGCACCTGTTATAATACGCCAAGTAATCGACCCTATCCATGTTGCAATTACTCTCTTCTTACCACAAAACGAGGAGACAAAATGTTAAGCCACGTATGTGGCTTTGAATGAGTTTGGCTTTGCTCCGATTTGTAATATTCAAGTAATGCCACAAATATTACGAACCTGAGAGTCACACCTTGTACTCAAATAGCAGTTGCACCCAATTAAACCGACTGATACTGTTATAGATCTTCACCGTCTGACATCTTGACGTTGGAGGAAAGGTAATCGAGACACAAGTATAAGACCTTGACGAAACCATATTGAAATACAGCTAGGATTCGAACCCACACCGCAATCAGTGGCTGAGTGCAAACTGTTATGCAACGTTTATTCACATTCTAAGGAGAACACCACTCATTCTCAACACACATCGCCTGAAACCAATACCTAAGCCCGACAATCAAAGCGATTAATCTTCACGCCATTGAAGCATCGGGATGGCCTTGTGGTTAAACCGTTCTCTCGTCACGCCAAAGACCCGGGTTCGATTCCCGATATGAGTATAACATGTGAAGGCCATTGCTGTTTTCCCCCGTCGTCATGTTGCTAGAATGTTGCTAAAGGTGGCGGAAAACTCACTCACTATTACACTGTAATGTACCACATCAACGCACCTCATCAACATGACAACACTGACATCAAAGTACTCAACGTTCAGCATGTTATCAATATGTATATCGCTTGCATATTTGCAGTCATTCTACTATGCATGGTTTTCTGTGAGCACCGACATCAGATCGAACTCAAAGCCAATCAGAGCGTGGCTGCACCATCTGCTTGCGGCGCCATGCTGTACAAACCAACCTCATGCATGCTCCAAATACTCCTCTAATTAAGCATCACTTAATAACAGATCCAAACCTGGACAACAATAGTGGAAGGTGGATAATAAAACACGCAAAATTGTCTGAAGAATTTACCAATATCACGCATATCTCCCACCCATGCTGAATTCCTACAACGTAGCGTTCATATGCATCTGTTTTAATAGAAACAAGGCGCATTCTTCAAGGTTAAACCTGAAATACGTTCCTGAAAGTGTATACGATCTATAGAAAATAAATATGCTGGGCGTTACCAAAAAAATTTACCATTGCACAACGTGTTTTCAATCAATACAAAAACCAGGATGTATTTAAGGGAAATTACATTCTGAATGGGTGGAAAAACAATGCTGCACGATATTACCGGTATATCGTTAAACGAAATGTAATAATTAAGTATCGCGATACGTTATGATGTACCGGCATACCGACAAAGACTGTATTTTAACCCATTCATCACTGCAGGTAAGACCTCCGTCCGTATACCGACTAATTTGTTATGGTGAGATGAGAAGGTATTCATGCATATATTCATGTAATATGGGTGGTGTTGGGTGGGCATTGGGTGGAAGCCTTTCCGAATAGTTGGCAACGGGTCCACTTTTAAGTTGTCAAACAGCAAAGTATCTACGTTTCGAGGTAATCATTAGAACTGAATGAACTAATGAATACAATGAACAGTTTTCATAATAGCTGTCAAACGTAGATATAAATAACGTCCCTATCTTCGCGTTCAAGCACCATGTTTAATGCGAACAAAATGCATAAATTATTCTTGTCATAGGTCTACAATTAGCGCGATGTATCTAAAGGTTAAAATTTCGTTCATGATGACAGTCGATTCCGTTATAAGGAACTTATAGCGGACTGTGGCGAAAAAGCATCACTAAAACCAATCTTTATCCAGTAAAATCGCTTCATACAACCGCGAAAACACTCCTGACAAAGTTACTGTGATATTGTGAGATATAGAGCTTTCGAATGCTACCCGCCATGAAATGAATCTTCTCGAGTGCTATTCACGAGGAGCTTAGAAAACTGAGGCACTACCCAATGCGATCCTCGGGAAATAGGCAACTATACATATGATTAATTTAATCTTTATGTAATAATTTTCTGAATGCGTAAAATAGGCAAGCGGATATAATGGCATCTTACAAATGGATTAAAATAATCTTTTTCGTCTTTTCGTGGCTTATCTGAACATTATTTTTATAACAAATAACATATTTATGTAGAAGTTGTATCATTTGACTAATATGATAAAACAACATTCGTATTTATGAACAGTTGGGTTAGACTTAAAAAGACATACTACTGTATGGCATGTAGTAGCCATTATGTTTCACGAGCTGGTATTTTCTTTGAAAATGTAGGCTACTATCTTACTATAAGGCTACGTTTCTCTTGTTGCGTTTTTTCATTATTTTATTCAGTCTAAAGAAAGAGCACTTTACCTAATACAAAGTGACTTTTGCACATCTTGAGTGTTTTGTTAAAGCATGTCTACACGAGAAAGTGTACCAAACGCCATTTATGTATTAGCTCATCTTAATTATTAAGTTCATGCAAAAATCGTAAATCATTAAAATTGGAACTTGAAGATATATCACATGGCTGTGACTTCAGTTATATATTCCTTGAGTAATACAGATGTGCACACTGTCTCAGACTCTTTAAATCATTTTAAATTCAGCATTCTTTGCTATTTAAAGAAGTAAACGTTATACATAGTATAGCATAGTATGGGCGGGTTCATGGAGGACATGGTGTAGGCTGGTTTTATTTGAATTTGTTATATATATGAAATGAGAAATCCTACAATATTCTGTATTAAATTTACTTCGTAAGAGCAGTTATAATTGGAGGAAGACTTGTTAACAGTTTTATTTTTGTTTGTTTGTTTTTATAGTAATTTTTTGGGTGGTGAGCTAGTAATTTTAGGTACTCACTAGTAACATAAACAGCAGAATGTTGTTTGGGTTTTTCCGTATTTTGACTTTGAAGGAAGCTATATAAAGCACAATGGTCACAAACATATCCTATGATTCAATATAAAGATTATAAAAACAATGTGGACAGATCGCAAAAGCTGTTCTTTCAAAACATACCGCAATACGTCATACAGGAGAGTGTATCGCAACGTGTCACAATACGTCATACAGGAGAGTGTATCGCAATATGTCGCAATACCAAATTTGGGGCAATACACAGCCCTAGTAGTTTTTACTTAGGAATTATAAAATGCTAGGTAGTAGATTTCATTGTGTGTGTGCGTGTTTTGTATAGTTACGGTCATTTAGATGTGCATGTTGTGCTAAAATGCATTTTTGTCTGTTTAGCTCATGCACACAATATAATTGTCTCAAGTCTTTGAATAGGACATCCATTAAAAGGCGAGTAATGCATGACTGTGGATTTGTAACGACTACTCTGTGTAACTACATAATGCGTGGGGGCTGCTAATGCAAAGGGCTAGCAAAGTAAAAAAAAAACCTTTGGACAGATAAAGGCATGCATATGCAAGTACGCACTATCCCCTTCTCACTCACTCACTCTCTCTCTCTCTCTCTCTCTCTCTCTCTCACACACACACACGCACACACATACACACACACGCACGTATGCACTCATCGAGGGAAATGGACAGCGAGGGATTGAGTGTGGTTTTACGGCACTTTTAGCAATATTCCAACAATATGACGGCGGGGTATTGACTTCATATCTATGGGTCTCGGGTAATCGAACCCGGGCCATGGGCATGGCGAGCAAACGCCTTAACCACAGGACTACCTCACCGCCCCAAACATGGGAGAGAAACAGAAAGAGTGACCATACAAGCGAGAGTGAGTGGTTGAGGTTTTATCCCCCTTTTCGTAATATTACGGCACCATCGCAACATCAGGGTGGGGGACACCAGAGACGGACTTCACATATTGTTACCATGTGCAGAATCGAACCCGGACCCGAAGTGCGATGGGCACCGCAAGGCTGTTTATGAGAGACGGAGGCGTGAAAGAAGACTCGAGAGAGGGCAGGGTGCTAGACAGGGGGAGGCAGAGGAAGGGTGGAGAGAGAATGTGAAATCGCGCGCGCAAGTACAAACAAGTTCCCACATACAACGCCGATACGTAAGTCAAAAGATCATCTTGAAGTCAAAGTTATTTGAACCTTACATCACAATCACCACACCCTCCAATATCACCAGTACCAAATACATATTATCGTAGATCCAGATGAAGGAACATTACTGTGAATACCAGCAATGCTACTGGATCCAATATCGTCCCAACCCAAATACTTCATGTTTAATGTACTTCAAACCCATTTTCACCCACAACATCGTTCTGCATATTTCAGCTCAAAGAGATGTCAATCTATCTCTCGGGTTTCATTGAAGACGCCAATTCAGTATCGACTCTAAAAGTCAAAGATCGCAATCTGAAAGAAAATCGCTGCGCTGTAGGCTATATGGGAATTATTCATTGAAATTCACCATATAATTCGCCTGGAGCTTGAAGGGCGAAACCCAATTCTGCAATTAAGAAGATATATTCCTCAATGATAGTCCTATGAGCAATTTCGAGGTGCATTTGACGTAACGTATGACTTATTCTATGAAGAGCTAAATCTATCACGCCGCTCGGAAACTAATGGCACGCAAATGCAACAGACTTTAAAGGGTAAAGCCGACTAAATGGCTCAAAAGGAAGATTATATATAATCTTCAAAAAACATCGTATGGTGCTGTGGTAATCACAGCTTTGACTGCGTCGCTCAGAATTGTGTTTTTTTTCTGAACATATCCTCTTACTGGACAAACTATTAATTTCTCAGAGGATATATGATCAGAGTGACTGAGTGAGTTAAGTTGTACGCTCCACTCTAATATTCCAATCAGTATGAGCAACCATCTACACAACAATAACAATAAAGTGCTTCAACCAATTAATCTAGCCTGACCACCCGATCCCGTTAGTCGCTTCTTGGGACAAGGATAGGTTGCTGAAGACCTATTTTAACCCGGACATTCATAATACATTCCCTCAACACTAAGTAGATCGATGCTGATCACTGGCTTGTCCAGTTAGAGTCGAAATTTTACAAACTCGGTTATACAGCTGTACTTTTGTTCCGTCCCACGCTATACATTCTGTATTAATCATAAGTCATGCGTAACCCAATATTTGTTGTTTGTGTAAGTACAATTCATTTTTTATGTTAATTACGCTTTTACTAAACTCGCCCACAAACTGACTCGTCAACCGATGCTACCATTGTCACCCGTCTATAGGCCAGTTGGTCTCAGATTCCCATATGCGCAAAACATAGCTGTCAACCCTCAGAGCTCCCAATGCTGGAGAGTTTTGGAAAGCTGTGGCCCAGGGGACTTGGGGTGTTTTTTTGGCTCGCTACTCCTCGCTTAAAATTGGTTTATAGCCTCTACTTCGCTGCGCAATGAGCATTGCGCTAACAATAACATCCGGAAGCTCATACCCAGTTTGACATATTAATGTCGGGACAATTCGGATGACATTAATGGCATAATTACTTCGGTTTAATCATATTAGAGGTGTGTCAACTTCTCAATTCGTGAGATGTTGGTACCTACGCGTGAATGTGTGACACGAGGCTCAAATACGTGAGACTCAAGCAGGGTGCGTGAGAGTTGACAGACATGTAGAGAGTGAGTTTTGTTTTACTCTGCAATATTCCAGCTATATGGCGGTGGTCTGACAATCCGGTAATTAGCAGCATGAGCATCGATCAGCACAGCTGGGAACCGATGACATGTATCAACCGAGTCAGCGAGTCTTACTACCCGATCCTGTTAGGTGCCCCTTACAAACATGGCTGAAAGCCATTAATAATATGCGCAAAATATATCCACATAATCCTTTCCAAATATATCGCATGAAAACCACAAAATTGTTCAAAAAACATAAATAAACACAAATTTAACTCCCAAAGCAGCTTTTTTAAAATGTTCATCAACTTCAGATACACCGTAATCGCGGATAGCCACCTAACGGGTACCCTTGACTAGGAAGTGGTCAACGAGGGCACAAATAAATTTGCATTTGTTACATGTAAGCAGATATAGCATTTGCAAAATTCATGCACGTGAAAATTCCGCGTGTCTTATCGTGCATTTTTTCAAATAATTTAATATCATGTCACGTTCATACCAAGTGACGATTTCTCCATTGTCTTTTACGATGGGTAGATCTGATGGAGGCTGCTTCAGTAAATTTTTGTATAATGCCGGACAAAGAGATGCCGTAGAAACTTACTGGAAACAGATTTTTTAACACGATAATGTTGTATAAATACTTACGCACTGGTGTAAAAACACCCAACAAATTGTGAGAATGTAAAGATATTTTGCAGAAACGTTTCATGACATTATACAATGTTTGAAAAAGTTGTCAGTGCCCGGAGCAAAGGCAGCCAGTTCACGTTCTGCACGGAAGCATGAGATGCACTGGGAGTTCTCGAACTTCGTGCGTTCCTCACGCAACAGTGACTGCACGGACAAAACCTCATACAACTGTTACTGCCTGCGGAGGCCGATCATGCAACCTTGTGGGTTTGTTTGTGTTGTCGGCATTTATTCTGAATTATTGTTGTACTTTATTATTTCCGAACCATGAAACTGTAAAAATGTGTTTGTACCTACACTAAAAAATATTCCGTTCTCCTGCTTACACATACTAAGGATACCGACGAACAAACAGGAGATGGTAAAAAGCATTGAGATATGGTGCACGTGAACTTTTTGAACGCCAAGCGATATATATGTCAGATCACATGAAATTTAACTCGAACATCGCATGTTGCAGCTGCACATTGAAGCCAGCAGGCATGCCCCTAAAGGAAATTCACACCCACCAACGCAATTAACTGATGAAAATGGCAAGGTGAGAAAGAGTGAGTTTGGCTTTACGTCGCACTCAGCAATATTTGGCGGAATGGAGATTTACGCACAGCAAGAAAATCATTTTCAAAATCTGTCCTTAAAAACTGTTTCTCAAAGTACACAGGGTGAATAAAGTTATGCTCCAAAACTCAATAGGGGAACCGGAGTTGGGAGGAGAGGGTGCACCGGAAAACACGAAACCGTCATCATCACCCAGATGAGGTTGGTTCATCAGCCGGAACGGCAACTAATACCAAGCATAGCCTAAGTACTATGGATCAAATATAGATCTCCATTCCCCAAATTAAATTTACAGACAGTTATCGTCACCACACATGAGTATCTGCGTTTCGTCAATACTCAGTTTTTGCCAGTAGTTCGTATGGTTTGTGCTTCTGCGATACACAAACGTCAAGACGGGACGATACTGGATTGTCAGACCAAACAGATCCCAGATTGGCTACGGAACAATATGTTAAACAGCCTGATAATCTTTTAACGTTAGAGGGGCCGTAGGGTAGCCTAGTGGTTAAGGCGTTCGCTCGTCCCACGTCCCCCACCGTGATATTGTTGGAATATTGTTAAAAGCGGCGTAAAAATAAACTCACTAACTCACTTTACCGTTCACCAAGAAGTTTACTAACCGCATGCTAATTGCGTTGATAAATGCATCATAATGATCATCAGAAGCGGTACCAGCAGAAGCAAACGAGCAGAAGCAGTTACTGTGCAAGGTTTACGGACACAAGCAGTAGTTTTCGGGTCCACAATAGCAATAATGGGAGGGTGTGTGCATTTAGCTTAGTGGAACATGAACAACTGAGTCAGTCCTCAGGTAATATCTCGTTTAGTTTTTAAACAGTGAGTGGTTTGATTTTAGTGATATGCCAGTAATATCAGCGGGGAACACCAGAAATGGACTTTATACATTGTACCGATGTAGGAAATCGTACCCGGGACTGGGTGTGACGGACGAACGCTTTAACCACTAGGCTACCCTACTCTCCCAAAACCTTCGGCAAACATGGAGTTGGAATAAATCAGACAAACGAGAAACAATAGCATCGTAATCGCAAAATCAACATCGGTATTTATATGAATATCTTCCACAGTGCCCCGTTAAAGGGTTCATCATCAATAGTCTCTGGAGATGGAGTGATAAATACAATCTTTGAACCCTCTTCATCACTCCCGTCAGAAACTCGGTGCCACCTAGTGAGGAAAATCGAAGTTTCCTCTTAAACCCGACCAAGTGAATCATATTGCTTTTCCGCTCTGTAAAACATCTGCGCGCTTTTTATCACAAACCAACATCACTCACCTACCACCGAGTGCGTCTACAAAAGTCGACGAGCACGAATGAACGAGTTACGTATTATGCCGCTTTTACCAACTGTTCCAGGAATATCACAACGGGACACACAAGTAAAGAGCTTCACACAGTGTACACATGTGGAGATTCGAACCCACGCCTTCTGCGTGAAGAGAGAGCGCTGTAACTACTACCATTGCTAAGGTCATGAACGGACATGCGCAGATCAGGCGTGATCGTAAGTCACTGAAGAAAAGAAAAGGGAGTTAAGGTTAAACTTATGGTTGCATCGTGAAAGGAGTCCCTGTACCAATTCGATGTTATGTGTTTAAAATATCAGTTTATAGTTCCCCGTGAATGAGTTAGATCTCTAAGGTTACATCAGTGTTATATGTGCCATATTGAAATGTACAATTAATTTGTTTAACATTAGTTGTGGGAGCTATTGACATCTAAATGAATGTTCCGCGTGTCCGTAATAAACTTAACAAAAACATCGTTATAGTCAATGAATGATATCATGTTGCATGTAAAATTTGTGCACAAACAAGTTCGTTGCATGCTTATTTAGAAAGGAGGGTATATGTAGTCGTGTTGGAAATAGACCCGGGTCTTCAGCGTGACGTGCGACTGCTCTACCCATCAGGCTAACCTACCGTAGGACACGTGCACGCACGTCTGTCAGGTTGAGACACAACCGACCTGTGAAATTCCGTTAGAATTTGTCTTAAAGAGCCCATGCTTGAAGTGAAACCAGTAACGGCACCTCGTGAGGTAACTTTATGGTTAAAGCTTTTGCCCATCACGCTTGAGGTCCGTGTTAGACTTCCCACATGGGTACAATGTGTGAAGCCCATTTCTGGCGTGCCCCATTGTGATATTGAAGGAATATTGCTGAAAACGACGTAAAGCCCAAGTCACCTACTTATTCACTCGCTCATTCATTCATTCACTCACTCACTCACTCAACGCCCTGATGCTATAATTGTTCAACTAGCAAATATACTCACACCTGTTTAAAGGTAATTCTTCCTTTTAAGCGGCAGTAGGGTAGCCTAGAGGTTAAAGCGTTCACTCGTCACGCCAACGACTTGGGTTTGATTCACATTCCGTCTTCAATAACCCATGCGGAATGTGAAACAAGTGACGGCAGCTGGTAGGGTAGCCTTATGGTTAAAGCGTTTGCCCGTCACGCTTGAAATCCGGGTTCAACTTCCCACATGGGTGAAGCCCATTTCTGGTGTGCCCGGCTGTTATATAGCTAAAGCAGTGTAAAACTCTCTGTCTTCCAGTTGAGGCTGTGCACAGTTTTCAGTTGTAATATACTGACAAGATCGATAGCACCTTTCTATTGTACAAGAAATGTCAATATGCGATCATCTCCTACTGACTGCCGTCTCATTGGCTGTGACAAACCATTACCGACTGGATTCGTGCATAAACACAAATTTCCTTCTCCAATGTGCACGTATCTCTCTTGACGTATATTTAGCTTCATGCCAGATTATTCGCGGTCACATCTGTGTGTACGCTATTATCTGTATTAAATCAATATGACCATTTAACCAGCAAAGACGTCAAATCAATATTTCAGGAGAAATACATTTGTGAAATCGATATTGTCCCCGTTTGTCAGTTTCCAAGGTCAGACAATTCCCTTTGTCCTTGACTGGTCTAGAGAATTATCATTAAACGCATAAAAATCAGGATTGTTGAAGTTCACACACAAACAGATACCACTACAGTGCCTGAATCCAACACTATGTAACATCTGTTTTAATGCTATTACCAAATATGCTCAATCAATGCTAAATCTCCCATAACTTCGGATTATTTCTGTATTCATGTCTAATCTATGCAAATAAAGGATGTAAAGAGTGTGTCTGGGAGAAGGCGAAACAGAATTATTGTTAGATACTATTTACATATCCAAGTCATTCAGTAAAACCCGACGAAGCCATGCCAAAGCACATTAACAATTCAAGGCTACTAAACAATAGCACAAAGCTGAACTACGCTTGTTCATCGATCCACGCCATCACCAATCAGGCACAGTATTGGAAACCGTTATTTATCCGATTTGTTTTTTTTCTGCTAGGAAGAGCGAGTTTCAGAAGTGTCTGTGGCATAACCATGTTCGGTCATGTAATGTCATTATTTTAGTTATTATGAAATGATGCGTTAACAAATTATTTTTTAATATCAGATTGAACCTTCTTCAGTGAGTTCGTATCTATGGTGAAGGCACCACATGAACCTTTACGGAAACGCATGACAAATATTTTCCATATCTAAATATATTTTAAGAGAATAATGTTATCAAGTACTGTATTGGTGAAGAATGTGAATAACGGTCTGTTAATTTATTGCATTCTAAATTTTAAACACCATTGAACAATACGGATGAAAAGCAAAAAGCTTTACCATGCAAATCCTTTCATCTAGACGGAGGGTCATGCCTTCTGTCTTATCATTAGTGAACATTTATTTTCTTAAAGCATATTTCATGGAAATGATTTTGCTGAAAGAAAATGTAAATTACCTTACATAATCGTTGTGATTATTGACTAACAAAATATATCGACACGCTTTACTCTCATCGTGGTCATAATACTACACTGTCTCGGGCGATACATTAAGCCGAGTTACTTAGTCTGTTTATTTAGGATACTGTGTACACTTACATGCACTTAAAACTGTCCATAGATGTGTTTTATGCAGTCTGCAGATGAAATGATGATGGTTTAAAGATTCGGGCATATACCCATAAATCTTCAAATAATGATAACGATATGAATAAAAGCGATTTATGTTTCCATTACAGAAGAGTTCTTTCCCAAAAGCAAGGTACATCCTCCGATTATGACGAAATGACGATCATATGTTCATGAAACACAAAGAAAACGGGATGCAGTCCATCCCTTGTGGTACCCGTCACACGCGCATGCAAAGGCGAATCGGTTGTTGTCGTTTAAGAATGTGGAATCAAATGCAAGTGAAATAGAAAGGGTCATCATGTTAAAGTATTTTGGATAATGACGAGTGAAAGTATAAATATAAAACACAGGTACGTAACTAACCTAAATCGGCCGTTAATGGTTCGATCGGTAACCATAGGCAACGAATAGTGCACGTGGTCACACCATTGGAAAGTGAGTTTGTTCAAAATTGCCTCTGTTCACCCAGCAGGACAAATGGGTACCCGGTGGGATAAGTCATGTGACGCTTAACCTTCTCGCGCCTCACAGGCAGCTTAGGTTATCCGGGGTAATAATGTGCTGTGCTTTGGTTGTTATCGATATGAGCATTCACCTAGTGAAAGCAGTTTAGCACATAATAAATACATTCATTACTTATTACAATTAACTTGCAAAGTAGAATATGGTATGATATAGATATGTTTGAATAAATATGCAATTATAGAAAGAAATACTACTGTTAATTAGGTATATATACATATACACACATGATAATATTGTAGAATTATATCATGTCACGTATTTGATACAGAGGGAGAAATATATGCTCGTGACCGTAAAAACATGTCAATAGGCACTGGTAGCATTGATTTAAGCAATACCTGTCAGAATCTCAAGGGTATATGTATAGGAGAATGTGACTGATTGCACCAAGTAGGGAATCGAACCACGACTTTCGTTGAGACGAGCGAACTCATAGACAACTGAGCTGTCTAACGGCTCCCTTAGGCTATAGAGGTAGGGACATTAGATCTTATATCATAATGCTATTTTAGGAAAACTGCATTATAATTATAAACATTATGCATCAAAAGTGTTTGTGCGCAAAAGGTAAATTAAAACTGTCCTTTGAACACTCAACGAATGACAAATAAGTACTCTAATATCTATCAATTCTCCACACAAGGATCAATTCATATGAGTACGAAATCTCAAGGCTGCAAATTACCACACATATCACATCAACACATATAATACGGGATCTCTTTGAAAGGGTGATAATTTATTGGTGTTGCAGTTCCAGGGACGTTTCAGTACGACACCGTATTGACGAAAAACATATTAAAAGTCCATCTTTGATGTTTCCTGAAACGATACTGCACTGCGTAGCATTTTATGTTGGGACTTTGTACAAAATTTTGCAATATCCTATCAGATCAAAATATAGTTTACGATTACGGTGCAGATATTTGGTATTGAATGATGAAATTGATCCTTGCCAGGGCCACAAGCTGGGGAGTACACTTTAACGTCATTTGTCATCGATTGTATCTTTTATTACTCTGGATCTCCTTTGCATATCGCGATGTTTGCACTGACTCATATTCTTCAATCCAGAGCTTGAAAACTTAAAACAGGCATGGTTTACGAACTCGACGTACATCTAATAACAGTGATGAAACATAAAATAGGCATGGTTTACGAACTCGACGTACATCTGTTAACAGTGACGAAACATAAAATATAACAGAGATTAAAATTAAAATAGACATGGCTTAAGAACTCGACGTAAATGTAGATCTGAAAAGGAGGCATTTTTTATCTCTAATATTCAAATGCCCCTGTAGACTTCCATGCTGCTTTATTTTAACGCTAAAAACAGGTGAAGCTATAAGTATGAATAGTTCATAGCAGCAGATTACAATGGTAACAGTCGTGTTGACAACACGAAGCCGTATCGCAAGTAGGACATGTTCCCAACGTGTATTGATTTCTGGTTGCTATTTCCCCATTGCTGTAGTATAATTTAATAATAAACAACCCGATGTCATTATTGCTCTCTTCAGTGTTTATATTGACAACCACTTTTTTGCTCTATCACAATCTAAGCCATTGAAAATTAATTTAATTAGAGTGTAACGGGTTAAATAAATGTTGGATGCTGACTTAACAAATAAGGCGACGGTATAACTACACAATTGAAGGCATCTCAAGGACGTATCAGTGCATGGAAATCCCGTTACGTCGGCCGTTGCCGTTGGGGTTGCCGTTACCGTTGACACAAACGGATCAACGTTTGTCCTGACTTACAAAATAACATTTTGTTTTTAGTGGTTTAACACCACCGTCAGCAACAGTTCACCTACATGGCGTCGGTCTCTAAATACTCCTGTCTACACAAGACAGTCCAATGCTTGACATTGTGATTGGATTCGATGACATTTATCCAGAAGTCAACCCGTGAGGGTCCCAGGGTAGAATAGGTCTTCAGCAACCCATGTTTGCCATAAAGGCCGACTATGCTTGTCGTAAGAGGCGACTAACGGGTTCGGGCGGTCAGATTTGGTTGACACATGTCATCGGTTCCCAATTGCGCAGATCGATGCTCATGCTGTGCGTCGCTGGATTGTCTGGTCCAGACTGGATTATTTACAGGCCGCCGCCATATAGCTTGAATATTGCTGAGTGCGGCGTAAAACTAAACTCACTCACTCACTATCAACAAGTCAGCGAGCCAGACCATCCGGCCCCATAGGACACCTCAAACAAGCATGGGGGAAACTGAGTTGAAGAGTCGGTCATATACTGACAACTTGTGCACTAAATTGTATTATTCCTCATGAACTCATGTCGACAATACATTAAACCGCTAGATAAAGTTATAACTGATTAACCGACCCAGGACAGTTATTTTATGTGAAAAACATAGTTGTACTTATTGTGATAATCTTCATCACGCCTCATACATTTACACGCGTATTTAATAAGTATACCCTAGAGATGTAAGCCGTTTAATCGCCCTCGCTATGCATCCACTGCACGAAAGAAGCTATCTATCCATAAAAGTCTTCACCCTTATCATACCAACTTCTAAAATGCCACTCAAAGAAAGAAATTCACAGTTGTAGTTATTAAAATAAAATCTGCTCGATCAAAGCCCCCGCAGAGTTTATTTAACTAACTACCTTGTAAGGGTGATTTAGCTAAACAGTTAAACTATAATTAAATATATACCAGAATATCCAACCATCCTACATATCACTTATATTCAGCAGCATCGTCTCTCGATCGATGCACTGATGGGCATGCTATATATAATTCACCCTCCCAGCATGTGGCGCGTAAAAATGCTTCATTAAATATTTACACGTGCATACTAAGATACCCGACAAACATATCCTTGGCAAGCAGGAAGGCTGACATGGATTATCAGCAACAGACCAGGTTGACCCAGATCTGTCTCATCCCATGCAGGACTGCAATAATGGATTTCAGCTTCTGGGATCATTGGCAGAGCGGTATTTGGAAATGCTGAAACATCAGTTTAATTAATTCCTGAAATTGTCAGCCGAAAAAAAATAAAACGTCATTAAAACCATCTGTAACTTATACAAAACCTTTCCGACCAAGTGTTGCATCGCAGTTCAATAAAAAGAGTATACGTAATGACCGTCATAGGCAGATCAAAAGGTTGTAAAATGAATGTTTGGAAATGAACGCATGACGAGATAACTATACATGATACAGTCACCTTTTGTATTCAAACACCGGGTGAACGATGCGTGTGTATGCACCAGTACAGACCAGTCTATTATACTGAGAGGTTACACGGTGCACCCATAATTCAATTGTTAAACCCACAGTCATATAGTTGGGCTATGTGTATGGGACTTTGAGAATACTGGAAACCACTAACAAAACCAACTATGGTTAAAACGAACTAACGGATATGACGAACTGTTGTTTAGCTCCGGACACGTGCTGTATAATTTCAACGAAACGCTTATGACGAACTGCGTTTATGGCGAACTGGCGAATATGAAGTACTGTTATTTAGTTCCGGACACTAGCTGGATAATTTCGTCAAAATGCTTACAGCGAACTACGGTTTTAACAAACAGAATTAGTTTTTCATTCGAGTTCGATATAGCCGTCGTTCACTACATGTCACTGGAGTAA
The DNA here is from genome assembly GCF_037392515.1 of Haliotis asinina. NCBI lineage: Eukaryota > Metazoa > Mollusca > Gastropoda > Lepetellida > Haliotidae > Haliotis > Haliotis asinina. The sequence goes on along the minus strand of NC_090288.1, from coordinate 45,978,390 downwards.
CACAGTGTGAGCCCCGGGATACCATAAACAGTTCCGGTAATGGGACTGGTTTGTTTATCAACATTAAGAGAGAGCGCACTGACAATTATGACTGATGGCAAAAACACGTACAGATGGACTAACCTGAATGCTGAACTAGCACAAAATATTGACCAGTGGAGAACACAATAAGATTGTATCAATATACAACAAAACACCATGCTTCAGTAGTATGAACTGGAAGCATTGTACAGTAACAGTAGCAACATGCTGCAGCTGCTGCAGCAATAAAGGATTATACCGTAGGCATAATGTAGTACTATAGCAGATACAGCTTGTATTATTGTACCTTAATAGGGCGGCGTGAGTTCAGATTTACGTCGCTTTTAGCAGTGAGTATAGTTTTACGCCGCTTTTAGTAACATTCTAACAATATCACCAGAAATGGGCTTCAAACATTGTACCCATGAGGGGAATCGAACCCGGGCCTTCGACGTCATGAGTAAACTCTTTAACCACAAGGCTACCCTACAGCCCCGGTAGTAGCAATGTAGAAGAAGCCAGTATGTTTCGATAATACAACAAAGCAAGGTTCTGGGAGAAATACCATCCAGCCATGTACCGTGCTTGTGGTAAAAGCAGAAGTGATAGTACGTATATTAGTGTTAGGAGGATAGAAAGCAGTATTGGTAATATAAAATGGATGTAGTGAGAACACACTGCAGGAAGAATGACAGTATGTAGTGACACATACAAAATCTAGAATCTACAAGGACAGTAGCGGTAATGTGGGATAGAGATTGTGTGACAGATAGCTGGGTGGCACAGGCGTTGGTAACCGCCGCACTCAAACATATTTTAGCTCCGGGGGGACGGCGTGTGAAATGAACCAGACAGTCCAGTGGTTGACGTCATGAGCATCGATTTGCTAAACCATGCGATCAACACAACTGTATTTGCAACAGTGTCAATCACTAATAATGTGCTAGCATCACTAACAATGTACACCTTTAGTAGCAGGACAATGACATAGCAACATGACTGCAAATTAGCAACAGTGAAATTACATAGAGGCAGTAACACTGAAGTCAGTAGTAACAGTATCAAAATGGAGTAATACCAACAGGAATATGCATACATAGTGTATCCCATTAGTAGTAGGGGTAGCACATAGTGGTAGGGGAAGAGCAGTGGTAATATATGGCGATTAAAGCAAGAAAATTCAGGGTTATTTATTATTATTAAAGTAGTAATAGTGAGTGAGTTCGGTTTTACGCCGCTTTTAGCAATATTCCAGCAACATCACAGTGGGGACACGAGAAATGGGCTTCTCATATTTTGTCCATGTGCGAAATGGAACCCGTGTCTTCGGCGTGACTGGGAAACGGTTTAACCCCATCGCCCAGATGAAGTAGTAGTAGTAGTAGTAGTAGTAGCCAGAAGGTACATCGGCAGTAGTATAGCAGTAGTAGTTGTTATACTGGTAGCAGCAGTAGTAGTAACAGCAGCAGTAGATGTAGTAGTAGCAGTAGTAGTAATGGGAGTAGTTGCACTAGTGGTTGTAGTAGTAGTACCAGCAGCAGTAGTAGTACGAGCAGAAGCAATAGTAGTAGTAGTAGTAGTAGTAGTAGCGAGAATATGCAGGAGCGATATCATCAGGAATGTGAATGAACTACAGCATGATTAGAAAGTGGAAAAGCAGGAATAGCCATGAACTACAGCAGGAGTATGCAGTAGAAGTACCATGAATAACCATGAACTGAAGCAGGAGTATGCAGTAGAAGTACCATGAATAGCCATGAACTGCAGCAGGAGTATGCAGTAGAAGTACCATGAATAGCCATGACCTGCAGCAGGAGTACGCAGTAGAAGTACCAAGTATAGCCATGACCTACAGCAGGAGTATGCAGTACAAGTACCATGAATAGCCATGACCTGCAGCAGGAGTACGCAGTGGAAGTACCAAGAATAGCCAGGAACTGCAGCGGTAGTATAAAAAAGCAGTGCAGATCAGACAGGGAATGTGCAGGAGCGACAGTGTCGGCATACAGTGGTAACATAGTGTAATGGAGGTGAGGTCTCTGGAGTTCTGAGTGCGATCAGTCAACAGTGCATGTAATCATGGATACCATCACAGATTATGCTGATTCATCGAAAACCTCCAGACAACAGTAACAACAGGTAGCGGTGGATGATACCTAGGTTGTTGAATGTGTCTCGGGAGACGTCCCTGGTACATTGAGATCAGGGTGTGGTGATTCCGAGGTCAGAGGAACTGATTGTGCTCTGCGACTGACGTATCCGATTTAATCAAGCTACCATGGTAACCAGTACTTTGCTGTTACCATAGTAACTTGTAGTAGCTCTGAAGTAACTTCTGTCACGTGTGGTGAGAAACGAGGTTCGGGAAATATTTAACAAACACTCGAAGTCTTTGGGCGTGGTAGGTTCTGAGTACTCAGTAACTGTTCAAACATTTGCACGGTTATCACATTGTCAGTGCGCTTATGATTCAACAAATCCCCTTAAATGCGTTTAGATTTTAAAATATCCCCTTAAATGCGTTTTGATTCAACAAATCCCCTTCAGTGCGTATGTATAATTAACGTTTTCATTTAATATTGCTAATAAGGTGTACATATCATGTTATAGGAAACTTAAGTTCTCATCAACAGATTTTAAAGCATAACACTGAACGACAATTGGTTTCGGGTTATCGAGAATTAATGTTAGTAAAAGCCGGTTACAATTTGTTACTCGTGTGTGTGTATGAACTGAACTGAAATTCAAATGCAATGTGTTCACTTAAAACTTAGGATTTAGAAATCGGGACTGCATCGTTGTGGCATGAAAATGAATTTATTCCGTTGGTTGGTGACATGGTGAAAAACAACTAAATTGGTTGCATAAAGGTTGAGAAAAAGGTTTTTTTCAATCCGTCAGCCAAACTATCCACAAGACTGGGACATTCTCTTTGGCACAAATCTTATTTGACTCGTGTAGTAAAAGAGTAAATTGTGCTGAATCATTCATGCACATAATCTGTGCATCAAAAGCTGGAAGATCAAGTATGTCACAGAAAACATTGTAGTCGTTGCAATCAACATCACAGACGTTACAATCAACATCACAGACGTTGTAAGCAACATCTGAAATGTTGCAATCAACATCTCAAATGTTGCAATCAACATCACATATGTTGACATCAACATCCCAGACGTTGCAAACAAAATCCAGATGTTTCAAACACCATCGTAGACGTTGGTATCAACATCACAGACATTGGAAACAACATCACAGACATTGGAAACAACATCCAAATACTCTAACCAACATCGTAGGACGTTGTAACCAACATCACAGACGTTGCAAACAACATCCAAATGCTGCAGCCAACATCAATGACGTTGTGGTAAATGCAATAAATGCTTCTCTCATTCAAACTGCACGAACGTGGTGTCACGTGACATGGCCATGTGTTTCATGCTGAAATCGACACCTCCACATGTGTTGAAATTAACAATCTACATACGCACGCGATATTGAAATCAGCATCACAAAGTTCATGACCATTACGTTACATGATGTGGTTTCCATGCATTCATACTATCATAGGTTGGCAAATATTGCAAATACTACCATATACCTCACGGGCAGCAAAGATAGCTTTGGCATAGAAGAAAGGTATTACCGGACCTATGATTCGATTATAGTGACCAGTCTCAAAGGTAATGCGTGCGAAATGTATCAAGACTCAATGAATAATTGTAACTGCACAGCAAACTCGATACTATGAAATTCTGTTAGAAAATTAAAACGTTACGATATGAAGACTTAGTGTAAGGGGTCATGCAAACTCGACTACATGTACTATGTGCATTATGGTGAGCGTACAGGAATTCATAATAGAGGACATATGAAGACAAAAGGTGGATTCAAAATACAGTCAGAGCAAACTGGTCCATACTACTGTCTCAGTTTCAAAATAATCACAAAGATAATACTATGGACAGGTAAGCAGACCCGTGAGACATTTCAAGGACACGCCACATGGCGACCACATCATGTTTGTTGCAACGTTAAAAGAAAACAATTGTCATTTGAAAATGTCAATAAGAGAGTTATCAACAATGGGAGCGATGTTGCTGGGCATCATCGTAACAAATAAACTACCCACCTGAATGTCGTTTTGCATAGACTCAAATACTCCGTATATAAGACACTTTCGAATCGTGTAAATCTTCCAAGAAACTACAATATATAGATCAAGACACTCGCAAATCCCGCATATACACATACGGTGCGGTAATATAGGAAAAAAACAACTGTTAAAATGTAGAGAAAAGGGTAGCTCCTCAACATGCAGTCCAAATATCTCCTCAATAACAAGGATACAAATATCAGTGGCTCGTGGCTCCAAAGCGAGAGTAAAACCGTATATCCTCTAAGATGAGATCACTAAGTTATTATCTAGACAAACAAAGAAACACAGAAGGTTGAAGAAGAAGGAAAGGTGTGGATATTATACTCTACCTCTTCCAGTCTTATGTGCATAAAATTTGTTGAAATTCTCAGTTATTATTGGAACAGGGATGGCAAGAGTCAACACTCCCGCGAGAGCACAGATTGATCCTATTATTTTTCCTACGGGTCCCAGTGGATACTTGTCTCCGTATCCCACTGTTGTCATAGTAATGATGGCCCACCAGAACCCGTCCGGAATACTGTGAATATGGGAACCTTCTATACCCATCTCCGCGAAGTATATAGCACTTGAAAAGAGTAATATACACACCACAATCGCAACAAGAAACAGGCACAACCCTTGTAAACTCGCCCTGAATGTTAAAATAAGCACCTGTAGACCGGCGGAGTGTTTGGTTAGCTTGAAAACTCTTACTAACCGTATTACTCGGAGAAACGATAGTGAAGAACTGGATTTGGCGTCTTCGCAACTCATGCTTGTGAGCACATTGGAAAGAGTGACGTAATAAGGAATGATTGCGGTACAATCAACAAGGTTCTTGAAGTCTTTGAAGAACTGGGGTTTATTTGGACACACCACGATCCGAATTAGGACCTCCACAGTGAACCATGCAGTACAAATTGACTCCAGGATAAAGAACGGGTCTAAGAAATTAGGGTTACCTTCGGCAGAGCAATGGTTGGTTGCGAAGACTGGTAGTGTTTCCACACAGAAAAGAACAATTGAAAGAAGTGTAATAACAACGGATATTATTGCCACTGCGTACGCTACACAGGAGGTCTCCGGGTACTCCATGACCATCCAGATCTTCCTTTGCCACCCGCGTTCTGGAAGGACAATCTTCTCCGTCATGTAACCCTCCTCTCTCCGGTATTCATCAATCATATCTTTCTCGATCTCAAAGAATTCCAACTCCGTGAGAAAAATATCATCCGGTACAGGCTCGGGTCTATTCAGCCTACCCCCGTACTGATAATAGTTAAAGATGGCTTCAAATGCTGGTCGATGTCGATCAAAGAAGTATTCATTCCTCCTTTTGTCGTAAAACTTCTGTCTTTTTCTAGGGTCGCCGAGAAGAGTGGAAGGGTGCTTTTCCAAAGTGCCTCGCCAAGTTTCGAAGTACTGCCCACTGACATTGATAGAGATTCTATCACAAGTTTTGATACTGCATGTATGATTCACAGCCAAGTGCGGCCCACAACGAGAGGCTCCCCCCTTCGTTCTCAATTTATACTCTAAACTGTGATTATTGTTGTGTCTCTCGCCGCTCTGGCTTATCCATAAGTCTCCGCCGTCGTTGTCAACATTCAGTTTTTCTCTGCTGCTGTGAGCGCGGCGATACGGAGCCTGGTTAAACATGGTAACAACCGCCATGGCTGCATTTTTCCTTCCAAAATTTCTTCAATCGCTAAATCATCAACCCTCTGTTCCTTCTCCCCCTTGCAAGCAGACGACCGCCAAATTTATCGTCTGCTGCTAACGGCCATAACACTGTGCCGTCCGACTCTCCAAGTATCGATCGATTTTCCAACGACTCGAAGCTTGGCCTCAGGATAGGCTATAGGATGTCCCTGTGCCGTTTTCACAAGAACTAACATGTTTAGCCAGTCCAAAGTAATATTCACCTTTTGAAACTAATTCCCGCAGTTAACTGTAACTCCATTCGAAAATTGACTCTATGTGAACGTAAAATAGGAGAAACGGCGTCAACCCTCCCTGCCACTCGTTGTTCACAAGAATTCACCACCACGCATCTTGTTGCCCAGTTCCACTTCGTTGATGTATTTCAATGTCGTGAGACTTGACTCACTGATTACCGCCCTAGCCTCTCGCCCAGCACATTTTCCACACTTCACACAAGCAAACTTGTATGTTCAGGCAAGCCGCGTGAACACTGTGCTTCTCAGTCCGTTGATTCGGCAGCCACTAATGACCGATGTTAGAGCGTTTACTACTCTCGTTTAATTCTAGTGCGTGGATACACTTGTAACAAGCTTAAATATACACAGGCGCGCTCACATATGTGGCAGCGGTGTTAGCGAGATCCGACATTGATCACTGGCCTAACGTATCAAGTATATATACATATATACACTGCGCCCTCTTCTCCAAAGGGGTCTAGGCCAGACTACCATTGTGAAAGCCGCGTGTCTATTTTATACTTCATCACAACTCATTTCGTCAGTCTTCGAGACCAACAGGGCAGCAAGTCAAATTGAAGAAGGGCTTAAAACAGAAGACTTGGCAACCATTTCCCGAAGCTTCCATTGGGACTTAGTCAGAAACCGTAGCATTCAACCAAATCTCAGGGGAATATGATGGAATTGTGTTTATACGTAATCCGGCTTCTATGGAAGGTGAATCATTACTCGCCATTCATGTTTTATCGATATTTAGAAATGGAATTATCTTGTGACGACTCTAGCTCAGTCATGACGTGCGCAATGAAAGTTGTGATTTAATATTATATAATTAATTATGAATATATTCGAACGGTTATGGAAATGTGTTGATTGAATATTTTAAGTTAATTTGCAATGTTGATGATGTTTCATGCACCAGAATATGTGTGTACGGTTACGATCAATTTAATCTTTTAGACAGGTAATCGGTTTTTTTGTGAAACATATACACATGCTTATTTGTTTTCGTGACAGTCTCGTGAAGATCAATGCAAGTATTTTGAATTACGACAATTTTGGTAAATGTTTGCATATAATTTACATTCAAATTGACTGTTTAGATTACACGGTCGATTGCCCAAAGACCGGTCGAGTTGGATTAACAGGCATTTGATATAGGCGCCCTTTACTCTGTTGGGAACTCGTTGCAGCTGATATAAACTTCCTTCCCATCTATATACATTTGTTACAGTGAACTTTGCTGGCAGTTCTTCAAAAATAAGCACTTTCCACTTTAGTCTCTGCCAATTAACCTTCCACGGATAGATTTTGTGTTTGGCCTATTTGTGGATATTTAGAGAAAACGTCTGTTTCGAGTGTTCAAATATTTATATCACCCGTTAAAATAGATCGATAGGCGCTAAAACCACGGATCATGTATACAGACAGAGGAAGGATTTAGACAAATGAATCACAACGGTTCATTGTGCCCCAGTGAACACTCACTGCCATACAGAAACATTTCAAACACTTGCGTAAGAAGGGAGTTGTCAAGGTGACCTTGGATGCGGACTCTTACGAGACGTTAATGCTATAAAAACACCCAAAGCAATTGCAAGATTATTTTCTTACAAATTAGTGTCGAAGTCACTGGCAAACCAAATTACGACAGTTTAATATATGATTGGAAAATAATACTCACATTCAGACGTAATGTTTGTACAGATTGCATATGGCTGTTGGGAGATGATTACCCAAATGATATAAACCAATGGACATCTCTTCGTTCATGTTATCATTTGTTAAAATTCAAATGTTAAGTTAGAAATGTCCTTATGCAATTTGATTTAAAGTTCGAAAATCTCATGATGCAGAACATTTGACGAAATTCTTAGAAATTCAATGCTCTTGTTCGGGGGCACAAACTTACAACAGGGTGGGTAACATGCGACTGATATGTTTCTCATCCAGTTTACAATGAGCGAGTTAGTTTTACTTTTACGTCAATTTAGCAATAATCTAGTAATATCACTGCGGGGGACACCAAACAATGGGCTTCACATACTGCACTCATGTGGGGATTCGACGTTTTCAATGAACCAAATTATGTTAACACCCAATGGGTGATAGTAAAACAGAGATAATCCAGTTTAACCATAATTAATTCTTTCAACCCTCTATTTCATGAAAAAAAGAATATTTAGGAAAACATTCTTTTGCCCCTGGTTGATTAATATTGTCACATCAGCGTTAGTAATAATTCGGAGACTCTTACATGGTTAAAAGTATATTGCATATGCATTAAAACAATCATTCACTAATAATTTCAAGGATGGATTATTGCAACAGCCTCATATCCAGTTCTCTCCAAAATGTCATCAGAAGACTTCTTAGGGCTTTGAGCATGACATACATCTCGAAATGACTCTATGTAAGTGGACTAATAGTATTATTGTATTATCATATATTGTTATTGTGCATTTTAAAGTTAATGACATGGGGGACATGATATACACATATATATATACACATAAATATACACATACATATACACAATGACATCAAGGTAAATTATACTCGATGCTGCTGAAAAGGTCAATGATAAATACAGTTTGTGGTCGAATACTCACGTTGACGACTAACTGTTAACTTACGTTTCTGTCAGATTTTACCTAAGATAAAATATTCTCAAATGGAATAATACGTGATAAAATATTATGACCTTAACTACTCATTATGGGGAAAGGCCACAAAGAACAGCGTCTGTTGCAGTCTGACAGAGAAGCCTTTGCATGTTAATCATGCAGGTATTTAACCCACCGTGACTTAATTGAATAAAATAGCTGTTACACATCACACAGTTCTGCATGGTTGACCGTATCCATAATTCATGTGTTATTTTATGATAATTATCATCACAGCTGTTCAGCCAGAGCCGCGTGACAGACACAAACCTGGAGCAATTGGAATTCACATAATGAAATACACTGTCGTTCTGTTATAGTATTTATGGGGCGCTTCGAATACAGACTGCACTTGGCATGGCGCAAGCAAAACATTGATGTCCTTATTGAGTCAGTTAAAGAGTGTCCAGATACAGTCAAATAGTGCCCTGCTTAACGTATGCATATATGTATATATTCTAAAACTGTTCCTTTCAGTTAATGACTTTAATCATCCGTTTCAATGACTGTGAATGTAGAGGTCACATCACTCCGTTCAAGGTATGCATTTACATAATAAGTCAAATAATCCCATTCAAGATATGAATTTACATATATGTACCACACCACCTCACATTGGGTATGCATTAACATACATAAGTCCAAATGATCTCTTTTAAGGAATGTATTTACAAATATAAGCCATATGATCCATTAGAAGATATAGATTTACACATATAGCCCACAACATCCCATTCATGAAAATAACTATACATTTACATATATAAGCCAAGTCATTATGTTCAAGTATGCATTTACATATGTTCATGGAGTCCACATCAACCCGTTCAAGGTATGTGTACATGCATTACATGGGGTGACGGTGTAACCTAATGCTTATAGTGTTCGACCCGAGTTCGATTACCCAGATGGGTACACTGTTTGAATCCCATACTGATTGGTTAAATATTGCTAACAGCGGCGTGTTTCACTCACTCACATCATCCCTTTCAAGGCATGCATTTACATTTGTCGGCCACATCTCGTTCAAGGCATGCATTTCTATGTGTAGTCCACATCTTCCCTTTCAAGTTATCCATATACACATATGTACTACGTCATCTCTTTCACGCATACATTTATCTTCCTTCAAACATAAATGCCGTTTTTCGATTAGCTAAGCGCTCTTCTATTATTTTCAATATACCCCACTGCCCATGCCAACTCATTCGGTACTCTGTGTAGGCACATGCCAATATACTTCTGTTTATGTTCGGTCGTACGTCACGCTATTTCATGTGTGCATGTTCCTGTACAGTCCAACACCTAATCGTTCATGATCAGTGAGGGCAAGACTGCACATGTGACCGTCAAAGCATTTTTGCATGTATTCAGACCACACATTACATGTATGTAGTATGTTCGTAGTACAGCCAAATCTTACCGTTCAGTTTTGGAGTGTTCATACAACTCTTCGCATTGTCTCCATGCACCCTCATAAACAAATCGTTATATGTTTATATGCTACCCCTGTTCAGTGACTGCTTGTTTATGTACACGTTGATTTCCTGTTCAATGTATACATTTCACATACAGGTCCATTCCTCTCGTTCAGTGTTTGCATGTTCAGATAAACACAAAATCATGCTATTCAATAAATGTTAGGTCATTTCTGGTCAGATCCTACCATTCCCAGATTGTATGTGTATGTAATACTGGCAGACTGCTAAACGCGCAGACATGTACATACAGAGACCAATATCTGCTAAGAATTTTTTTAAATCTTGACTGAAACAGATTGAGTGGTTTAGCAAAGTGACATTCTGTAAATCGTTAGTTCCTACTAAGTCAGCAGAGAGAGGATTATGACAATTTTTAAATACAAATTACAGATGAACGTCAGATGTATAAGTTTAAAATAATTTCATTCTCATCAATGCACATGGTGGGTTTTCAATTTCAGGTGAGTCGTAATTCAATTCCAGGAAATTATTTAGCATTAAAACTCGTCGTTTGTAGTGTCTGATAATCTCCAAGGTCTACAAATCATCGTTTGTGAATGAGTCTTGCGCTCTCTAATACGACACCAAACTAAGTGTTCTCTGTCCGTGTTATAGTTAGCACGTCAACACCGAACACATGAAATCAAATTGAGCCATCATCATTGCACGTAAGCCTTTGTCCTCTTTATAAACAGAAAATGGGGTAATCATGGTCAATAATTTAGTCTGATCGTGCAGTCTGGAGAAAATGACATCAATTTTCCATTCGGTTATCTCGGACCTGGATTCGTTTAACATCTTTGAAAGCATCAGCCATTAGCACTTGGTTCATTTGCAAGAGCAGATCCAATACCTCGGATTCTGCTGACAATTATTCAGAATATAAAGATTCAGTCTCTGGATCGGCTGTCCTCGTAATACGGAAGAGCCAAAAGTCAATACTAATGTCTAGACTAGCGCCATAGAAATCCAGAAGTCACAAAATTTGACCTCGGCATTTTAGCAAACTACACACACAGAACCTTATCCGCGAGTGTCACGTGACACATCACCTGCCTTTCGCTAGCTGATCAGAAGCTATATGCACTTTACCCCGACATCGTTCTTTGACCATCTGTGGATTTATATCCCTAGCCCGTTGGTATATTTTAAGCACGCGGACATGCCGCGTGTTCCAAAAAAGCAAATCGTGATGGGCACACGATCGTGAAGCGTCTCATCTTCTTCTCATTCTGCCATCTGCCTTATGGACGTCGAAATGCTTTCGTCGTGGGCATAGTTTCCCTTTACCCTTGGAACGACCTCAGTGCTTTTGACAAATTATCTACACGTTGATCTGAACAGAAACAGACTCCCAATGCATTTATACAAGAGAACGTGAAGATAATTCTCACAACGTCACCCAAAGCATCCTGTCTCAGCCATTTATAGTTCAGTAACTGGATTGTGATCTGAATTGTGGCCACTAAAAAAACACACATGTTTTCTGTTTGCAAGTCGGAGCAGATTAGTGGCGCGGGCGCTTCCATGAATTGTACACTCAGTTAAAGGTGGTATGTCATTTTGTAAATATTTTTTATCCTGCTGTGCTTGACGTGGAGATACGATGTGATTTCATTGCTCTGCGAAGGTAAACCACTCTCGAGGAGCACACTGATGCATCTGACAAACTGTACGTTCTTGGAAGGAAGCGGAATATTGTTGCTCGGAGCTTGAGGTAATGAGCTACGTCAGGATCTATGACGTGCGTCAGTGAATCTGGCAGATGATCCTTTGAAATAACTCACACTTTGGACGTAACATATCTACCTCGGGATGTCTGTCGAAGACCATTTACACATCAGAATATATATAATTAATTATAACTTCAATAAGAGTTACATCAAAATTCATGGCAGCACTATCCCTCTTATGTTTTGATTGGGTTGTAATTGATAATGAAATGAACTGTTCCTCAATCTGGTTATGTCTATTTGCCCATCACTCATTCCGGCAAGAGTTTGCTAGGAATAGCCCTAGTCTGAGTAGATTTTTGTAAAACAAACCGTTTATGTCATAAGTTGTTTACATGACCTGTATACCAAACGGCAAGGCAATTTGCATTGTCATTAACTTTCTGGTAAATGCAGAGTCTACGAGTATCATTTGGTTCTGATTATACTATGATCATTTGTTTAGGATTCAATTCAGGATTCAGGGGAATTCAAAGGGATCTTCGTCAAATTGTGGTTTGGGGAATTTCTGTTTCTGTTAGTACTGTTTCGGTATCGCTCTCAAATAGTGATATTGTTATTCGAGACATTCTGTACATATGTCTATCTTGTACTACTGACAAAAGTGAGTCAGTTTAGTTTTACGCCGCATACAGCAATATGGCGACGGGTTGTAAATGATCGTGTCTGGGCCAGGAATTCCAGTGATCGGTAGCACGAGCACCGATCTATGCAACTGGGATACTATATGTGGGTCAACTAAGTCCGCGAGCATGACCACCCCATCCCGTTACTGAAGATCAATTCTAAACGGGATCTTCACTGATAATTGACGGGAATATGTTATGATCTACGTATATGAAAGTCTTGTGAAAAACACATCCTTTGTGTACAGTATTAAGCACGATGGTCCTATACACTGTAGATCATTGTTTATTGATTTGTTTTATTGTTCTTTTAAATTTTGATAGAGGAAGACCATGAGTACCACTCGATCTATTGTTGTTTTAGCGTCTTCACACAGTTTTAATTCAATACTTATGAAGAAAGGAATACCACTGTCTAATGGTTAGAGCGTCCGCCCGGAATGTAGACTTCAGCAGCATACTGCCTATCAAGCATGATTGATGGCACGTCTTCTTAGTTTTAGCTGGTGGTAAAAGAGGATATACATATTGGACACATTCGGAGTCGTTATACCATTTCAGTGTTACGTCTATGTTCAACAATGTAGCATGTCAAACAGCTTGCACTATATAATCACTTTTGTTCTGGAATTGAAACCGCCTTCACCTCATTACTTTGTCCTGGAAGAGAAGCCCTTCCACCTAGCCAATTTTGTTCTGTAAATGAAACCGACCTCAGTTTACCTCAGATGACCTCCCAAATGAACGTAGAACAAATATGAATTGACAGGTAAAAGCCACCGTTGACACCGGGTGTTTGCGAATAGGCCAGCTGATCCCTCTGGATATACAAAACAGTTCTCAAGAGTCGAGGTCTTTTCCCTATATCAAATATGTGTCTAAGTTGTTTCATAAGACAATTGTATCTCACTGATCCAAACAGAACAAAAATATTATATTTGATCCATTAATATTCATGCTTTACATTTTCTCAAACATTTACATTTCTGTTTGATTGACAAACATCAATATCATCGATATCAGTGTATCAATCCAAATGAGTAGAAAATGTCATCCACAGCACACACGCTGTTGATGATAATGTCCCGATTGAAAAACTCTTTAAGCAACCACATTTACGCCATTAAGCATTGACCCAGTGTTGGTGTCAATGAGCTCTTATGTTGATTTTATCACTTAGTAAACACTCCAACCAGTGGGTCCGTGAATCGATTAGGCAAACACATTTATCGAGGTGTAATGCCTTTTCCCGAGACCTCAAACAGTACGGTAAGATGGGTTTGATAGCTTTGGCAATATAGTCCTGATTAAACTAGAAGTAGCTACACGGTCATCTGAACATTGTAACATGGGTAAGTATTCGTAAGTGAGGTCAATGGTGGAACAAGTCAGATAAAGGTACGTTGAACAAACTGACCGGTCAAGTGAAACACGTGTTACTTCGACCCCAGTTTAAATCACGTTAATTCCTGCTTGTCACAATGTCTTCAATTGCTGGCAAAAACTGATTCATCTGTATTGATGGTTCTATTTTCATTTGCAGCTGCTTCCTTTATCAATATTGAAATTCCCTTTCTTCTTTAATATCTTCAACAACTTGTTAGTTGTAGTTTGGTTTAGTTAGGCTGTTTTTAGCGCCACGCTCAGCAATGTGCCTGCAATATGACGGCGGGACTGTAAATATTCGAGTCTGGAACAGAAAATCAGTCATCAACAGCATGAGCATCGACTTACACAATTGGGATCCGAGGACATATCACTACCAAGTCACCGAGTTTGATCACCCGATCTCGTGGGTCGTCTCTTTCAACAAGCATGGGTTGCTGAAGGCCAGTTCTAGCCCGGATCTACACGGGTTGATGTAAATTCATTCGGGTATGCCCTGTGTTGAAATGAACCGCTGATTGGCCAACGTACTCCTAAATTCGATTATGTCAGTTCCTTATTGCCTCTATGTCGTCAGTTGCATTCCGCTCAGCAGCTTGGCGACTAGTATCAGTTTGGGTTTTTTATCATAAGTGAGCGGTTTTCATTCCTTAGTATTCTAACTAATTCTTCATATCATTCAACTTCACTCGGTGTTGCACTACTGCGGTGAGTAAAACCATTGAAGCATAGTTTAATATAAATAATGATGCTTAGTGACCCTGGTAAACAGAAAAACAGAAATAGCACAAACAATTAATTTATATTTTTTTGTCTTACTATTTGTAACGGAGTGCTTGGACATTCTTTCTGATATTCAAATGCAGTGCGTATGCTACAAATACAGAAAGTGACGTAAATGAGAGAGTCATTAAATAAATAATGTCTTCGCATGTCCAGAGGGAAGTCCCTTTTCTGACGTCCACTTGTGTAAATAGTGTTAGGAGTATTGTTTACCGGATGCTTTGCACTAGAGAGATGCATAATTAATTTCAAAGTATCAAAAGTAAATCACGTTGTTATGATGTTCATGGCATATGACGCGCCATCAGAAGCAAATGATAAAAACCTCCACAACTGTCTTATCACTTCTTACTATCAGTCAATTAAGTCAGCCCCGTTCTGATCACATCTGATCGATTGCCTTCAATTACATCGATCCCGTTCTAATCGAGCATTACGGTCACGTTCAGCTAAATAAACCTCGTACTAATCACCCACTCACGGTCACCTTCAATTAAATCAATCCGTTAAATCACATCTCAAAGTACAATTTTATTTATTGCAGACACCGTCACGTTTGTACTTTACCACTCAGCAAAATGAAGATTTCTTATCTTGTTAAAAATAATTGTGTAGCACAAAATAAATAGGAAAGGCCGACCTTGTAATTCATTTAGCAGTATTCTCATTACTGAAAATGAGTCTGCTTTATATTATTGTAAAGCAGCTGTGTTTCACATATAATTGAGCACATTGTTCGGTGTCAGCGATAGTACGATATCCAAGCAAAATAGGAACAAATTTTGATATCGTTTGAAATAGAGCAATGAACATTCCGCGTTTGCCAGTCGAGAGCTCAGACCCCGTTTGCCACAGCTCACAATAAATCCAACTGCCCAAATAATCAGACAAAATACATCTGAACAAAAATATGAAAGCGTGGGGACAGCTACAGTCTTCATATGACCATGTCATCATTCCTGCGAGCTATTGTAAGCCAGCCTTTACCTCAAGGGACCTACAAGCACAGCCCCGGTCTGCTGAATTGCAATTAAATAATGTTTCTGGATCTAGCGATACAGTCCTTTCGTGTCCAAGATTTCCTTGCGGATCTGACATCAAACTATGCCAAACTAGATGCAAAACTTGAGTTAGTGACGTCCCTCATAATACTATATGCATTTTCACTCCCGTTCATTGTATAAGTCAACGTTACTTATGTACAGATTCCATTCTGCCGTTTTCTAGAATTATGTACAATGTAATTGGATTGAAAGATATTTTACCTGTTTATTTTACTTTGTAAAACGCTATGTTCCCCAAAGTACAAAAAGAGTTTTGGACAATGCTATAGAAAGTTAAGAATGTTCCAACTTGGAACGACATTAGTCATTTAATGAAGTGTTAAACGATCGAGGTCGGAAAGGAGGTTGTCTATGGTTTGCACATGGTTATTAGTTTGGAGCCATTTAGTTATTACGAGAGAAAGAGTCATTTTCAACCTTAATGAATGCTGTGGAGATGTATCTAGACTAATCCATTTTGTGCCCACGATGACTGTTTCTCGTCATGAGATGCACATGCATTCGCCCTTTTCCATCACGTTTAATCTTAGAATACACTTTTTATTCTTGATAATAGTCTCGACGGATGTTCATCACTTTTTAATCGTGAATACGTGCAAACAACATCGGTAGCAGCTATACTAAACAGCAAAAGAAACGCGACTGTGTTTCTGTGAAGTTCATAAATATAACTTCAAGACATAAATATGATCGCTTACTTTTGTTAGAGTTAATTTTTTTTAAACTTGCATTTCTTTTCATGCTCAGCATAGATGCTACAGATGTTGTTTTGCATGTTCATGATTAAAATCTGACATAGCAAAGCAATCCTTCAGTTATTAGACTGGGTGCATGTATATCAGCGTTCACACGTCCTATTGTGTAGTTTTCAGGTCATAACCGAATGTAGAGTCCGTGGTGCAGTACAACATGCATCATTTCCCAAACATATATTCGGTTCATTTAGTACCATGACCTTTCCCTAAGCATATATTCGGTTCATTTAGTATCATGATCTTTTTTAAACGTATATTCGGTTCATTTGGTACCATGACCTTTCCCTAAACATATATACGGTTCATTTAGTACAAGATATACATTTGTTTAAACGTTTTTCCTCCTGTCTAAATGAGTTTCTACTCATCACAAATTGTTGGTTTCGAAAGTTCTTAAGGTCATATCGATTAATTAGCGTCTGAGCTGTGTGTTTGTTTAGAAATACCGAATGATATAAGTAGTATCGCATGGTGTGTCAAATGTAGAAGGTCATACCAAAATGCGATTCGAAATCTTGGACACTGAGTGCCAAATTAGCTTCTAGTGAATTTTAAGGTTGGTGAAGTGTATAATGAGATAGAAGAGCGGACACTTTTCAGAAGATCAAATCAGTAAATTGCTTCTAGGAATTCGGAAATTGAATCAACGTGTCGGAAATTAACACTTCTGTAAGATTACTTTATTCCAAAGCCGCCACTGTGAAACTTTAAGTAATGGTATTTTTTCCTGCAGAAGGTCTCAAACGAAACCAAATTAGATTGTTTCAGGAGATCTGAAGGAGCTGACTGAAAGGAGAACGATTCTGATGATGCACCCAACAGAGAAAGTCCTGGAATGTATGTATTAGTGACGGGCAATGCCTTGATGTTTCCTGCATGGTCGCTAATCAACGTCGACAAATTAACTTTGTTTGATGTGAACATTTTTCACACCTGCTGTTGTGAACAGTCTCCGGATGTTCGACTTTATAATCGTACGCTTTATTTTTTGCATATACGACTTGACTTTACTGCGTATGTTCGGTATTTACTCTACATTTTGACGTTACATGTTGTGAGCATATATCACATATATCACTGGTACATTGCCAGCTGTTAGCTTAAAACCGAACATCAAACAGGTACGTCATCATTAAAGATACACCCACACATCCGGTAGACCATCCAGCTGTTTTCGCAAAAAGGAGGCTCGAAAACCTCTCAGTTTTCCTTAGGCAGAATTTCTGCGATATGTACACCGTTATCGTTTACGACGTTGGAAACACTCCAAACTACATTGTTGTAAGACAAAGATGTGTATTTAAGCACACATGAATTTCCACGTTGTTGCATAGCTCAGATGTACATTCATACGAAACTAGAGGGTATGTGTTAACGCTAATTCTACTTTCTTCGTATATATCTGTAGTTCTTTGCATTTAGTGTTCACCACCTCCTGTCTGTATCCCTGTCACAACACTCTCACTTACCAGTTAAACTTATTTCGGTTCATGATATATGTTCGAGTTTTTTATTTGTTATTTTGTTTTGTTTTAGTGGTTTGTTTTGGGTCTTATCTGTTATCTGTTTGGAATCTGTTTTTGTTTTCAGTTCTTTTCAAATGTCAGACTTGCATTAGACTACACGCACTACATCGTCTGAAAACGCGCAAGAAATTGGAATTTGAAGGCTGACAGTTGAATATGCTGTTCACATTTTCTTCATTTTCGATAGTTTTTCAACGCTTTAAAATCCAACTTTATTAACAAGCCACATAAGCCCCTCTCAGCAAGATATCAGTACTGGTAGATCTTAGGCATGCTGATAAGCAAGGTATTTCACTCTTAATCTTGACGCCTTGACAAATGTCAACAGTTAGTAAGATGCAAACGCGTAAATCGCACGAATTTCTTAGTACATAAACGTTACTACTTGAATCGTAGTGCACCAAACTTTGCGATCAGATGGCCATTCTGTTGCAAGACCCGGTTTCACTAATAGGGATGAAATCTATCAACATTTTGTGGCGTTCATTTGTGCATTGCCCCCGATTTACCACTTTAATGTATTACTATTCCACTATATCAAACTGATATCTATGTCTAAACTTGTCTGTACCTCTCACCTGAAAGATATAATTTGGGAACTTTCGCGGGATTTGATTTATTTGTGCGAGGGGGTGTATCTGTCAAATCATGCTATAATAGGATTGAACGGCTACGTCCTCGGTGTTTAGGTCTGCTATTAGAAGTTCTATCCTGGAGTGACAACTAAACCTGTGAGCAGTGTTTAGCTTTAACGACGCGATTTGTTGACGTGTGCCTATTTGATAAAATTCTCGAGGAGAGTACAAACAAAGACGTGATTATTGAGGTATATCCTGTTCACATCGATCTATCGGGACCATTGCATAATAATACTTGGCAATCTAGAGTCTGCCATTCAATTCAATTTACGCCCAAAACCTAAGTATTCCCATATGTGGTTTACAAAAGGGACTGCTCCACCCCATCAGTCCTCAGACTGTTTAGTTACGTGTTTTACAAATGACTCCCAAGACAAATCTGCATGCATGGTCTTGAACTACGCTCATGCAATTAAACTGTTTTGCGCCCTATATAGTAGCGCCATAGGTCAATATAGGCTGAACTAAGTCATGATACAGAGTATTATAAACGCTATATGCCATGCCACCTACAGACTTAAATTTGCAAATTACTCCAAGAGCACGACTGTCAGTCTCTTTAGCTGTAAAGTGAAAAATCCAGATTTTTCTGTAACCAAATTCCAAGATATTTATAGGCAGAGTTATATTTCAAAACCTTACAAGCCGTATTGAATGTGAAACTTGACCTGACACTAGAAGAGGAGCGATAGCGAGATAACGTCGGGGATAATGCGCATCCCTGGCGGACGCCAGAATGAATTTCAAAAGCATGTGTTATTAACTCGAACCCTACCAGAAGTGTTATCATACATAGCCTGAACTACATGTAGAAATTTCCCATTTATTCCCAGATGTAATAATCTATACCATTTTTTATTAACGGCCCCACTGGATTCCTGGCCTTACAGTAAGTACCAAACTGTTTGATCTTGCAGGTGGTCATTGTTTGATAGGTTGCTTACACTTAAACTGATGAAATTAAATTCTTTTGTTAAGCCCCCCTCCAAATTCAGCGCGTTAAGGTTTTAATCACTCTTTGTGTCAAATCAACGTGTATATCATGTTTAGTGCCACCTCGACATAAATAACCTGTACTTTTAATCATATGATTGCGTGTGATTTGTTTTGTTGTAGGATTGATCAATGGATGTTTCAATACATGATCATGGGCTCGGAAACTTGAAATTACACTGTTCGTGGAAGTTTAAAAACATGATAAAACTCTCCAGCAAAGTGGACTGAAAAATCAGCCAGCACACTCAAGACATATCTGAGACTCGAAATCCCGAGAAGCGGCTCCTAAGCGCATTGATTCCCGAGGCCTACACCTCCCATACCGTGAAAGATAAGGGGCTGCCATTTATAACACATAGCATTGTCAATGGATGTTATTACGATTGCACCCATAACTTCATTTTGTGTAAAGCTGAGCGTATCCTGCAGCAACTCACGGCGCCATTCATTAACATATGAGACGTTTTAAAAAACTATCCTGTATAAAACCACTATCCCTATTCATTACCTTAATTTGACGAAACAAAAACCTGTTTCAGGTCATTTGAAGAGTGCAATGGGTTCCAAATAGATACATGCCGGGAGGTGGACATGCAGATATATCCTTAAGGGTAGGATAGAGCAGCATAAGAATGATATACAATCTACAGTCTTTTTATGAAAAAGAACAGGTAACATTTCTCGTATGGACAACATCTCATATTTTGTCGACATTCAAATCGTGTTGAAAAGGTTATGAAATATTCCATTTGTCATAACTCATTCAAAGCAAGGTCCCAATTTTAATATCAAGTTATAGTAAATTCGCCGGTAACTTCATATGGTTCTATGTTTAGAATAGAGGCGTGACATCAGAATCTTGTATGTAATTGCCTTACGTAGTTGTGCATATGCATTAACATAGTACAATGGCTCTTCAATAGAAATAACATAGGTTGCAAAAGTATCATCAACTATTAGTTGCTTCGCAAATGCCACACAATCCCATTTATAGTAGCAAGAAGTCAGACATTTTAGTGATAACAGGCATCAGAGAACCTTTTCTTATTTTACATTATCGACTGACAGGAAGCAGACAGTAACTGCCAGTTACGTGTTTATTCGACTTTAGTTCTTTTGATCACTATGCATTTATTTAGTTTCGTCCTTTCTTCGGTAATTCTGAATGATGTGTTCATATGTGTCACAATGCATATCGGGAACACGTACACATGTTATATTTGTCCTTTTCCCTTTTATCAAAAATAAAATTTTTAAAGAAAAGAAAATATATAGTACAGAAAATGAACCTTTAAGTAATCCATACAAATCTATATCATTTTCTTAATATCATTCACAATGACAACCTCTGAATTATAAAATTCTAGCAAGTACTTCTTCTTATCCTCAAGCGCTCTTGGCAAGACGGGATAAACCATCTACCTAAAAGCAACAAACCAAAGATTGGCTGACACATGCTTCTGCGTAGAGCCATGTTCGAATTCATAGCAGATCTGCAGTATCTGTAAACTGAGGTCGGCAGGGGTAAGTTGTTATCAGGTTTGTTTGATAAATGGGAGTAGAGGATGTGAAGTCAGACGGTTTGCGAACTCAAATCGTCTTTCTACTGTAGAGTGTTTAGGTTCTCAATGTACAAATGTGTCTAAATGAAGTTAAATCTCCCACAGTCTTGGTGCGGGCAACCACTGACTCACATATTATTTGTCCACCATAGTTCTTGGGTAGATTAGATTATTTCTTATTACAAACCAAATGTTATTCCTCGCCTTTAAAATACCGCCACAGTCACAACAAAATACGCAGCTCTCACTATCTGTCAAATCTACTACTCTCAATATTGGAAGCGAATGGCCTTGCTAGCAGAATGTCTTGAGCCAGATATTTATCAATGAGTTAAACTCTCCTAACCCCCGATGAACAGCTTGGATTGCCCTGGTTACAGACTTATTTTCTGTGCTTGTTCGACTGCAACTGTCAGCATCAGCTCAGTGTACCACAAGGGAATTCTCCTTTGCTAGTTTTATTACCAGTGAACACTACGAATGGCGATCCATTGCGAACACATGTTGGCAGTCTTTCTTATGTCATGTGTATGTAAGCGGTTTAATATCATAACATTAACTCTCATGTGAGGAACTGGAATTGATTTTTTAATTTGGTTTCTCGTGGCATGGTTTGTCCTTTGTTGCTATAATGGAGACATTACTCCTGAATACACCATCTCAGTGTCAGGTCGTTCACGATGTAATGAAATTGATTCTGTAATTCCCATTTGTGAGAAGATCGCCAGTATTAGAATTACATAATTCAGACGGAATAAAATATTCTATGATACCATATACATGATTACATTTTCGTCCTTTTCAAATAATATGGATGGTGATTTATAGTTATACAAACCCAACTGAATTAAAGCAAGCCCATTCTACTCACATTCCTCTGTGACTAATGACAGTGCCACCTTTGTCCACTCAGCAAAATGACACTTTCGTATCATGTGATATAGCACAAAAAGGCAGACCTTGCAATGTACATAGGAATATCAATATTACTGTAAACAAGTGTCATGAAACAAATCTAAACAAATCATATGCGTTTTACAAGAAATCGGGCACGTTGCTTAATATCACGAAATCGATAGGCCTTAGCAGTATTGAGACAAAACGTTTTCTTCTGGCAACAAGGCTATGAACAATCGACGTTGGCCAGCTGAGGGCTCCAACATGGAAGAAACTCACAATAAATCAAATTCCCAAATATACAGAAAACTACAACAGAGCATGACAAATAACAACCCATGGGGGATACACCAGTATTGATTTGACCATGTCATCATTTCAGCGAGCTATTGTAAGCCAGCCTTTACCTCAGGGGACCTATGAACACAGCCAGTTTCTGCTGAATTGCAATAATGTTTCTGGATCCAGCGATACTGTCATCTCATACCAATATTTCCTTGTGGATTTGAGATCAAAGCATGCGAAACAAGATGCAGAGATTTAGTTAGTGAGGTCGCTGACAATATCACTCGTATTTTCACTCCTGTTCATCGTGATTAAGCATTATGTTTGTACAAGTTCCCTTCATGAGTGTTCTAGAATTATGTAATTGGGTTGGAAGGTACATCTATTTTGTATAACACTTCTTGAAACGTTGCATATATATATATATAGTTAGAGAAATGTTCTGGAAAGAAAAATGAAACCATGCTCCATTTTAATCAAGCATGCATCGTTTAGTAGGATGGTAATATGCACGAAGTCAGTAAGAAAGTGGTCTAAAGTATACTCATTGTCATTATCACTGAGAGCTAAGATGTCTCATTTCCTACTCCTGAGAATCCAGTTCATTTGCATGTCGATTGCTCCATTTTATACACGCACAGACTTTTGCCATGTGATGAAATGCATATGTAGTTACCTTTTTCCACCTCCTTTAATCTTACACGTATTAATATTTCTAATAGTTAGTGTCGAATGTCCGCCATTATCCACATACTAATACGTATAGATGCGATAGACGTTGTGTGCACATGTTCATGTTTCTTTAAATAGATTAAACTGAGTTTGTGTCCGCGTTCATGGTTTCTTTGTTTCTTTTCAAGTCATTCACTAAATTTAAATTTTCGGTTCAAGACAAAATGGCCTTACTCTACACATCTAATGGTTTCATTCCCAAACGTCTGTACTAGTTGCAGATATGTGCGCTTACCCTTGCATTTAAGTTGCTGGATTGAGTGACACCTTAGAACCCTTTTCTCTGGTCTGAATGTGGTTCCACTCATCATCAGTTGGTAATACGGCTTTATAAGTTGGATACCGTTTGGGACACCATCTCGTCTAATTACAATGTGAGTCGTGTCCTATTTTAGAAATGTAATATAAGTGTTATCACATGATGCAGTCGACTGCTGAAGGTCATAAGTGGAAATATATTCTCTCACATTTAGTGCCAAATTAGCTTTTGGTGAATTTCCAAGGTTGGTGAAGTGGGAGTGTATAATTAGGTTTAGCAGTGGGCCTGTTTCCAAAGTACTAATTAGTTAATTGTTTCTCGGAATTCGGAAATTAAATCCACACGTCGCGAAATGTACACTTCTGCAAAATTACTTTATTCTAACGTCGCGATTGTAACAGTTCAACTAATGGTACAGTTTCCGGTGTTGACTCTCCAAAGAAGCTACGTTAGATTGTTTCATATACTCGACAGAGAAAGCACTGGAATAAATGCATCAGCGATAGTCATTGCCGTGGTGTTTCCCACATGGATGGGAATTAACGTTGACAAATTAACTTGGTTTGAAGTCACAAGTCACTGTCACAAGATCGTATGTCTTATATATCAGACTTGACTCTACTTTTGTTAAAATATGTTGAGGTCAATATCACTCGGTCATTCACACGTTCCTGTTGGCATCTGTAAGTATCTAATTGACCATAACACAGGTATGTCATCATCAAAAAGGACACACACACATCCGGTAGGCTATCCAGTTGTTGTCACAAACAGAAGTTCGGTGAGCTCTCAGTTATGCATTGGCAGAATTTCTGCGAGTTATTTAGTCGCCGCTCAGGAGTCATAAGCTATTTCTTCAATCGACTGAACAACCAAAGGAAATCAGAAGCTAACTGGGACTCGAAACCCTAAGAAACATATCATGCAAATATATTTACGAGGATTAAATGCCTGTGCCATTAATAACACAAACATCTGCTCAATGAATATAACGATCGTGTAAATCTGACGAATCCTTCCCCTCATTCATGGCGCCGGTTTTAAACACATAAGATGCATTCATTATCTGCTTGAGTTCAAAACCAATTTGGATGAAACAATTTTATCGTTATTCTTAGCCTTCGTTTCACAAATCCAAAAGCTCTTTCGAGTGATTCACAGAATGTTACATTCCAAGAATAAAATGTGAAGCGCCAGCCTCTTTTAAAAACTATGATGTGATGTTGTGGAAATGTTTGGAAATAGATGGGAAGATCAATCCATGTTTAGAGAATGCTCATCTAATGACTGATTTAGGGATATCATAACTATTTGCATTAATTTTACAATTAAAGGAAAGGCATGATGCTATTGCATTTTAAAGCAAAATAACTGGTCATCCTGCTCATAAAAAATATTAAACCTAGCTTTCCCTTGTCTAAAATAACTTGTCTTGTGACCATATGACAGTCATTCCTGATTTTCACATTTCGGAAGAAGGAAACTTGTTTGAGGAAAACAAAATGCCTGTTTTCCAAAAGCGCATACATCCTGTTTAAAGTAAAAGATAATTTCATTAATGGTTTTGTTTTTAAACTGAAAAAAACTAAACCAAAATATTTTTTCTGAAGGATTTTATATCAGACTACCTATATTTGCACATATATTGGGAAGCGCTTAACTTCATATTCTCACTGTTATATATTCCATTTAGCCAAGTCGAACGGCAGACAAACTGAAATATCTTTCAGCGCATTTGGTCCTTGAGTTTTATAGTAAGGTCCTTGTCTTTTGGATAAAAAAACAGCTAATATTTTCTGTATAGATAACATCACAAACTTCCCCCAGTATTCCAAATATCCGTGTACATTTCATGAAATATCTCATACAAAGCGGGTTTGTATATGGCGAGGTCCGATCAGGGTAAATTCACCGTTAATTTCAATTTGTCATATTGTTAGAACAAAGGTAGTATCATTGCCTGTTGATTAGCTGTAAAATGCATAAATACACTCCTCAAAAGAAGAAGAAATCGTGATTCATCACTGAACCAGACTCGTCTCCAGTTTGTACTACTTCAGTTCCGGACTCTAAGACGATGACGCAAGTGAACAATCCGGATGTAGCGGCCCTGGGTGGTAGGTAACTCTTGGACGGTCGCTTCGCGGGCGGAACTGGTATGTAGGAAACAATCCGGCGGCAGTCAGCCATGGAATTATGATTTCTTATTTTCCAGGGGGAAAATAATGACACAATATGACACAACGTATGCCCTTATATGGTGATCGATACCGCATTCGTTTCCACTTACTTGCACATGTACATTGCTTTGTCCGTTTTTATGGTGACGTTTTTTTTTCAAAATCTCCTCAAACGCTTCTAAAACAAGGGAAAAGTGTGAAATTTCCACGTTGTGGCGCTGAAGCTGATTACATTCACACAGTGACGACGTTTTGGGACAAAATAGAATCTTTGCGTTGTTTTTGCCGCAGCTACGTGAGTCATGTAATCCCCAAATCACCTAAGTGTTTCTTTTTTCGTTTTTGTTTATTATGAAGAGGGTTTTTTCGATATGGTCCTTCACAACATATCATCAACTGTGGGCGTTTTTCAAATGCCACATCTTCCTGGAAGTATGAATGCAAGACTGCACACATATTTACGGCCGGGTAACAGGCATAATAGAATCCATTCTGATCTTATCGAGTCACATGAAACGCGTGCAAATGTCAGTTCATGTTCATTCTGAAAAATGACAATAGTTCAGAGAATGACGCTTTAAATAATCGTGACCTCTTTTCCTTGAAATCAGTCCCATGAAAGATCTGAGTTATTGCACATAACCTGGTATTCAACCAGTTAATTCTACTTGCATTTTATATTTTCCAAGGAGTCTTCATGAGCCGGGGTAAAACCCTTTGCCTAACCACAACAGATGGCAGGCTGAAACGCGCTTCTGGGTAGCGCTACAGTATGTCCAGCTTGACCTGACTGGCAGTAAACACTGATCTCATTAAATAGGGGAGCAAAACATGCTGTTGTTGTTATTGTTCCGTTCGTGCGAAACATGCATTCATGGATTCGTTACAGAATATGTCCCGAAAAAACAACACTTCTGAACAAAACCCAATCATTTTATGTTTTAATGTAATTGCATTTACTGTCACAAGCTGTCTACTTGAGTTTACTAAGTTTACAACGTTAAGTCAGTTACTTTCACAATCCGATTCACAGCGGCTGCTCGCTCACAAAAAGCCCGAATAGGAAACATTAAGCCATCTGTCGCTAATTGTTTAAAGATAGTTGCTGACGATTTCTCGACACTGACATGCCAAACGACAACCTTGTCTCGGCTGTTCGGACATGTTGACAATCACCTGACAAAAGCGCACCCTTCACAATCATAGACCCTACCAGTTGTGACACGGTCATGCAATGCATTTATTTAGTATTTACTCGATCAAGTTAAGCTGAACAACTTGTATGTGCAAGTTCTTACAAACCAGTGCAATCTGTACGCAGCATTCAGCAGGGATTTGTTCGTATCATATTTGTATAATAAAGAAAATAAAGTATAAGAAATAAAACGATCTGAGAGATGGAATGGTCTTTGTAAGACTAGTTGTTTAAGTTCTAAATGCAAGTTCAAAAGGATGCACATATCATAGGGTCTTGATTTGCGTCGCAACTGATTGAAGTATGATTTGCCAAGCATTGTTCTTGGGAATATGAGATTATGTATTATTACATTACCAAATAAACCTGATTATGCTTCGCACTTACACTCATAGCTACAATCATTTGCCAAATCTCTTACACACAATATTTGACGCGAATTGCCTTGCTTGAAGAATGTCTTCAGCTAGATATTTATCAGTGAGTTAAACTCTCCTAACCCTTATCGTGCTACAGCGGGGATCTCCATGGTTACATCTGTGCTTTTGGTCTTGTTCTACTGCAATTGTCAGCATCAGTTGTGTGTACCGCAAGGGAATTCTCTTTCACCCGTTTTATTGCCAGTGAATAATAAGACTGGAGATCCATTGCGACCGCATGATGATAGCCTCTGTTATGCTGTGTGCATCTTGTGTGCAAATAGTTTAGTTTCATAACATTAACTCACGTTATGAATTAGGATTGATTTTGTAATCCAGTAATCATGGTATAGTTTGCCCTTTGGTGCTGAACTGGAGACATGAATCTGGTGTATGTGATCTTTTGTGTCTGCTTGCTCATGATGTAATAGCATTGATTCTGTAATCCCTTTAATCCTTCGTCAGCACGCGTATTACATAAATCGTCCTGAATTAAGTGTTCTATGGTTCTTGGTACATGATTTCTTAATGTCCTGTTGCTAGAGCGTGGATCAAAGACTATGGTTAGCTGATTCCATGATTGTTTATCACAGCATGTGTTGCACGCCACCTGCATTTGTGTTTAAGTTATATTGAAACATATTGCCTGTATTTTCAAGATTGTTTACTACAACCATGGATGTGAAACATAAACAAAGCTATTATGGACTTCATTTATGTACAACTCCTTCTGTTGTCTTTCAGTCAAAAACACGACTTGATTTTCTGCAGAAAGGCTATGAATGACAGCTTAAATATGCTTATTTAAGAAATCCGTGCTCGAGTATGTCAAATAATCGTGTATCCCAACATATTATACAAGCTTAAAAACAAGAGTTTATACCCATATATCTGCCTGTCTCTATGCTTGTGTTTCATATTTTACCCGAGCACGCACGCACGCACGCACGCACGCACACACACACACACATACATACATACATACATATATACATCTTATTTGTTAAGATCTTAAACACCCATAATATTGTCGAATGCAACTTAGTCACTAAGTCACTCACCCACCCACTCGCTTATCAACCCAAGGCACATTTTGGCTGATGAAACAGCATTTACTTCATCGTGTCAGTCTTTGTGTATCAATTTGATATGATACTCTAGAATATCAGGTTGAGACGATACCAAACCATTTACCGAGTAAGTCCCTTACTTCTAATATCTGACACTGGCACATTCTTTCACGGTGACTTTCTTCACATGAAACTTTCTTATAATGTGCTGAGATGTCGCGATGTTGACGTCCATGCTCCAATGTGTGTTTTCTGCCTTGCAGTAACGTCAAACATCATTAATTGCAACGTATCATAAACGAATCACGTCTTTATTAGGGTCATTTAGGATACGATTTTAATACTGAGTGATACAAAACTAATTAAATCAACACCATTCTAATCGCATCATATAATACATCTACTTGCTTATGCCCTCCCATTAAAACACAAAAGGTTTGAAATATTGTGAAACTCAAAATAAGTAAAGGGACAGGAAAATCTCTCAATTCTAGTAGGCGTACTCACATAAGAGAAAAATTGGTCTCTGAATCAGAGGTGTGCTTCATTAGGAATCGAGACAGATACAGAGTGATTATCTGGATTGGAAGACACCCCCACCCCACCACCCCACCACACACACACACACACACACACACACACACACACACACACACACACACACACACACACACACACACACACACACACACACACACACACACACACACACACACACACACACACACACACACACACACACACACACACACACACACACACACACACACACACACACACACACACACACACACACACACTGAACACCTGTGTGTGTATGACAGCGAATGGTTTGGATTTAGATTTTCTTTAATATTTACAACAATGCCTTTCTGGGCTACTCCTCGTCCTTTCAGGTGAATGACAGAATGTGACTACGAGCAAAAATACAGAATATACAGGAAGTCAAGGAGGTAGTATTACACACTGAGATGAACAGAGACTGTTTTTGTCATAAACTGCACATCCATTAACTTTTCCATAATCTTTAACCTCCCATATCGTATTGTTTCTAACCGTCGTTAGCGAACATTAATCATTGTCAACAACTCATGTATGCTACTGTTGTTGCTTGCACGTAATTATGTTTAAAACTTTACACTGTCCAGTCGCTACGTACACTAGGTGAACCCACGTTCACAGATACCATTGTTTTGTTTCAAGTCATGATATTATTTTAAGGCCACGGTGCAGAACAATACGGTCTTCTCTACACATGTACTTGATTCATTACCAAATCCCTGTACCTGATGTACATATATGTGTGCTTAAATTTAAACTATTAATCGTTTCAATAGATGACATTTGCAAAGGTTTGTTTCTACTCATCATATTGTGATTGCTAAAACCTCATTGTTGGAAACATTTCTACTAGTAAACATGTGAGCCGTGTCTTATTTTAGAAATACCGCTTAAGTCGTTTCACATGACTGTGTTACTAAAAATAAGTGGAAATGCACTCTGTGCAAATGAGCTTTTGGTGAATTTGCAAGGTTGGTGAAGTGTGTAATTAGATAGAGCAGCGGACCTTTTTCAAAAGACCTAATCAGTAAACTGCTGCTCGGAATTCGGAAATTGAATCAACGTGTCGGAAATTAACACTTCTTCGTGATTACTTTATTCCAAGGACGCCATTGTAGCACTTAAAGTAAAGGTATCTTTTCCTGCAGTGACTCTTCAATAAAGTTGTATTTGATTGTTTCAGGAGATCTGAAGCAGGCGATTGTCAGAAGAACGATTTAGTTGATATACTCAACAGAAAAACCCTAGAATAAATGCATTACTGATACCCAGAGCTTTGATATTTTCTGCATGGGTGGTAATCAATATGGACAAATTAACTTGACGTCAGTTTTAACACCACTGTCGCAAATGAAGTGGCAAACAGAGCGTGGATGTCCGACTTTATGATCGTACGTCTTATTTATGAGACTACTTTGCTTGCACTTCTCATGTTATCAACTACCGACCCATCTTGTGGACATATAATAATTATAATACTTATAATTCGCCTGTTCCACACCCTAAGACAGAATATTTACAATGAAGTATTTACAGCTGAAATAATTAGTAGTATGCTGAGAAAAGTGAGTTTTCAGTCTAGAGTTAAAATTGTCATCTTTGTCCGAGCTTTTAATCGCAGAGAGTTCCAAAGCACGGGTGCAGAGTACGAGAATGACAGGTAGCCGAAGGATTTCAGTTTGTAAGATGGGATGACCAGTAGATCTTGAGTGTTTGAGCACAAGTTGCGTGCGGGGATATAGGAGTGCAGACAGGTAGAAGGGAGCCAATCCATGGAGGCACTTGTATGTCAGACACAGGATCTTAAAGTCAATTCTGACATATATCACTCGGTCGTCCATGCACTCCAGTTGGCAACTGTAAGCAACAACTTGGCAATCAAGCAGGTATGCTATCATCAAATGGGACACACACATACCCTGTCATCAACACATAAGATGTATTCATTATATACGTGTATTCAATACCAATTTGCTTCAATACATATTATCTTTATTCGTAGCTTTCGCGTGACGAAT
Organism: Haliotis asinina; assembly: GCF_037392515.1. Taxonomy (NCBI): domain Eukaryota; kingdom Metazoa; phylum Mollusca; class Gastropoda; order Lepetellida; family Haliotidae; genus Haliotis; species Haliotis asinina. The sequence continues at coordinate 45,947,453 of NC_090288.1, read as the reverse complement.
ACAAATACTGTTTCGAGTCATCTACAGGACGTAGTATCATAAATTCCATTTCACTTCGTGGAGTCAAAAAAACACTTACAGCAGCATATAACCGATGTACGATTTCAGGTCCTCGTGTTTTGGTTCAAACGTCAGCTAACATTTCCTGTATGGATTACATCACACACTTTCCTCAGTATTCCAGCTGACGTGTACATGGTATGAAATATTAAATGCGTAATAACCCATTCAAAGCAAACTTGCACATCTTGAGGTCCAGTAACAGTAAATACGCCTGTAACTTCATTTAATGTTATTTATAGAGTAAGGGCAGCACTATGGTACCTTATGTGTAATTGTCTGATACACAGTTTTAAAAATTCATAAATATCTTATGATGGCTCTTCGCTACAAATGATGTTGGCTGTAAACGCACCATCAACTGTGGGCCGTTTCGGAAATACCACTACATCCCAGAAATGTAGCCAGAGGATTGCCCAGATATTGCATGAATGACATGCCATCGCTTTTACAGAACATTTAATATTCTTTAATTTCAACTTTATAGGTTGTATTGACATTTTTGATGACTTGTTTCAGTTAGTGCATACCAAAAGGCATCAGAATCTGCACATTTGTGTTTTTTGTTGCATGTGACCTTTAAGCACCATATATTAGACATACCAATCAGGCTAACATGGCAGTCTATGGGATAGATATATCTGTATAAGGTGCTTAATTCAGGTGTCCTTCCATAACTAATCAACGAAAATATTGAAGAAAATTATGACTTGTACTTGTAGCTGAAGATAACTTCCTAGATGTTTGCAGAACATCAAAAGATAATGACTCCATTTATGAAAACTATTCTTGCAACAGTTAAGCAACATGAGAGTCTATGGAAATTTCACTAATGATGACTCTTTCATGTTCTGACACCCTGATTCCGTGAGGTAGACAGGTTTGCATAACTGTTTCAGGTTTGAATAATCTGTACATTGGGATCAGCGGGGGTTTGTTATTACCGGGTCTGGATAGAAATAAAGTATGACAAATCAGACGATCAGATAAAATAATTATATTTCTTGGTAACGCGTGCTGTGTAAGTTCTGATTGCAGATATTAACATGTCCAAAAGGATGACTAATCGTACAAATTGCTCTGGTTCTCGAAACCACTGACTGAAGTATTATTATTGTTTTTGGTTCTGATTACTTTAAATGACATTACCAGACACACTTACTAGATTGTAAGCCGTCTGCTCAACATATCGAAGTAGTCAGAAGAATTCACAATGATATTTGCCAATTTTATTGCACACAACATTGGACGAATGGCCAAGCACAGTATTTCAACATGATATTAATCAATGTGTTTAACGACCTTACCCTTTGATGCACTACGACGGGGATTGCTTTGGCCAAAGATTTCCTTTGCTTGATCGACTGCTCTGGCAGTATCAGTATGGGGTACCACAAGGGAATTGTCTTTCATCAGTTTTATTAACAGTGAATACTAAGACTGGGTATGAGTTGTGACCAGATGATATTAGTGTTTGTTATGTCATGTGTATTTTGTGCATAAATAGCGTAGTTTTATAACAATATAGTATTATTAATAACAATAACTCGCTTGCAAGGAATAGGGATTGATTATGTTAGCTGAACTCTAGGGGTTTGTCCTTTGCTGCCGGAATGGAGACACACTGCTCTTGTATATTTCCTCTCTGTGTCGGCCTTTTCACGATGTTATATCATCAACCCATCAATTCTTTTAATCCTTTTCCAAGCACGTTAGACAGAGACAGTAGAAGACCGTCTGCCTAAAATCAACAAACAAATTGCTGGTTGAAACGCGCTTCTGTCTAGAGCTATGTCTAATTCCTACAGATCAGTGAAATCTGAACACTGACGTTGACAGGGATTTGTTGTCATCAGGTTTGGATAATAAAGTATGACAAATCAGACAACTAAATAAGTAGGTTTTTCTGGTAAGACCTGTCATTTAAGTTCTGAATGTACATATTATCTTGTCCACACGGATGACTATTCCTACGAATTGGCCAGATTAGAGACATCACTGACTAAAGTATGATTTGTGCTTCCTGGGAAGTTTAGATTACTTTTAATTACATTACGAAATGCACTGTAGCTTATGCCGCCTGCTCACCATGTCGACGTAGCAACAAATGAATTCGTAAATAGCATCTATTTGCCAAATCTATTACACACAATATCGGATGAATGTCATAGCAGGATGTCGTCAGGCAGATCTTTACCAGTGACTTAAACGCTATTAACCCTTGATGCACTAGTGCGGGGATTGCTTTGATTGCACATTTTCTGAGCTTGTACAGCTGCACTTTTCAGCGTTAGTATGGAGTACCACAAGGGAAGTATCTTTCACCAGTTTTATTAACGGTGATTACCGAGACTGGAGATGACCAGATATCAGTGCTTGTTATGTCATGTATATTTTGTGTGTAAAGACATATTTTCAGAACAATATCTCGCTTGCAAGGAAATGGGATCGATTTTGTAAGATGGGCCCCGATTCACAAAGCTCTCGTATGCGTTTCTTTTCTCGTCGCATTCGTACCTCCTGTATTACAGTGAAGGAGGTACGAGTGCTACGAGAAAATAAACGAAATACATTAGTAAACCCATATACCGTGGTGTAAGTACGCGGTTCCTGTTTTTCGAAGATCAGCCTATTATTTTGATCTCCATGGCTTTGTGTACCGCAGCACTGTGATGAAACTGCGGTTTCAAAAACCGTACACAATGTGCTCAAAATTGTCACTACTAAATTGAAGTCTGTTCAAATTGAGGCGATTGTTGTTCCAAACGTATGATGTTTTGAGCAAATCCAGAACATATGCATGAACAAGATGTAGCTTCTGATATTTATTTATTTAATTTATTTATTTATTTATTTATTTATTTATTTATTTATTTATTTATTTATTTATTTATTTATTTATTTATTTATTGGGGTGGGTTGACTATTTATTTATATACGCTTTTGTGTGTATATTTTGAAATCTGAATATCAAATATTTGCTCAGGCAATTGAATTTCAAACAGAGATATTAGTGAGCATGGTTATTTTCATTTATCAAAAGTATTTTATCATTAATTATTCAATCCCGCTGAAGATTTTGTTACGCCTTTTACATCACGGATGATTCAAATTTAGCTTCCTTGAATGTATGTCATTAAACACAATCAATTTCCGTAATACAATGTACACGTATCATGTAAAGATTTGTCAGTAATGTGTATTGCTGCTTTATAACTCAAACGCTTATTCGTACGAGGAAAACATCGCCACACAATCCAGTCCTTTATCAAAAGCGTATAAGACTTGCTGCCTGAATATGATATACGATGTTTGACGTTCTCACGATATAAGGAAATATTGTCTACCCGGGGAAACTTCTATCCTGATTTTCAGTTACATTATTGTAAAAAATCCAAGTAATACTGGGACAAAAGATAGACGCAGTTGTTTTCTTACAATGCAGTCATAAAATCAGTGTCAGCCAGCTGAGAGCACCTAAGTAGCACAGTCACACTAAATCAAAATTTCCAAATAACTAGAAAATTTAATCCATGCATGAAAAACTCCAAAGCCACGAGGGAAGACACTAGTGTTGATGTTACGATTTCATTTCATGTTATCCTTTCAACGAGCTGCTGTTAGCTAACATCTCCCTCAGGGGAACTATGAACAAAGCTAGATTCCGTTGGACTGTAATAGTGTGTCCAGATATATCGATGTAATTAATCTCTTTAATCAAGTGAGGTCATTCACAATACTACTAGCAGTAGGTCACTCTGAAAACGCAACGTTGAGTATGGCAACGCCCCCTTTGTCACTGGGCGGAATTATGCAGTAAGTTTGAAATGTAGTCAACGTTTTGTGTATTCTTCTTCTAAAACGTTATCCATTTTAAACTCAAAATGATGAAAAAACATTTAGTACAAAGCTTTGGAACATTTAAGTACATAGAAAGCCAAAACACATATAAGCTGTTCGTACTGGCACCAATTAGCGGTCACTGAGCGACATGATATTGAGCACGTTTAGACGGTGATCAACATACACACCTCCTGCATTTGAGGATCAGATCACAGATGAGACGTTGCATTTTTAGCCTCTAAGACTGCAGCTAGTTTCTCGATTTTTATGTCCTCATTGACTGTTACATGAAGTATACGTTTTTTCCAGTTTTGCCCATCAGCTTTACTCGTGCAGATGTTATAGGAACTACCGTTCCTTTCCCATGTTTGTGTGGACTGCAATCACTCCAACATAGGCATCAACAACCTGTTCCTCAGTTTCTATTCACATTGGTGGCATTCTCGGAGTCATCGATGCTTGTTAGCATATGTTCATATCTTAAAATTGCAAAATGGTTCTTCAGTAATGACACTGGGTATATGGCCCAGATCACAGATTCCATTGCATCGTTTCAAGTATACCACTGTTTAGAAAAACGAGGGTACAGTTCAACGTGACATTTCTCCAACAATGTTCCTGGGACATTCTCAAACGCCGTTACCAGGTGCATATGAACCTTAAGTTGGTATTGCATTTGAATATGTCTGAGGAGTGACAATTTCTTGGACTCATTTCTTTCTCCCATCTGAATCAGTTCACTCTCATCATAATATGGTTTTCGTGGCCTCATGTGTGGGACTCGTCTCCATGAGCGTATGGATACTCCGTGCGTATGAAAAAAAACACATCACAGAAATTAAATCATACGACCATGTCAAATGCAGAAGGTCACACAGAAATTGAGAGTGGGTGGAAATGAATTTTTGTACATTTAGTGCCAAATTAGCTTTGGGTAATTTTTTAAGATGAGTCAAGTGTATAATTAGGAAAGGCCTCGGGTCTGTTTCAAACGAAACAATCAGTGAATTCTCGGAATTCGGAAATTGAATCAACGTGTCGGGAAATTATCACTTCTTCAAGATTACTTTCTTCAAGTTCCGTCATTGTAACAATTTAAGTATTGGTAGTTTCGCCTGCGGAAGTTCTCCAATGAAGCTACATTAGATTGTTTTAGGGGATGCCAAGCAGCCGATTGTAAGAAATACGACTGAGTTCATATATTCAACAGAGGAAGCCCTGAAAATAATGTTTGAATGTTTTACTGATGCTCGATGTTTCCTGCATGGTCGGTAATCAACGATGCATTTACCTTGCATATAGATGGCACATGCATCGTGTACGTATACACCAGTTTGGAACATGTAGCCTGTTATTAATGGCCAACACTCACATTTGGATAATTGAACTACTTCACGCTGTCGATGATCACTCGCACATGGAAGACAAGGACATGCGTCCCTTGTGTATGGCTACCACACTAGTTATCACGAATACCCTTCCAATGGACACTGGCACAGGTCCACTTTGAATGAAATTGCATCCTGTCCTGTCTGTATAACGAAAGACAGTGTCACCCATCCTGTCGGCATCAACACACAAAGGGCTTCAACAAAGAAAGTATTTAAAAACATCCACTGCGTCTACTAGAGTTTTAGTGTGCATTCACATTCACGAACTATTCATTAACTATGCTTAATACTGGAAGTGAACTCGATCGTGAACGTCATTTTACCTTCTGGTATGGATTCGTACATATCAAATGATCCATCGTTTATATCAAACAGGTAGTCAAACTCGTCAAGTAGACAATCTAAATTGTTGGCCATCTAGCTGCGCTGGCACAATTTCTGCTCAAAGTTCATCATAGTAATATTATGATGTACTTCCCGTCGGGTGTACAATGTCATAAAACTCATATTGTTGCAAAATTCAGGTGCACAGTACTGTAACACTCAGACGCTAATTAGTGCATTCTTCTGATGTGATAGATTTGAAGCCTGTTTGAAATCCACTTTTTCTCTGCTACCTGTCTACAATGGTAGCTCCGCGGCATGTTGAGGAGGAAATGACTTTCGCTCTTGATCTCAAACCTTGTGCCTCCGGTTTATTACCGTATCATGTTTTTGTAATTTCCTTGTTTCAAATGTCAGTTATGGCCACCAGTACGGGGATGGATTTCGCTCCACCGGTATGGGGTAAACGAGGAAATCTCACGAATTCCTTAATAATTAACGACACCACTGGAATCCTGGCCTTGACGTAAGTTTGCCCGTAAAGAACCAAACTGTTTGATCTCGTGGGTGTTGATGGCCCACTTCCGCTTCAACTCCTGTCAAATTGTCGTGGCATCCGTTTACGTGAGCTTCAAATTCACCCCGTTAATATCTTAATTTGCCACCAAACTCAACCAATATATTTGTGAAATGCCCTAAAAGATGACAGCAGTTATAATCATTCTTGCAGTCATGTGATCTGATTTGTTGGGCATGTAAGTTTAGTGACATCAACTATATCAGTATGCTTCAGAACTGAGCTATAGGTTCTTGAGTAGAATTTGCAGTAAATGAAAATAATCATGGATTTTGCAATGGTAATTGCAGTTACCACACGGATTGACGTCTCGGTATGTGAGAAAGGCTTAGCGTAATGATGTTTCCGTGCATGCTTCAGAATAGGTTATAGTGAAAACGAATGAGGATAGGTTTGACGTTTCTACTGGTAGTTATATCTCGTATCATCATTGCTTAATGTGAAAGCAAGGCGTGGCTTGAAAGACCACTTTAGGACATGCCATTTTATAGAAATACGGTCACAACCAAGGACATGCCTAGGACTCCAAGGCCTCATGAAAAAATCCATCCGATTCTCGGTTACTGCGATTTTATACCGTGAGGCCTATCGTAATAGTACTTCTCTTGAATCGCAGAAGGGTAAGCATATCCTGCCACAAAAGGAATGAAAATATTATACATCTATGAAACACCAGAAAACAATTTGTCTTTATTGTTGTCTGGTGAAATTTGATGGATCGAAATCATATCAAACCAAAAATGTGATGCGAGATAACCTCAAATGGATTCTCAAGTAGAACAAGACTAATGGTGATGACGATACACCACAGGCTGGCAGTAAACATTATACTAACGTTATACTCAAAGCCGGAGATACAACTTTCAGCTGCCCCTAGCCCCTGCACTCCTTAGATGTTACTTGCTGATAGCATACAAGTTCTGAAAATCCACGTAGATTAAAATCCTCATATTTTGGATCAAAAGTAAGGTAACATTCTCTTGTGGACCACATAATACACTTCCCCCAGTATTTCATGTTATGCCAACAGGGAATGAAATATTTAATGTGTAATTACCCATTCAAAGCTAGCTTGGAAATTGTGAAATCCAATTAGAGTAAATTCAAAGGTAACCCCGTTAAGTCCCATCTTTAGAACAAGGGCACCATTCTAGTAAATAATAGACTTATGGTAGCTCTTCGCTGGATTTGATGTTCACTGTAAACCTATCATGGACTGATGGCTTCTTTGCAAATACCAGATATTCCGCTAAATATTTAGCAGTGAGTTAAACCACTTTTATTACCAGCGAATACTAAATCTTGTGAATCGTATTCCGATTCACAGCAGTCAGTTTTCATTCTGCAGTAACGTATCACCGTATTACTTAACGCTTTTATAACCACTTCCCTGAACACAAATGAATTATTCAGCCGTGACTGAACAGCTTGACGCATTTCCAATTGAATTTTTCAAAAACGTGACGTCACAATTTAATTAAAAGATCGTCTCTTGGTCAAATCCATCTCATTATTCTGTGAGATGACAAACGTACGTCAGCACTGTGTATGGTTAATGTGGACGTGGAGCATTTTTTCTTTGAGAATAACATCTTTGTGTGGGAGATATCTGAAGAGTAGTCGATGTTGTGTTTTGTCAGCTTTTAAGACGCTACGGATGAATACAGTATACAATGTGTGGCCTTTCATCGAAGGAAGGAATTACTGTCAGGCGAGTGACACTAGTTTTCATACGTTTGTATTGGTGATGAAAGTGGTGCAGTGCAATGGCAATGTGTTTCCATGTGTATGATTTTTTTTACCATTGGGTGCTATATTTTTTAAAACCAGTGTCTTCAAAGTTGCATCCATTCTCTTCCCACAGTGGTTACTTGTCACATCTTCCTACGTAACCTCTGTTCAAATACGACCCTTCCATGGTGCGAGTGTTCAAGACTCGTGCTTGGAGGTAATCAGATTTAGTAGTGCAGTCAGCCACCTTGTTTCAAAAGTGATCATTCGCAAGATCTCGGTAATTTCCGGATGCATTGTGAAAACTAGAACCTCTTCCCGAGCGCGATACTCAAATGTTTCTTCCAGACTGAACTCAGTCATGTCATATTTGTTTCTCCACATTGCTTGCATTTGTCAAGCTGAATCTAAGTCGATGTAACACGTGTTTTGATTGGACAGAAAAGGGGAGATAAATCTGCTGCTATTTTTTGCCGCTAGGGGATTTTATGAGAACCGCGAAATATGGCCATATTAGAGGTTCGTAGGAAGATATGACAAATATTCCAGATAAACTCTGTGGGAAGAGAGGGAGTGGCATGCTGAAACATGTTCCTTGTGGTGGAGAGTGGTCTTGTGCACAGCGCCCTGGTCACAAATCATTTGAAGTTCAGCAACGCTGGTCTCGAAGAGTCTTTGGATGGGTGACCGTGTTTGGCAGCTTGACTCCTGCGAGTTTCTAGTCACACCTCAGGCAAAATTGCCTCTGTTCCCCCAGCAGAATATGAGTACCCATTGGAATAAATCATTTGACTGTTAACCTTCTAACACCTCACGGGCAGTTTCGGCCATCCAGGACAATAAAGCCCATAATGTTGGAGCATAATAATAATAATAAATCTAGATTTCTACTATTTTCAAGATAAGTTACCAAACCAGTGACAGCAATAATTGAATCAGTAAATGAATTAGTAAGACATACAGTCTCTCAAAGAGAAATACACTTTCTCTTAGTTTAGGTTAGCAAACAATTCCGATTGGTGTAGAAGGAAGATGAGATTAAGTCAAAATCGACCAAAGCCTTTGTCTAAGACATCGATATCTCTGTGCAAAGCTTAGGTTGGTTCATCAGTATGATTTTTGTATTGTTCCCAAATTAATGAGTGAAATAATATCAGAAAGCATGAAGATGAATATGTGTCCATAGCAACTAGTGAGTACATCAATTATCATTGTCGGTAACATGTTTTACTTAAATAGTAGTTCCGGATTAAATTCAGGGAAGAGAGGAAACCATTTGAATTAAAAGCTTTCACCATTATTATTTCTTCAGGAGATGAATGCTTCAGTGGTAAATATGTCTTTCAATATCTTCAAGTAGTTGTCAACTTTTGGAATTGTTTTTTTTTTCAAAAGGCAAGTGTAAATAAACCTCTTAGCAGATAGGATTATGTGATTCAGTAATGGGCTCTTACCTAAAAAGTCAAACCAATGGCACAAAGACACACAATCACCCTGTTACACCTAACTGCCAAACTGGCTATGAAAAATATGCACATTCGGTTAACTTACAGACCGACGTCTTATACTGCAAATATACTGACAGACATATCACAATACAGCTTCGCGAATCTACCACACGGACCACTACATTAATTCGTTATAACGCAAGCCAAACCAGATCTGGTTGATGAAACCGGTCTTACTTCAGTCCAGTAAATCATACCACCTGAAATAGTCAAAACGTCAGTACATTTCTCTCGCGACCCAAACGTTGGAAACCCAAAACGTGTCAATTTCAGACGCAGATTGCAGCAGCAATATGAAACTATCGTTCCCGAGATGCACAATGCATCTCTGTCACGTGACCTGTCTCACTTCTCCATGTACTTGGCTTTTTGTCAAGATGCTGCAAACTGATACCGGTTTCGTTGGACGTATGCTTGATCCCATGAGACTTCTACGAGACAGCGCTGTTTTATATATGGTAAGTCGTTCCAGATCTTTCAAAGAGACCGCCCACATGTACAGATGGGGCCCAGTCGCTTGGCAGGTGAACATATCAACCTCGATGCATCGGCGTGTTATATGCATTAACAATCAATATGCATCAGATGTGTTTCAGCAGGAATGGAGAACGTTCTAAACTGACGGTAATTTTATTGTATGAAATCCAAGTAACTAAAGACAGATGTGTATATCACGCAATATGTTAACAAATAAAATGTTCAAAAAGAAGGAACAATTATATCCAAGCATGAAAACTACCAAAACCACAAAGGAAGACACCTGTGTCGATGTTTTCATTTCATTTGTTTCAATGAGTTGTTGTAAGCTGGCATTCCACTTAAGGGACCCGTGAACAGAACCACTTCCTGCTGGATTGCAATGATAAGGGTATACAAAAACACAAAGACATGCTTTAATCAGATGAGTCAATCTCAATATTACTAACCAAGTCTTTATTCTTTTAACACAACATGACGTGGAATTTTGCAGTTCGATTTACATAAGGGTGTTCTTCTTCTATCTTGCTATATATATTGGAACATGTTCTGGCATAAAAAGAATCGTCCCACGAATGTCTTAATAACTGTGTTCATTTATATCAGTTTCATGTCATTCAATGAACCGTATATGATAGTAGTCATCATAGGTTGTTTTGCATGTGGTCCACATATATTCAGCGTCATTTATTTATTTTTATTTTCATTTATTTATTTATTTTATTTTATTCTATTGTTTTTTTTTTGTTTGGTTTTTTTTTTTTTTGGGGGGGGGGGCATCACGTTAACTTCAGATAATAGGTCGCATTTTAAACTTCTGACTGGATAGTGTGTCGTCCATTCTTGCATGTTTTCTGGCATTCGGTACTTTTCCATATCTATGTTGGCTGTCATCAATGACGCAGACATTTACAACCAGCACCTCAACACTCAATACATTGTTGGCATTCCCGGAGCTATTGATGCCTCTTAGAATATGTTCATGGTTAAAACTATCAACATGGTCCTTCCAAAATGCACCAAGTATGTATCCGCTCTGATAGGTTCCTTTCTGTCTTTCATGTCATGACATACGTCTATCTAGAGGACCGATGGTACGATGCAACATGGCCCTTCTACAGCAATATACAAGATACATTTTTAACTACATTTGAAACGTTTCGAAGAATGACATTTTGCTGGAAGCACTCATTTCTTTCTCCAATCTGAATGTGTTCACACTCATTGTAAGTTTCACGATTTGGGGTTTCATGACCACAAATGGAATTGTAGAACAGTTATCGCCAAGTTTGGCTTTTGATGAACTTCCAAGATTAGTGAAGTGTATTATTTAATTAGGAAGGAGCTGTGGGCGTGTTTCAAACCAACTAATCAGTGAGCTGCTTCTCGGTGTTCCAAAATTGAATCAACGTGTCGGGAAATTAACACTTCTTCAAGATTAATTTATTCCAAGGCTGTCATTGTAACGCTTTAAGTAATGGTATTCTTCATGTAGTGTCTCTTGAAAGAAGCTACATTAGATTGTCCCAGAAGATCTAAAGGAGCCGGTTGTAAGAAGAACGATTTAGCTGATATACCCAACAGAGAATGTCCTGGAATAAATGCATTACTGATACACAATTCCTTGATGTTTCCTGCATGAATGGTAATCAATGTGAACAAATTAACTCGATTGACGTCATTTTAACAGCACACTCACAACTGAGGTGGCAACAGCGCCCAAACGTTCGACTGGGTGATTGGACCACTCCACTAACGACGTATTTATCTTGCACACAGGCAACATGTGTTTCGGGTATATAGACATCAGTCACACCTGCTTATTGTTAACACAGATGACACGAATATATCGCTATTAGGCGTTAACATAAACCCAGAAGGTATTAACACACATCCAAAATAGCCCTTCAGTAATAGTTGCAATTTGTAATCTTAAATCCGGCTAAACGCGTTCCTGATGGTATGATCAAAACATATCACATACGACCTCCAACGTTCTAGTGTGCATTTGCTTTAACTCTCATGGGGTAGGCATTCAAATATCACGTGATAGAGAACTGGATCCAGAAGGTCTTCACCCCTTCTCGTACGCATTATACACATCAAACTGATTATGGCTATGAAGTAGGTTTATCAATCGTCAGATATATATTTACACACATCCAGGCAATCTTTCTCGTGGTTATGCTTTCGCAGAATTTCGCCACGGTGTACATCACTCTAAAATTAAGGTGTGCATTGGCACAGTGATTTTCTTGAAGACCAATGTATATACTATTCTGGCAGTTCCTTTGTACCTTGAGCTGAAAACTGAGCTTAAAAAGGCTAACAGGAAAATGGCAGCTAAATACACTTTTCAAGGATTTTTCTGATTCAAAAGATTTTCAGCATACCGGAATATACATTTTTGAAAACAAACGGAAACTATACCTTCACATGAACATGTCTTTATTAGCAAATCTAAGCCACGAAATGGATTTCGCTCCACCAGTACGTGGTAAATGAGTAAATCTCACGAATGCCTTAATAATTAACGACAACACTTGAATGTTGCCCTTGAATTAAGGCTCCAAACATGGGACCAAGCTGGTTGATCTTGTGGTTGCTATGTCAGATGGCCTACGTTTACTACTTATACGGATGAATCGTTCCAAAGTGTCGTACCACACATTTGCATTGTAAACGTGATCTCCAAATTCAACATCTTGATATTTTACTTGTCTCTATTTCTAACCATTATCTATACCTTGTCCTGTGACATACCCTGTGATCAGTTGGTGCTTGAATGGAATTTTAGATTACCAAGATATTTTATGGATTAATGGTCACCTATAACAACTTCTAAATGCCGCTAAAAGACGACATTGAATTTTGGAGATTACATGAAAGAGGATGGGTTAAGCATTGATACTGGCATTTATATCACGGAGTCAAAGGTTTATTTTGAGGAATGTCATAGCTAAAAACGACGCCTGTCATCAACGTTTTCCATGCTGCCATAACAACCGAGCCGTATACTGAAAGAAATGCACGATAATAATCAATCAAATAGCTGGGACTTCAAACACGTATGAGAGGGACCCGCGCGCTTAGGTTCTCGGTGCCCGAGATTGTCGTATCGAGGGGGCAAGTAAAATTACTTCATGTATCGCAAAATGGTTTGCCTATCCTGAAACATATGCAAGGCATAATTGCATATGCACAATGCATAAACATTCAGTAGGCAACACAAAATTAATCATGATGGTACGTTCTAATGCCATCTGTGACGTTGCCAACGAGATGTTGTTATTTGCGAAATAACTTGATGTATAAGATAATGTCGTTTAGCGAAGAACTGATGCTGTACTTAAATAATCTCAAAGGGAGTTTCAGTCAGCATACGAGCTATGGGAATTAAGATCCTTATGCTTGTATTAAAAGTAAAGTAATGTTATTATATGATAGTATCACACCCTTCCGTCAGTATGGAAACTTCGGTGTACAGGGTACGGAATATCTGATGTGTGATTAATCATTCAAAGCAAGAACGCAAATTTGGAAACCCAGTTAGAGCAATTATCTGGTAATTTCATTTAGACCTAATTTTGGAGTAAGGGCACCGCTGTCTTACCCTCTGTGTAATTGACTGCTACATAATTGAAACGATGCATTAATATCTTATGAATGTACTTCGCTACAAATGATGTTGGCTGTAAATATATCATTGGCTGCTTATACCACAACATCCCTTTTGACATAAGACGAATGATCTTCCGACACATATTTACGATCCCTTGGCGAGCTACAGCTTGGATCGCTTTGGCTACAGATTTTCTGGGCTTGTTCGACTGCCCTTCTCAGCATTAGTTGGGGGTACCCCAAGGGAATCCTGTTTTACCAATGTTATTATTTTATTAGTGAATAGTACATCTGGTGAATCTTTTTCTAAATTACAGCTGCCACTTTTCATTTGCAGTAACGAATCACCGTATTACCTAATGTTTTCATATTCACTTCCTTGGACAGGCCTGACCTATTCTGCAAATTACAGAAAGATGAATGAAGGAAACTCCGGGTCATTGTTTCCCCGTGGGATACCTATTCCATCGTGATTGAGTAATTTGACACATTTTCAATTGAAACCTTTACAAAAGTGGCGGAACAATTTAATTAAAGCACCAGCTCTAGCTCTCAGCTCTAATATTGTCAGATACCACACATACGTTAGTATTGGTTACAAAAGATGTGAGGATTTTTTACTCAGAGAAATCTGAGACCAGTCGGTGTCTTTCAAGGCGCTGTGAATGACCAAGGTGGAGACTTTGCTCATACGTTTCGAATTCTCTTTTAGATGAAAGGGTAAGTGGACCAGCTGTAACGGCGACACGGTAGAACGTGACAGAGAATGTGACTGTAACTTCGAAACAGTAGATCGTGACAGAGAATGTGACTGTAATGGCGACACAGTAGAACATGACAGAGAATGTGACTGTAACTTCGACACAGTAGAACGTGACAGAGAATGTGACTGTAACGGCAACACAGTAGAACGTGACAGAGAATGTGACTGTAACGGCAACACTAATTTTGTCAAAAACGGACGGCGATACATATTATGTTTTTCAACATGAAAATAATAACTGAGATTTGTTTACTTATGATGTATATACCACGTTCACTGGTTGATTGTTGAGATTGTATACAGACGGCTAACTAACGCTTCTTCCCTTCCTACCCTTTCGTCTTTTATACACAAATATACAATTTAATACACATACTACTTGGTCTTCGTCTTCAGTCGCAAATTCCAACCTGTAATATAGTGATAAAATGTTTTATAAGTTAAATATATACTGCACAAAAATTGAACTTTTTACAAAGATATTTCTTTTTCTAGCAATTGTAATAAGTAACAAGAAGACATTATTACCTTCAGCATGATTATTTGTGCGAACGATCACCTTGAAGACCACGACTTTGAAGTGAACATGTCATGTTAGATCCAGTGGCGGTCAACGTACTTCTTAAGCTTGGTGCTGCCTCCACCTCTGTTGCACAGCTTGTAGAAAATACGTCTAATATCTGTGACGGGAAGAAATGATATGGCTGTGTCTTGTTATGAACACTTCGGTACAAATACACCGCCTCTCCTCTTCACGATTTTTCTATTTTCAAAATCAGCCCGAGAGTAAAAACACCATAAAAAGTCGACATGGACATATTTAAAAGCCGTTAAAACCAGTAATCATATTAGGAGTTATTTCGTTTAAATATTATTTGTATCGGAAATATATCTTTATTAAGTTCATATCAACAATAATCTGTCGCCGCTTGCGCCAGCGGTTGTTGCCGTTTTCGACATTTTTTTGTGTGTGTCTGTCACTGTGTGTGTCTCTGTGTCTGTCTCTCTCTCTCTCTCTCTCTCTCTCTCTCTCTCTCTCTCTCTCTCTCTCTCTCTCTCTCTCTCCCTCTGTGTGTGTGTGTTACACGTGGGATCCAAGGTTAACAGTGGAGAGGTTCATTGCAATATGTTACATTAAATAGTTATTTTACTGACCAGTGTTACAGTTGCATTATTATGAATGTGCATACAGTGAATCTAAAACCGTTATTAGAAAATTTGGGAATTAGAAAGTGCTTTTGCATTCCCGTCACTCAAACAATGATGGAATGAGTAGTCACTCAAACAATGATGGAATGAGAGTAGTCACTCAAACAATGATGAAATGAGTAGTCACTCAAACAATGATGAATAAGTAGTCACTCAAAGAATGATGAATAAGTAGTCACTCAAAGAATGAAGAAATGAGAGTAGTCACTCAAAGAATGATGAAATGAGAATAGTACTCAAAGAATGATGAAATAAGAGTAGTCACTCAAACAATGATGAAATGAGTAGTCACTCAAAGAATGAAGAAATGAGAGTAGTCACTCAAAGAATGATGAAATGAGTAGTCACTCAAACAATGATGAATAAGTAGTCACTCAAAGAATGATGAATAAGTAGTCACTCAAAGAATGAAGAAATGAGAGTAGTCACTCAAAGAATGATGAATAAGTAGTCACTCAAAGAATGATGAATAAGTAGTCACTCAAAGAATGAAGAAATGAGAGTAGTCACTCAAAGAATGAAGAAATGAGAGTAGTCACTCAAAGAATGATGAAATGAGAGTAGTCACTCAAAGAATGATGAAATGAGAGTAGTACTCAAAGAATGATGAAATAAGAGTAGTCACTCAAACAATGATGAAATGAGTAGTCACTCAAAGAATGAAGAAATGAGAGTAGTCACTCAAAGAATGATGAAATGAGAATAGTACTCAAAGAATGATGAAATAAGAGTAGTCACTCAAACAATGATGAAATGAGTAGTCACTCAAACAATGATGAAATGAGAGACGTCACTCAAACAATGATGAAATAAGAGTAGTCACTCAAACAATGATGAAATAAGAGTGGTCGCTCAACGAATGATGAAATGAGCAAAACTTCACCAAATATGTCCGTCTGGCCCATGAATCAGGGTCAATTAAATTCATAATCGAGGGTTTAATCTACCACATAAATATTTCAGTATAAAGTTTAAGTATTTCCATTATTTTTGGTAATATTCCAGCCATATCTGCACACCAGAAAAGGAAGTGGAACTCCTATGCCTGTCTTCGCGTGACGAGGAGCGCTTTAATCGTGTTATATGCGATTATGTAATAGGCATCGAACGAAAATGTTCATTGATCATACATCAAGGTATTCATCCATGACTTTCGTGGACATACAATGTAAATGACGATCATCAGGGTCGATTTTCAACGTTTAGTTAACTCGTCTTTTAACTCCACTATTGGTATAGAATCCGGTTAATCATCTGTCATAACAAGTCTGGATTCCTGAAGACCATTTCTAACGCGGAGATTCGGGGAGCGTCTTATAAAGTCGTTTTGATCAAACTTTATAAGAATGTTTCCTTAAATCAAATATTGATATCAGCCACTAGCGAATCAACGTTCGCGTTGGCGTTATTTACCTCATATACAGCAGACATCGTGAACCACGATTCTAAACATATTTCTTACGGAGTCATTCCTCATCCAGTCAAATGCTAAAGTTCATTTCGTTCAGTTCCCAGATCTTTCATGTTACGTCTAGGATCCGGTCATCCGATACAAGTTATCAACTTCACTCGTGGTCCTAGAGGATATCCACCGTCTTTGATACCTTTACCAATGGTGTGTCCTCCTATACATACTTAAGTAATATGTAATTTCTTCTGACAGCTTTGAAAGCACTTCACTCAAATAGAGGATTAAAGAATTCACTAACATATCCGTATGAAACAAAATGGCAAGCGGATACTGTTCGTTGGCTTCGACAATCTTGCTCAAATGAAAGCAGTTGTATTGCAGATGTTTGTGCCATGGTGACATGACATTAAATGCGTTAGAGTAGACTGTATATGATTTGCTTAAAGCCTTGGCATCAGTCCTAGATTCCGGGTTCGTTTCCCACATGGGACAAAGCGTAAAGAACGGAAGAGTTAAGGCCACGCCGTGCTCAATTTATTGTATACTCGGCCCAGTGGTCTCTAAACACAGACATACTGAACTGAAGAAATCTAAAATCAATTTCCGGTGTCCAATGCATACGACTCCAACCCAATTGCAATTTGAACAACACTGTAGCATGACTAAGGTTTATTTTCTCTCTCTTTCTAATTGGAAATTCATTGCCTTTCGCACTACACATTCTCTTAAGGGATACGGAGAAAAAGGACCCCAGCAAAAACAGACCCCAGAAAAATAGAGAAAAAGGCCACCGCTCACGAGAAAACGATCCCTATGTCCGGAGAAAACGGCCTCTGTGTCTAGGGAAAACGGCCAACATCAAAGGAGATATTATTTATCCTAAATAATAACCTTTTGTTAATAACCTTCTTACCACTCTACACTGACTGACGCAGCTGGGAAATGTGTAGCAAGTAAAGCAGTATGCGTTGATAGTGAACATAAATACATTGTTTGGAGGTGGTCAGTAGACATGTGATTTGCCGGAGACACCTGGGAAAAGAGTTCCGAATAAAAGTATATATATTCCCTTGTGCAAATCAACTCAACTCAGAGCAAATCAAATGATGACGATAGGATAGCCTAGTGGTTAAAGCGTTCGTTCGTCACGCCGAAGAACCCGGAGTACCATGGGTACAGTGTGTGAAGGCCTTTTGTGGTGTCCCCCGTTGTATTGCTGGAATGTTGCTAAAAGCGGCGTAAAAAAACTCACTTACTCATTCACAGCAAAATGACTGTGAAATTAAGATGAATTGATCGCTGAAATCATGATACACCTACCGCTCAAACAATTTGCATAAAAATATGTTCTAGTTCCTCAATGTTTTTCCTTGCTCTACATAACTTCTAAACTTGGCTTGGCAAACCGATGAGCGATAGAATGAGTAGCATTGCCCCAACTATGAAATTGTAACACAATGAGCCTGGCCACACTTAATAGGTAAAAAACTGAGAACGATTTTAAACTGCAGATACATGGACAGACATCTTACATACATCGTCTTCAATTCCCAGCAGGTACTATGACATTAATCCCTTACAACGCAAGCCCAACCAGATCCAGTTGATGAAATCGGTGATACCTCTCTCCAATGCATCATGCCTCCAGAAAATAAGGCAATGAAATAGTCAAAACGTCGGTCAATACATTTCTCTCCCGATCCAAACACAAGAAACCCAAAACGTGCCAATTCCTAGCGCAAATTGGAGCAGGAATATAAAACTACCGAGATGCGCAATACATCTTTGTCACGTGACCTGTCTCAGTTCTCTATCTACTTGGCCTTTTGTCAAGATGTTGCGAACCGATACCGGTTTCTTTGGACGTATGCTTGATCCCGTGAGACTTCTACGAGACAGCGCTGTTTTATGTACTGAAACTGGTTCCAGATCTTTTAAACAGGTCGCCTACATGTAAGCATAAGGTGAAATCCCTGTGGAGGAAATGTCTCCTGGATGTATGGTCGTGTTATAAACATTAACGACCAGTAAATTACTATTTTACTTTGCATTTACTCTTTACCTGTGGAGAAAACGTCACCTGGATGCATGGACGTGTTATAAACATTAACGACCAGTAAATTACTATTTTACTTTGCATTTACTCTTTACCTGTGGAGGAAACGTCTCCTGGATGCATGCACGTGTTAAAAATATTAACGACCAATAAACAACTATTTTACTTTGCATTTATTCTCAAAATGTTACTCGATATTCTACCATGACGTCAGTAAATACTGGATTGTGGTTGGTTCGTCAAAGGTATTAAGGCGTTTAAAATCACCTTATATGCCTCTGATTGTCCAACAGAGTATGTTTTGTTGGGGTTTTTTAAAATCTTAATAACGCGGGTGTGGTAGAATGGAGACAAACATACTGTTTTTTTCCATGTTTTTTTTCCGTTTAAATCTTTACGCTACGCGTTCTTTTTTAAATTTAGAACTATCATAATTTTGCTATATACCTGTTGTTTTAAACACTGTATCACAATCTCCTGAGTATCTGTATTTGGCCACTCCTTATTTTACCAGACCTTAGTAACCTTAGTGATCTGTTCTTGTAATTTAGTAATTTCTAACAAAAGTGAATTAATAATGCATTTTTCAATATAACATAAAATGGCATAATATCTATTGTCGAAATAGGTTAACTTCGGCTAATAGGAACATACGTCAGTAGAACAAAGTGTTATATGGCTTTATAGCGAGGACACAAACAAATTTGATCTTATCATTCGTTGGTCAGTATTCTTTCATCGTGCTGAGATAATGAATTTCAACGGCTTTTGGGGACGAAAACCATCTCACGAATTCTCTAAGCTCAAAAACGAATAGCATAAAAAGATAAGTTTAGCAGTACGTGTCTAAATCAATTAACCCCTCTGTCCATTGTTCGTCGACCTCGCGGGAGGGCTAATCATTAGGTCGGGGCATAATTTGATTTCCCTTGTGTCGTTAATAGTACCAATCGTAGGCTCTGCTGCACGGTCGGTGTGCAGGTGTTCTGTCATGAGCCCTTTGACGCTTGTCTTTCTTACCGTAGTTTCTCTATTGAATTAGGAATGCACTGCGACTGTGTGGTTTTAGAACTGATGGTGTTTTACAATAACAGTGTTAACAATCCCCATACGTTGTGAGGTTATGTTTTTATGAGAGAGTCACTGTGTGAAATTCTCACATTAGATAACGGCGTTCTCTGGAACTGTCTTTTTACAACATTCATATTAGTCTGGTGCCAGTTATAAAATACAAGACAATATTCATCAGTACGTTGTGTCACGCTAGGCCACATCGCGAGATTCACCTGATGTCATTATCAGGTCACAACGACGACATTCACCAGGGCCAGTCTTAGGTTACAAAGCAACATCTACCAGAGTCATCCTCAGGTTACAAAACAACATTCACCAGGGTCATTTTCAGATTACAAAACAACATTCACCAGGGTCATCTCAGCTTACAAAACAACATTCATCAGTTGTCACCTTCAGTTCACATGGCGACATCCATCTATCATTCTCGGGTCACAAAACAACATTCATCTGGGTCTTTTTCAGGTTGCGAAACAACATTCACCAATTGTGGCACTATATTCATATACTACCATTCCCAGGTCCCAAGGTAACCTTCATCACTTGTCATCTGCAGATCATCTTGCAGCATTAACTAGTTATGCTGTCTTTACGGGTTAAATGACAACATTTGCCTTTGGCGATCTCACGTTAGAAGAACATATTCCCAGTTGTCAAACGCAGGTCACTTGGCGACGTTCATCATACTGCCATTCTCAAGTCAAACTACAACAATTACTAGACACTCTTACAGCCTTGCCGTTTCCTGATGGGGCGATGGGATAGCCTTGTGGTTAAGTCGTTCGCTCCTCACACCGAAGGCACGGATTCGATTCTCCACATGGGTCCATTCCTGGTGTACCCCGCCGTGATATTGCTGGAATATTCCTAAAGGCGCCGTAGAAACCATACTTACTCACTCACTGCAAACCTGAAGATGACATATTATACATCCTCACTTTACAAAGACGACATTCACCAATTGGTGAGTACTCACATCAAATGAAGGACATTCAATTGCTGCCTTTCTCCGGACGCTAAGCAACAGTCATCGTCCTCCTGCCGCATGACAATCAACATCACCTGCCTTCACGTCAATTTTGTTTTCATTTTTTTTCATCCTTAGAAATTATTCATAATAACTGTTTAAAGCCTCCATTTACGCAGGATTGGGAACATCCGGAAGTACTTAACAAAAGAAGGTGCAGACTAAGATTCTAGTCAGGCGTCAAATTTCCTCCATACTGTTTGTAGGTCTCAACAGGCTTCAGGCTTTTTTTCAGGGTTAAAAGACTAGAATAAGTAGAGAATACTTCTACCCGCATCATTTCGCCACAGTAAAACATGTTACATTAATTATTCCAGTCCTAAAATGACTTGGCTGACCACATACCAACTTTAACGTTCTCTACACCATCTACAAATGCCTCAACAACAAAGCCCCCATCTCTGACTTGAACACTGACACACCAGTCAGATCTCTTCGATCTAAGGTACTTACTGTACCAGCTTCACGACTTTCACTTTTTCTTGCAACCCCAAGACTCTCTCTCTCTCTCTCTCTCTCTCTCTCTCTCTCTCTCTCTCTCTCTCTCTCCTCTCTCTATCTCTATCTCTCTCTCTGTCTCTCACTGTGATTTGAGCATACAGTCGTGCGTTGGTTACTGTGCATAACATACAAAGGGCCATTAATTTACTGTGACTGCATGTTGAATCCTGGCAGATCCTTTGTCAGAAAACGGCCACAGTGGACAGAGTTCTTAGACTTCAGAGTTTCCTGACGTAAAAATTGCCGTGTTAACTGTAAACAACATCAGGGCACGAATGAGCGAGTTTAAGGTATATACGGCACGATGTTAGTAGCTGAAAGGACAGCCGATCTTTACTTTCCAATTTATTTCTTTGACGGTTAGACAGACGGAACGACGACTAACCGCTACTTTAGTCAAGTTGGAACTTCTCCAAGCTCTGGCCTCCATCACTGTCAGTGACAAATAGAATGGTGGTTGGTACTACTCATGGCTATCCATCACTCCATGATGATGTCTGAACAATGGCGTTGCTTAGTATAAAATACCTTTCTGGGTCTGAAACTCAGAGATGCGTGGGTGCGTGTAGGCACCTATGATCTTCTCCTGCCTTGGCCTTCATTGGTAGACAACCCTACCCACTGTACCATTTAAGTTGCATTGTAGTGTCAAGTGTGTATTTAATCTGAAAACAGACTCGCCACGTTGTTTGTCCTGGAACAGATTGGAAATGCCTATTCCAGCCAAAGTTTAAAAATTAGTTGAATCTGACAACATTCGAGATGTACACACTGTCGTTATTGAATGGTCTTCCCTTCATAACTACGCGGAATGAATATGGTTTTACGCTGTCTTTGGAATATTTCAGCAATAGCTCGACTGGCATACCAGAAATGGACTTCACAAACTCTATCCATGCGGGAAAGAGAACTCAGATCTTCGACATGAATAGTGAACGCTTTTACCACTTAAGTACCTCACAACCTTTCACAAATATAACGTCATCTATTTGCCAATAAGCACCAACAGTCATAGAATGTTGACAGTTAGTTAGGCCTTTGTCATTCTGATTAGTTGCTTTGATTAAACTATAAAAATGACGACTATTAAAGAAACAATGAAAAGTGACAATGAAAGATTTTGCCCATGTACCCTCAATACAAGACACGTATCAGTCAATGTAGGTGTTACGATAGTTAAAACCGAACTGCATTCTTGGAAGTTATAAATGGTTTATAAGGTTGACGTTTCAGTAACGACACTGAGCGTATATTTATTAAACATATAATCTCTGAAAGCCATATTGCATATACATTTCCTCAGTAAATGTATATCAAGTTCTGTTTCAAATAGCACGATACTTTATGTGTCATTAAACACTAATCGCTCTGATAGTATCGTTGATGACACAAGGTGCTCACATGCTTTCCCACTGTCACTGAATATCAATGTGACAATACAGTTTGCCTGGAAAATATCATGCTAATTAAAATAAATGCCTGCACTGTGCTCAGTCACCAAGCGTAGCCGTGGGCTGTCGGTGACAGAATGTAGTTCGAACAACCGGGAAGAGTTTGGAAACGCCAGTGGCTCATCTATGAAACAGAAAAAGACATAAACTGTCGATACATGTTGATGGTCATGCCAATATTGGAGGAAAGGACGAACAAGAAGTGGACAGAGAAGAGGAGGCTGAAGAAAAGTGAAATAAAAGAAAATATAGAACAGGTTTTTCTTAAACATTTGGAAACATCCCTGCTCATTGAGAACACAGTATATGTATGTGCACAAAAGAGAAGGCACATTCATACTACATATGTGTACCGGGGTTTTTTCTACACAGTAATACAAGATACAATTCTGAGTGTACGTGAGTTTAGGTTCACGCCACTCTCAGAAATATTCCAGCTGTCTGTGGCGGTCTGTAAATAATCGAGTCTGGACCAGATAATCCAGTGATCGAGAGCATGAGCATCGATCTACGTAATTAAGAACCGTGACATATGTCATCCAAGCAAGCCAGCCTGACCACCGAATCCCTTTAGTCAGTTCATGAGACAAGCACGAGTTGCAGTTATCAATTCTCACCCGGATCTTCACAGGTCTTTCTGAGAATGAGGGAAAGCACTGTGAGAGATGGGTTAAACACGTTATTTTGGGCTTGGCAGATTAATGACTTGCAGGTGCATTTTTGCAGGTTATAGGTTTGTGACGCCCTCAGTATATTCCTGTCATGTCTGCAGTGACTCAGGAGGCGGTGGGGTAGCCTAGCGGTTAAAGCGTTTGCTCATCACGCTGAAGACTTGGGGTCGAATCCCCACATGGCTGCACCATTTCTGTTGTCAATCCGTGACGTTACTGAATTATTGCTAAAGCCAAACTCAGTCAGTCTGCCAGTGCAACTACTTAAAGAATCTACTCTCAAAGTGTTGGAAGAAGATAGGTATGACATAATGCTATACCCGCCATCTTACTTGGAAACTTAGCCCGTCATGCCAAAGAACCAGATTTGAACGCCAACATGTGCACACTGCATGTGGCCTTTTTGTATCCCAGTTGAAAATATCCGTGTTCACAAATACTCACAAAGACTGTTTGTATTATACAGCCTTAAATTCGCCTGTGTTACAACAAGGTTACAACATTCGTGGACACAGTACAAAAAAATGTCAAACCGTTTTGTTGTTTGTTCGTTTGGTTTGTTGGGTTTTTTTTTTTTGGGGGGGGGGGGGGGGTTATGGGGTTTTTTCCCCTTTTTTGGTGGGGGAGGGGGCGGGCGGAGGGGGGTGGTTGTTTTGGTTTGGTTTTTTGTTTTGGGTTTTTTGTTTTAGTTTATTTTACTTTTGTTTGTTTGTTTGAGCTTTTGGGGTTTTTTTGTTTGTTTTTGTTGTTTTTTTTGTTTTGTTTGGTGTGTTTTTGTTTCTGTTTTGTATTGTTTGTTTTTGGGAGGGTTGTTTCGTTTTGGGTTTGTATTTTTTGTTTGTTTGTTTTGGGGTGAATATTTTTTGGGGAGTGGGTGGGGGTGTGTGTTTGGTCCTTTTTATTAACGCCTCACTCAGTAATGCTCCTTCTGCATGAAAAAAACCTTCTTCTTCCACAAGCTGTATCTGTTAAAACAGTGAGTTGTGCGGTTTCGACTACTACATGGCCATGTGTCAAAATGTATAATTCCACCATATGTCTAGTTTATTAGTAAAACGACTACAATCGTATCCTAATTGCGTTTCTCGATGCTCATGATGTCAATCACTGGTCGTCTTGCCCAGTCTCGATTGTTACAAACCGCATTATATGTGGACCATTGCCGAGTTCGTTAAACATTGAATAAACAAACACATGAGTGACTATAGAAAGAGGAAATGGTGCGTGCGACTTCGACTTCCAACCAGAGCTTTTTTAAACTAGATTTTAGTTAACCACGACGTGTAAACTTCGTGTGGGAGAAATGGCTAATGTGACGGTGTGTGTAGATGTTTGTCATTTTGGTGGAGCTCGCGATGACGGCAACGGTGAGGACAGAAACATCACTATGAAATTGCAGCTCCTCCGGGCGGCTTCAATTCAACAAGATATGCTGCCAACAGGTTGCCGAAGTTTATAAAAAGTTTGCAAACTTCGCACCACACATATTGTTGTTTTTACTTAATTTCCTTTCACTTCCTGTCCTTTTTAGTCGCTGACGTGAGCATTAGTCTGTGAGATGCCTGCACTGCGTGACAACTAAGCGGAAAACACGCGACTGGCAAGCCACCACACGTCACAGTCGAGTGTGAAAGCACTTACATGTCGCCTACAATGCTGGCGAGAATAGATACCGATTTATTTCACGTCAGTTGTTTGTCAAACTTCACAACCTTACTTGGAAACCGATTTTGTCAGTGTTCAAATACGCACGATCTGTAGTTAATCAGTGAGTGGTGTTTACCTTACTTTTAGCAATATTCCAGCAATATCACCGCTGAGGACACGAGAAATGGGCTTCACACATTATACCCATATGGGGAATCGAACCTGGATCATCGGCTTGACGAGCGAACGATTTAACCACCAGACTACCCCATCACATTTATTTTTCATATTTTTATCTATTCTGGTAAACATATATACAGATAAGGTCATTTCAGAGTGTATGGCTATTTTACGCCTGTAGTGGCGGTACATATACCCTGACATATACCCGGAGATAGCTTATTGCTGACTGTGGTGTAAAACAACATTTATTTAGTTTGCAGGAAATCTACTAAAACGAAAAAATCGCAAAAGATCATGCATAAAAAAATTGCCTATATTTTGGCACAATTCACAGTTCCTCTGAAGTCGAGGATGGTGTGATAAAGCCCAGAGTCGTAGTTCAAATTTAACAAGCAGAATTCTGGTTCATCGATCACCTGATCGTCTGATTGTTCGTAAACCACCTTCACATGGCAGGGTAACTCCCGTGTGGCGTTGGGCTGTACTTATTTCACAATGCTTTGACAAATGTTTAGAACCGCGGTTGCTACCGGTAGGGCAGGATATCGTACATTTATCGCGAACACCCGTCGCCATCTCTAAGTTTCATTTGCCCATTAAAATGATTTTCGAACCTATTTGGGGACCTAAAAACATCAAATCGATTTCTGATGATAATCAAAACTGGGCATTCTTTGTCGTCTTTTAATAATGCGTTTTACCAGAACACCTAACGTTATTTACGAACTGATCTTTCAGCTGATTATGGTTTAAACTATATATATATATTCTTCCTTTTTTCCCACATAGATCTTGAAAATGGGGTGGTGGAGTAGTCTAGTGGTTAAAGCGTTCGCTCATGCAGAAGATCCGGGTTCGATTCCTAATATACTTGGATGGTGTGAACCCTGTTTCTGGTGTCTCCTGCCGCGCCATTGCGGGGATATTACTAAAAACGATACCCACTCACTCACTCAATCACTCATTCAATCACTCATAGATCTCAATGAAGCCACCACACTCATCCTGAATCGAATTCAAAACAGGAAAGACACACCGCAAATCAACCATACATGAATTTATTTTTACACAACTAAAACCTGAAACTTAAGCTGCCCTCAAGCAAGAAGCTACATGTGTAGTTTCAGTTTCCCCATCATCTTATTTCCCGGGGGATAGCCCCGCACAGAGATGGACTGCTTATAACGAAACTCATTTCCTCTGTCGCCCTGGTAGGTAAGCCAGTTAGCGCCTCGTGACGAATAACCGTGTACGGAGATCCGCACGGACCATAATTGCGTTTGTCAATAACACAGCCCCAAGGGCACTGGTGGGCGTTACAAGGTAGATCTGGTGACTAACTTTTGCCAGATGTAACAGTACATGCGTGTGAGGTTATTGGAAGGGTTGTTTCGTACCTATCCAGGTTTGCTCCAGGATTGGGTGTCAGGACAGAATATTGCTTCGCTCAAGACAGCGCTCCTCGAGAATCAACGTTTGAGCGGTTTTAGAGCCTCATTCGTGACTGTGCATCAACGTGGATAGTGAAACTGCATGAATCCAGTCAGTCCTGATGTTCTAGGGTCGTGATGAACTTGATGCAGTTATACCCTCATACGGTTCAACGGCATATGATAGAACTACTCTTTAGAAATGAATGCGTGGGTTGGAATTAATTCCGCGCTCACTGTCATTAATTTCAGTTGTATCACTTCTTCTCGTCTTTATTTAAATGGATTTTCACGTAGGTGCACATCGCAGAATTATCGCTTGAATGAACGCAGAGAGCAAATACATGGCACTGATAAACGAAAGCTCTTAATCTTGACGAATGTGGATTCGAACCAGCGTCGAGAGTGTCCTGGCACACTATTGGGGAACATAACTCGGTACAGCACTAAGTACCCGTGAGTGTTATGTCTGTTGGTCTGGTCAGCCTGGGATGGAACCCCTGAGCTCTCCAGGCTCCGTGTCAACTGTACCACGAAAGCGGCCTGGTTTGTACGAGTAGTTATAGTGAGTGAGTGAGTGGGTGGGTTTGGTTTTACGCCGCTTTTAGCAATATTCCAGCACCCTCACGGAGGGGGTCACAGGAAATGGGCTTCACACATTATACCTGTGTGAGGAATCGAACCCGGGACGAGCGGACTCTTTTACCACTAGGTTACACCTGCGCCCCTGTAGGTCTAGCACAGGCTATGGTAGCACATCCACTGATACATACACGCGGTTACTATAGTAACCTGGATCCATGCTACAAGACGCAGTGAGGCCATTTTGTATGTTTCACTACATCGGTGAAATAAACTCATGGGCAAAAGAAACTTATCACCCGACATTATTTGTGTTAAAAACGACAAAAACAAAAAAATGTCAGAAAGAATGTTTATATAAGAAAGATAAGCCATTTACACAGCAAAAACTGTATTTGTTGATGCCCTGTCAATGTTCATGCATGCAGGAAGTGAGGTAGATGACACATGGGGTGGACGTGAAAGTTTACACAGAGGATTGCATTCACAGAGTGTGTGGAAAACTGAATCTTGGAAGTGTCTGAGCACTCAGTACCTAGTGTGTCCACCCCTTGAATCAATGCACGCTAGTACACGTCTCCGCATTGATGTCGTCAAACGCCTGATGACGTCAGGAGGAATCCTCTGCCACAGTTCCAAGAGAACTTGCTCCAATTGTTGGCGATTTGCTGGTGGTTGCTGTCGTTGTCTTAGCTGTCTGTCGAGATGATCCCAGAGGTGTTCAATGGGATTCATGTCTGGGGAACGTGCTGGCCAGGGCAAAACGTTGATGTTGGCGTTGTTGAGGTAATCTTCAACGATTCTGGCAGTATGCGGACGTGCATTGTCCTGTTGCAAAAGAACACCTCTTGGCTGTTGACGCACAAAGGGCAAAACAACTGGCCTCAAGACTTCGTCCCTATACCTTTGGGCTGTCAGATTTCCATGCAGGATGACAAGCTGTGTCCTCTGATCAGCACAAATCCCACCCCACACCATGATACCACCTCCTCCAAATGGGTGCACCTCTTGAATGCAGTTCCTCGCCAATCGCTCACCTCTACGTCGGTATACACGGGCTCGGCCATCATTTCTGTACAAGTTGAAACGACTTTCATCAGTGAAGAGCACTCTCTGCCAGTCACGTCGCTGCCACCGACGTACTGTTCGTGCCCACTGCAGCCGACGTTGACAATGTTGGCGGGTCAAGGGCATTCCACGGAATGGACGGCGAGCTCTGATACCAGCAGCACGGAGACGTCTTAGTACGGTTCGTCTGCTGATGCGGTGTCCCAAGGCTGTGGTCGCCGTTGACGTCGCTGTGACGAATCTGTTCCGTAGGTGTATCGTACGGATATGGCGGTCTTCGGCGGGCGTCGTAACCCTTGGTCTACCTGATCTTGGACGGTCAGTGGTCTGACCTGTCTGCTGAAAACGTCTCAGGAGGTTGCTGATTGTTGCCTGGCTGCAGTGGAATGTTCTGGCAATCTGACGTTGTGACGCCCCCATATGGGCCATACCGATGGCCCTATTGCGTTGCTCCGATGACAGTCGTGGCATAACTTTGATATGCTTTTTGATAATGCATGATTGCACTGTCGAACAGCTGTATTTATGCAACCAATGTGCACGAGAACTTTTGGTTACACTCAAAAAACCTTTTTCACTGTTTTTCGTGCTTTCACGAAAATCACAATATCTCGGGTTTTTTGCTTGCTACTCAGCTTAAAAATGTGTTTTAGCGAATGTTTTCTCAGTATGTTTTACCTAGTTCAGTTTTGTTTAGAAGCGTAAATGGAAATTTTAAAGTGATAAGTTTCTTTTGCCCATGAGTTTATAAATAAGACCATGAATGTATATCGAAGTTGGTTTTCTACTGCCAGTCTGCTAAATATAAAATATATAAACTAATGCTCAAAAGAAAGCATACACCACTTTGATTAGACATTATTTTATAAATTATGAATTATTTTGAATTCAAGAAGAGTATTCAATTGCACATCAAACGTCCATACATACAGTGCATGAAATGGTGAAGGTTTGGTTTGATGGTCAGTGAAAGAGAATTGTTGTCAAAAGAATACTGGCGTTGATGCAGGCCACAACACGTCGCCGCATGGATGATGACGGGACGAATGACGTCAGGTGTGATTCGTTGCCATTCCTGTCAGAGATATTGTTCCAGGTGTTGTACGGTCACAAGTGGCGCTGGCAGTTTTCTCACTTGTCTATCCAGGTAATCCCACAAGTTCTCAATTGGATTGAACTCTGGAGAACATGCTGGCCAATGTTGGCGTTCTGCAGAAAGTTGTTCGTCAGTCGTGCAGCATGAGGTCATGCATTATCACGTTGGAACAAAATTCCTCTTGGCTGTTGTTTGATGAATGGTATTGCAACCGGTCGTAACACTTCATCCCTGCACCTGCGAGCACTGAGGTTCCTATGAATCACCACCAGCCTCATCATCAGATCGACTCAGATGCTACCCCAAACCATCTCAATACCACCTCCATATGCACTAACCTGCTGAACAGACCGACCGTCATTTCTGTAGAGACAAAACCTGCTCTCGTCGGAGAGCATCACCCATGCCCATTCACGCCTCTGTCAACGTAGAACCCGCCTGGCCCATGTCAGTCGCCGCAGTCGATTTTGAGGTGTCAGATGAACTTCACGGTAAGGTCGACGTGCCCTAATACCGTGTTGACGTAGTCGACAGTAGACGGTGTGTCGGCTTATCTGGTGCCCTAGTGCCGTCGCCGCCGTTGACGTTGCCGTAACGAACCGATTGCGGAGGTAAATGGTCCGGATGTGCCGATCTTCAGTGGGGGTGGTCACGCGTGGTCGACCGCTCCTACGCCTGTCAGATGTGCTGCCTGTCTGCTTGAGTCGCTGCATCAGTCTGACGACAGTTGCTCTTGTACATCCAAAGGTTCTGGCGATGGCAGTGTTGGTCGCTCCTTGCTGCGCCATTCCGACAGCTCTCCCTCGTTGAAGTTGGCTCAAACGTGGCATACCTCTTGTGTTTTTCTGATCACTGTGTCCCTATCGTGTCCCATCGACTGATTTATACCACCAAAATGCGCGTGCATTTCGTGTTACTCATGAAAATGCCGTTTTTCGATTTTTTGCTGCGTTTATGCGAATCGTAATTTTTTGGTTCAGTTTGTTCTCTGAAAGGATGGGTCTTAACATCGGTAACATGGCTCACCATGGATAATTTCTTAAGTTTTCACTTTGCGATGTTTTTATGTACTTGTTTAGGTGTATACTTTCTTTTGAGCAATAGTTTATTTCAGCTCAAAACTAACCCTTCATGTCCTAAAGGTGTGCAAAGTCCAGCACCAAGAGGTGGGAAATTGAAAGTAGGTGTTGACCACATGACACCCTCCTACACCACCATCCCCGTTGTGCGGACAGCATGATTTCCGGAGAGAGACGAGAAATCGGACAGTTCTGTCCAGGCCTACTCATAAGGCAATTAGACCTCCCAGTTGGGGTTCATCAACACACAGAACGCACATGAAAGTACTGTTGTATCACACTCAAATTAACAAATACAGTTTATTCAAACCCCATGTATAATAAAGTTTCACCCCAGCTGGTACTACATTCAACGGTAAATGTAATGACAGTTTAGGACAAAACAGACCTTTATTGCACTGTACATCTGCGCAGATCAGGTTTAGAAATGGCCCTCAGCAACCCATGCTTGTTGTAAGAGGCAACTAACATGATTGGGTAGTCTAGCTGGCTTGGTCAACATATGTCATCGTGTCCCATTTGCGTAGATTCATGTTCATGCTGTTGACCACTGGATTGTCTGGTCCAGACTTGATTATTGACATGCTGCCGTGATACAGCTGGAATACTGCTGAGTGCGGCGTTAAACAACATCTGATCCCGTTATTACACTACACGTGGGGTATTAGGGCGAAATGTATTTCTTTTCGAAGATGCCAGAGTCAATAATTATAATCACCGACGATTAATCGAAGCGTCATAACAAAGTGAAACATTATGTGTACGGTAGTCCTAAATTAGCATCCCGGTCGAGGTGACGTGCCCTCCTGTCCTCCAAGTTAACACACACATGGACATTTAAAAATAATAAACACTTTCAGGACGGTTTACGGTCACCTTTTCTTCCTTATTACTAGTAAATTTACATTTATCGTAAACCGCATTGGGTAATCTGAACGTCGCATTTTTACTTTCAATATACATTTAAATCACAACATCCCGATGAAGCTGACAAGTTAGTAGTCACGTGCCAGAGGCACGGAACTTGAACACTACCGTACTGGGCCATTTTCCTATCGAAAGTGGTAGTGAGTGAGCATGGTTTTTACACCGCTTTTCGCAATACTATAGCATAAATCGAACAATGATTAGGCCTCACACAACAGCGGGGCGGCGGGGTAGCCTAATGGTTACGTCACGTCGAAGAGCCCGCTTCGATTCCTCACATGGGTACAATGTGTGAAGTATACCATATACCGGTATACCGTTAAACCGCAATACGAAATTTTAACAGTTACGTATTGCAATACGTTTATAACGTACCGGTATACGAACAAAAATTGATGTGTTCAATTTCAACCCATTCACCACCCCAAGGAAGACTTCCGCCCGTGTACCCAATAAATTTCAGTGCTGAGAAAAAACATATAAATGTATATTCCGGTAATATGGGTGTTGGTGATCGGTGGTGGTTGGGCGAAAGTATTTCCAGATGACTGGCCGGGTCCACTTTAAGGTTGTCAAATACGAAAAATCGAAAGTACCGACGTTTCAAGGAAATCATTAAAACTGAAAAAGCAAATTAAATGAATAGATTTAAAAGTTTTCATAAAAGTTGTCAAACGTACATCAACGTTACTATTTTCATATTTTCGTGCGATCATGTTATATAATTAAAGTGACGTCAGTCGTGACGTCAGTCGTCATGCTCGGACGTGATGTTTAACAAAAAACACTTTCATAAAGAATACTTGCACAGGACGCCATGAAGCACAATACATGCAATAAGTTCCAACTTTACATATACAGTATGGTTCAAAATTATTGAGAATAGCTAAAGCATTTCATATTATTAAACGAGAACAAATCAGATAAAATTGAATGTATTGTGAAACTGACCTTTTCATGTTGTGTAGGTAACAATTTAATATTTTATCAAGTCTCCTTGAGCTTCACGGCACAGTCTAAGACGGGTAGGCATACTTCCTATAAGAGAGGTTAGTGTCTCGTGAGTTATGCTGTCCCAGTATCGGACCACTTCTCTCTTCATGTCTTCAATTTTTGTTAACCCCTTTTGATTCACACATTCCTTCATCATCCCCCAAATGTTGTCAATGGGATTTAAGTCAGGACTATATGCAGGAAATGGTAATGCAGTCACTTTTTTCTCCTGAAACCACTGCTTGGCATGTTTTGCGGTGTGTTTAGGATCATTATCTTGCTGCAAAATCCAGTCATTTCCATAAAACACATGTGCACCTGGAAGGAGAAAATTATCTAATATGTTAATGTAGCGTTGACTTGTCAGATTTCCCTCAAACACACACAGCGGGGTCGTTTCTAATAAGGATATCCCTCCCCATACATGAAACTTTGGGCTGTATTTAGGTCGTCGATACAACGGTGCTGACGCAGACTTTGTCCATATTTTCACATTATTGGGATATACCCATATTGAGCTTTCATCAGTAAAATTCACATTTTCCCAGTCAAAGTTTTCATGTGCCAAACACCACTCAACACGCCTGTCTTTATGTTCTTGTTTCATGAGAGGAGAAGGAATTCCAGTCTTTTTCTCCCATCCAAGATCAATCAAATTTCTTCTAACTGTAGATTTTGATACAACTGTTGATCCCCTTTCTATCATTTCATACCTGATGTTGGAGATGCCTGCCCTTTGCTTTTTAGACGCTAAAATTCCCAGCCGGACGCGATCAGAGAATTCCAATTTTCTGGGTCTCCCTGCTCCTTTCTGGTGCCCAAAATCCTTTCCCTCTTTAAAATTCTTCCTGTTCCTGTTCTCTCTGCCAATGTATTTACATCATCAATTCCTTGATTACACAATTTGATTCTGGTGCCCAAAATCCTTTCCCTCTTTAAAATTCTTCGAGTTCCTGTTCTCTCTGCCAATGTATTTACATCATCAATTCCTTGATTACACAACCCAAAAATCAACCTTCTTTTATCTTCAGCAGACATTGTTGACAGTGCTGAGGAAAATGACGTCTGCTACAAATTCAGGGGAGGTAACTCTAATTGTACTATACTCAGTAGGCCAAGATGAGTTACCTCCCTTATACCATTACTTAGTTTTAAGTATCAGTGAATCAGTTGAGGTGTTAGGATAGCTCAAAGTAAGAAGAAAAATTCTCAATAATTATGAACCAGACTATATATGGCGATTTGTTGATTAACACGTTCATAATAGCATCATTGTACCTAAAACCTTGCGTAAAACGTTTCGTTCATGAGGACGGTGTCAACTGCTGTAATATGACTGGCTGCCTTTCGTTATGGCCATGATTTACCAATCATGGACCTTATAGCTGACTGTGGTGAAAAAACAGTAAACCAATCTTTATCCAATAAAATCGCTTCTTTAAAGTACGAAAATACTCCTGGCAAGGTTTCTGTGAGATTATGATTAAAGCTTTCGAAAGATATCCGCCATCAAATGAATCTTCTAGAGTGTTATTCACACGGAGCTTCCAAAACAGTGGCATTTCTCAATGTTCTGTAATGTCAGCGAAAATCCACGGCTACATGGAAATAGGCGGCTATACATATGATTTAATTAATCTTTATGCAATTATATTCCGATTACGTAAAAATGAAAATATAAAAGAAATAGGCAAGGGGATATTATGGCATATTACAGATGGATTAAAATAGCGGGAGTTTTCGTCTACTTCGGGACCTTGTAAATGTGTAAACTTGTAAAATTTGTCTTGGAAATTAAGTTTCTTAAAGCTGAGGTTGTATCTTTTTAACAAAAAGATAAAATTACCTTTCGCACATATCAACAGTTAGATTGGACCTAAACATTCTAAATGGTGTATGACATGTAACAGCAATAATGCTACACAAGTTGATATTTTCCTTGATAAACGTAGGCTTCTATCATATCGTAAGGCTATCTTTATCATGTTTCAATCGCTTTCCATATTTTATTCAGTCTAAAGAAAGTGTACTTTTCCTATTACATTGCCAATCTGCCAGAATTTTTAACGGTCCCTAACGTAACCACAACATCTTTACACACACGACACAACCGCCTAAATATCCCTATAATCGCTAAGAAACTGAACTGGACTATTTCAACCTGTGCACACTGATTTGAAGGAGTATATTGGGATTACCCCACTGACAGTCTCTGTGGGTAAGGGAACAACCCGGGGAACCCGGAAATTATCATGTTGGGGCGTCTTAGCGTCACACACTCCTGGCGCTGTGGCTACTCTACAGCTATAAATGTGCGGAGATCTAGCGTGTGACATGTACCAGCTGACTCCTCTCTTGAGCAGGAAGAACGTGGTTGAACGTGATTACTGCTGTGTGGTGTTGTATTCGTATGACAAAATGTGCCTTCTGGTATTGTCCGAGGTGTGTGAGTGAGTGAGTAAGTGGGTTTAGTTTTACACAGCTTTTACCAATATTCCAGCAATATCACGGCTTACACCAAAGATGGGTTTCTCCCGTTGCATCATTGTGGGGAGTCGAACCCATGTCGAACCCGTGACGAGTGAACGCTGCAACCAATTGGCTACCTCACTGTCCATTGTCTGAGGTGAGGTGACAGGAATTTAAACGCAGTGTTTATGATTATTGAGACTGAACATGTGTGTTTATAAGCGCGTTTTCCGCACTTAGCAGTATTCCAGCTATATGAAGGCGATCTGTATATAACCGATTCTGAAACAGACAATCCTGTGATCAACATATGACCATCGATCTACGCTGTTGGGATACGATGACATTTGTCAACCAAGTGAACGAACCTGACCATCCGATCCCGTTAGTCACCTCTTACGACAAGCATGGGTTGCTGAAGACAAGTTCTAAGCCTGATCTTCACAGGTTTCTTTTCGAATAACAACCCTCGTATCAAACCACCTCCGCCTCTCCAGGCAGACGCTACTCCCACTTGGCCACCTACACGATCTGTTTTACATGAGTAGCTGTAGTGTGAACTACAGTAAATGAAGTTATTTCAAGGCTTCAAATGTTGATACAGTTTAGAGAGACAAATACTGAATCTCGCCCGATTGTCGTTTGAAATAAAATACATCAACGATATATTTGACAAGAGGGTGCGATTATTTTTATCACCCAATATCATACTAAATTTGCCTTTCACGGGAAATTAAAAACGGAACGTCACTAGTAACAAGCTCATTTGAAGACTTGTCTATGAATACATCCATGAGTAAAAGAGTGATGTAAGGGGGAACGCCGTAAAAAGAGAGAGAAAAAAACACTTAAAAAGTGCTAACATCTATTGCTTAAAATTTCCTCAGTGTATATGTTTAACCATTTCAAGATGGCATTTTAAGGAAACCTTTATGTCGTTAAAGCAACTGGACTCTCTCGCCTTTCAAAATGGCTTAACTGCGGTGGCCAGTTTTGTTTACAGGTGCGGGAAATGAAAGTAGTCCGAACATGTTGACCATTCAATTTCATAATGACGAATCATATTGAGCAGTCAATTTCAAAACTTACCCTCATCTTCTACAAGCAATATCTTGTCTGGAAACCAGTACTGGATGATGGACTTGTCATTCTGTCTCTTACGTTGCACCTTCTGAACCAAGGAGGCCCCCATGTTACCGCAGTACATTTGCAGTTCTACAGGAAGACATACAAACAAGGCCAGTCCCATCAGAGCAATGATGTAGAAGTAGCGGGTCATTTAGTGGATAAAACTGGACACTTATATTGTCAGTTTGTACTAATGTGAATTTCATTTGAATTACGATTTGCAACGCTGTAGAAAATATAAGTGGCAAATTATATGACCTGTTACATCAGTACAACACTTAGCCATTAGCTGCTTCATGTGTACAGAGTCAGCGAGTACAGGGTTTTCTTTCCGGTAATATGCGTGAAGAAATTATCTTGTCATATAAGGTAAGGTCACATATGTGTGAAGCAATCATCATGGAGGTACGGAAATCCAGTTCATAGCAATTGCATCATTCATGCATCGTGCAAGAAACTGATAGTGAAATTTGGACATGTCAAAAACCTATGGAATTCCAGTTTGCTATAATTATGTCTTTTTGTAGAATGCAGGTAATTTGCTCCAAATATTCTGGAAACTGGAACACTGGCGGTTAGCGCCCGTATGAACGCTCTACCGCCAGACCACAGTTAACATCTGGAAGCTATACGTTAATAGTCTTGTAAAACGTGATGAAACTAACTGAGTTAATCAGTGTCGATATGGCCTAGTTTGTTTAAGCAAAACTATCATTTTTGCAGAGAAGGAATAATACTATACTGAACAGCAAAAAAGAAACGAAACTCTGTTTTCTTGCGTAGTTTTGAAATAGAAGACATAAACACCAACACTTACATTTTGAAATTTCATTTTTTCGAAGCAAGCGTTTCTTTCAGTATACATATAGTGTTAAATTATCCAACAATATTCAATATTGACATGTACGTACACATGGGGATACTATTAAACACATTTTACTGCCAGTAAATACGAAAACTATTATCAAATTATCCAAAACAATTATACTGACATGTACGTGAATTTATTAACTTGACTCTGTAAAAAATAACTCTTATATCAGTAAATGTAAATTTTGAACTGAATCTATACACAAAGAATGTATAAATACAACATGACTACAAATGGTATGGATTCACAATGACTTTAATGTTTACAACATGACGTTTCTGGGCTACTTCTTGCCCCTTCAGCAGGTGAATGACATAGTATGGTAATGAGCAATATTATATAGTATGTACAGGAAGCCAGTGAGATAGTATTTGCAGATGAGATGTACAGAGATCAACTGGATTAACTGAAGTGTTCATATAAAGGATGTACTGAGTGTTTATACAACTAGAAAGATAGGATTACCTTGACAGGGTGATTGGAAGCCAGTTATGAAAACAGTGATAGGAAAACACATGATGGGATAGAAGCCACTTATGTAAACAGTATTAGGACAAAGCACATAAAGGCATATACAGAGATAGTGGAAAAACAAAGAGATACCTGTTCATTGATGGCTATATTCTGTGCACCACGCATTCGGTAGGAAGACACCCTGATCTCTGTTATTTCCGGTTTGGAGTGGTGGATCCAGATGGCCTCCGTCAGTTTCCTTTTTTACCAGTTGTTGATGTTTATGGCCAAAATGTCACTGTCCTCCCAGTTCATGGTGTGACCGGGATTTTTGATGACATGTTCTGATAGTGTTTTTGACCGATGCTTTGTGTTTTTTGATGCAAATGCGCAGGGGTCTGCCTGTTTCACCTGTGTTGCTGCTGTGACATGAACATGTCAATTTGTATACACACCCTCTTGGGCTTGGGTTAGTTTGGCTGCTACCTTTACCACTGGCTTTTAACAAAGACTTTAGGGTTTTCCTGATGAGAAAGTAGTGTCTATGCTGGCACTTTTCTTTAGAAGTCTACTGATGTGATGACTGATGGGTCCAACATCGGGAATATTCACACAGACAGGGGATGGTTCGCGTTTAGCAGGAGGTTGGTCACGGTGTTCTGAGGTCCTGTTGATGGTGGTTTCTACTAGGTGTTTTGGGTAGCCATTCTTGTTGAAAGTTGGAGGGACTGCATATGTTCTTGGCGCGTCTTGCGAGGGTTGAAACGATGTCTCTGGGGGTGATGGTTGGATGGAGTGGTGATGGATATACTGGTCGGTATGGATAGGCTTGCGGTAGACGGAAGTGATGAGTTTGTTTGTTGGAGTTCTGGATGGTGATGTCTAGGAAAGAAAGTTGATGTAGTTCCTCAGTTAAATACAACCCTGACATATCTCATGATTGAATGAGCCCCCAATCTTTACCCTTTGGAGCATATCTGGGACATAACTGGTCGTCGTGTGTAACAAAGGGCCTCCCTGTGCAGAACACGGCCCAATTTGAAGCTGCTTTACACGGGGAATGGAGCACACTTTCCCATCATAGAATCAGGAGCCTTATAGGGGGTATGGGGAGGAGAGCACAGGCTGTCATCCAGTCACGTGGAGGTTACATTCGGAATAGATTCAGGAGTAATACACGCAAAATGACATTTTGAATGTTCGCATTAACTTTACTAATAGATTCAACATTAAACGTTCCAGGGCCATAACTGTACAGACATGGTTTTGTATGAAAAAAATCGATGTGCGTGTGCGTGTGCGTGTGCGTGTGTTTTAAATGAGCAATCATCATAAAATCAACATGGACTCCAATCGTTTTGTTGGGTTTTTCTTTTCTTTTTTAAAGGATCAGAACTGGTCTCCACGAGAAGTTCATGTACTTGTTGAAAACCAATTATGATTGCAAAAATACAGGGAGTGCTTATTCAAGTTCTTTGTCTATATATACTCTTGTATATTTTTTAAAAATAAAGTTGACACACTTCGACCGCTGGTCCATGTTGGATCAACTCTTACGCCATCAACGCGTCAACATTACGACGTCCTCTTACGGCGCCAGTGAGTCTTTATCGGCAACTTACGGCTTCCTATCTTAATCTTCCCTAAACACACCACACTGAACAAACACACGGGATTGAAACAGTTACGCTAAAGCGTACACCGATTAATCTGCTCAATATCCCATAATTCAATAACTAATGAAGTTTTCCACGCACGCGCTCTTTCCCGGGAACGTTGTCGATTTTAAACGCTATACGATTGATATTAAGGAGAACATAACATGCCGACATGCCTCTCTCCCCATCGACCGTCTTAGAGGTAACACAAGTTATAAGGCGTTTATGTGCTTGGCTTTTCATCCGGCTATACTTCAGTCAGGCTTGAAAGAAGGATTAACCGTTGTCGATTTCAGTGTCCATATCATGTCTATTTCACCTGATTACTCTTGCTAATTTGGTTTGTTTGTCAATCATGAACATGAATCATTAGTTTTGAACTAATAATGTCTGATCATTGGTGGGTTAATCGTGGGCACCGTTATCAGCACTGAAGAGGATAATGTTTGAATTTTATTTCAAATTTACTCACGGATATTGAGTAGATGAATTTTATATTTACGGGACGGGTGTTATCGCAGTGTAAATGCAAAAGCTCGATTTCTGAGTGAGTGAGTGAGTGAGTATGGTTTTATGCGTCTTTCGTAATATCCCAGTAATATGTCATCAATATCACAGCGGAATCATCAGAAATGGGCTTCACACATTGTCCCCATATACGGAATCGAACCGCTTGATGAGCGATGCCTTTAAGAACTTGGTAAACGTTTTGCTATGTTAACACGATACTGCCCATACATTAAACGGACTCTTAGGCTTCTTTTAAAATACATAGCAACATCGTTAATTAGTTTTACAATTTACAATTTACAATAGACCCGACGATCCGGGGTAGAATAAGGCCTTCAACAACCCACGCTTGTAAGATGCGACTGACGGGATCGGGTGGCCAGGATTGCTGACGTGGTTGTCATAAGTCATCGTATCCCATTTGTGTAGATCAGTGTTCATGCTATTTATCACTAGATTGTCTGGTCCAGAACCGATTATTTACAGAGCTCCCCCATATAGCTGGATTATTGGTAAGTGTGGCGTTAAACACTAAAACTATTTACTTTACATTTTGAACAAATTTCGATTTTTTTGGATACATGTAATAGGTTCTGGGGATATAAGGTGTTAATTTCTTTGTAAAATAGAAACACCGAGGAAATGGTATCATCTTGATTTATATTTCATTTATGGCACAAATCTAAATCAGTACTGACTCTGAAGTCTTAGACTCTGTATAGAGTTCAGAGCTAAAAGGATCATTGACAAAATATGTTCCTTACCAACCACCGATTTGACGAAGAGGTCCGTGTTACTGAGTATTACATTTTCCATTGGTTATAACATAATTAACATTAAAGAACACAGGTATAAATTAATACAAACATTTTGTTGTTTGTATAGTCGTGGAGAGTGGTAAAAACTTGGTCACAAATTGGTCACAATTTTAAAGAAAAAATATATATATTAATGATAGTTCGTATTGCATTCGGTTACTATCTGTAAATTTCCTGACACATAACACCTTGGGACAATACCGACAGTCTTCACTCTGAACACATGGAGAGACTCAAACTTGGAGTGTTGGCGAACAGCTTCTCTGCTGTCCCATTGTACTAAAATAGCAAACAACTCAAAAGCAATGCAGCTACATTCTGATAATATTTTACTTTCCCTCTAATGTAGTAGTACACGCATTCCTCAAAATAGCTATCTGCCTTCGCGATGTACTACTCATAAGACTGTGATGAAGCTTTCAGCAAATTCAGTGCCTAATATTGTTAACTTTTCATGATGTGTCTTCAAATAATGAATCTGTTTATCGTTAATCCCGTGACAGCACAAGTAGTACTGAGGGTGGCAGTTAATTCTCAAAAAGAATTCTTGACAAATTCTAGGAGTATAAATACTATGTTTCTGCTGATTCCAGCATCCCTACATCCAGTGATTTAACTGATTCCCGATCCTTCAGCAAGTTCAATAGCTATATTCATGACGTATATTCTACAAATTATTCTGTTGTATCGTATAACCTTTGATATAATGAGGTAGTAATTAGGGTAGCAGTTACTTCTGAAAAATATGTTCTGTGCAAAATTAGGAGTAAAAATACTCTGTTTCTGTAGATTCTCGCATAGCCGCAACCATCGATTTAACCGGTTCTTCCATTGGCAGCAAATTCACTATCTAATATCACTTACTTCTCATGATGGCTCTTCAACTAATGCCTCTGTTCTAGGGTCAGACGTTTGGGAGGATGAGGTAGTACCGAGGGTAACACTTCTCAAAAACGAATCATGAACAAATTAGCAGCGGAAATACTCTGTTTATGTCGATTCCAGTATCGATACATGTAATTATTTAATTGAATCCCGGCTCTTCTAGTTTTAACATAGTTCATTGTCATTTACTTTTCATGATTTGTCTTCTCATAATGATTCT
The DNA here is from genome assembly GCF_037392515.1 of Haliotis asinina. NCBI lineage: Eukaryota > Metazoa > Mollusca > Gastropoda > Lepetellida > Haliotidae > Haliotis > Haliotis asinina. The sequence continues at coordinate 45,905,741 of NC_090288.1, read as the reverse complement.
TTGGTAGGACATTGTTGAAATGAGGATGACAGTTAATTCTGAAATATATATTACCAGTAAATATTAGGTGAATAAATGCACTTTTTCAGGAGATTCCGTTATTCCTACATCCAGTGATTTAACTGAATCCCGGGTCTTCCCGATGGACAAAGTTCAGAAGGTGCTAAGGCAACGATGCAAAGATTAACGACGTTATCTCCCCAAACCTCACTAACATGTCAGGTCTTGAATTAGCACTTATTAGATTTACACACTTCTGATTCTAATTATTTTCAGAGTTGGCCAGTATTGGCCGTGGCTGGAAGTGGCCATTGATTTGCGAAGCGAGACAAGGCGCTGCGACTCCTCCAGATTGCCAGAAAAGCGGTCGTGAGGAATAGGTAGGAGGCAATTGATTTAGTTCAACGGTAATGGACCGGAGGACCGAGCGTCTTTATATTTCTCTTTTGAGTGACCGCTGGATATTGCATCGCTGACCACTTGTGACCAGGCGTGGGAGGGACTGACAAACAAAAGTTGAAGATGAGGTCGGATTTGGTACTGATGTTGTTTGTCAGAAATGGCCAGTCATCTTTAATTTGTCATGCCATAACGGTTAGTCATCGTATCTGTGACCGGAACTGTGACAGAGAGATAAATTTGCAGTGGAGTTGTGGCCCCCTGAGAGGTGAACTCTCCACACTGCCTGTGTGCGCCGTCACCTTGTTTACAGGGTCACTGAAGAAGGCCATTTTCCTTTCAAGTAATGAGGTGCGATGTTGAGAGCTCATTGAATTATTGTCAAACTGGATGCTAAACCTGCTTTTATTTATTGTCATGTTGATTCTAAGCTCTTTACCATCTGAGAGTGATTGCCTGTCTTGTGTTGTGAGCCTTGGACAGTTCACGTCAGTGTAATTTGATTAATGGATGGTGTATTGATAGCAAAGAGTCAAAGCAAAATTAATGCACAACCTAGTGAACTGCGCGTTGCAGAAATGATGACGTTTGAATGAGTGCGTGAAATGGGTATTGATATTGCACATATATAAAGTACGTTTGCGTATGGGGGTGACTGGTGTTTGTGCGCGCGTGTGAGGCGCGTTCGCGTTCGCGTGTGCGCGTGTACATATCCGATATCATGTTTGTTTTAAACTGCTGGTACACTTACATGGTACCACCAACTATGGAAGGTAAGAGTTCCACCCGTAACCCCCGCTTGAAATGTATTCTATTTATTAGGATTATTTCGAGGTTTTAGACCTAGGTAATGATCTCAGGGTTACAGCTAAGATGTGGTTTAGGGTTTGGGTGATGGTCAGTGTTAACGAGTTTTGACTAATATCTGTTCTTATTTGTAGAATGAAAAAAATAAAAGGGTTTTATGGGTGGAAATCTTTCCCTATGGAACACAATACGAGACTAGAGATTACCCCACCTTTATACACGAAACACAGTTCAGATCACCATGATCTCGATCCAAATATACAAAAAACACACAAACGATGACCACGTAAGATACTGACATGAAACTAGATCAAATTAAACTTTAAATACCTTGATACCTTACACGCTTGGATGAACACAGAACAATAGACCTTACACACCAGCCTGGGCAAAGGACATGCTTTAAAAGGGATTGTCAGGAGAAAAGCATGCAGTGCAAATTTGTATTACTGAAACAGATTACATTGAGACTAGATTGGTGTTTAGAGAGATTGGCTTATGATATAAAATGTTGAACATAAAATCACTGATAAAATTTAGTTAGATGTAGTCTATTTAATGAGATAATATATCTCATCTTTTGTTGTCATTGACATCTTTTGACATGATAAATTATATCATGACACAATACTTTAAAAGATTCACATGTTTATTATATTTACAACAGTAACTATATACAAAGTTGACTCATGCACTATATACAGGAAATGAATTAACTGAGCTGCAGCGCCATGGCAGGCATGTTGCGGCATGCCACATCTTGTTGAACCCCATTTAGCATTATAGCTTGCTAAAATGATCGATAGTCGGAAATATCGCAGATAGGAAACAACATCAAATATTATCGACATGAATATTGTGTTAATGGTGGAAAAAATAAGTTCCTCCCACACTATGCAATTTTGGAACTTTATTCATGATGTACGTCTAAACTATAGTCAGGGCGCTGCTTGATAAATAATCCATAAAATAAAATGTCACCGCTCATGAAATAATGAAATATACTTCCCATAAAAAAAAATTAAACTCACTAGTGTAGCAACTTACTTCAGGCAATTGTCCTAAACTAGATTTTGCAAATTATTCCATACTGTTTAAAGGTATTGTTTACACGTGAACTGATGTATTGTAAAACGAATTCGTAACGTTGAAAAGATTATTGTCATGAGTTTAATAATGAAACAAATCAGTAGAGATTCGTTAATTCTTAACAAAACTTCACACGCAAACGCAGCTGTTCACATGCACGATATCTGCACGTTTTTTAGCAATTTGATGTTTACGACCCGTGCAGTTCATCTGCAAAATGTTTGCAGTGTTCCCCCAAGTTAGTGGAGAAATCAGTCTTCCATTTCGCAGCTGTTTCCACCAAGTTAGTGGAGAAATCAATCTTCCATGCTGCAGCTGGTACCCCCAAGTTAGTGGAGAAATCACTCTTCAATGCTGCAGTTAGTGGAGCGATCAATCTTCCATGTTGCAGCTGGTTCCTGCTAGTTAGTGGGGAAATCAATCTTCCATGTTGCAGATGTTTACCCCAAGTTAGTGGAGAAATCAATCTTCCATGCTGCAGCTGGTTCCTGCTAGTTAGTGCAGAATCAATCTTTCATGTTGCAGCTGGTTCCTCCTAGTTAGTGGGGAAATCAATCTTTCATATTGCAGCTGGTTCCCCCAAGTTAGTGGAGAAATCAATCTTCCATGTTGCAGCTGTTTCCCCCAAGTTAGTGGAGAAATCAATCTTCCATGTTGCAGCTGTTTCCCCTTAGTGGAGAAACCAATATTAATGTTCCATGTTGCAGCTGTTTCCCCTTAGTGGAGAAACCAATATTAATGTTCCATGTTGCAGCTGGTTCCTCCAAGTAAGTGGGAAGTGTATATTGATTTGCTTGTAGCTTCAAACCCTTTCCTCGAGAAGTAGAAGTGTGGGTTCGATTCCACATGTGGTCAAACGTATGAAGTCCATTCTTTGTGTAAACAATATTGCTAATTACATATGTATTAATGAAATGTACAAATTTACCCCCGTGGATATATCACCTCACAAACGTAATGGGATTAAAATATTTTTTTGTTACAACACAGTTTACATATTTAGAGTTTTTGTTACAGTGATGAAGATAAATTTTTGTTCTATATCTGGAATGACAGTTTCTATATTAATTTTGAAAGATATATTAAATAAACTACAATGGTAGGAGCCGTGAAAGGATTCAGGACAAACATTAATGGTTCCAGGTTACAATGTCTCCAGCAGATCAGAACTATATTCACACTGTGCCTGTTAACATTTTGCAACCATTGCTTGCCTCAAAAGGCAACTTAAAGGACAAGGTTATCAGGCTCGTTAACCCTATATAATCGGGCCTCATCCAAATTGCGTTAGATGGATTGATACTGAGAATATAACAGGACTCTTCTCAATGTGGAATAAAAGTACAAGTACATGGCCCGTTCGTATAGCTCGAATATTGCTGGAAGTGGCGTTAATAAAAAAACACCTACATATACAGATTGTAAAGACAGAAGGTTGCTTTATGAACAAAATAATCAGATTGTACTTCATACTGTAAATAGTTTCAAAGTAGCCTACAAGACTGATTCTAAAATATATACTTATGTTTATTAAGCATCCTTTGTACAATTATCCATCACTTGCAGGTGGTGGGAGAGACTAGTGGTTAAAGTGTTTACTCTTTTACATATTGATATTTCTAAAATGAAATAGTTGGACTATTGCTAATAGCAGCATAAAACTAAATTCATTCACTCACTCACTCATCACTTCGGAGTCATCAGGACTTGGAAAGTGCGAGATCTGGCCCAAGGACTTGGAATCCATTATTTTCAGAAGTCGGGATTTGGGTGGGGGTGGGACTGGTACTGGGGTGGGTGAGAAGTCACAAGTATTCTGTCATATTATTAGTGCCTATAAGTGTTAATACTTTTTCCCCGGCCCTCATTGCCACAAGCAGGCAGAATTTGTTTTCCTTGATTGCCCTAACAGTCACCACGAATGCAACGTAATACATTCTGACCGTGACCTCGTCTCTTCACAAGGAGATATTGGGCATGGCATACACCACGTAACACATTTGAACATCGGAACAACGTTTCGTCTGATGTGATGCGACGGATAATTCGATTACGTCCGTCTGTGTCAATGATGGGCCTTTCCCACTTGCATAACAATATACGCCAAAACATGGCGTGTGAACACCCTCACAGGAACCAGACGGACCTCACTGTACAAAACAAACTGAGAGAGGGTTAACGTCAAGTTGTGAGAATCAATGTCACGTTAAGAATGAGACGGTATATGAAAAATGAAAACGCTGAAAGAACAAATATTAGAAATGTCAAAATGTAAAGGCTAGATATGTTGTATGTCAAAATATTAACGCTCTAGGAATAGATATTAGAAATATCAATGTGTAAAAGTTAGATATGTTGTATGTCAGTATCTAAAGCTTCCGTGAATGTTCTATGAATACATAATTTGTATTAGATTTGTCAATATGTAAAGGCCAGATATGTTGTAAGTCAATATCTAAAAGCTCCATGAATGCTATATTCTGTATGTCAGTATGTACACGTTCCATGAATAAATACATGTAAATCCTCCGTGAATATATTCCCTATGTCGATATACAAATGCTCAATAAATTACAACGCTTTATACACATATATTTGTTATGTGTATATACAAACTTTCTATCTGTGTGTCCGTTTGTAAAAACTCAGTGAATATAAATATATGTTCTCTCTCTCTCTCTCTCTCTCTCTCTCTCTCTCTCTCTCTCTCTCTCTCTCTCTCTCTCTCTCTCTCTCTCTCTCTCTCTCTCTCTCTCTCTCTCTGGCATGTTGCTACGTTAATCACGGCACGAAGGAGCGTGTTTAGGGTATATAAGGCACGATGTTAGTAGCTGAAAGGACAACCTATCCTTACTTTCCAATTTCCAAACCTTGCAACCTCAAGACTAAGGAATTCACTGTCAGTCCATATCAAAGATCCAGATTCTCTGACAAGCTTCAAATCAAAGCTGAAGGCTTATCTAATCCTTCCCCTCTCTCTCTCTCTCTCTCTCTCTCTCTCTCTCTCTCCTCCCTCCCTCTCTCTCTCTCTCTCTCTCTCTCTCTCACAATTGATACTGTAATCGCGTTGGCGGAAATTGTGTGCACAATATGAAGTAAGTGTCGAGGCAGAAACCAGGCAAGTACAATTTGTCAGCGTATAATCGCTTAATTCATGTGTATCCTAATTAATCGAATTATGTCTGCGCGAATTGTGTTGTGATAATCGCCGAGTTTAATGGCTTAATGAAAGAGCAAAGGAATAATAAGGCATGGATGAAAACATGTCATGAACGATAGCTTATTGGATCATTTCCTATATGTACGTCAAGGAGCTAACGTAGAGTCCTGTCGCTTCTCATTTCCGCACTGCGGTGTATCCGTGGTAAATAAATATTTAATTTTGATGTTGTAGGGAAAGGTTGTCATCAAAGAAAACATTAAACAAGTTCTGAAACAGAAGAATGTTGTGGCTAGTTCATCCAGACATCCTTAGGTGTGTGTGTGTGTGTGTGTGTGTGTGTGTGTGTGTGTGTGTGTGTGTGTGTGTGAGCAAACAAACAAACGCAGCACAACCCTGTTTCCTAAATAATGTACATGGAACCTCAAACAGATCGGGTAACTTTTTGGTGAACCCTCGCCGGTATTTCGGTCACCATTCCAGACAGTCTTAACCCCACGTGGGTTTAAGTAGCCCGTCCCTGGTCTCAACGGTGAATAAACGCTCAACTGCACTTCCCATTACTGTCAGAAAGACATGCCTCCCGAGAAGCTAAACTTATTCAATTACAACCAGCAGTTTATCCGGTTGGACCAAGGAGGCCAATATCTCTATGATTTCACCCAGCTTCTTAGCATTAATAGAAACGTATTTGTACTTTTAACTTAAAAGGGTAAAGATCAGGAATTCTGTATTTACATAATTCCGACAGTTGCCCTGAGAACTTTTGACCCCTAACGTTTGCCCAGCTATTAGATTATTGTTCAGTTAGCCATGAAACGCACTGCCCCATCCTGACGTTAACCATCCATAATAGATGTTCAATTCTGACTTGATTATTGAGGATGGGACGAGGTATCTGTGCTCTCTGGACAAATAGATGTTAAAGCTAATCACCTTTCACCGTTTATGTCAATTTAAGCCCTTAGAATGGACGCTAAAGATATGAATGCAGGTAATCAACGGTAATCGTGGCATTAAGTAAACTTTCGCTTCGTTTAGTCGTGGATTCAAGAGTGACAGAATCTAGCATTTGTTGCGATATTTGACGTGATTGGTCGTGAATGTGACGTTAGATTAAATCTGAAATGAACACTTCATGCTCTTAATGCTACATAATCAACTATTCATTAACGTGATGTATTAAATGTAGTCAGTGCGGTAGGGAATCAATGATAAGAATCGGGAACAATAGCGATGTTAATGGTATATAGGTAACCATTACGACTCCGTGATTTGTATTTAAATCGTATTAGAAGAGTGTTCCGGTCATATAATGGCAAGTCATGTTATGAGTGAGTTATATTTTTACGCCGCTGTTAGCAATATTCCAGTAATATCACGGCGGCGGGAACCAAAAATGGACTTTACACATTGTACCCATATGGGGAATTGAACCCGTGCAGTCGTTGTAACGAGCGAACGCCTAAACCACTAGGCTATCCCACCGCTCCTCATTTTAGGAGGAAAGTAGAAGATGCTACTGGTCTAACAACAATTTGAAATTCGAGCAAAGATAGAAACATTTTTTACATTAGCAATTCGTTGAAAACTGTAATATATAGAAGTCAGATTACTTACGCATTACCAAATTGAAATACAAAATGTGTTATCTTCAGTCACCGTTTTCTATTTAATTAAGACGCAGCACCACATCGATCGCGATTAATTATTTCTTTGAACGAACAAAAAAGGAATGTTTTCTGGAAATGTTACAGAGTCTGCGAGCATTGTCTAGGACATAACAGGTCTTTTTTATCCATTGTTTCGATTATCGTATGACTCTGTATTTTGTATGTGTTTGGAGCACATTACACACAAACATATTTGCCTTGTAGATATATGGATATATCTCATAGTAATTATAGGCCTAGTGAATAAGCACTGCAAACCTAGCATAGGTGGATGCAGAGAGTGAGTTTTCTCTTTAAACAAGAATAAGCTGCCGTGCTTGTAGATAAAATCTTCTGATGCGTGGTCAAACCTCGTTTCAAACAATGTACAAGTTTAATAATGTGCCAGATCACAAGATATTTTATTGATCTATATTGATGCAGGAGTTTCGAGTAAGTTAGTTTATACTTACGTCGCTTTTGGCAATATTTCATATTCCAGGAAAATCAAGGCGTGGGAAACCAGGGCATCACATATTGTTCCCAAGTTTGGAAACGAACCCGGGTTTTCGCCGTGACGAACGAACGCTTCTATCACCAGGCTACCCCAACCACCCCGATTTGTTTATGTTTTAATTTACTTTGGTTGTTTTGTTTGTTTGGGTTTTTTTTATTCTGGGTGTAAACATATGTACAGATAAGGGCAGTCACAGTGATTAGCTATATACTACCGACAAGAAATAAGGGAACTAATGAAATAATAGCGAATTTGAAACTGCTTTAAATATCCACTAAATCAATTTTAGGCGTCAAGTTCAATATCTGGTGTGTCCACCATGTTGGGCAACACATTCACGGCACCTTGATGGCATGCTGTTAATCAATTTCCTGATGGTTGCCCGTGGTATTGCCCGCCATTCCTCTTGGAGAGCTGCACCAAGCTGGGATAGGTTGGCGGGTCCTGGGTCCCTGGCGTACACCCTTCGACCAAGAACGTCCCAGAGATGTTCAATTGGGGACAGGTCTGGGGACTTAGAGGGCCAGTCCAATGTCTGGATACCTTCTTGACGGAGATAAGCGGAGACAGTTTGGGCCCGATGTGGTCTGGCATTATCATCTTGGAATACAAAATTTAGGCCGACAACTCTAGCCAATGGAGCCACAACAGGACGCAATATTTGGTCAACGTATCGCTCACCAGTCATGGCTCCGTTAATGATGACCAAATATGATCGTCTGTCATGTGTAATCCCACCACACACCATGACACTACCACCTCCATATCGATCATGGTCAGGAATTGCTGCTCTGGCATATCGCTCCCAGCTCCGACGCAAACAACGTTTTCTGCCATCTGTGAATCGTAGGCAAAACCTTGACTCATCAGAGAACATGGTGTAACGCCAGTGGCGCATAGCCCGTCCATGATGCTGCCTAGCCCATGCCAATCTTTGGCGCCTATGGTGAGCTGAAAGGGTGACACCCTCAAAAGGCCGTCTTGCTTTCAGACGAGCTTGATAGAGTCGGTTTTTAACGGTTGAGGTTGAAATGCGTCTTCCAGTGAGTGTGCGGAATTCTCTATTGATGGCAGGGGCCGATTTAAACCTATCGCGTAGAGCAATTAACGTAATGAGACGATCCTGTCGTGGTGTCGTTGATTTTGGTCTCCCACGCCAAGGTCTCGTTGCAACCCCACCCGTTTGTCGGTACTTATCCCACAGGCGTGAAATTACACATTTTGATTTACCCACCTGCCGGGCAACTTCACATAATGATGCCCCCCCCCCCCCCCCCCCCCGAAATTCCATTGTCATTGGATGTTGCGTTTGGGAGATATGCCACGATAACGGACCCTGTCACAGTCAAAGTCATCTACATTCAATTTCTTGGTTCCCTTAATTTCTGTCGGTAGTATATATTTTACACATGGCATGGGGTTCTTTAAATGCACCGACTTTCTGAAGATAGCTTACAGCTGACAGCGGCGTTCTATACGTGGTTATATCATATGCTTGCATCTGGTTGTCATGGTAAAGAAAAGGTTTGCTAAATATGTTCGAACTGGTTAATTCAGTACTAACAGTAATCTAACAGTCTAACAGTCAATCAACCCTGGATTGTAAGTCCTATTTAATTTAGTATATAAGACTATTCGTAATACATGATTACATGTACGGCATTAACGTTAATCCATGAGGTAATCTCAGGGGATTAAGCATAGCGGTAGGCTGGATTGGACGAATTATCGGTCGGTCCAGGTTCTTTAGCGACCATACAACATGGACACGGGACGAAGTTCACCGGTATGGGAGAAGAGAGACGAACCAACAAACACTAGGATATGGAGAAAAGATCCTTTGAGATCATACTCAGAATTTACTGGCTACGTTAACGAAATTCGGGCTATCACAGATAGTGTTCTCACACCTCGGGAATCGACCTTCACTACTGAGGAACTTCGAACTCTGCGTTACGGAACACGACCGCTGCCAACTCCGAATTCGACCGGATCGTCGGTGTTGAAATACAACACCTTAAACGCATCTAAACTAGCACGACTTCCAGACGCTTCGATCCTTAAGCTGAACCTTCCGCCCAACAGCACGGTGTCGAGTTTCTATCCAACACTTGAGCCGAAAAGAGTGCCAGAAATACAGTCAAAGGGAGGCTACTCTGAGAGATCAAGGCTTGAAAAATATCTTCTTGGTTTTGTGGTGTTTCTCGGAGCTTTGGTGATTTTAATGCTGCTTCTTTTATTTCTCGTATTAAGTGGCGTTGTTAAAAGATCCGCTTAACAATGTTTCTCATGTGAGCATACAAGACTTCGGTTTTAAAACTACAAATCGCGTGTTTGCCTTATGTTGGTGTCAGGGGGCTGATGTTCCGTGCTTTCTACCAGGCTGCACATTAAAGGTACAGTTTCATCATTTCGTATCGCATCAATAGTGGATAACAGGGCTGTGCCGATGAATAAAACTATCAATGTTGCGTCCCCAAAAGCAATTTAGCGGTAGTAGAAACGAAAAACTACCGGTGCATAGATAGCATATGTAACTATCGAGTTTAGTTGACCTCCTTTGAGACATGCGCAGCGCAAAACACAGGAAGTGCTAGATTCGTTCAGTTTGATTTTGAGTTAACTTTTTAAACAAATATGGCGGCAAACACCGTGTGTGATCCGGCGTTGTAATCAACAACACTGGAATTACTTTATCTTGTTTTTAAAGAGTGAAAAAGCACTATTGCAATTGTTGGTCGCAATAGTAAGTTGCAATATACTATCGCTACCGCAATAGGTGTTTTTTCCCTCAAGTCATCCCTAGTGGACAATGCCGATGACCGGTGCTCTCGGACGCGTCATGCCCCCAAATATAGAATATGTTACTTGTTGTTGCCCTTCCTCCACCTGGATGGAGTAAAACAGGGATCGGTCGGATGGGAGCCTGGGTACAGTACCGCTATGATATGGTATCTCATTGGCATGCACCACAAAACTGACATTAACCTAGGCTGGAACAAGCAACGCACACATGCAAGCACGGACGCACACGCACTCACGCACAGGCTTCCTTGCATACAACCATCTCACCTCACCATGCTGCATCTTCTATAAATAATTCAAAGTTAATTAGGTTCTAAAAGATTTCACGCTGCCTGTTGTCCCCACATCGCTCCCCAAAGGAAGTTCATCCATCTCTGGACTGTTACATTCACTTATATAATAAAACTCCAGTTGCATTTGTTTCCAGCAAGCTATTATATACATATGTTGTATACAGAACGTTTTCAATAGGGCTGTCTGTCTGTGCAACTGTTATAGGGCTCTTATTACTTTTTATGTACTGCATCTTTCAAAGAGTGTGTGTTTCACAACCAGTCACCTCTATCGTTCAATTTTATTCTTAACCAACTCGCATTATTTCACAATACGTCTGAAATGTCCTAGGAAAGATATTTCATTGGTCTTATTCCACAGCATTTATCTTGTCTTTGAATGTCATTTAGAAGTGAAAATACATAAGAATGAAGATTTTTATGGATATCAACTTCTTTATGAGAGAACACAACGTTTCGGAGTTAATGCTTACTCCTTCATCAGGCGATTGAGAAAGGGATACAGAGCTGTATTTATATGTACAGGTAAAACAATAACAAAGTAACAAGTGGAATGAGTTAACGAAAGCTAGTATAAACAAGCACTGATAGGAAGCCGATAGTTACGATAACAATGATGGAAGCCAATGGTGATGCATTACAGTTGATTGGATATGTTTACATAACACAGATACGGGGTAAGTACGATGTACATGATTGGGGATAAGGATGGAAGCCAATGGTGATACATTACGCATGATAGGGGGTGAGCATGTTTACATGAGGGTTTGATGATGTACAAACACAAGTAGGTAAGGATGTACACGGGTAGATTGGCTATACATCCAGAACCTCGATCCACAAAGCGTTCGTAACGTTAAGACCTGTCGTGACTCTATATTTATGATAGGTTTACGAATGTCGTGGCACCAAGAAGGCTTTGTGCATGGGTGCCCTGGAGTACACATTAAAGTGTTTGTGAACAATTCCTGTAATATACGGACAGGCCGAATACCAACTCGTGTCCCTCCGGAAGGATTTCACATTGACTTCAAACCAGAACACTAATTGTATTCCTGTTTGATTCCAACGGTACTTAATACTACCGAAGCACTATTATATTGTACTGTAGAGAGAGGGGAAAAGAGACTATTTATGTTCACATTATCTAACGTAACTATTGCCAGGGCTTGGCCTACTATTTCCAAACAAACATTTTTTAAATACACTTAGTTTTTCTGCTGCCGGCATTTGAGTTGGGAACTATATCGCCACCCCGTCTTCTTTCTTCTCCTTACCCGTGAAGGTCCGGGATAGCATAGTCCTTCAGTAACCCATGCATGCCATAAAAGGCGACTATGCTTGTCGTAAGGGGCGACCAACGGGATCGGGTGGTCAGGCCCGCTGACTTGGTTGACACATGTCATCGGTTCCCAATTGCGCACATCGATGTTCATGCTGGTGAAGGACGGTGGCACAGTGGCTTGCGCTATTGTCGTTGGATCCAGAACTGGATAATAGCTCTATTTTTACTGCAACAGCAAGTGCAATACTAACAGCCCTTAAATGTATTAATAGACATCTCAAATATAAACAATATATCATATTTTCATACTCTTTCTCTTGCCTTCATGCTATTTAAATCTTTCCTGTAGACATCCACTTTTCATAGAAATTATTGAATTATACAATGATCTTGCTTCCGGCCAATTAGACATCGTCTTTTGTTGGTTACTCAGGGACACTGGCACTTCTGGGAATTAATACTCGACTGAAATTATACAGATGTTCATTCATAGATGATTTTGTTTTCTGTTCAACTTTGGTCAGCAACACTGTACACTTTCTTTTGAACATTAGTTTATATTCTCCATGTCAGTATCAATATGAAAATACGCATTCCGTTTGGCAATGTATATGATTATATTGTCTTGATGCGTTGATGGTTGGTGTTTAAAGCCTGACACGAAGCCTCAGAAATATTCCCTAAATTCATGATCACTACCCTCCATGGGTGAGTGAGTGAGTTTAGTTTTACGCCGCACCAAGCAATATTCCAGCTATATGGCGGCGGTCTGTACATAATCGAGTGTGGACCAGACAATCCAGTGATCAACAGCATAAGCATCGATCTGCGCAACCTAATGCCCAAACCTAGCGCACCAGTGACGTCACAGAAACTGTACCTATACGTCCGCACACTGTGACGTCATAAACAATCATGAATGCTCATATCACAAGTAACAACATGCAGTGTCGAATCTTTCAAGCTGTCGTTGTCGCCAACCTCCTCGTGGTAGTATCCACGCCGTCTCTGACGTCCTGTAGTGGACTGAACTGGATTTGTGGGTAAGGGAATGAGTGAGCGAGTATGTTTTTACGCCGCTTTTTGCAATATTTCTGAGAAATCATGGGCCAAAAAATGGATTTCACACATTGTACCCATTTTCTTCATCGAACCCGAGTATTTGGTGTGACCACATCAGATGTTTGGGTGTTACAGTACTCTATTGATCATAGTGTTAGAGACATGCCCGAAACACTTTTGATCGCAAGAGGTTTCGCTGTGTAACTTACTGCAACTGAACGATTACATGTAACAGTAAAACCTGAAATTGAAAAAAAAATAACAAAAACAACCAGCAATATCTGCAGTGCACAGTAGTGTTAATAGCTGCAGTGCTAATAGTGTAACTCGAAGTCTTTCGAGTGAAACATCTTTTAACTAACGTACATTTTGTGGAATTATTGCACTTTGGATTTCTATATTCAGTATTTGAAAAAAAGGTTTGTGTTATTTTTTAGAAGAATATTGTCTTGGCTGTATTGCCGACTGTAATAACTCAATTCTAACACAGCTCTTCTGTTTTCCCAAGAACTGCCTGTTTTACCCGATACCTATGGCCCGAGTTTGAGTTCAGCCTGGAGTATCTGCTGTTTTTGATGGGGGTTTTGTTGGAAGACCTTAGACCCCTCCTTCCCCTAACTCTTGTTATCGCTTTCCTTGTGTGGAGCCATATCGTCTTCACCCCTTCCTACCTGTTTGGTGGCGCCCTGTGGGTTCTGTTCTATGACTGTAAGTATTTTTATTACTATTATTGTTATGAAGTCTTGTCACGTAACACATCATGACTACGTCAGCGTGGAGGCTCTGCTGACACTTTCAAAATAGTCGAGAAATATGAGCTGTGTTGTTCTGAAACACCTTACAGCTCGTGGTAAAAAAGGAAGTACTGTTGAAGATCTCCAATTCTCCAACGGTGTTATTCACACACGCACGCATACATGCGCAGTCATACAAAGTGATCTCAGTAAGTAAGATTGCGTTCACCATAAGTATTACCATATCGATCTGTGGGGACTAATACAAGGTGGGGCAGGCTAGTGGTTAAAGCGTTGGCTCGTCACCGAAGACCTAGGTTCGATTCTCTACAAGCCATTTTCCGGTGTCCCCTGTCGTGATATAACTGCAATATTGCTAGACGCGTCGTACAATAATATAAGATCAAATTGCTGGTCATACAAGGCGACTAATTTGATTGGTTGGCCAGGTTCGACAACGTGGAACACTGTCTGTTGTCATAGTTACAGTATGACGTTGTTCATACCATCAAGCATCAGGGAATTGTGGTTCAGGGTCATGTGAGTAATCATTCTGTTCTGTTCCTATGTTCTGATTTCAGATTCTGTTCCCCTTGTCATCTGTCTGTTCTGCAACTCAGTGAAGGAGCCCATCTTCAACATCATGATGACCTCAAGTATGTTTATATTAATATCAGCTGACGCACAAAAGAAAGCTCACACTTGGTGTTTGGGGACTAACGAAAGTTCAAACGAAACAGAACAAAGTAATAAGTGTTTTGTTTTTGGCAACACGTATGGTCTAAGCATTAGTTGGTTAAAACGTTCGCTCGTCACGCTGAAAACACTGGTTCGATTCCCCACATGGGTACAGTTTATCAAGCCCATTTCTCGTGTCCCCCACCGTGATGTTGATGTAATATTGCTAAATACACAGACAAACGAAACACTTTCATTATCGAAATGTTCTCGTTCTTGAAATATGATCACACGGCACCAAGTGTGTACCTTTTTTAGACTCCAGTATATTTTTGAATTCATTTTGCAATGCATTTCACATCATGCATAACATTTGATCAATGTAACTCACTGAACGAGTTTGTTTAATATCGCTTTAAACAGCGCTCCAAATACGTCAACTGTCATTTAAAATAAGAGGATAATATGCTGCGAACTTATGCATTCTCGGACATTTCCCACACTGGTGAAATCCACATGTGCTAATCCTGGTAACATGATCATGGTGAAACGGGATTCAAACCCGCAATCATAGGCTGCTGGCGTGTTAAGTGGACAAGAAAAACTCATTAAGTTGACGTGATATAGTTCGAATTATATTGAAAGTAATACGCACCCCTGCATTCACAAACAACAATATTCATTCATTCGCTCATCATAGATATATATGTTGTGTTTCAGTGAAAGCAGCGGCTGGGAAGTTCCGCGAATTATAACAAAATTACTTCGAAAGATGAAATGGTCAATTTCGAAATGTACATTTAATTCCCATTTTGTATATATTTCGATAATCACCATTGTACAGATACTGGTTAAATGTGTAATATTACCATACAAACATAGAATAAAAAACACATACAAATATTTCGAAACTTTCATTTTTCGTTTTACTTTAAGTGAGAATGTTTAGTTAAAGCATGTGCTCTGGTTGATTCTACGGCCTTGCAATTAAAACAACACACATGTAACTGTTTTTAATCAGACCGCTACATCACATTTGTATCGGTTGTGTTTGTTCACCCTTTAGAGGTGGATGGAAATGAGAAACACAGAACGAATGAGGATAGTTCGTGACCTACGCGTGATAGAGCGGGATAAACCCGTTTCAGGTTACCGAAAGGGACAAGTGCTGACCAATGGTAGCGCTGGGTTGAAATGCCTTTGATGGGTGGTGATGGACACGTACAGGATCGCTCCTAGCAACCGATCCGAAATTTCTTGAAAGATCCGAAATTATCGTTTTTAGGACAACAGTTTAAGTTTGATACGGATCCCATGAACAGATCCGAAAACGTCCTAACCTCATGACTGTCCGAATCGCAGCATACGTACATGCGGCCACACCATGCGCGCTTAGTCTCCCAGGGAGCGAGTAAAATTGGTAGAGCTCATTGAAAGGGTTACGTTCACCACACCAACTGGCTCATCCGTTCATTTGCAACCTCTTAATTGTTTGACGGGCTTAGATTCGCCCAAAAACGCCACGCGGATACTCGCACACTTTGATTTCGGATCGTGTGGACTATTTCGCATTCGGATCCGATATTAACCGTACTCCGCCACCTGGCTAGCTATTCTCGAAACGTTCGCAGTCCTGCGAACTTCTCCAGCTCACTCTCAAAGCATAGGCTGCGAACGTTTCTGGGTCCCGTGCCACTAACCAGGATCCTATATGTCGAGCAGATCTCGTTTTCTGCGGTTCATGAGAGAGCATAATTAAAACCGTAAGACTAATTTAAAGTTTCACCTTACCCTATCTCCAACACTCACCTTAGCGCCGCCACGAGGTGCCAAGTTGTTATTTTTTTTCCGACCCGTTAAGGTCCGAGGTAGAACAGTCCTTCAGGACCACATGACAAATTATATGAATGCTTGTCTTGAGAGGCGACTAACGGGGATTGGGTGGTCAGGCTCGCTGACTTGGTTGACACATGTCATCGGATCCCAATTGCGCAGATCGATGCGCGTATTGTTGATCACTGGCTTGTCTGGTCCAGATTCGATTATTCACAGACCGCCGCCATATAGCTGGAATATAGTTGAGTGAGGAGTCAAACTCACTCACTACTACAGATCGCAGCCATCCACATCTGGAAGTTTGCTGCGTGAGGCTTAAAACAACACGCAGTCGAAAAAAAATCACTGCTGTACTTCTGTCGTACTGTCAGTGAATGTCATAGTATCTGGATCGCACGCTCTATTAACCACGTCGCGCAATAAGCAAAGGGAGATCACTCCAGTTATGTATGAACTGAAAATTACTGCTCCTGAGTTATGGAAAAGGTCAAGGTCGTTACACTACCCACAAGACACATTGTTACCAGATATCCTTTCCACATCATAAAAAAGGTAGGTTGTTTCACATTGTTTCTAAGCTATCGGCTAATTGATTATGTGTACTGCCTAGCGACCAGTCTGGGCCTTTTTTAACGGTTTCAACAATTTGTTTCAGTGTTTCTTATCATAATGAAAAAAAATTATCTTACTGATGGAACAGCTATTCACCGATGTTGTTTTCCGTTACCGATCGCGTTTCTCCGAAACACCTTCAACAGCAAGCGCGGTAGTGTATATTGTGCTTGCTCGGCAACTAACAAAACCAGTAATCCGTTTCTGATTTTTTTTCATGTTATTCACCAAATGTGACGAAAAGTTAGAAATAATACTACTGTGTTTCAAACCTTAGCATATTGAAGAAATTTCACACGAAAGTCTGGAAGACCTATTGTTATTATCCATTCTTATTTTTTACAGATTAGGGTTGTTCTTATTATTTGTACGATGTTTGTACCAGCTCCCCTGACCTAACCACTGGCGCGATTTCAATTAAACATGCAGGGATGATAGCCTGTATGCTAAAAGGTATACAATGAACAAAAAACCCTAACTTTCGGCTTCCGGTAAGGACAGACAACCCAAAATGTGAAAATCTCGAAAACTGTAAGAGATAATTGGACCAAATATTCACCCAAAGTAGACAACCCTGATCCCCACCGATTCATCATGCAGGAAAAGTCAGCCGGCAGGTGAAATTTTCCGCTATTATGAAAAAAAATGAATTTTTTGCCGATTTTCGTGTTTTGATGGTGCCGGTCTTTGAACATCTTCTCCAGAACGGCAGATAACACAAACGAGTTCGATACACCGTTTGAAAGCCCATACACTGGAATGCTTAATTTATTAATGGCATGACAATGTCTTGAATAGTTTCGGCATAGGGTTCATAAAAATGTCATAACTCTCCCAAAACACGACGGATTTCATCGTACCAAACTGTAGATAACTCAGCACAAATAAGAAAAACTTAACACTCGTTTTAAAGTCAGTAATTTGAACATTTTGGATAATGGGGTTGAAATAACGATTGTATTCAATTCTCTTGTCATAAAAAATGCTATAGCACACAGATCATGTTTGTCATGGAATCGGTTCCACCGGAAATGCGACTACAATGTCCATGATCAAAAACTGTGAGTCACAACTTAATGAAATCATGTCAGTATCTGGTGTGCCATCCATAGGCGTTCACAACTGCGATACAACGTCTCCTCATGGATTGGATGATTCGTCTGAACACAGCTTGGGCAATGCGTCGCCATATTTAAACCAACATGGCACCAAGCTCCTGCCAGTTCTGTGAAGGGTTCCTGGCTTGACGGAGCCGCCTGCCCAACACATCCCACACATGCTCTATGGGGTTGAGGTCGGGAGATCTTGAGGGCCACTCCATGATATTGATGCCAGCGTTCCTGAGGAAATTCGTTGTTAAATTGGCCGTATGACGTCTGGCGTTATCCTGTTGGAAAGTCAGACCTGGACCATGAGCTGCCATGAATGGCAAAAGCTCTGGAACGAGCACCTGATCCCTGTATGCTGCCGGTTTCCCTGGATGACAATGAGTTGGGATCGAGCATGACAGTTGATAGCACCCCAAACGATAACGCTATCTACTCCAAATCGATCCACTTCCTGTACGCAAAACTAGGCATTGCATTCTCCTCGTCTTCTCCAAATTTTAACCCTTCCATCAGCAAAGGTCAATGTGACCTTCATTCATCACTAAACACAACCCTATTCCAATCTCGCTGGGTCCATCTCAGGTGCCGTCGTGCCCAGAGAAGACAATGGCGTTGATGGAAGCGAGTTTGAATCGGTCCACGATATGATCGCATGACGACGAGCGCAGGCGATTTCTAATGGTTTGGGCAGTCACTCGACCTCCAAACAATACATTCCCAGTGGATGTAGCAGTGACAAACCGATTACGCAAATGACGTAAGACAATCTGTCGGTCTTCTGTGTGTGACGTCACACGTGGTCGACCAGGATGGACACGTGTCTGGAGATTATGGATGGTCTGTCGACTGCATCCCATAACCCTCGCAACATCAGTGACGGACGTTCCCGTATTCAGCATGCCAATGGCACGTTCACGCTGAATGTTTGGCAGTCGTAGCATTGAAAATTAACGAATAATTAACCATAAAACCGCGTTTTTCTGAGATGACACTCTACTCTGCTACCGTGAGATCACTTGCACGTGTATCAATAGGTCACGTGACTTGTGGCACGTGGAAACGTGATTTTAGCGTGCAGTGGTCTCCCCCTTGCTACGTAGGGCCGACCAGTAAATTGAGTGCGTGACGTA
Organism: Haliotis asinina; assembly: GCF_037392515.1. Taxonomy (NCBI): domain Eukaryota; kingdom Metazoa; phylum Mollusca; class Gastropoda; order Lepetellida; family Haliotidae; genus Haliotis; species Haliotis asinina. Next base: position 45,886,573 of record NC_090288.1, on the reverse strand, counting down.
ATGCCCTTGACAGTGCATTTAACTATAATCACAAAAAGAACTCTTTCAAGAAACGTTTCAAAACACTATTTGAAAACAAATGAGTGTCAAGTTTGTATTTTTGCTGAGTTTAATTGAATGGACAACATTTTTTCGACACATTATGGTTATGTAAAAATCAATACTTACGTCACAATAACGACACAAACACAATCTTGACTGTGCCTGTGTTTCACGATAGCCTCCTTGACAGTACCCTAGTGTTTGATACATCGATCTAAAGACCACACCCCGGGCCACTTCGATTGCTAACAATATGTTGATATCTTGAATAGTTTCGGAGTTATCGCCTTCGGGAGTTGGTCAATTTTGTAAAATCGTAGTTTTTAATTTTTTTAAACATGTTACAGCTCTGCGCTAAAACGATGGGTTTGATGTTTGATGGTACCACACTGTTAAATGGAGAACATTTTGCTTCACATTATGGTTATATAAACGTCAATACCTACGCCACAATAACGCCACAAAAACGCCACAATGAGGGAGGGACCTTCGGATTGTCGCAGAGATAACCGAAGGAAGCGCTAGTAAAATCTAATAAAAGTCCCCACTTCCTGGTTTTGCCAATGTCCAAGGAAACAGTCGATTCTTTAACAGGCCATAGCTCCGTTGTCTTTAGGTCTTCAATCAAAATATTTAGCATTCTGGAAATGTCAGGATGTAATCTCTCCAGTAGTTTGTATATTTGACTGTTCCTTCCGGCTTTCTGTGTGTCAGCAGCTTTGAATAAGCACCAAATTAATCTAAAAAACTCTGTAATAGACGGTCCAACTAGCGTCCAAAGAAACTTTTCAAGTATAGATAGCCTCGGAGGGTATATGGGGAAGCCTGAAGACCGTAGGTATTGCCCATGAGGCAATCCTATTTTGAATTTTTATTTATATATTTTGTTTTGTTTTTTAAAACAGAAACTTTAAAGAACAAAACTCGGTTTCATAGAGAAAGTTGACAGGAGCTGATATATAAGCTGACGGGAATATGGAGATGTCTTTGCGGGGATGAACTTATGAAAGTTGACTTTTTAAGTAACTGTTTGGAATTTACTTAATGTTTGTTTCTTCTGTGGAAAAAAAGTAAAGATAAAGGTGAAAACTGACAGTAATACTTTGTCAGTATCGTCTTCATGGTTGAGCTCATAAAACGGTGGTAGAGATTCAGGCCAAGTCAAAGGTTAGTGATTGAGGCTTGGCAAAATGGGAATGTCTAGACAAATTAAAATCTGGGACTTTTCATGTTTGGGTGTAGTCTTACGATGGGATTCATATTTGTAAAGTCTCCAATGTAAAATACTTACTGTGATTTAACTGTCATAGTTTGTCGTTTTTGTAATGTGTCAACGTATGAAATACTGTAGAAGTACAAGTCACGCTGTCTGCGCACGCGCTACAGCCAGGTGTTGGCGATAACTGGTCACTAGCCAATAGTGTTTCGCTTTTGCCAATGCAAACATTTCCGACGTGAAATGAGTCATGTGTTCTTTATGTCAAGTGTGTCGATATCGCACACTTTAATTCCCTGGCTGTCACACAGGATTAACCCGTGTGCTGTCGCTGTGCCGAGTTATTTTGAGCGCGACGTAGTGAAAACTGCATACATTCGTCTAAAATGTATGTCAAATAGCATCGGTAGTACAATGTTCGAAATCCACTCTGTACTAGTTCAATCACGTCAGTCGTTTCTCTCACTATGTTAATATTTTGTGTCATTACCTTAACTATGCGTACTAAATAGCTCGGCAGAACTACCTTAATGTGGGTCAATATTGGAATATCTGGGCCGAGTTAACTTTTCGAAGTAAGAAGGCAACATCCACGTCAAAACAGCGTTATGATAGTACCAATATTTTGATTCACAAAATTAATCAGTAAAAAGATTCTAGAGGGGTAGCTATCCCCTCTCCACCTGGGCCCCGTACGGCACTGACTATATGAGACATTATTTGATCGAAAAGACCGCTATGTCACATTATTTTCTGAAGCATATGAACGGAAGACCAATAATATTGTACAGATGCTGTTGGGTAATTAGATCGGTAATTTGTAACTGAAAATTATTTTAGCAGTTACCCTCACGTACTATAAAACCTTTTTGACGACGACGACGATGGCGATGGCGATGATGATGATGAGGAGGAGGATTTAGAGATTTAACGCTAAGGTGTGAAGTATGTACATGTGATGTGAGGGGACATGAAAGATTTCATTTTTGTCGTAGTATTACATGGTTCACAAAAATTAAACAAACTCTTGCATTGTGTAAGAAAATGTTATGGTACAGTACAGGGCATGGGGAACTTCAAGAGTCTTGTTTCGGAATGCACCTTGAGTTCCCACTGTAGCAACAAACTCTTGCAACATGGGCCTCTTCTTAAAGTCGATTATACAATTCCGATTGTATCAACTCTTCATTAAATCTATCAACGGTAAAGCTTTCCCGTTTTCGTCAATAAACTTTCAACAGGTACCGATCTGTCCTGTCTGAGTATGCACTGTTTTTGTTTAAGACCGTAGCAGTCACAAAGTGGCATAGTAAAATATTTCAAGAAACACATTATTCATAAATAATATGTATTTGTACTAAAATATAAATAGCTTTACAGTAGGTTCCGAAAACGTCCAAAATGAATGCATCAAAAAGATCATCCGAAAAACGACTGTCCAAAAAGGGGCACAGTTCCTCGAATATCCACCATGATAGTAGGTGTCATTTCAAACGTCCACCTAACACATAGTGAAGAGACTCTTCAGGAATGAAAAGAGGGATGTTGAACATGATGCTGGCTGCTTTAGGGCGTCTTCATCCACAAGGATAATCTCCATGTAGGCAGTGCTGGAGGGGGCTGGGACGGGGGGCAGGGGGTCGGGCAGGACAGACATGGGTTTGATGTGGATCATCCACTCAGTGTTGGGGCTCTTATAGAGGAGGGACAAAAAAGTACATTTGTTTAACATTTATGATTATTTTTCATTTTTTACGAATGTATAGAAGGTTCCTGGCTATGAACTGTAATTATTGACAGTCAAATACAGAGTTTCCAATACTATTCTCAGACATGTTGCAGTCTAGAATCCTTTGATCTTAGGGTCCAGATTTAATCTTGCAAAAAAATAACATTTAAATTAGAGTCAGTTGCAGCCACATGATTCAACATCTCTTTATAATAACTGATTCGAATTCATTGGATATCAAAGTCTGAAAAGACTCCACAGGGGCGAGTGCTGGAAGTGTATTTAATGAGTGAATAGTTGGGGAATAGACAGTCAGTAAGGGGGCGTTTTACATTTAACCTTTACAACACAATAAGATTGTGTTTCCTACAAGTGACCTACTGGATGGGAGACAGGGAGAAATTGTTGGGGGGCTGCCTGGAGATGTCCTGTCTTGTGGAGCTTGTCTTTACCTGTGGAGAGAGAGCAAACATAACTTGTAAATAATATCCCTGATAAAAAAAGCACTATCATGTACAGAGGTGGTCATTAATCGTATCGTGTTTGCAATGAAAATGGTTCCATATAACGTTTGTGGGGTTTCTTTTACAATGTTTCTATTGCTTCCAAGGGTACATAATTAATCATCAAGTCATATTTTTGAGAGTTTGTAAGTTTGTAGACTTCTAAATTACACATCCATTTACATTTTCACATCAAAATAAAGTACTGAGTATAGAGATTATTTTCATTGTTAAGTTGGGAATATAGATCGTCATTGTGTGTTATGACTTTGGAGGCTATTATTTATAATTGCAATGAACATTTCCACATAGAAAATTGCTCTCAAAACAAATGTGAACTTTTGAAGGTTTGCAGTATGTTAGTAAGTCCCACATAAATGGATATAACTTTGTGGCAGTTTATAATATGATTTAATAATCTATCTCTGTATAATGTTCCAAACCAAACAACTTCAAGGCATTTTGTTATTTTAGTTGTGTTGTCAATATTATTATTCATCCAAACTTCAAGTTCATTCTAGAATGTTTGTGTTTCTCTCCAATAAACATGACAAATACTCTCTTTCAGCTCATTACAAACACTGCAATATAAAGTTAGGACCTCTGTATAACTGGTTAGTCAGTGACAATGTTGAGATCCGAGGAGACAATATCCCTCATAATATATCACCATCAAGTAGGGTAGTGATCATGAATTTTCAGATCAGTTCATTCTCAATAAAATTTCTAAATCCTTCCCCAAGTTACTTTGGGTATTCCTTTTTATCTTATCATAAGGTTCGGATACCTATAAGGACGTTCCCATTAGTAAGAGTGATTAGTTCGTTGTCAGTGAAAGTGATAGACTCATAGACTGTCACCTAAGAGGTCCCGAATATACGATATACGTTCAATGTTGGTGGTAGTGTGGAGTAATATCCTCCTAATATTTTCATGACTCATGACATTAGGACTCTAGCAAAACCATTACATTTAGACCGAGAAAGTGCATGATTCAAAAACAGGTTGAACAGGCAGTGGTTAATTCTGTTTATGGTTTCTTTGTTCATATAATGTTCAAAATAAGGTTACAAAACTGTTCAAACAACAGTGGGAGCAGAGACCATGTATATTATATGGTCTCTGGTGGTAGCAACAATCGAGAACACGGGAAAAGGAGTTATAAATCCCACAAACATCCTATTCTAGGCGCGCTGAGTGTTGCCCATAAAATACTCTTGTGATATTCAAGACATACTAGACAAGTTTATATTGTTGTAAATACATAGCCTAAGGGTAGGTTGAGCATACAAACCTCAAGTTTTCAGTCGAACCATTTCTAAATGTCGACAAAGTGCTAGTCTAAATGTGGGCTTTCGAACGAGAAGAAACAACCCTAACTTTCTCGCAAAGATCAGGAGTAGCACTAACCTTTTGAAAAAAACTCAAACTTCAATACACATCATTGTCTGTGTGCCCCTAAATATCTCGTTATCTGGAGCAGGTAAGCATTGGCGTCCGAATAGGTACGAAAACAGCGATAATTCGAGGACATATGTGATAGGTTCAGGGCACCAATGAATCGTGGGAACCTTAAATGTGCAAGGTATATTGCCCCTGACATAATGGCAATATGAATAAAAGCAAAATCAAACAATAAAAGTATTTACGTAACTTTATCAGCTTTGAATGGAGGTCAATAATGGCAATATAGGTCATGTAACTTGTAAGAGATATGATAAGTACGGGGATAAAAGACCAAACTGGGGCAATAAAGAACACAGAACTGTACCTTGGTGGTAAACCATGGCAGCATTAGCATACATCATGCAGAATTCACCAGATGTGAGAAACACAGAGCAAACTACCAGCAGAGTCGTGAGATTTGCGTCAGCAATAAACAACAAGATGGCGTCGTTTGTGTAGACAACGGTCGCTATGGAGATGTTGCTAACCTTCCAAATAAGGATGTACTTCTGCGATGAACTGGTTCCATTAGTTTGCGCTCCAAGCAAAGTATTTTGTGTGCTCCTGTAGACAAGAGCCTTGTCAACTCTACCCACGAGGTCCGTACTAACAAAGTTGAACAGTGTTCTTTAAATTTATTTTCCGTGTGGGTATTACGTTTCAAAATAGACTTTCAGTACACATTATTTCAGCCTAAAGTATTTCGCCAAAATGTATTTTAGAGATCCTGAAACATTCAACAAGCTGTTTGTTTTAATTACTTTCATATTGTCACTTTCACTTAGATATGCTATGTATGGCAGAGACATATTATCGTAGCAGTCCCTACTCACTGTTGGTGCTGCATCCAACTAAGCGAGTGAGTGACTTAGGTTTTACCTCGCCCTTTTCAATATTCCAACAATATCACGGCGGGAACACTAGAAATGGAATCAAACCAGAGCCCTCAAACCAGAGCATAACAAGCGAACGCTTTGACCAAAAGGCTACCCCAATAACCCGCGTCAGTCTGAAGAACGAGTGTAGATCGGATACACAGGACCATGCATACTGTATTTTGGTCTGAATTATTGGCAAGAGTGTGTAATTACTCACATGATGGCGTATGTCTCAGTTACAGCTGATTACAGTTGAAGTTACTGAAAAGTTACTCATATGATTTGCGAGAAAACAAGCGTGCGAGACGTAATTACACGAGAAAACACACACGTTTAAGCCTTGATTTTGCGGCACAGGTTTGTTAGTAATGGTGTCATGTGCCGTTTGATTTGGAGGTCACACCAAACTCTGATAAAAACTCTCACTGTGAGGTTTACATTTACGTCCGGCAATCTGAAAGATGATAGTGAGTGAGTTTATTTTATGCCGCTTTTACCAGTATTCCAACTATACTATGGCTGAGGACACAATGGAAGGGCATCACACATTGTACCCATTTAGGGAATCGAACCCGGATCTTGAGGGTGACGAGCGAATGCTTTAACAACTGGACTATTCTACCACCCAAGGTGACAGAGTGTAACATGATATTCTAAAATACAACCGTTAGCGTGTCATGTTATTAATTACCATTTAATTTACTAACTTTGGGTAAATGCTCTCTTAGCCAAGCGTTACCGGTTGACACCATAAATGATCCCCATACACTGAACCCGTTTGGGAATAGAACTCGACGCTTAGCGTTTTGAGGGAACACTTTGACCACTTGGCTATAGTTATGGCAAGAACAACACCCGGAGATTAGTGGGTAGAGAATAATTCTTCTGTAATTCTGATTTGTTGACTTAATGACATTGTTGTAGTCGGATATCTGAACCCCTAAATCATGTCTAACAGACTGAATATACAACTTGCATGCTTCAGAGTTACCTGAAAGATAAGACGCGCGTTTTTTTATGGAAAACTGTAAGGGACATTCTCGCGATCTCGCGATCTCGAGTTCTCGCGATCCCGCAGTCTGGCACTTTTGGCATTTTAGACTTGTTTCCAAAGGTGGAGATCACGAGAATGCGAGTCGCGAGAATATCCCTTACAGTATTCCATAGTCTTTCCACCTCATCGCCCACCAGTCCGTACAAGTTTTATAACAGGGCTACGGCCGTTTCAGTCATTGACGGTCTCGGCCATCGTGAGTTGGTCTCGGTCATCGTGAGTTGGTGGTACTGTAGTGCACGCTGTGGTTGACATCGCTCATGAAGTTGACTGACGTTGTCTTTGAACAGCCTGTCCACGAAAATAGAAAATACGTTTAGATTGTATCAGTTCTGTGCGCCCAACTTTGTGGAATTATATCATAATGTTTAATTTAACCAAGCCATGCCACGGCGGTGTTATTTTATGCTGTAAATCAACGTACATATTAATTCTCCCCTGTGTACGTGTAGAAACCAACACATTGTTAATAAATCTGGTAAAACGTGCTCCATAAGACACTTTAGTGATGCAAGGTAATTCACTAATCCGGTTAACTTCCAGAACTAGAATATTCGTTTTTCCTTTTAACCAAATACGAAATTGCAAATAAAAATGGAAAACTAAAGATTGTTATGACGTGTATTCCCTTTCGGCAACACGTCAGATTCTATATTTATACTGAGGGTAAACCCAGAATCTCGTGATAAGACAAGTACATCCTAGTAACGAACAAACATCCGCATTCGGTCAGTTCATATAACACGGAGTATACAGAGATACAACACTTACACCGCCACGATGTTTGGTCAAGGTAAGTGAAATAGATAACGTTAGACAGATAACAGATTATGGTATTTATTCAACTCAGGGTGAAAATATAGTCAATAATGTTTTAAATCTTCAGATATATAGGCATGACAAGTGCCGACAGATATATAATATATTTGGCATTTTCATAACTGACTTAATGTTGACAGTAATGCTCAAAATGACATTACGGTTTCTTTCGTTTCAAGGGCGTATTATTTTACATAACAGAATTGCCTATTTCTGATACCGTTTTCGGATTCATAATGAGATGTGCACGTGATCTTGAAAGACTTGTTTAAATATTGGTGAAGGTTCAAGGGTTTGCTTATCATGCCAAAAGCCTGGGTTCTATTCCTAAATATCAAGTCGATTACTGCTACCCGCCATCTTTGTATAGGAAAAATGCCAAAAGTGTCGTAAACCCAAAATAGGACATACATTTGACCAAAGGCATGTAGAAAACATCAAAATTTACTGAACGGTAAAAGAAGCGCATCTCTGGCTTTTTGTTTTTAAATAGAAGACGAAAACATGAACTTTTACTTTTTGAGATTTTGCTGTTTTCGAAACCTGCGTTTCCTTTGCTGTTCAGTAAACGTGTAACAAGGATGCTATTTGTGGATACGTTTCAGGGAGTGGATCCAGATTTCAAATTCCCAAGCCAGATATTAACACTGGAGGCAAGGGATCAAGGCCAAATAGTAAGGACGCTGCCACCACCACATTAGTAAATATTCTTAGTTTTATCGTCAGTGCAGAGAGCACAATTAACAAGTTAAGCAAAGTCCTTTTATGGCTGACTGTGATTGTCAGCTTGACTCTTGAGACCATTAGTTTTAGGACCTAATCCAGCCCCACAACGGAGCAGTTGCAACTCATGTGGTCTCACCTTAGGCGAATGGTTGGCACACACGCCAGTTGCGTAGATCGATGCTCATGCAGTTGATCACTGGATTGTCTGGTCCAGACTCGATTATTTACAGACCGCTGCCATATAGCTGGAATATTGCCGACTGCAGCGTAAAACTAAACTCATTCGATCTGAAGGCTTTATCCGTTGGGTGTACCAGTCAAGTTCCGTTTCACCTTGTTATCGTTGCTCTCTCAGCACAGAGACTGATTTCATTTCACAACATTGATAAACTAAGGCATGCTTATATTTGGTCTCAGTTGCGCATGAAGTTCACACGTGGATATGAAACTAAATACTGTTTAAATTCAAACACCTCTTTCACTCCAAATAGTTGCCTTCGTGAAGGCCAGTTACCGACTTGTCTGGAGGTCAAATATATTACACAAATAAACATCATCTGTTTCACCATTTCCTGTATTGTACTTTGTGAAATCTCGCTGTATGTTGTAGTTCCGACCTTTCCACGTCCAAGAAATGTACCCAACGTGCCTGGTCCCAGAGATCCACCTGCACCCAAGGCAGAGACAGGTGGGGACTGCACGATATCCTAGCCACACGGTGCTGGTCAAACAGTCCATCGTAATGTCTGGACCAACTGTGTATACGTTTTTTTCAACAATTCTGAAGAAGCTGTGTCTTGTCGTTTTTTCATTGTGTTTTATATATCGGTGAAATTATTCAAATATAACGACTCATGGAACAAAATGAAGCTCACTATGTCTGTGTCACTAGACCACAATGAGAATAAACGGACGTAAAATCATTGTCTTTTTCGTTTATATTATTGATTTAGTCTCCTGAAAAACATGTGTTCCGTTGTTCAAAGCAACCTTAGCTAGGATCAGCCTTAAACACTAAGGTTAGAGTTACGATCACCTTGCGAAAAAGATACGCCCTTTGCAGAAAACAACCTTCGGACAACCTTAACTCTTACTCCAACCTTAGCCTTAACCTTAACTAAGGCTGAACTCTTCAGCGCTGGAGTAATGGAAGCGTCCCTAGTTACCACGTGAATTCAGCGTGTCCAGTTGACTCGCTCTGTCTCTGTACACTCACTGTTTCCTCGAACCTCTCTCAATCTCGTTGTATGAAATAAAAGCAGCCGCCATATTCCCTTCCCAACCTTAGAGATGCTAAGGTTGGGTCGAACCAACCTTAGTTATCAACCCTAACTTAAGGTCAACCATAGTTAAGGTTGTTTCGTGCAACGGGGGGCAGTCTTAGTAAAGGTCTAATTAGGTTGTAATCTTGGAGATAAGGTTGATCTTAAGAGATAACATTGTTTTAACAAAGAAGCATTGGTGTTTTACTGATCTTATTCTGTCAAATGGTGTCCTTTGGTCACTGACGCAGACTGACAGTTGGTGAGCACAAAATGTTATATATTTCATATATGATTTATAACTTTCAGTGTAAAGACGTTAGCACGCAAACAAACACGAGCGCACTCACATACCTGCACGCACTAACACAGCAGCGCCGAATCATTCCTCTCTGAAAGATTCAGTAACAAAATATCTAGAAATCTCGCCTTCAGGTCAATTTTATTAAAAAAAATAATCTCTCACATTATTAAAGTGACTGTCTATAACGGATATTCGGTTTCTACGTGACAGGCTCTGCTGATCCGGATCGTAACATGTAAGCAGGGTCTTGGTGGTGATTTGTAGGCGTATCTCATGTCAAGAAGATTTCATAAACCTTACGTTTTCATTTGGCTCTTCGCAGAATTAAAAGTATGTTTTCTGTACGGATGTTTATATCCATGTATATTGTATCCTTCGTTTTATTTATGATATTATGTCCTTGTGCTATTATGTTATGATTGCAAGTCTCTTAAATGTTATTTTGTCTGAATACGTACTCATGTATGCTTCTTTATTGTTTGGCGATCCAATTTGTCAACAATAAATCAGAAACAAATATGTTTATGCCGAATTGTAATTTTGCAAAGAAACGCACACACACTTGCATGCATCTTATATCGTGTCGCATTGTAGATATAGGCTGTAGCCCCTAAAAAAGGCTCACGCTTCGGTGGCTTATGCTGATTACCTGGCTCCCATCTCTCACCTGGCCATAGTGCTGATTACCTGGCTCCCATCTCTCACCTGGCCGATCTTCAGCATGACGAGTGAACGCTTTAACCACTTGGCTACCCCACTGTCCCAGTGGTTCTTAGAATTGCATGAATCGTAAAGAATGGTTGATTTGTATGCCATGATAAACCAAAATGAAAACTCAAGCAACCATTGCCTGAGGTCAATATGGTTAGACGTGGAGATCTACATTTGCATTTTGAATTGCAAGTTCCACTTAATGTTATTGCCACGTGTATCACCATTAGTGATTCAATTTGTGACATTTTGCTTGTTTCTATTTGCTTGATAAAAGGTTGAAATGCCATTAACGTTATAATCTTTTTTTAAAGAAACTTGGTTTTCTTATTTTTTTATTTATTTATTTATTATTATTATTCATTTGTTATATATCTTATTTTTATATTTTTCCTTCAAACTAGTTATAGAAGTAAAATGTACGTTCTGAGGCTTCTTCATGCTCGTGTTACATCTACAGAAACCATTTCATTATTCGCCGGTAGACTTCACTATATTGTAATATTTCCTGATTTCGACTTCATGGAAGCTAGATATGGCGAGTGATTTTGTGTCAAATGGTGCCGCACTATTCAGTCAAACTGCCATCACTAGAAAGTATATAATCAACCTGTAACTTTACAGTCTTCATCGACCTGACTGTAACCGGTATCTTGTTGTTTGCACGTCAGAGGTCACATGATGTTTTTCAGGGTGACTCCCATTAATTTCACAATTTCAATACATACGCTGCGTGGAAAGTACTCGAAAATTCCAAAGGTACATTCTGTCCGCCTGCTTACAAGGCGTTGTTATCAGTGACGTTTGACTGCTCTCAGCAATAACATGTTACTTTGGGGAGTTTCCATGTGTGTGTAACGACCTAGACAGAATCCAATGTTTCATTGCGACGACGACGATGACGATGACGTTGATGATGATGACTCCAGGAATGTCTACACGTTGGTCAACACCAAAGTGAAATGTTGCTTGATAAACCCTGAACAAGACGAGTCCCCAAGCAGCGACTGGTATCCGATGAAAGGTCATCAGACAGGTAAAGAATATCTAGCCAGGGTCGTAGAATCTCACAGCGTGACACTACAATTTCTGGCTTGTAAACTGTAGAGCATAGATTATATTAACGTGATCCGCGGTATATGGCCAAAAATTCTTTCTACTGAGTGTACATTGACCAACCGTTACATTCCTCTTGACACCATCTCCGACATACACTGGGGAACCTTCCCCCATGCCCACTTGAATGTAATAATCTGTATTTGCTGTAATAGCCACTGGAGTATCTAGGCGATATCTCTTTATATGATATGTTTCCAAAACCTCATCCGAACTTCGGAAAGTAAAATTCAACTTCTTTCCATCACCGAAAGACATGCACTCGTCACGGTCGATGCCAATTTTACACCTACAGACCTCTCTACCTTCTCCTCTCTGTCCATACTGACATATACTCAGCAGGGTCATATCGTGAGAACAAGAAAAGTTGATTCGTCCAACTATGCTGTTTTGTGTTCTTCGCTTATCACTAAATAGTTTGTGTCCGTCGTGGAAAACAAAGTCCTTTCTTGGTTGCCGATGAAAAGGGAATGGGTCTTTCCAGGGACACAACAAACACGACATTATTTTCACATTTTCTGCATCTGTCAAAATGCCTCTCGGTACGACGTTGTCGACGTAAAACTCCTTGTCCATACTTGTGAAGGGAATCATGTTTACTATATCCCCCAGGATCGACCTGAGGTTTTGGGGAGTTATCTCCCTTTTGTTCCGGTCACATTCGGTCTCTGCCCAAACTATGGCGGCTTTGAATGCGTTTTCAGATTGGATAATGAGATCGCCTGACCCCATTACATCATCAAAGCAAACACGAGACAGGTATTTGAAACTCTCCGATGCACAACATACATCGCCATGATGAAGCACGAGTTTACAAGCTTTGTCGTACAGATCTTTTTCATCAAACCTGTGCGCGTGCTCGAGAATCATACAAGCATTTTTAGGTGTCAAGCTTGTCTCCAGGAATGTGAGGCACAGTTTCTCTAGATCCCCTACAGCATACTTCTTGGCCAGGTACAGCAATCCAGTGACATTTTTGGCCGTGACTGTCGCACGATCTGTGTACAAAAACCTGTAGGAAACAATCGAACGTGTAAGATAGTTGCTCGTTAGACAAAACAGGGAAACTGATGGAAGATTTTGTATTTAAAGTTCGAAAAAAGTACGTGCTTTCTCTATATATCTGTGTATTGCCAACGCAATGGTCGGCGAGATTTAGAATAGAAGTAATACGTGATTCATTTTCACATACATAAAGATTGTATTTGCTCTGCGTTTTCAGAGACACGGTGAACAAATTGTCACTTGGAACATTCTTCTTTGCTTAAAACCCATGCAAATTTATGCGAGATCAATACGTGCCCCAAGAATGCAACCTCAGTGAAAGTTCTGTTGTACTGCTGATACATTTCCAAATAAATTATAGTTCTAGATATATACTGAGGTTCACAAGAAAGTGCATAGAATGTCCTTTTGGAAATTTGTCTAAGGGTGATCTGGCTTACAAGTCAAAGACACTTTGTATGTGTATAGAATCACTTCCTAGTCAGGTTTGCTTGAAAAATGTGTCTGCAATACTCACATCAACATTTCCGAGAACACGTCTGCCTCGACGTCAGGTATCTTGATGTCATCTTTCTCCGCTAAGGGTCCACACAACATTGCATCAAACACACAGCTTCGGCTGATGAGCACGTAGCGATGTGCCCGTACGGTCTCTCCATCTTCTCCAACCCGGAAGGTGACGTCGGAGGAGTGTTTTGAGGTCAACATGTGGCGGTTACACTCGACTACGGACTTCCCATTTTGCCAATTGTCAACGAACCCAGATTCGGTTGCCATGTCTCTCTGTTCCCTAAAATGAGAATTCAAAGAAAGTCCAAAGAATTGGCCTGTGCATTCCCTAATATGCCAATTCAAAGACAGTGCAAGGAATTTGCCAGATCCCTATGCAGTGTAGACCTGTTCACTAAAATGAGAAATTCAAAGAAAGTGCGGGGAATTTGACACAAAAATATTCCCAGAATTCATTGACTTCATGAAGACATCCTACTGATCTTTGAACACGAATGCTGTTAAATAGAATAAAATTTCATTGCTAGTTGCTCGACGCCTGTCATTGAGACACACGTTTCAGAAGATGTTTCTTCTGATGTCGGGTGAGATGATTACCTTGATACATCATCTAATAACTCTTATAATAATATAGCATTTATTACTAAACAATGTGTGTCCCTGATTACAACACAAAATTATGAATTTAAATGTGCTGTTTTTGCGATAAAGTGTTCAAATTTAGAAAACCTGTGAGGAATTAATCGCTCTGTTATCTGTAAAATCATAAATGTTACGACTACTGTACTATTGGTCTCATGACCAAAATATACCGAAGATATACTCTGTTCTGTACTAAGCAGTATCTGTAGTACTGCGTCCGGGTTAGAATATTGGCCTTCAGTAAACCATGCTTGTCGTAAGAGGCGACAAACGGGATCAAGTGGTTTAGACTCACTGACTGGGTTGGCACATGTGTTCGTATCCCAGTTGCACTGAATGCATCCACATGTTATCGTATCCCAGTTGCGTAGATCGATGCTCATGTGTTTGATCACTTGAATGTCTGGACCACAACTCGATTATTTACAGACCGCTACCATATAGTTGGAATACTGCTGAGTGCGGCGTAAAACTAAACTCACTCACTGTAGTACTTCAGTCCAGTCGCAAAAGTCTAATATGCAACAATGTCACTACCTCGTCTCCAACTCGAAGAACCCGTGTCCCACATTACGAAAATCTATACTTTTCAAGAGTTGCTTCCCCTGAACCATATCTATTCCCCTCTGACACATAATTCTTTTCAAACCGAAACTGAAGTCCATTATGATTACACGATGCCATTTATGTGATCAAATGTAACATGTGTGATATTTGGGATTACACTTTCTTGGTAAAGTACAATAAAGTAGTGTTTTCTTTAAGTTGAGTCCCATCCGGAATTGGAACCCACACCCTCAGACTCAAACACCTAATCGCCAGCACATGAAGTCAGCCGCCTAACCCGCTCAGCCATCAAAAGGTACAGTAACTAAAATTGGTACTTTACTAAGAAAGTGTACTCCCAAATATAAGGGTTACCTGTTATATCGTACTGTAGACGAATCATAATTGAAGGCTAGATAGATAGATAGATAGATAGATAGATAGATAGATAGATAGATAGATAGATAGATAGATCGAGTTCACTTTTACGATGTGCATTTTTAAAGTTTACTGTCCTAGTTCAGCAAAACGAAAGAGAAAGTAGAGTGGCCGAGCAAACAGACACACAAACATTTAAAGCTGTGTGAGATGTTTGTTGGTAGTATATTGGTACCTTACATGTATATTATACTTTTCGGGTAAAACAAAAGACTTCTAGTTCTTACCTACGTGACAAAGGTATGCACTACCCGAGAGTCCCTGTGTTATCCCAACTGTTGAACGGGTACGCAAGTCACGTGATTATGACGACACCAAACTCGTGCACTGAATGCATCCTTGTTCCCGGGCCTCTCCTTAATATTCAGGCCTTGGTATTGGCCATCTAATAGCGTCGCTCACTGGGAGAGATTCAAGATGGCGGACAAGGTAAGTATGCTATGGAACTGACCGATTTCTAATACTTCTAGCTGCAACATTCACACGACGCTTGGCTCAGTGTTGCAGAGTGAAATTAGTATCTGAATCCCGGTTGCAAATAATTTTTAAAACAAGGAAGTTTGTCTCCATAACACCATGTTTTCACGAAACGTGAGCCCCGCCCACTCGCAAATGTAAACGCAACTCGCACGTTTTAGTGCCTCACATTACAGGGTGCATACACCGATTACAGGATGAATATCTATCAATAAAGCCATAGCTATATACACCATTCAACCTTTTGGCATTGCTGAATCGCGTTTTACAACTACAGAAATTGGAGAAAAATTGTCCCCGATCTTTACCAAACGTGCGCTGTCCCTACCCGATACCCTGATATAGTATGCGCTGACTCGATTACTTACCGTGTGAGACCGTCGCAATATAGCTGGAATATTGCTGAGTGCAAACTAAACTCATTCACTCACTCACTCAATGTCATTAGTCGTTCGTCACGCCGAAGCTCCGGGTTTGATTCCTTGTTGGCATTGCCCAAAACGGCCTAAAGCCTTGGCAACCTCCAGGTCGGTAGACTTTGACGATTACTCACATGATACTGTCTCATTAATATATGATCTTTTCGTATCTGGACACCGATCCACTGAAGATTCGAAGAGCTTCGATGTCATAGATGAATGATCAACTGAAGAGTTACAAGAGGCCGCAACGTTAACGATATGAGAATCAGGACTATGTCATACCATTTTCTCTCAAAGTTCCAAAATTCCAGTTGAAACACGTTTGTTTCTAGTTCTTTACCATGTTCCAGAGAACAAATGCTAGAGTGCTGACGTTTGTTCTCTTGATTTGGAGACTCAGTGTGTTAAATGTACAAAGTAGGTACGGGTGGAAATAGGAAAAAGTACAATAATTTAATAATCAAACTGTCTCCCAGTACTAACCAAGGGAATACTCCGAGCATAGTCTCACTGCAGCTTTCATCTGTTACTTTCAACACATGAAACAAAATTGTAACTAATTTCTTCATCAAACGCACAACATAAAAAACATACTATATTACACCTTTAAAGTCTCTCTCCCTGTGTCCACTAAATCAGCGATCCTGACCGCCCGATCCCATATGTCTCCTTTGACAACAAACGTGGTTTGCTGGAGATCAGCGCTCAAGTTTAATCACGGGAAATTAAAAAGAATTCACTGTATCTGGTGTCTATCCTCAAATACCCGGAATAAAATACCAGCCAATGATAACCAACCCATTGTGTAACATGTCTGGTTTTGTTTGTCTCACACACCAATCGCCAAGCCATGAGCTATGTTGACGTGGCCACTGGAATAGTCAATATTACTCAACTTGTGGATGGTACATTAATCTACAGTTCCACTCCCAACATCTTTTGGATCGCCTCCTTGAGTTGGAGCACCTCCTTCCATTTCGATGTATATGAAATACTCATTGTTTCGCTTGACAAATCTGGGTTCTTGGAGCCAGTACTGGGGAATATTATTTCAACCCCGATGGTTTGATTTTCGTTGGAAAAACTGTTTCTCGTTTCACATCCATAAAATTCGCTGCCCTGTCGCAGATTCTGATGTGATAGACTATGTCTTTCTTCTGGTCGTGTCCATATGAGGCGACCTCGTACAGAATATCATGGGAAAAGGAGACAGTGCTTTAACAGAACGACCGCTTCCTCGTCTGAGGCATCTTCCGGTGTTCTTTATAAGACACCACGTTTTGGGTGGCACATTGTACCCATGCGGTGGAATCGAACCCGGGTCTCATTCCGGAAAAGCGTACGTCCATACATCGACAGCTAATAATAACGACTACCACTAACTTCTAGCTTTTGTTCAACCAAACAATTTCACTGTTCCGTGCAGATTAAAAATATTAGTTGGTTGTTAGCGCTGCATTCGGTGTTCGTTATCATTGATGCTTTATTCATCACTGATGCATGTCATCGTGTCCCCAGAGATCCACCTGGACCTTAGACTGAGACAGGTGGGGACAGCACCATATCTTAATGCGGGTACCCAACGTACCTGTTCCCAGAGATCCAACCTCTTATAATGGAGAGATAAAGTGCTGGTTCAGCAGCCCATCTTGATGTGTGGACGAACTGCGCATACGTTCGTTTCCTTGACAACAATGATGCAGGAACTGTGTCTAGTCGCTATTTTAGAGTGTTTTACTTCTCTATGAAATTACTAAAATAAAACACACGGAGCAAAACGACACACTTTATTTTCCTTTAACAAGAACATAATGTGAATAAACAATTAATTATACCTGCACTGGGTTCACACAAAATCATTTCAGCTGATTGACAGCTCAGTGATACTCTTGAACTTCAATGTGGTTTAAACATATTTTTTATAGTTTGTCAAAGCAGAAGGAAGGATAAGGGAACAAGCTTACAGTGGCGTATTAGAACGCTGCTTCAGTATATTGTTAGTTGGTGGACACATAGTTGGAATAATTTGACAACAGAGGATGCTATTAATGCTGAGACAATATAACACATAAATGATTGAATAATAAAAAGGTTCATTGTGGTGTTGGTAATGCCTAGCAACGATATGAGCTGGCGCAGAAAATCAAGTTATATAAAATTTGTCTTACATTAAATATTCATTACGTTGATAATCACTCGAAGCGCTTACTTTTAGAAATGAACTGGTGTAATGAGTTGAAAATGTCACTATTTGTTGAGTTATTCAATGTGTCATTACCGTATACAGTAGTTTGCATATTGTATCCATGAACATGAACATACACCGGTGTTGTTAAACTTTGAGAGTTCCGACATGTAAATGGGTATTGAATGACGTCTTCCTTATAATGACTACACGAAGACTTGGATGTCGATTATATCCGTCTACGTTTACATAACTTCAGCCGAGCTTGAGGTGGCAATGAATGATGTGATAAAATGATTTGATAACCCCGAAATTTAAATCAGAGTTACTGTGGGTGTCTGTTGGGCTTATCGTGGTTCTAAAATGATTCAATGAAATCGTATAACCAGGACTCGGTACAAATGCTTGAGAATTATGTTTGCGTTCTTCAGTAAATAGTTTGATTGGAAGTTTGATGGATTGTGTCCAGTTTTCAAAACAAACAACCTCTACCATGGGTTTACAAAGTTTTAATCCGAGTAGAGGGGTTATCTCCAAATATCAAAACAAATAATGTATGATCACAAGATCCCCGATTCCCTTGGCCTCTAATCATTACATAGGTAAGCCCTGACAGTATCGCTTGCAGGTTTATTTCAAAGAGTAGACAAACTGGGAGTAATCCGCTATGCAGGTAGAATACATTGTAAAGTATACGGGTGCTTCATTCTATGTTCATGTGCACGAGTAGTCACACTGGGAGTAGTCAAGATAGGGCACTTCTAGCTGTTCCTCCCTTTGCACTCCTCCCTCGTCAGGTATAGTGAACTGTGTCAACATTGTAATGAAAGTTTCTCATAAATACCTTTTTTGCCAAAAACAATGACAGGGCTTGCTTAATTACGTCCTTGGTGCACATTTCCTCTATGACATATATCACCATATAAATACACTGGCATAAAAACAAACACGCGCGCACGTGCGCACGCACACACTAGGAAAGTAGCACTGAGACTAACACAGAAGTACTAGTTATCACTCCTCTCTGAAAGATTAAAAAACGTTAATAAACCATAATAAAGCCTCCGCTGGACCCAACGGTATGAATACCACTTGATGATAAATAGAGTGAGTGAGTGAGTATGTTTTTACGAGGCTTTTAGCACTATTCAAGCCGTATCATGACAGTGGACACCATGGGCTTCACACACTGCACTAATGTACAATTAATCGAACACAAGTCTTCGGCGAGACGAGCGAACGCTTTAAACAACAGGCTGCATGTGTACACCGCCACATGGAATCACAGAATTGCATAAATCGTTACTAATGGTTGACTTGTCGACATGACTCTATGGCTGCTGCCTGGTAAACTCAAGAGCATATATGAAGTCGTAGTAACCCGAACCCATAGAAGCAAAGTATCTTTGAAGTGTGCATTCTCAAACTTTTACTGTCTTCCTCTGACGATCTCCAACAAAGTTTGGGCAACATCTCTTCATCTCCACTTCAATGTAATACCAGTCATTCCCACGTACATTCACCGGAGTGTCCAGGTGATATCTCTTTATACAGAATTCCCCCAGCATCTCATCCGAACGTCGTAAAGGTACGCTCTTCCTAAAGAACGTATCAAACACGAACGAGCCGCCAATTTTGCACGAAACATCTCCCCCTCCCCCTTGCTGTCCATACAGACATACACTGCGCAGGGTGACACAGTGAGAACACATAAAGTCGACTCGTCTATATACACTGGTTTGTGCTGCTGGCGCACCTATCAGTCGTTTGTGTCCGTCGTGGAGAACAAAGTCCTTTCCCCGAATAAAAGGGGATGAGTCTCTCTCAGGACACAGGAACCATGACATCAAGTTTAGATGTTCAGCATCCGTCAAAATTCCTTTCGGTACAACGTTGTTCACGTAAAACTTCTCGCTCATGCTAGTGAAGGGAATCCTGTAGACTGTATCACCCAGGATCGACCTGAGGTTTGCGGGAGTTATCTCCGTTCCTTCACGACGACACTGAGCCTCTGCCCAACCTATGGCGGCTTCGAATGCGTTTTGTGGCAGGATAATGAGATCGTCTGACCTTATTACATTTTCAAAGCAATCACGAGACAGACATTTGAAACTCTCCGATGCACAGCATTTATTTCCCTTCTGAAGCACAAGCTTATAAGCTTTATCGTAGAGCCATTTTTCATCAAACCTATGCGCCTGCTCGAGAATCATACAAGCGTTTTCGGCATTCAAGTTTGTCTCCAGGAATATGAGGCAGAGCTTCTCTAGACCCCTCACAGCATACTTCTTAGCAAGGAACAGCAATCCATTGACATTTTCGTGCGTGACAGTCACACAATCTGTGTACAAAAACCTGTAGGAAAGACCGAATGTGTAGGCGACCGTTACGCATTCGACAAAATAGTCCTGGAGATAGAATATTGTGCATGTTCCAAATTCGTACGTATTTGTTTCACGTGATAAACGCTGTAAACACATTTGCACTTCAAACATTGTGTTCTGGTAAATGTCATAGTAATCCTGCACGATCATACCCCTAGAATCCAATCTAAGAGAAACCTCTGCCATGCTGATGATACAATTTCCACTTACACATAGTTCTGGATAGCTTTGCTCCTTCAAAATATCCTTCAAACACAAACATTGTCTGCATTTTGTACCGCATTTGACTCAGTTCATTTACGTACACTACATTTGCTTTGGAAAACGCATTTAAACGATGATACATTTCCCACTTCAACGTTCCAAGTCATGTTCCTACAGATATACTGAGGCACAGCATATAGTACACACCTTTGGTTTTGATATGATTTACCCCCAGCGTACGTCAATACCTTGAAAGGGGTTCTGATTTATAAGTTACAGACACTTTGTACGAGTTGTAAATCTCTTTCTGGTCTGGTTTACTTGAAAAAGTGTCTGCAATACTCACGTCAGCATTTCCGAGAACACGTTTGCCTCGACGTCCGATATCTTGATGTTATCTTTCTCCGTTAGGGGTCCACTCAGCATTTCCTCAAAGACATGGCTTCGGCTGATGAGAACGTAGCGATGAGCCCTGACGGTCTTTCCATCTTTGCCAACCCGTAAGGTGACATCAGAGGAGAGTTTTGAGGTCAGCATGTGATGGTTTCACTCAACCAGAGACCTTCCATCTTGCCAATTCTCAACGAATCCAGACTCAGTTGCCATGTCTGTCCTTTCGCTAAAATGAGAAAAAGTAAAGTGCCACAAAGTAAAGTAAAGTAAAGAAATGACCACAAAGCATAATTGCCAGAATTCTCTGACGTCATGAAGACATCCTTCTACTCAGGTCTAGTGTCAGATCTGTCTGTCTGTCGACTAAAATGGAAACTCGAAGAAAATGAAAGGAATTTGCCAGATGCACCTGCCTTGTGTATATGTCGACTTCAATCGGACCAAATGGTACATCCATCGAAACTAACTTTCATCTGACCAGACAGAGTGTCGTTAACTAGATCAGGACATTCAGGAATCAAGGTCAGGAATGTGTTATCGAATTCCTTCGAAGTAACCTTCAAGTTGTTAATACGCGGTATCCCGAATGACAGTTACAAGATGAAAGATAACTTCCGCCGAATCCTAGACATTCCTTCAGTGGGGTAAACGTTTGAAACGGAAAAGTCTCTCAATAACCATAGAGGACTTCCATACAATCGCTCTTATACTAGCCATGCATCAAATCTCTTTCCGATCACTTATAATCGATATTTTTCAAACTATTCCTTAAACTCAATAACGCTGATTGGTATATGCCTACTTCTCGTTAGGCATTTCATTGGTGGATCACAGTTCCAAAAGGGGTGGTGGAGTAGTCTAGTGGTTAAAGCGTTCGCTCGTCACGCCAAGGACCCGGGTTCGATTCCCCACATGGGTACAACGCGTAATGCTCATTTCTGACTTTACGTCGCTGAAACATTGCTCAAAGCAGCGTAAAACAATAATCACATAATCTGACTCACTCACACTTCCCAAAGGGTCATTCAAGGGTGACCTCGTGATGGAATGCCACCGTGTGTTGTAGAAAGAGCAAAATATGTTAAAGTGATTCTGGTAACTGACATCATGAGCATCTACCTACGAAGTTGGGACTCTAAAACATGCATAAACCAAGTTAACAAAACTGATCACCTGATCAAGCTATTTAGAGCTGCGCAGTATAACTGGTTCACCGGGTATTTACCGGTTCAGACATGCAAACAATGCCTATTGCTATAGGCGAATCGAAAATGTTGATGTTGAAATGTTCTTTTCCTTGTTTCATTTGTGCCATATTATTTACATATTTTTCATATTTTACTGATTAGATCAAACCACTTAACGTTATATAAATCCACTATCGATGACAAATTGAATATGTTAACAACATGTATCAAGTTCAGTGAAGCGAAAGAGAAATTAGAGTGACCGAGCAAACATTTAACGCTGTGAGAGATGTTTGTTAGTTTTATATAGAATACTTGCATGTATATTCTGTACAAATGTATGTAAATGACACCAGGAGATGTCAAGTAAAACCACAGTTCTTACTCACTCGACAAAATTGTGCACAACAACCGAGTTTCCGTGTTGTCCAAACTGTTGAATGGGTATGCGAGTCACGTGATTTTGACGACACCAAGCCGAATGTTTATTGGTCGCTTTTTCCTGTAAAGCTCCTTGTATAATGACTCATGTATTTCTGTTATTCTAGAGTGTGCATGGTTTGTGGCCTTGTAGATATACAGTTACAAATGATTGTATCTAAGTTAAATAGCATATATTCAGTGTATATGGGAACAATAAAATGACGGTACACACACACACACACACATATACATATATGAGAGAGAGAGAGAGAGAGAAAGAGAGAGATATTATTTTATTGTTTTATTTATATATTAAATAGTTAAATGAGTGAGCTTTTACGACCCTTCATCTGCATTGAGTAATATTGATTTGTCACATCCAGTCAGGAAACAAAATGTTTCGAAGAAAAAAAGCTACATTCACAGGTCCGATTTGCCGTCAATTTTTTCGAATAATATTATTCTGGACTGAGCTCTGATGCTACGAGAATGCGTTATACTCCTTCGCACTTGAGGCGGAATGAGGCGGAATGCTGTCGGAATGAAAATTTCTGGAGATTCCTGGAAATTCGAACTGAATTCTCAAACTTCTAACTGGATTCCGCGTGCATTCCAAGTATTCGGGTCAATTCTTGTAACACGCCGGAATGTTTTGAACATGTTGAACATTTTCGAGGTACATTCAAAGTGGAAAAGTATCGAACGTCATTCAAGGTGCATTCGAACTGCATTCTAAGCATTCTTACTGCATTCTAACTGTATTCTACACATTTTAAACATATTCGAGGGAGAATAGAAAAGACAAGCCACTTCCAAATTCTGTCGGAATGTATCTCGATTCCTGCCGGACTTAAGGTGGAACATGCTTCAAATGTATAGGAATATTTCAACTGAAGCTGGAATACAGCTCGACTATACTTCGATTACACCTGGAATACAGTTAGAAGGTCCCGGTTGCTCTTCAAATGTCACCTGACGTCACTTAAGCGACTAATATTTGAGAGTCGCATTCTTATAAAGCTTGAAAAGATTGTATGTTTGGACATTCTTTTCCGAAAGCGGTTCGAATTCTGTAACTCTTTTTCTGAGTGATTCTCCTTGATCCCTGTCGATTCGAAATAAGTGTGAAGGAGCCTTTACTTTTAATTTTCGTTTTGCTTTGCAGCTGTAAATAATGTGAAGACATTTTCAGCAAAACGAGAATAACAGTTATATCGGTGGAATTTAAATTTACATCTAGGCCAACTAACCCAGTCAGCTGAAGCCAGTCCTCTAGTAATACAGCAGAGTTGTGCAGCCATGTGCAGAGTTGCAGAGTGAATTTGGTTTAATCTCGCTTTAATAATCCAGCAATACCACGGCGGAAATGGACTTCACACATTGCACCCATGTGACTTCGGCGTGACGAGCAAACGCTACAACCACTGGGTTACCACGCTCCCCGTCAAGTAGATAAGAGCTAGCCCAGTGTAAGTAAATTTTAAGTAAACAGTCTAAGTTACACTCCACCAAGCAGTCTAACAAAACCTAGTAGAAGGTCGGGTCAGGTAACCCTAGAGCGACCAATGACCCTCCAACCAAACGTGAGACGGTTAAATAGATTTAACCAATCAGACAACGGCTACTATTTAGGAATGGGAGGGACTTTCAGAACATTCAGCTCACTGACACAGATCTCTCCACAAACAAAAATCAGAATATCACACAGTCATATGATCTGCAGTATACATTTTGGGGTTTCTGTTGACATTGCTACCATTAGCTAATATTTCCGCAAGATAACATCCTTGAATATTGCCAAAACACTATTTTCAGCGACTGTTTACTCACCGTTGCCATGGTTGTACGTACGCTGTGTGCATCACCCGGAAGCGAGCATACGCTAAATAGCATTCGGAATCGTTCGCGTACGAACCTTTTCGAGAAGTTCAAAATGTATGTGCGAATGACCACTTTCGCGATTTGGTAAGCTGTGTTCTGATTGGTCAACCTCAAAGGTTACCCGACGCGACCTCCCATAAGGGTTTGTTAGACTCAGTAGTGGAGTGTAACGAAAAGTACTGAGGATAAGTTTACTTATACTGGAGCTAGCCGAGTTAATACCACACCTCCATGAAAACTCCATTTACAAGAATAGATTCATCTCTGAAAAAATCGGGTACGTCAATACATCTACAACTGATCATAACGACTACCAAAGACTAGTTTTGTTCATTCACAGTTTCACTGTTCACTGTCACTTGCTGATTGACTGGTTGGTTAGTTATTAATGCAGTACTCAATACACTGTGCCAGACAAACCATTGATCAACAGCAATGTTGATCTTACAGACAGCAATGTTGCTCTTACAGCAAACGTGGGTTGCTGAAGAAGTCTATTTACCGGGAATTATCTGTTGTCTATCCTCAAATACTGACTTAAAGACAGCCAATAACATCCCCTTGTGCAGGACAGTATCCCCTCTAATCATAATATCTTTAGTTTTGATTGTCTTCAAGTGTTCCTTTCACACACCAATCACCAAGCCATGAGTTATGTTGACGTGGCCACTGGAATAGGCAATATCACTCAACTTGTGGACGGTACATTGATCTACAGTAACAGTTTCAACAACGCCCTTTGGATCGCCCTCATGAGTTGGGGCGCCTCCTTCCATTTCGATGTATATGAAATACTCAGTGTTTCGCTTGATAAATCTGGGTTCTAGGAGCCAGTACTGGAGAATGTTATTTCCCCCCGATGGTTTGATTTTCAGTGGAAAAACCGTCTCTCGTTTAACGTCCCTAAAGTTGGCTGCCCTGTCGCAGATTCTGATATGGTAGACTATGTCTTTGTTTTGGTTGTGTCCATATAAGGAGATCCCGTACAGAATGATGTCATGGGAACAGGAGACGTCGGTTCTTCCCCAGAACGACCTCTTCCTCGTCTGAGGCATCTTCCGGTGTTCTTTATAAAACACCACGTTGTGGGTTGGTTTTGCAGATCGACGGATGAATGGAGAAGGGTCTTTCTCAGGACACAACAAACATGACATAATCTTCACATTTTCTGCATCTGTTAAAATCCCTCTCGGTACAACGTTGTCAACGTAAAACTCCTTGTCCATACTGGTGAAGGGAATCCCGTAGACTGTTTCTCCCAGGATCGATCTAAGGTTCCTGGGAGTTATCTCCCTTCCTTTCCGGGCACATTCGGCCTCCATCCATGCAATGGCAGACAAATACACGTTTTCAGCCTTAATGGAAAGGTCATCAACCAGGATGACTTTGTCAAAGCATTCGTGGCACAGCTGTGTGAAACTTTCATTGCCAAAGGATACATCTCCAAACGCAATGACGCGATCAAATGCTTTATCGTACAGATCCTTTTCATCAAACTTGTGCGCATGCTCAAGGATGAGACAGGCATTTTCTGGCGTCAGACAGTCTTCTAGGTAGGCGAGGCACAGGTTCTCAAGACCCCCAACAGCGTACTTCTTGGCCAGGTACAGCAATCCAGTCACGTTCTCAGGTGTCAGGTGAACTTTGTTTGTGTACAGGTACCTGTTAATGAAAGTTTCCATATTTAAGCCATAGTAAATGAGGTAGTCTTTGGATGAATCTGCATAACTCCCGAAACGGGAAACATAACAAAGCGCTACGAATGTCGTAAAGCCATGAAAGAGAGTTACTGAATGAGAACTAATAGTTTTAAGCCGTTTTTTTGCCACATTTCAGCAGTATCAGAAATGGCTTGGACACACTGAAGCCATTCACATATTTGATTGTCAAATCCAGTTTTAAAATGAGGATACTATAAATATCGAACGGCGTCCTATCTGATTTCCGGACTTGACAGGATAAGAAACAAACATATTCCGCTACCTTATTGTGGGTAAGCTGATTAGCCTCTAAAGAAACGTCATATCAGACGAACAAATTGTTTCTAAACATCAATTAGAATTAGAGATGCACAACAAATTCATATTTAAAGTGTAATCATATAAAACAATGTTTACATTAAATATACAACTCCGTGAAGATCGGGGCTAGAACTGATCTTCATCAACCCATGCTTATCACAAGAGGCGACTGAGGGGTGATCAGGGTCGCTGACTTAGTTGACACATGTCATCGTTTCCCATTTGGGTGATCCGATGCTCATGATATCAATCACTGGATCGTCTGGTCCAGACTCGGTTACTTACAGATCGCCGTCATTTAGCTGAGATATCACAGAGTGCCGTGTCAAGCAATAAACAAACAAACGAATGAACGCATACTACACCCACTTACGTTAACAGCTCAGAGAACGTGTCTGCATCAACATCCGATATCCTAATGGGATCTCTCTCAGCCAAAGGGCCACATAGCATGGCCTCGAACACACAACTGCGACTGATGAGCACATAGCGGTGAGCTCGGACTGTCGTTTCCTGTTTGCCAACCCGGAAGTGCACGTCACAGTATTTCTCTGTTTTCAGCATGTGGAGATTACTTTCTGCCACATTCCTCCCACTCTGCCAGTTTTCAACAAACCCAGAATCTGCAGCCATGGTAGCGGATCTGAAACTGGAAACAAAACAGCTCCATATGAGAAGGGACTGCAAGTTATTTTAAGACGGCGTGCGAGTGTGCGAGTTTAGTTTTACTTCGCTTTTAGCAATATACCACCGACCATCTGACTCTAGAAATGGATTTCACGTACTTTGCCCATGTGAAGAATCGAACCCGGGTAGTTAACGAGACACGCGAACGCAGTAAGAAATAATCACAGTCGTATCATCGTCATTGACTACAGGTGGCTAATGGCACTAAACAGCACGGAATAAGGTAACAAACGTAAGTGTGCTTAATGCCGATTTAAAAAAAGTATTCCAGTTACCTCTAGCCGTTTCAAGTTGTAAGAGGGGAAGAGGAGTAGCCTCGTCACGATTCCTCACATGGGTCAATATGTGAAGCTCACTTCTGGTGTCCCCCGCCCTGATATTCCTAGAATATTGCTAAAGCCGGCGTAAAACTACACTCAGTCACTCACTCCCTGCGACACGGGGATTTTTGTGATATATTTCGGATAGTATGCCATAGATCGTCCTGATATTGCTGGAATATTGTTAAAAGCGGAGTAAAAACACACTCACTCACTCATGTGAGAGGAAGGCGTGGGGACCGTCATAAACGACTGATATGTGTCACACTTTGGTGAAACAAATAAGCACGATAACGGTGCTGACAAACCCTAAAACATAATTCGAGTGAATTGGAATTCGGAGCCAGACTGAAATGCTTGAAAGACCTCATTTTCACAAGTATCTGATAGAGAAATCTCAAGTCACCAATACGACAATGAAATAACTTGTTACTCTAACAACTTGGTGATCTGGGACACCATACGAGTAATTGTGCTGAATCTATTACTGACTTTAAACATGACTACACGACTAACAACTCGTCTCTGAAATGATCACATTTTACTGAAAAGAGTTCATTGTTTAGAAATATAATGTAATGAAATGGAGTCCTGAAACTTTCTTCCTTTTCAGAAGCTAGGGGAATCTAGACTTGCCACTTTTCCTGTATACCTGCAGGGGCTTTCTTGAATATATTTGCTTCAGGGTCTGTACGACAAACTAACATGACTACCAAATTCATCAATTAACACAAAATCCCCTCAACCATCCTTTGATGATCTTCTATCGGTCGATGTCAAAACGAAATGGCCACACTAAACAAGAAACGAAGAAAGCAGTGAGAGCGCCTCATTTATTTTATTCTCAAACCACACATGACTATATGTCAAGACGGGTGACTTTAATTTTCAGAACAGTTAGCTGTTCCTTTATCATGTTATGTCATGCATTGTTTCAGCTGTTCCAGGTACTGGTGTCCACATTTTAAAAAAAAAACATCGATGTAAAATCGGGCATGATCTTTCTTCAAAGATTACACTGATTTTCACCCTTACTAAGAACCTGTTCAGGGTTATGACGTTCAGAACCTCTGACAGACCTTGTGTGACATTTATAAATTTGAAAACGTGAAGATCCAGGTTAGAAACGAACTTCAGTAACCCATGCTCGTCGTAAGAGGCGACTAACGGGATCTGGTGGTCAGGCTTGCTGACTTGGTTCACATACATCATCGTATCGCAGTTGCGTAGATCTATGTTCATGCTATTGATCACTGGATTGTCTGGTTAAGAGGCGATTATTTGCAGTCATATAGGTGGAATATTGCTTTGTAGTTCGCAAAAGTAACTCACTCACTCCAAATTCGACACATTAATAACAAAATAATTTGTCAGATGCACTTTATGCTAGAGGCAACAATATATTCACGTGGGAAATTAACTGTTGAAAATATGGAATACCTTTGTATGTATTTGTGATAGATGCTACGAATAGGCAAGCTGTGCTAACATTTCCCGAGCATTTGTCTGTGTCTGATTGTGAGTCGTAGGCTCTTATCTTGAAATTAATACATAAGCCCCTTTAAATGGACATATAGTATCCAGATATGACCACCTGGTCCCTCATAAGACTATCATAAGGTTATGGGTATGCTGGGTAAGTAATTTAGTTTGACCAACGTACATATAAGAGCATAATAAAGTATGATGAACAAATAGCCATATAATACATTGACATTAATACACAGTGACTGTATGTTAGATTATCACGTCTGTAATTATGTTCTGAATCAAATTCTTGCTCTTTTTTAGCATTCAGATCTATTAGTTAAAACTTTTCTCGTGGCATTCTTATCTTCTATACTGTAACATAGGAGGTACAAATACTACGAGATCTTAGGCTTACGACAACTTTGTGAAACAGGACCCTGTATGACAGGTATTGGTATATATATATCAAAAGTTACATGTGTTTGGTGTAATGGTGATTTACGTCACAGATTGTTTATAGATGTGTTCTTGAAACGTGACAGGCATAGAGATCGTATAAATTAGAAATTCAAAACGGCAAATAAGAATTTATGCCAGTACAGCTATCCCCTAAAATGACTGAAATTGTAACTTTCTGGATATCCGTTATTGGTATTGTCCTTATCAGCTGTACAGACAATGTAAGTTGAATCTAAGTTCGGTCATTAAGGCCTAAGATGCTTCGGTGAAAGATCCTTTATCAGACGATAATATGCTCTTTTTGCATTGTGTTACAATGCCTTAGCGTCACTGCGCCATTCTAGTCTGCCTCTACGTAATCGAACACTTTCGTAGTACGTCATGTCAGTTGTCATCGCCTCGTACAGCCTGCTACAGTAAACTACTCAGTTGCATTCTGTTGCTTGGTTTGCAGTTGCGTCACTCAGCTGACTTCACTGGTGAAAACATTGCGTTTATGTTTATTGACGCACGAAACGTCTCAGTTCGACTCACAACGGTAACGTTTGCAATGTTTACATTCCAAAATGCAGTTGTGGAATGAGGCTTGTAAAAACTTTAGAGGTTTTACAAAATGAAAGAAATATGAAAAGGAAGTCTACTTGGCCACTCCATTTGCAGAATAACAGGCATAATTTAGGGGCAACCCTTATCCCACGTGGAAGACCTGACACAGTATACATGACATGAATGAAAGTGGACAGGCTAGCAATAGTAAGATTCCAGTGCTAGGTTTATATAGGGTAGGAGGCTTGTCTCTCATATCATAACTTTCTAAATATACATTTGAAAGTTCAATGAGAAAATCTAATTCAGTTTGAAATGCTAAAAATGCTGAAATCCTGTGATATACCTCTAATCTGTATCTGCGTTGGGCTTTTGAAATGTTAAAACTATGAAAATCTCTTAGTTGTATCAGACACAAATCACCAATAAATGCAACAATAAAACACAAGTTTAAACATAGTCATGCTTGTGGCAACATCCTGTGGCTGATATTGATTATGACTTTCCCATCATTGCCGTGAACACTGCGCACTTAAAGTGGCAATGGTTTAGACACAGAACTTTAGAAAATATTATCAAAAGAGAAAGATACAGAATTGGTTGTGTTGTTTGCTGTTTGTTGTTTTGCTTGTTGTGTTTTGTTTACCTTTAAGTGGTGATGTTTCTATGTGGCTGTTTAAGGGTGGGTTTGATATTTTGACTGTGTGTTTTCCCATACTAGGTCTATATCCTGGCAATGTAGGAGCGAATTTCATAAAATGATACACAGTATAATACTGATAGTAGTTTTACCAGAAAACTCTCTATATTTACAAATTTACAAAGGGTTGTTCCACAATTTGACACACACTTTTCTAGTCCTATCTTAATGACCCACATTACAAGATGTTCTACTTACCACAACCTTAAAAACTGTTTGATTCAAGGAGGCACATGGTCATGGCTTGGTCATATGTGGGACCTACGTATTAAGGAATATATTTTAATTTGATCCCTAAGATTACACCTGCCAGCAGGAACTCCATAGAAGATATTTTCCCATCCAGAACAAAACAGTTCTGACAACGTTCCTACCGAGAGCATTATCCATGTTAACGCTTCATATTACGGCATTCGTATTAACTAAATTAATCTCGAATATATAATTTCTGAATATTTCGACAGACGTTTCTCCAAAGTGAACAAGATGGATGTTTTCAACCTAGTATCGCCCTTGCATAAATGCAGTGGCTCTGAAATGGTCTGGCAAGCAGTGTTTTTTTCAGGTTAACAGTGGTTAAAACATCCAATGCTATGACCTTTCCTCTACGAGGGATAACTCTACAAGCAAAGCAACATAATGGTCCTATGACTTTAATGAAGGGTTCAATGCAATCGGTTGAAAAATATCGCAGCACTAAAAGTACATTTGAATTCAGATTCTCATCTTAGATCTGCTGATCGTGGATAAAGCACCGATGCGGAATACTTGGTGGCCCTAAAAAGCAATACGATATAAAACAGTCGCCACGATGTCATTGATGAGACAGTGAAAACAGGAGCTCACAACTCATTTAAAAATCAACAACATGAAAATAACAACCAACAGTAAAATGTTCCACAGGTACATCACACATGTATAAGTACATTAGCTTAAAGGTATTTTACCTTGAGCACACACTCGAAACCTCAATACGTTCGAAGAAAAGCGTCTTGTCTGTTGTATATACACAAGGTGAAGGTGACTCACGTGACCGCTCACCTTCCAAGCTCCGTACCCGTCACAGCCCTGTCCTGGAGCTTACTATATGCACCAACGGGACATC
Source organism: Haliotis asinina (assembly GCF_037392515.1). NCBI lineage: Eukaryota > Metazoa > Mollusca > Gastropoda > Lepetellida > Haliotidae > Haliotis > Haliotis asinina. The sequence continues at coordinate 45,854,762 of NC_090288.1, read as the reverse complement.
AGATTAAACAGATTCAAGTTTAAAGAACAGTCTGGTTGTGCTGACGTGGCACTACACCCAAACCATGGCCTGTCTGCGCTGGTGTAATATTATACTCGAACCACGGCCTGACTGTACTAGTGTAGCATTATATCTGAACCACATATCTGGTTGTGCTGACGTAGCATAATAACCGAACCACGGTTTGGCTGTGCAGGTGTAGCACTATACCCGAGCCACTGTCTGGCAGTGCTGGTGTAGCATTTTACCCAAACCTGGGTCTGTCTGTGCTGGTGTAGCATTGTACCCGAACCAAGGTTTGGCTGTACTGGTGTAGCATTTTACCCAAACCTGGGTCTGATTGTGCTGGTGTAGCATTGTACCCGAACCAAGGTTTGGCTGTGCTGGTGTAGCATTTTACCCAAACCTGGGTCTGACTGTGCTGGTGTAGCATTGTACCCGAACCAAGGTTTGGCTGTGCTGGTGTAGCATTATACCCGAACCACGGTCTGGCTGTACTGCATTATATCTTCACCAGTCTGGCTGTGCTGGTATAGCATTATAAACGAACAACAACCTGGCTGTGCTGCTGTAGCATTATACCCGAACCAGGGTCTGCCTGTGTGGTGTAGCATTATACCCGAAACAAGGTCTGACTGTGCTGGTGTAGCATTTTACCCGAACAAGGTCTGACTGTGCAGGTGTAGCACTATACCCGCACCACTGTCTGGCTGTGCTGGTGTAGCATTTTATCCCAACCTGGGTCTGGCTGTGCTGGTGTAGCATTATACCCAAACCAAGGTTTGGCTGTACTGGTGTAGTATTATACCCGAACCAAGGTCTGGCTGTACTGGTGTAGCAAAGTACCCGAACCAAGGTCTGGCTGTGCTTGTGTAGCATTATACCCGAACCACTGTCTGTCTGTGCTGGTGTAGCACTATACCCGAACCAAGGTCTGGCTGTGCTGGTGTAGCATTATACCCGAAACAAGGTCTGACTGTGCTGGTGTAGCATTTTACCCGAACAAGGTCTGACTGTGCAGGTGTAACACTATACCCGAACCACTGTCTGGCTGTGCTGGTGTAGCATTTTACCCGAACCAGGGTCTGGCTGTGTTGGTGTAGCATTGTACCCGAACCAAGGTCTGGCTGTGTTGGTGTAGCATTATACCCGAACCAAGACCTGACTGTGTTTGTGTGGCACTATACCCGAACCAAGACCTGACTGTGTTTGTGTAGCACTATACCCGAACCAAGACCTGACTGTGTTTGTGTAGCACTATACCCGAACCAAGACCTGACTGTGTTTGTGCAGCATTATACCCGAACCAAGGTCTGACTGTGTTTGTGTAGCACTATACCCGAACCAAGGTCTGACTGTGTTTGTGTAGCACTATACCCGAACCAAGGTCTGACTGTGTTTGTGTAGCACTATACCCGAACCAAGGTCTGACTGTGTTTGTGTAGCACTATACCCGAACCAAGGTCTGGCTGTGTTTGTGTAGCAGCACACTGAAACCATGGCCCGACTGCCCTGGCCGAGCATCCCCGAAATATGTCCTCTAAACCCTAAACTATGAAACGAACTTATTTAATGGTTAAATCTCCAGTTTATTCACCCGTTTTCTGACACAAGGAAAATAAGTTATATATATATATATGATTTGATTAATTGTAAAATTTGATCTCAGCAAAATACAACATGACAAGCTAACAAGGTCCGGATCTTGAATGAAAATTTTAATCCCAAAAATGTTTTAGAAACATTCCTTCAATATCAGGGCGAGCGAAATGGGCCGGTCTACATGAAAACATCTGTATGGTCCTTTCCAGTTTTGACATTTACTTTGCCGAGAGGAAGAAGTCTTCGGAAAACTGCTGACTCAGCTTCTGGGCTGGAAAGCAGGTTTGGAGACTGGAGCTGAAAAATATAATAAACAATTAAAACAAAATTCTTTTAAATAAAAATGATTATGTAAACTCATGGCACTTATGGCTGCTGGAGAAATATTGACATACGTCTAGGCCTTGGGCGTGGATCCTGTGGGCGTGGCCTTGGAACAGGGGGTGATGTTGGGTTTCCTTGAGGAGGCGGTGGAGGGAACCAGCTTTTTTGTCCTGCAACAGAAAATAAATGTGATAGTTCATGGACAGGTACATAATATAATTCACGCTTTAATACACAATAAAGCGTTTCGTTTAAAAATGAATGAAAATTAGAAAGCGTGAAATCGTTATTCAAATATTATCTCAGCTGTTGTTTTGGGGTTGTTTTTTTTGTTTGTTTGTTTGGGGTTTTTTTACATCGAAAAGTTGTAAGCAACGATTTCCAGGATAACTTATTGTGTGAATTTGGAAGTCATCCGTGAGGGATGAACACACATACCAAATTTAAATCGAACAACAGCCCAGCCCACGTACTCTGACCATTTTAAACGGACACGATACTCACGACGGCAAGCTATGTAGACACACTGCATTTTAGAAAACAATCGAACTAATATATTATCCTAAGTACTAATCCTATTGGAAAAGGGGGATCGATTTCCACCCGTGATTCGAACCCACCTTTTCAGACTTTAATAAAAGTAAATGAATTGGTTGCGAAGATTCACATGGGAGGATACTAGAGAGGAGGAAATGCTCCCGACACAGTGCAATGTTCTTGTGGAGCATCCCAAATCAGTTTCTCAATTCTCGAGGACATATTAGCTTTCTTCGCTGCATATACTATGCATTAACGCATTAAAAGTTCAGACTCACATAAATAAAGCATTGACTATACGCTATGTGTATAAATATGGGCACATCGAAATTTTTCAACTAACTTGGGAGAAACAACTGCAAACCTTATGCTGATGAATTGCAGGAGCAGTATGCATAAAATGGCTGAAAAACATGCAAAAAATGTTGTGCATGTGAACAGCTGATTTTTGTGAAAGGTATAGCTGGGATTCGCTGAGCTTCATCACTTATTGATCATGACCTCATGATAATAATCTTTTCAATGTCACGAATTTGTTTTACAATACATCAGTTCATGTGTCAACAAAACCTTGAAACGATTTGGGTAGTATTTTGCAAATCCCATTTAGAACGACAGGAACCCGATATCGTATTGTAGGTAAAACATAGACCATTGATCTACTCTATTAATATATACGACGTGCGTGTAGATCTATGATCTGTGTTTAACCCACAGTGCGATATCGGGTCTACTGTGTTTAGAACAGCTGACTGAAGTTAGTAAATACAAAATCTACACTATCGTGAGTCTGAACTTTGGGTGGGTAGTACTGAGTATATGTTCACGAGATCATATGCATATTGTGACCACCTACCTTTCCCAGACATGCTGCCGTCAGTTCAGCCTTACCGATCAGAGCCGAATGAAAACCGAACGCCAGACGCTGATCGTGTCAGTTGCGTGGATCTATTTTTAGCATGTTGGCCTTCCCCAGCGCAGCGGGCCTGGGAGCAAACCTGGGTATTTCCCACTCTCAGCAAATTACTACGCGTCAGGCGAACTGGATCGAAGTTGAAAAGACCCGCTTAAGGAAACATTTGTAGTGTGTTCTCCATATTGTTTTGCAGTTTATTCAATTTGCTAGAACTGAGACAGCAGGGGTCTGTGCATATTTAGACACAAGCGACTCTATCGGTCCGGGTTTTCATTTCTCTTCCCTGAACATGTTTACAATCCCTCCTGTGATGTGTAGCTGAGTTCTCGCAAGTTCTCAATTCCCCAGCAAACCACCTGGTCTTTTCTCTCATATGTTAACGTCCCTGTCAACGTGTGCGTTCGTATGTGGTGGAAAGGAGGGTTTGATGGACGGGCGGGGGCATTGGCTGGATATATACAAGAGAGAAAGTGTATATATTTCCATAGGCCGGGGTGGGTGGAGGTGGGGCGTATGCACTTTTAAGGGCACGTAGTCTACAACTCAACATGAGCACCTCAACTTGAACTTTAATTAACTTAAAATTCTGCTACTTAAAAGGAGCTACAGGTAAAACACTGGCTTCCAGTATTCATTAATTGACAGTCCTCTGCATGGCCTCCTTGATACTCCGCTTTCAGTGTGGAACTCAAGATTACATATTACATGTTAGGGAAGAACTCACTTTAAAAAATGTTGTTGGTCCGTGTGTCACTGTGCCTGTTGTACACAGTCTATGTCAATGGAGGGAACAGACATTCAAGACGGTTCCTGTGCAGATACAGAAAGAAGTCTTGCAACTCTGGGTATGGTCGAATGAGTATGTAGGTCTTGTTGCACAAATCTGATGAAAGTTGTGTCGTGTATCTCTCTCTTCAACGCCTGCAGCACTTGCCGATAGTGACCCATTGTTTTCCCTGTCAATAGGGATGTAGCCAAGGAAAGGAGTCTATCTCTGTACTTGCCATGTATGGTGAAATACCGTTTGTAAGGCCTGGGACATGTTCTGAAAGTACCGTCCAAGTAGATCACAGACGGCGCTAGAGCCTCTCCAAATTTTCATATGTGACAATCAGAGCTGCACCCCAATCGTTGTCCAAGTGTGCTAGGTGTGCAAGCAATCTATCCTCTGGCCAGGCTCTTGTCCAGTTCCTTCCCCTCCCGTGCACCGCTCTTGGCTATATTCCAGGAACATCACGGAGGGGAACACCACAAATGGGCTTCACACATGGTACCCATGTGATAATTCGCACCCGGTGTTCGGAGTGACGAGCAAGGCTACCCCACTGCCAATACAATAAAAAAGAACTCATCCTATCAATATATGATGGTAATAGTGTCCATTTATATAGCGCCAAACTCCACAATCCAGTAGCACAGCTGGTTGTTGCTTTATCGTGTATTCATGTAGTCCACCAGAAATACGTCCAAATATAAACCGATACACATACAAGCAGTATACGTATCATCTCTAGTACCAAACATCTGTCGTTTCACGCTGTGCTCGCCAGAATTCCGGCGACCCCAAAACATGTCGGCGGTCTGTAAGTAAGGTGTCTAGACAGGACAATCCATTGACGGACAATATGAGCATTGGACTATTCATGCCTTGACAAAGACGTCGAATTTTACAACGTGAACCCTCTGTCTCCTTTTATGACGAGCCCAGGTTGATGAAGTTCGAACCCAGACGTGGACATAATGGCGATGGTGATGATGATGATTAATCAGACCACAACGAGTCAGCTGGATAAATCTTTGGTTATGCAGCGAATCAACGTTAATCGGAGTTCTGGTGGTGCGCAACCGGATATCGAAAAGTGCCAAATTACGAAACTTGTTGAAATACTGTGTCAAAGTTTCAGAATCGAAGTTACAAAACATACTGTCACAAAATTCACTATTTCTACATGTGCCTAATGACAAATATGCCTAAGGACAACGGTTGATAAAGGAGTACGTTTCTATGGCTATCAAGTGATACGTGAAGATTCGGATTTGCACTGGTCTTCAGCAACCTTGGTTTGTAAGTGACGAACATATCGGGTGATCAGGCTCGCTGATTTGATTGACACGTGTAACTGTATCCCAGTTGCCCATATCGACGCTCATGATACCACGACTAACAGGATCGGGGGACCAGGCTCACTGATTTGATTGATACGTGTAACTGTATCCCAGTTGCCCATATCGACGCTCATGATACCACGACTAACAGGATCGGGTGACCAGGCTCACTGATTTGATTGATACGTGTAACTGTATCCCAGTTGCCCATATCGACGCTCATGATACCGTGACTAACAGGATCGGGTGACCAGGCTCACTGATTTGATTGATACGTGTAACTGTATCCTAGTTGCCCATATCGACGCTCATGATACCACGACTAACAGGATCGGGGGACCAGGCTCACTGATTTGATTGATACGTGTAACTGTATCCTAGTTGCCCATATCGACGCTCATGATACCACGACTAACAGGATCGGGGGACCAGGCTCACTGATTTGATTGATACGTGTAACTGTATCCTAGTTGCCCATATCGACGCTCATGATACCACGACTAACAGGATCGGGTGACCAGGCTCACTGATTTGATTGATACGTGTAACTGTATCCTAGTTGCCCATATCGACGCTCATGATACCACGACTAACAGGATCGGGTGACCAGGCTCACTGATTTGATTGATACGGGTAACTGTATCCTAGTTGCCCATATCGACGCTCATGATACCACGACTAACAGGATCGGGTGACCAGGCTCACTGATTTGATTGATACGTGTAACTGTATCCTAGTTGCCCATATCGACGCTCATGATACCACGACTAACAGGATCGGGGGACCAGGCTCACTGATTTGATTGATACGTGTAACTGTATCCTAGTTGCCCATATCGACGCTCATGATACCACGACTAACAGGATCGGGTGACCAGGCTCACTGATTTGATTGATACGTGTAACTGTATCCCAGTTGCCCAAATCGACGCTCATGATACCACGACTAACAGGATCGGGGGACCAGGCTCACTGATTTGATTGACACGAGTAACTGTATCCTAGTTGCCCATATCGACGCTCATGATACCACGACTAACAGGATCGGGTGACCAGGCTCACTGATTTGATTGATACGTGTAACTGTATCCTAGTTGCCTATATCGACGCTCATGATACCGTGACTAACAGGATCGGGGGACCAGGCTCACTGATTTGATTGATACGTGTAACTGTATCCTAGTTGCCTATATCGACGCTCATGATACCACGACTAACAGGATCGGGTGACCAGGCTCACTGATTTGATTGATACGTGTAACTGTATCCTAGTTGCCCATATCGACGCTCATGATACCGTGACTAACAGGATCGGGTGACCAGGCTCACTGATTTGATTGATACGTGTAACTGTATCCTAGTTGCCCATATCGACGCTCATGATACCGTGACTAACAGGATCGGGTGACCAGGCTCACTGATTTGATTGATACGTGTAACTGTATCCTAGTTGCCCATATCGACGCTCATGATACCGTGACTAACAGGATCGGGGGACCAGGCTCACTGATTTGATTGATACGTGTAACTGTATCCTAGTTGCCCATATCGACGCTCATGATACCACGACTAACAGGATCGGGTGACCAGGCTCACTGATTTGATTGATACGGGTAATTGTATCCTAGTTGCCCATATCGACGCTCATGATACCGTGACTAACAGGATCGGGTGACCAGGCTCACTGACTTGGTTGACACGTGTAACTGTATCCTAGTTGCCCATATCGACGCTCATGATACCGTGACTAACAGGATCGGGGGACCAGGCTCACTGATTTGATTGATACGTGTAACTGTATCCTAGTTGCCCATATCGACGCTCATGATACCACGACTAACAGGATCGGGTGACCAGGCTCACTGATTTGATTGATACGTGTAACTGTATCCTAGTTGCCCATATCGACGCTCATGATACCACGACTAACAGGATCGGGTGACCAGGCTCACTGATTTGATTGATACGTGTAACTGTATCCTAGTTGCCCATATCGACGCTCATGATACCACGACTAACAGGATCGGGGGACCAGGCTCACTGATTTGATTGATACGTGTAACTGTATCCTAGTTGCCCATATCGACGCTCATGATACCACGACTAACAGGATCGGGTGACCAGGCTCACTGATTTGATTGATACGTGTAACTGTATCCTAGTTGCCCATATCGACGCTCATGATACCACGACTAACAGGATCGGGTGACCAGGCTCACTGATTTGATTGATACGTGTAACTGTATCCCAGTTGCCCATATCGACGCTCATGATACCACGAATAACAGGATCGGGTGACCAGGCTCACTGATTTGATTGATACGTGTAACTGTATCCTAGTTGCCCATATCGACGCTCATGATACCACGACTAACAGGATCGGGTGACCAGGCTCACTGATTTGATTGATACGTGTAATTGTATCCTAGTTGCGCATATCGACGCCCATGATACCGTGACTAACAGGATCGGGGCATCAGGCTCACTGACTTGGTTGACACATGTCATCGGTTCCCAGTTGCGATGCTCAAGGTGTTGATCTCTGGAGTGTCTGGTCCAGACACGATTATTTACAGACCGCCGCCATATAGCTGTATGTGAGTGCGGCTGATGGTATGTTCGAATCCCAGAGTTGACTGGATTCTGATGCAGCACTAGTTTTCATGAGGATACGGCGCAAATTATTCACTCATTCACCACTTCCTGTTATAATGACCACAGATCTCGTATCCTAATCGATGCTCGTAGATCGATGCTCATGATGTCAATCACTGGTCCTGAATCAATTATTCACATGACTGGAATATTGCACGGTTAAGCAGCATACAAACACAAACATACGACCAATGTAAATTCAATTTTCATTAACTTAATACTTTCAGCAATATAAGTTTTCACATCTACACTTAATGCCGGGATCTGTCCAAAGACAACAGTTATCTCTTAGATTCTTATTCCAACATAACGACATTGTATGTCCTCAATGCCATTTTGTAATAATATCAAGTCCGTTCGTGACCAGCTCGTGTTATTCCGGCACAAACCGTCTTGGACGTAACGGAAAGGGGCGAGTGGTGACGAATGTAATGAGCTATGCCGAGTGTGACTTCGGGAAGCCGCCGCCTCCGCTTGTTGTGTGTGTAGCTTTTATCAGCCGGGGTGCTGAAATATAGAAACATACGGTGATTTTACGCCGTTGGCAAAACTTCATTTGTAGAGATTTCAGATGATCCTTTGAGGCAAATTCGTGACTCTTCATAACTGAGTGAGTGAGTGAGTGAGTGAGTTAAACCTGAACGTCATATCTGCAATTTTTCAGCAAATTGTGACGAAAACAGTTGATACATTAACAAGGAATACATTTATACTATAAAATCTGTTATCAAATGACAGTAAAATAAAGAGGTTTTACTTGAACCTACCATGTTATTATTAAAAGATATCTCTAGATGGTATAGATATGAAAACGGGCTATTGATCGTCAGCAACTGAAGGTAGATCACCACACTGGGGACAATGAGAGATCGAGGGTTAGGCTTTAGTGTGGTTCAGGGACTATGAGTGAGTGCGTGACTTTAGTTTTACGCCGCACTCAGCAATATTCCAGCTTTATGGTGGCGGTATGTAAATAATCGGGTCTGGATCAGACAGTCCAATGATTAAAAGAATGAGCATCGATCTGCGCAATTGGGAAACGATGACATGTGTCAACCAAGTCAGCTAACCTGACCACCCGATCCCGTTAGTCGCCTCTCACAACATATTCGGCTTTTATGGCAAGCATGGGTTGCTGAAGGACTATTCTACCCTGGGACCTTCACCTGTCTTCGGGGACTATGCACTGAATGAAACAGCCTCGCAGAGGAATATGAATTTACCTGGTGGTTGCCTCGGTGGTGGCTGCTGTGGAGGCGGTCGGGGTGGTGGCTGCTGTGGAGGTGGTCGGGGTGGAGGGGCCGATCCCTTGTTTCCGATGGGCACATATTGTCCTGTAACAAAATGCACGGTTCATCAGTTGCAGATATAGGAGGGGGGTATACTGAAGCACAAAATCAAGCACGCACCTGATACTTAGGGAATAAGTCCTCAAACAAAAATGGCCAAATATTCTGAAATGTAAATTGATTACAAGTCACCAGCATGACGCCGTCGGTTCCAAATGAATTCCCGTGCTTCAAATACTCAACAAAACCCGGTCATTGGCCAACACATGACGTTTATCTCCTAACTGATTTCTCCATTTGGACTACAATCTCATCGCGTGACAATACAGACAACGCCTTATGTTCTCCCCAAAACATTTGTTGTCTGTCTGCTACAATAGATTTGTAAAGCAAATGATCAAAGAAAAATAGTTTATTTAGCAGTAAATAAATGAGTATGGTTTTACTTCGCTTTTAGGAATATTCCAGCAATATCACGGCATTAGGACACCAGAAATGGGCTTTACACATTGTACCCAAGTAGGGAATCGAAACCGGGTCTTCGGAATCACGAACGGACGCCTTAACCACTGGGCTACCCCCGCCGTCCCGTTTATTAAATGAAAGCTCATAGGCTCATAATACAGGTAGGGTTTGGTATATGAATTACACAGGGTATGTAGAGATCGTCTTTATTTGTTTTATTTGTCCATTGTTTGTTGTTCATATCCAGTCAGTTCCTGGTTCGTGTGTGAATTTCAGTGAATTTCGCAGTGAATTTATTACGGTCAAGAACCCTGCCTGTCGATGACAGTAACATTATATTACATTCAAGGGGTCACTCAATGATAGAAAAATGATAACAGAGAAGAAAATACAATTATCCTTCATATACTGCAAAATCCATTCTTTGAATATAGATTATTTGCACAAAGTCGACTTTTAACGGGTTGTAATATCTTAGTACAATGATAGATCAGTTCAACTGACTTAAACCATCATAGTCGCATGAGTGTTTACAGTTAAAAGCTGGTGTTAGGGGATTTTTGAAAAGTGTTTTCTTTCTGCGTAAGAAGGCATATGCACTGTGTAGGTGTTGCCATAGCAACATGTATACTTTTGTTTGGTCGCAGTTCACTACACTGGGTGCAACTTCTTATGTATTTCCTTTCATACGTCATTCTAGTTTATAAATATCATAAAAAACTTTACATGCATGGACTGCTCCTCCGCTTTGAATGTCGCCCACAATACAGCCGGTTCACTCTCAGTGTTTTCTGGTGCATTTCCAATACAATACACCTCTCTAGCCTATATCTTGTCAACTGTCGACTGTCGACTGACGACTGTGTACATTGTAAACGAAACCGTCAGGGCCGAACTAACTGCAGCTCTCGGATCGTGGGAAGATAGGGTGCATACTATTTCAGCACACATATACATCGTAACATGTATGAAGTGTTATGCAAACTATTTGCTATGGTTTACGCCGCATTTAGCAATGTTCCAACAATATCACGGTGGGGGAAACGAGAAATGGGCTTCACACATTGTACCCGTGTGAGGAATCAAACCAGGGACTTCAGCGTGACGAACGAACGCTTCAACCATTTGACTACTCCACCGCCTTGATATGGTTGTAGAATTCAGAGATTATAGAAATTTCGGGCTCACTACATGAATCACTCTCGTACTTCCTCTTACCCAAACGTAATTCACCGTGAAATGAATTACAATCGGCGTTTTATAGAGTAAGTACGGTAGTTCTTATATGTACATATTCCTCAACAAGTTGAACAAGCGCTCTTTGTTACAGTTGGATTGTTTTACGACTACTAAAACATGCAACAGATTGTTTCAAAGATTCATTCAAAACACATACGTATATACAAACACATACACATACACATACATATACATATACACATACATATACACATACAAATACATATACACATACTTATACACACACACACACATACAAATACATATACACATACTTATACACACACACATACAAATACATATACACATACTTATACACACACACATACAAATACATATACACATACGCATATACACATACACATACATATACACATACATACACACATACACATACACATACAAATACATATACACATAAGCATATACATATACACATACACATACATATACACATACACATACACAGACACACACATACACATACACATACACTTACGCATACACTTACACATACACATACACATACATATACACATACACATAAGCATATACATATACATGGGGATTAGGTTTGCTGCTGAAATGGATGAACACAATGCAATATTTAAAAAAAGACAGAAGACTAAAAGTTCTTTTGACGATTTACACTATGCAGCACAAGGGCGGGGATAGCGGTTGTGACTTGAAGTTACAGAAACTGTAAAAGCCGAGATAAATTATTATCTCACTACCCACCTTTACCAGACATCGTGACAGTCAGTCGTGTCTTGTCGCCAACAGCCGATGTGAGCAGAGCAATGGCAGGTTACAGCTGTCTGGCGTGGAGCTATTTTTAGCATGCTGGGTATTTCCTGCTATTCCCTCAATCTTGGGTTTCTTGGAAAACGATTTCGTGAGGCTCTCTCATGTGTGTTGAGGGTCATGTTGGTTCATCGTTTGTCAAGGTATAGTTTTCTACACTGTAACAGTTTGTTTCTTAACGCCGCACTCGGCAATATTCCAGTTACATGGCGGCGATCTGTATATAATCCAGTCTGGACAAGTAAACTCAGCGATCAATATCACAAGCATCGATCTACGTAGTTGAGATAAACTGTTTAAAAGCAGACATATTCCACTAATAGCGACTGCGGGTAAATACTCGAGACGGACCAAGTCGATCCAGTAATCAATATCACGAGCAGCGGTCTATGCGGATCGGTGACATGTGTCAACCAAGTCAGCAGGCATGACCACCCAATACCACTACCTCTTACGACAAGCATGGGTTGCTAAAGACCAATTGTAATCCGGAAATTCACGGGCACTATGTCCCTGGGGGGAATTTAGAAAGACAAAGAAAGAAAGACACATTTCTCCAGTGTTAAAGAAACTTAACTGGTTTAAGTTGGCGTGCAGAATCACTAATATATAGTGCTCCCGTTAACCTTCAACGTCAGGACAGGCCTAGCCCCTGTGTATCTCCAGGAACTGTCCTAGGAATACAAAACCACGAGTTCTCTTAGATCCATGGGACAAGGCATGCTGGGTGTTCCATAAAAACTAAGGAGATCGATCTTTCGCCAGAGCAATTCCACGACTGTGAAATAATCTGCCATTACAACTGAGACTTGTAAATAGCTACATAGAGGTTCGACCCGATTGTAATACAGCACATGTTGCTTGTGTGTTTTATTTTTGAAGTAATGAAGAAGTTTTTGCTGGTTTTGGCTTGACACTTTGAACCCATTTGGGGAATCGAAGCCAGCTCTTTAGCATGACGAGCCAACGTTTTAACATGTAGGCTACCCCACGCTCCCCATTTTCTAAGTAAATGTTATACCGAAGAATATGTTGAAATGGACTTAAAACAAACAAAAAAATCTCACCCTGAATAGTGACTCTAGTAACAGCCATATCTTCAATTATGTGACGAACGTATAAATTCAAATTCAGTTTTTCAAATTTGATGCTTTATTAAGTACAACTCATCTGGACATGCCGGCTACTGTCTGGTCAGTTCATAATGTTATTACATCTCAACTCTTTATGGTTTGGTCAGTATATTGACATCGGATGCATCTGGATGGTGCGTTGAAGCTTTGCCATTTACAATGCTAAGACGATGACATTCTTGAAGAGCCCCCGCCTCCACCGCCTCCACTAGGTGCAGCAGTTTTCAAACGTGGCGCTACAAATTCAAATAAAATTCCATCACATACAGTCAGACATCGGTTGTGTCGAACTAACGGTTGAGTCGAATTGAAATCTTGGATCCTGCCTTTTTAATCATTAAGTCATCATTATGTTTGTAGATAATTACGTGAGTCCTTCAACTTCGATATAATGCTGTTTGATTGTTTATAGATTTGGAAAATATGACAGCTGTCACTGCTGTTGATTATTGATATTGAAATCGACACATTCGTGATCCACTCGTTTATTCCGGACAAGCCGAACAGGTTGCGGAATGGAACGAGTTGTGACGAATGGTGCACATACCTGGTGGCTGCCGTGGAGGTGGGCGCTGTGGCTGTGGTCGTGGAGGAGGGGCCGATTGCTTGTTTCCTTTGGTTTCTGAGAAATAAAGGTTAGTGGTCAGCTTGTTTATTATCTAAAACCAAGATCATTACACTGTGTGTTACCTTATTTTTAAGATATTATTAATATATATACTCTTCAAAAGTATGATAATTCGAAAATAACCTGTGATTACAGAAGTTCAAAGCCTATCGAATGATGATTCTGGCGGGACATACAAATATGTGAGTGAGTCAGTATTGGTTTACGACGCTTTGAGCAACATTCTCGCAATATTACGACGGGGGGCAGCATAAACGAGATTCACAAATTGTACCAGTGTGGGGACTTTAAGACCGGACGTCGGCGCGATAAGCGAAGTTCAACGCTTTTACCAGTTAGCTAACCAACCACCCCGGGCGAAAGATGTGGCGTGCTGGAGTGCTACAGCAATCGAAAAACAGCAATCGAAAAACAGCAATATAGCTATGTATTTCAAAAATAAACTTTGTGATCCCTGCATCAAAAGAGGCATGTCTCTATGACGACACTCAGATGGGCTAAACACGTTTCAAATCTACAGAAACCTATATAAGTGTTTGCGCGCATGAGCTTGTCGGTCGTATACACCTAAATACTGCACTGACAAAACATCACCGTTTAACATGGAACCCCAGCCAGACACAAAGACACAGTATAACGAAGATCAGTTCTAACCCTGATTATAATAAGACGTGTGAGGATCAGGGTTAGTACCGATCTTCAACAACCCACGCTGAAACGATTTACGGGATCGGGTGGTCAGGCTCGCTGACGTACTTGACACATTTCATCGCATTCCATTTTGTGTATCGATGCCTTTACTGTTGAAGACTGGATTGTGTGGTTCAGACTCGAATATTTACAGACCTCTGTCATACAGCAGGAATATTGCTGAATGCGACGTAAAATAACACGACAACCAATCACCCCCTAATGTCGAGATTGGCTAACTAGTTAGAATGAAGTCTCAAGTCCCTATAGTAAGTGAAGAAACAAATTTTAAGTCGCAAAAACCAAAGTTATTCCCCTTGGACGTGTTACCTACTTTGTATCAGTCTTGTTCATGTATATGGTAGGTCGATTTATTTGTGCAAGTACTTAACTGAGAATTTATAACAGTCAAGAACCTACCCTGTCAACGGTTATGACGTCTAACACACTCGATAGCAAAATCACTTATGCCAGAACCGCTCTACGTCCTCTCAATAACGATTGTTTGCATAATAAAATCGTGAAGGCAAGTTAGAACATACATAGATAGTTGGAGGTGTTTTTCGTTGTCAAGAAATGACGCCATGTTTCTCCCAGATTCCTTCCAGTCATGAAAATGTAAACGTTTGCACGTCAATCCATGTGTTAAGTCGGTTCTTTCCCGAAGATACGAAACTTACATACATCCACTACCCGTGAAGATCCGATTTAGAATTGGTCTTCAGTAACCCATGCTTGTCGTAACAGGCGACTAATGAGATCAGGTTTTCAGGCTCGCTGACCTGGTTGACTCATTTCATCCTATATCACTTGCGTAGATCTATGCTCATGCTCATTGATGCTCACTGACCACTGGACTGTCTAGTTCAGAATCGATAATTTTATTAGTGCTGCATTAAAGAATACACAAACGTATTTCCCATGCGCAACACCCCAATTGGATTCTCAGAAAGAGCTACAATTAAAACAAGCATTATTTGCTAATGTATTACAGTTGTCACAAATATGTTCACAGTACATGTGACTGAGAACTATTCCAGGACATATACTGTACGACTAGGGGATAGTGGCTCTGACTGTAAGGTATATATTCAGATGTACAACATGTACAAGATCATAACTTGATTGCTCACCTCTACCGTACATCCTGACCTGCCGTTCCGTCTTCAAGGTACTAGCCGAAAGATGACAATGCCGTCACCTTCTTGCCGTATCGATTTTTAGCATGGTTGGAATTTCCGGATCAGTATACTCCACGTATAATTTACAAGGCTCGACCCTGGGGTAAGTGATTGAGTGGTTGTGAGAAGGCTGGTGCTAATGGTGTCTTTTTCATAGCGAGTGAGTTTAGGTTTTCACCGCACTCAGCAATATTCCAGCTATATGGTGGCGGTCTGTAAATAACCCAGACAATCCACTGATCAACGGCATGAGCATCGATCTGCGCAATTGGGAAACATGTGTCAACCAAGTCAGCGAGCCTGACCATCCAATCCCGTTCGTCGCCTCTTACGACAAGCATAGACGCCTTTTATGGCAAGCATTGCTGAAGGCCTATTCTACGCCGGACTTTTACGGGTATCGACGCTGGAGGTTTATAAATGTTTATAAAATGATATTAACAAAACTAGTGGTTATTTGATCACGTTGTCCATAAACCACGAGTGTCTATACAGGTAATGCCCTTTTAAACACAAACACTCTACGCTTTCCTGGGGATTTTCGTTAAGTACACAGCCAATAAAACGACACACTGACAGATACTCGTCGACACACACCACTGTTCTGTTCATGCGTGGCTAAGATATCTTTGTCTGACGACTATATTTACTTTGTACTTACAACGTCCTTGAGCACAGATGATATGTATCCGTTATCAAGAGTAAACATAAGTTGAACCGGTCCAACGCTAACCGTTATTTAAGGCTTTCATCCAACCGTCAAACACATTTTTAAACACACTCGGATCTGACTGAACTTGATCTGCGACTTTGATGACAAATTCATTGTAACAATTACACCTATTTCGGAATGCTTATTGATCCAGTCCTGCTTATGTAAGTTTATTTCTGTGTCAAACTTTGATGTCTCTAAGGAAAAGGTTGACCCCTGGGTATTCCTTTTAGGTCAGCTTGGGCGGTTGTGTCGAAGCATGCTTAACTCGAAGTATTTACATAGGTCCCTTCACCTTCGACACACCGGCGTCTACTTTTACGCCCACCGGTGTAATGACAATACCTGTAATGACATAAGGGCTATAGGACAGCCTCGTGGTTAAAGTGTCCGCTCGTCACGCCGAAGGCCCGAGTTCGAGTTCCCTCATGTGGACAACGTGTGAAGCACATTTCTGGTTCCAGTGCTGCGTACATCTATACCCACACACTCACTCACTCACTACGTACTTAAAGTTGCAGATACCACATTCCACTGCTGTTCAGTTTTACTACCGAAATGCAAGTATTAGCCCTAGTACGTTCAGTGTAAAAAAAATTCAGTTATATGTTAGTTTGTATACAATATGGTTACGAGTGAGTGGGTGAGTGAGTGAGTGAGTGAGTGAGTGAGTGGGAGGAACATACACAACAAATGTTCATCCATAGGAAGGTTATGAACATCATTCATATATGGTTTAGATCTTTCCCAATTCATTGTACATTAATCATTTCATACATACTATGAAAATAATGCAAAAATGTATGCAAAGATAAGACGAATAGATCTCTCAAACAAACGAGGTGCGTTCGTATTTACATTTAATTTAGAATGTATGAGGAAGTTAGTGCTGATCATGAAGTACACGTCATGTAAAAGGCGCGCACGACCGGCCTTGATTCCAGTGATGCAGCTTTTGGAGAAATCGACAAGGGGTGCGTTCTATTCATATAAAAAGGAGATGCACACCTCATTTTCATCCCAGTTTGATTGGTCATTTAACAATATTTCAGGACAAAGAGGGAAAGGGTGCGTGTTGCACCTCACTCTGCATCCACTCATGGATTCTGTTAACACAATCCAGTATGGCATTGTTGCACAGACATTATTGCAAGGTGCACATCTGACACACAACTACACCCTAGCTAGAAACAGAATTAAAAAATGCCCTAGAAGAGTCCATTCTTCTGTCGTGTATTATCCCAAACATCCTCACCGGTTTTTCGGCGACGTTTCCGAATTACTATTCGGGCTTTGTTGGATGATAAATATCAGTGATCACAGATTTGTTATTTTCAAACCACAAAAGATAAAGCCTTTTTATGGCAAGCAAGGGTTGCTGAAGACCTATTCTACCCCGGACCTTCACGGGTCACCTTTTATGGCAAGCAAGGGTTGCTGAAGACCTATTCTACCCCGGACCTTCACGGGTCACCTTTTATGGCAAGCAAGGGTTGCTGAAGACCTATTCTAAACCGGACCTTCACGGGTCACCTTTTGTGGCAAGCAAGGGTTGCTGAAGACCCATTCTACCCCGGACCTTCACGGGTCACCTTTTGTGGCAAGCAAGGGTTGCTGAAGACCTATTCTACTCCGGACCTTCACGGGTCATCTTTTGTGGCAAGCAAGGGTTGCTGAAGACCTATTCTACCCCGGACCTTCACGGGTCACCTTTTATGGCAAGCAAGGGTAGCTGAAGACCTATTCTACTCTGGACCGTCACGGGTCACCTTTTATGGCAAGCAAGGGTTGCTGAAGACCTATTCTACCCCGGACCTTCACGGGTCACCTTTTATGGCAAGCAAGGGTTGCTGAAGACCTATTCTACCCCGGACCTTCACGGGTCACCTTTTGTGGCAAGCAAGGGTTGCTGAAGACCCATTCTACCCCGGACCTTCACGGGTCACCTTTTATGGCAAGCAAGGGTTGCTGAAGACCTATTCTACTCCGGACCTTCACGGGTCACCTTTTTCATCATTTGGCATTAGTGGCATTTGTGATCTTGGGCTATTTTCCTCATTTCGAATATTTTGTATAGTGTGTAGTATCTCCGCGAAAGAGGATGTTGCACCATATCACAAAATATAAGTATGTAAAGCATTGCGATTGTATCCTGTATTCTGAATAAAATATTTAAACTTTACATTCAATTAGTTTTGAAGTATGCCATTATGTATTTGTATATTCCCTTGTGCGAGACCTGCGGGTTTACTGGGAGTTTCAGTTGGCATTGTTTCAGCACTGATGGTATACCGAAATATGCACATAACATGCCTTAAACATGCCATACTGTCATATTGTTCAGACAACATTTGTATAACCCACGTCAACCATTACACATGTTCTTCTGTTGTCTGTACCCGTATCTTTTGTCCCTTAATCATACACCTCAGTGATAACTTTGGGAGGAAAAGATCATACGATCATAACTTGATATATTGGCCATTAATTATAAAATACTAATCATGGATACATTTGTTGTAATAACATGTATCTCAACCTTGAAATCCCTTCACATTCTCCACTGATGGTCACAGAAAGTGTTCTCGCAAGACATCATTGG
Source organism: Haliotis asinina (assembly GCF_037392515.1). Taxonomy (NCBI): domain Eukaryota; kingdom Metazoa; phylum Mollusca; class Gastropoda; order Lepetellida; family Haliotidae; genus Haliotis; species Haliotis asinina. The sequence goes on along the minus strand of NC_090288.1, from coordinate 45,835,880 downwards.
ATCAAATCATCACATGAACAACTCTTGTCATGGTGAGATTGAAACTTACGCGGTGGGTAGCCTTGGGATTGAAGCGTTCACTGGTAACGCTGGTTCGATTCCCCACATGAATTCAGTGCGAAGCTTATCCCTGTCGTGATACTGCTGTATACATGGCTAACAGCGGCGTAAAACTAAACTCACTCACCTGTAATCGTGGAAACCCATATGAAAACAGATAACAGTCCAAGGTAACAGTCCAGGAACAAACATATCAAGTAGGCCGGTAGCATTGCTGAAATGTTGCGAAAAGCGGCGTAAAGACTACTAACTCATGTGACCATTTCACTGCACAGGATGCGCTAGCGCAGCATACCAAGGGAGCCAGGCAAATGGTATTCACACGAGGGAATTAAAGTGCTACATCACTCCAGTTGCGTTGATCGTTGTTCATGATGTTATATGGCATATTAGTCATCTATAGTTTAAATGATATAAATTCAAGTTTAGCCATAATTTTATTTCTGCGATAAACTAGTGGTTTACCTTAGATTTTAATCTGTCCATGCACGTTGCAGAAAAACATGGAAGGGTACCGGACGCACTGACAATATCTCACCCTATTATTCTTCCAAGGCCGCACCCAAGAGATCCAAAACCAAAACGTATGCGAACATTTGCTTATCAGTAATAAGTGTCATAAGTTCACATCACGGGAAATCTAGATATCGGGTTTTTTAATGCGAGGGATATGTTTACTGTTTCAATATTTTTACCTCCTGTTAAGACACCTGCTTTCAAATGACGAAACTATGTCACCAGTTTTCCTAAGATGTACTTTACTCAGAAAAATAAACATCAGAAATTAAAGGGCCATGCAGACATCCTCATGGAGGCCTTACTATACACATGAACATTAATTAAGCACCACTCATTTTCATGCTATAAGACTGCGTTTAACACAACACTCTGGTCATTCATGGTGTGGAGGCCAAACACATGGTTATAATTTCGTTAACTGAACCATCTAAAGTGTCAATCCATCAACTACAAACACTGCTGCTACTTTCGTCTGTACTTTAATGACGGTCATATGGGGGCACTAAAAGAGTTATCAATAAAAACAATGTCTGTGGTCCAACGTACACAAAGTTGTCTGTTCACGCACTGTTCAAACCTAAGCCAACATTAATGGTGACATCAGTATTTGGTGTATCCTCCCCTCGCGCGGAAAACTGCTGCAACCCTCCTCCTCATGCTGGAAATCAAACGCCGAATGCGCATCATTGGAATCATCTGCCATTCCTCATGAAGAGCCTGGTGCTAATTCCTGTAGGTTTTAAACAGGTGGATCCCTTACTTGAACTTGACGCCCCAGATGGTCCCACAAATGCTCAATTGGGTTGAGATCAGAACTTCTCGCAATCCAGGGTTATCTGTCCGCTGCGTTGTTCTGCATGTATGCGATAATAACTCTGGAACGATGGTGCCTAGCATTGTCGTGCATACATACTGGTCGACTGGCGAGGGGCTGGTTAACAAAATGCGGGAAAACAGCAGCTTCCAGTACTTCCTGTTGGTATCTCTCACCAGTGAGTGTCCTTTGAATAGTGATACGATTCAGCTTACAGGCATACACCCCCACACCGTTACAGACTCACCGCCAAAGGGTTCAGCTGCATGGATCATCCGCTGTTGATAAGCCTCATTACTCCTCCAAACTCGCCAAAGGCCATCAGTAACACGAAGGAGAAAATGGACCACAGGACCCAGCCCCATGTCCTCAGATTGTGGTTTTGCCGTTGATAACTCTACGCCAAACGTTGAGCCTTGTGCTTATGAGTGAGTAAGGGACGTCTGACTGGACGACGTGCATGGAGTCCAGCGGACCTTGACCTAGATTTTTGAAGCTCTTTTAGCGCTAAGATACTCGTATGTTAATGTTAATGTATGGTACTTACGACTATCTTAGCGCTAAGAGAGCTTCGAAAATCTAGGCCCTGAGCCTCCTTCGGATGGTGCTGGTTGAGAGACGAACACCCAATCTCCATTGTTCTCTGAGATCTTTGGCATTGGCCATGGGCCTGCGTCTCACTAGGCGAACTACGGCACGGTCATCACGGGGACTGGTCTTTCTCGGCCTTCCTTATCGTGGACGATCCTTGACGTAACCAGTAGCCGCATGTTTCCTTACAAGGAGACTAATGACAGTGTGATTGATATTCAGTCTGGACCCAATGCTGCGACAGGACAAACCAGCTTCATGCCATGGTGCGGGTATATTGCTATATTATACCAGCACAGACAGACCTTGGTTCGGGTATAGTGCTGTACCAGCACAACCAGATCTTGGTTCGGGTATAATGTTACACCTGCACAGGCAGACCCTGGTTCGGGTATACTGCTACACCTGCACAGCCAGACCTTGGTTCGGGTACAATGTTACAACAGTACAGCCAGACCCTGTTTCGGGTATAATGCTACACCTGCACAGCCAGACCCTGGTTCGAGTATAATGCTATACCAGCACAGCCAGACTCTGGTTCGGGTATAATGCTACACCTGCACAGGCAGACCGTCGTTCAGGTATGATGCTACGCCAGCACAACCAGACCGTGGTTCGAGTATAATGCTATACCAGCACAGCCAGACTCTGGTTCGGGTGTAATGCTACACCAGCACAGCCAGACCGTCGTTCAGGTATGATGCTACGCCAGCACAACCAGACCGTGGTTCGGGTATGATGCTATGCCAGCGAGACCATGGTTTACACACGCGCACGTACGCGCGCACGCTCGCATACGAGTACACACAAACAAGCATCAGCATGGCACTGACCGTAATATTCCAGAAAGGCTCATATGACAGGATATTCACAACATTATGTAAATTTGATAAGGTCACTAATGATAAGTCATGTGGGTAAATGGTCATAGTAACAGTGTTTTATTTGCTTATTAGTATAAGGAAGTAATAAAGCAATAATGAAAGAAGCACAATGTGAAACTGTGTTTTCTGTGGTAAATTGTGGCTATAACATTCAGTCATATCTGCAAGGAACCGTTCATGATTTATGGCTAGGAGATTGGATCGTGACCGCCCCCGTCCCCTTCTCTGTTATGAACGGGAAGATGAAGATGAAGATAACACTTAATGCTCTCAGCAAAGTAAGTTTTCCCATTTGTCGCCTTGACTTTCAGTTTCACCAAACACAACGTTTATATATCAGTAAGTCCACATAACGAGGTCGTGTGTCCGCAAAACCTCATTAATTTCTTCTAGGTTGCTGTGCCAGTCCGCAACCAGTTACCTTTATTCCGCCACAAGCTCCTTGGAGGTTACGGAAAGGATCGGATGGGTGGGACACACTGGAGAATATTTTGGAAAGTGTCTCTATTTTGCCATCTGACATCCGCCGAGCATCTGAAAAATAGAAACATGTGGATTATTTAACATCCTTTGAACAACCTTCATTTGTAGTGATTTCAGATTCGTGACACTTCATGGCTGATTGAGTTTTTAAACATATAGTTAAGCGTTGAAGCGTCAAATCGGCAAACTTTCATCACATCTTCATGAGATCAACCGATACGTCATTAAGGGCGTATCATTGATTCTGTTAAGGGACGTACAATAAAGATACTTTCACTTAAAGCTACCATACTGTTATAAAAAGATATCACTATATGAAATACGCTGAGTCAAAGAAAGAAAGTTCACAAAATGCAATTTTCAGAAATAATTAATATTTTTTCTCAGATGATACATCTATGTATCCGAAATGGGATCCCAATCTTTCGACTTTCGAAAAACGTTAGCAAAACCCACTGAAACCCATCCATTCGTCGTGCAAACAACGTCAGTGCCAAATCAGGTTTTGTACGAGCAGTCGATCACGTGATCTTCGCATCCAAGTTTTCTTCATTTGCATGTATTTGCATTGGCCTCAAGAATTGAAAAAAAAAACAATTTTAAACCACAGTTCTAACGGTACTTTAAATGTTACGATTGTCAAATGTGCAACATGAACCTGCCAACGTTATTGACGTCGCAAGAGCAATGTAATGCAGCCGTCGTACTGTGTCTGACTTGCGAGGTCGTCTACAACAGACTGGCACCACTTCTGATCACCTAAGCTCGGGTCGTCCACGTGTGACGTCACGAGCAGAAAACCGACCGTCAAATCGCCCGACGTCACCTACGTGACAGATTTCTGCCGGATACACGAACCAGGGCTGAGATGTTTAGATGTCGACTGTCCTCACAGACCATTCGAAATCGGTTGCGGGCTGCCAATCTCCATTCTCGACGTCCATATTGTGACATTCTGTATACCCATGTTTTGGAAAGCCGGTTTAGCCTAATGGAACTGATTGTGGCATTGTCTATGTATCGGGTAAATCACACAGATCTCAGCAATAAAATAACACCAATTTAACCATCTTGCCATCTCTTGTTCTTTTTTAGTGCCCTGAAGAAAGAATGTAAAGTTTCTTTTTTGACTCGGTATAAATATGAAACCTGGCAATTGGTCGCCAGCAGCTGAAGGTCACCATGCTGGTGGCCTTAGGAACAAAGATACCATTGCTATCCTGCTGCATTTAAGTTATTCCAAAGTGCAATGCGTAATTCAGACAAACACGAAAAAAGCACATATTTTACAATTAAAACAATGCTGAATATATCATAGACTAAGGCTTAGTCTCTGAATATATGTAATGTGGTTAATAACAATCCAGTGATCAACAGTATGAGGCTCGATATGCGAGCCTGACCACCCGATCGCGCCTGTCGCCTCACACAAGCACAGTCGCCTCTTGTGGCAAGCATAGGTTGCTGAAGACCTTTTCTACACGGATCCTCACGGGCCAATCCCAAAGAAAAGGAGCACGTGTAAGAACGGGAGAGCCTGAGGAGTTGCTTCGTTCAGGTCTGAAGCAAAATTATGCGGTTCAGGGACTGTGAGACATGATAGATATAGATACATGAAATGACATGGTCTTTCATATTTTCTGAGTGAAATGTTTCCAAATGTAATAATTACATACACTGGGGTGACGGCGGTGTGTTCGGCCGGGGTGTTAGTGGAGGTGGTGTTGGAGGACGAGGGGGTCCTTTGTCTACGATGGGATCGTATCCTGTAAGAAAGATTAATTGAATGCACAGTTCATATGCTGCTTATGTTGGAGGGAAACATAGTAACGTATAAAGTCGTGTACACATCGGGTGATTTTTGGAATATTGTATTTGAAAAAATAGTTTGTGCAAAATACAACATGATAAGACAGTACATGACACGAACTGTATTACATACAAATGTTTGGCACAATATGGGGGCTGCCTCGGTAGCCTACTGTGTACCCTGGGGTCGGCATAACCCGGGTAGATAAAGAAAGGCACTGGGGTCGTGCTGACCCGGACCGGAAGCTGGAAAATGTCCTGGGGTCTTAGGGACCCGGACTGGTGCATGTGAGTGGGATGTACCGGTACTTGGGTCCGATGACCCGCACGATCCCTGCTTAAGTACTGCTCTTTGGGGACCACAAGCCTTCCATGCTGTGAGTATGGAGTAGCTTGTGACGCCCAAACGAGGTTGTACAACCGAGAGCCTCCAAAGAACGATAAGAACGCTAAGTGCTAAACTAATATATTACTTACATGGTATAATACTCGTAGATGTGTTACACATGTATATATATGCTACCAAACCGAACAAAATACATTAACGTACAAGTACTCAAGCCTTGGTAGACGAGGCATACCCATACTGTACCCCGTCCTATAATACCCATAGCAGAGTGCCAGCTAAGACACATCACGTTCTACAGAGCACATGTCAATGTCTTGGTTTGTTAGGTGTAATAACCTGCCTGTATTGAACCATAAAGGACCGCTGCTGTCACTGCAACACGCACTTCTACGTGCAACACGCAGACTTGTGGGCATTCCTTAAGGGAGTGAGTGAGTTAATACTTCAGGTCACATCGGCAATATTGCAGCCATATCGTGACGAAAACATTCTTGAAAAGAGGAATTTATGTATATAGTAAAAAACTGTCGACGAAGGTCAGTAAAACAACCAGAGTGAAAATTTGAAACTAATATCACTATTCAGACAATGCAATACAAAAACAGGCTATAGATCACCAACAACTGAAGGTAGATCACCACACTAGAGACCATGGGGACTTACAGTACCTTTGCTACCTGCATGGACCTTAGTTGGATTTACACCATCCCTTCAGCCGCTGGAGAGTGTATGAAATGCTAGCCAAAATTAAAATAACATGAATACTACGATTAAAAACCTGTTAGACTTAAATTTACATGAAATGTTTTGGGACTTACGTACCCTCTCAGGAGGACAATAATTTTACAATACTTCAACCCCCTTTGCGAGTACAGCCACTAACAATTTTAGTTACCAATTCTTAAAATACATCTATCTACAGAATCATATTGCTCAAAATTCAACAATGAAATCAATTTCCTTTAATAAACAATGATTACATGAGAACCAACAGTGGTAAAAAGATCCTTGACAGTGTTGACATTGGAATATTTATCAATTGTGAATTCAGCACAGTCAAGCAGGATATGTTTGACCGTGATTCTCTCATCACAAGAGATACAAAACTGAGGATCCCCACCTTTGAACAGGTATACATGTGTATATCGTGTATGGCCAATACGACATCGTCGTAAAATAACCTCTTCAAATCTGGACTGACAGCCAAAGTAGGTGTAACCAATATACGGGTTTATTTCATGTATTTTATTAATACCAGCTTGAGTGTCCGACTTCTTCTGCATCAGATCACGGATACAAGATCTAATGGTAGCTTTATAATCAGTGTATGGAATACGAAGTGGTGTCACAGACTTGTTGAGTGCTGCCTTAGCAGAAAGATCGACCATTACGTTATCAGAAATGCCTATGTGGCTGGGTAACCGACAGAAGACGATGTGGCATTGGCCAGTAGACAGATTATTATACAATTGAATAATTTCATTTAAAAGCATGTTTACAAGAAATATTTTTAATAGCCCGGAGGTTAGAAAGAGAGTCGGAATAGACTATATACTGTTTATGTTTAGGGTGTCTTTGAATGTATTTAAGAGCCGTTAGTATGGCGTTAGCTTCAGCTGTAAAAATAGAGCTGTTGTCTGGTTTTCTAGAAGATATTGTTCTGGATCAAATGACAGTGGCACAAGCCACTGCGCCGCCGTCCTTGGAACCATCTGTAAATAAGGATTTATATTTGCTATATTTATGTTTTAATGGATTATATTCCTGTTTATATTGTAATTCATTAGTTTCTGATTTATTTAATGTTAGGTCCACTTGGGGCCTAACCAGTTGCCAGGGGGGAGAAGGAAGAAGACGGCGGGTGGGGGTGGGGGTGGGGGTGGGGGGTGGGGGGCTATGTTTTCTAGCTCAATGCCAAGAAAGGGTTTAATCCTGTGCCATAAAGGTGGAACCAAAGAAGATTTCTTGTCATACGAATCTTGATAAAGCTGATTCAACACACAGTTATAGACAGGGTTAGACTCATTAAAGTATAATTTAGTAATTTATTGTAAAGACAATTTTATACGACGTTGTGTAAGAAAGGGTTCATCGGCCTCAACGTAAAGACTGTCAATAGGGGAAGTTCTGAAAGACCCAAGACAAAGTCTTAAACCGTTTTGGCGGACAGAGTCAAGCTTTTACAGGCTCCACCATATACGATGGAGCCAAAATCGAGTTTTGAACATACCAGTGATCGATATAGGTGTAAGAGAGTAGTTTGATCCCCTCCCCACTTTGAGTTTTAAACAACCTTCAACAATTCTAGTGCCTTCTGACATTTAGCTTTAAGTGATTCACTGTGTAAGAACGTTAAATGAGAATCGAAAATTAAACCCAAGAACTTAGCCCCCTTTACAACTTTGATGGGCATGCCGTTTAAAGATAGTTCAGAGTCCTTATGCGACTTATATTTTCTACAAAAATGTATGTAATTAGTTTTGTACTTAGAAAATTTAAAGCCGTTTTCAAGACACCATTCATATATTTTGTTTAAACACAACTGCAGTTGTCCTTCAATAGTGTGCATATTTTTATCACGACAAGAAATATTAAAATCATCCACAAATAATGATCCATCAACTGAATCATTTAAAACCTTGGATAAACTGTTGATCTTAATACTAAATAAAGTGACGGACAAAATACTACCTTGAGGGGCACCCTCATCCTGACTGTAATGACAGGGTTAACGCAGACAGTTTTACGCAGATGATGCACTTTGCAGTTTTGAACTCTGTTCGCAATTCGCTTTTCTGTGATATCATGCGCTCATTTCAAGGAGGACAAATTTACTGAATATTTCATGCATCATAAATCTGGACAGTTTTGACGCAGTACTACCAAGTCACCATTCACGACGTTTTGCGTAATTGTGTGTACAGAAGAGTCGGACATGACCGAACAAACAGCCATTACCGAACAAAATTCCCTTTCGGTATGTTTGTTTTCTCCACTTGCTGGTCGTGACTGCTTTTTCAGAGCTTGTAGCTTCAGAGCTTCCAGACTGCCTCCAGCAAGTCTGCCGTTTAACATACAAAATATAGATCAAAACGGGTTTTGCAGTTTCTTACCGAGCTCCAGTCAGGGTGACAACAAGTGCCATCGTTTAACCATCTCAGTAGAATCAGTACTCTTTTTCATTTCTTAATAACTACACCAATTAAGAAATACGCACAAATAAATCCTCCCTGCCGTGAATGCTCTGAAAAACGGCTATAACAAACAATTTCTTTCATAATTCACAGTGTGCATGTTCTCTGTTCACTTGTTTTGTCCATCATTAGTTATTCATATCCAGTCAAGACTTGATTTATGTGTTTGTTTAGGTAGATCATTAAGAAACGCCACGTAAAAAATTAACATTTGTCATATCGTGTCAAATTGCACTTTTATCCTACCCTGTGTCCTTCGTAATGCATAAAACAAATCAACACTATGGGGTCGGTCGATGAGAGAAACATAATAGCAAGAGTAGTTGTTTGATTTGGCATATTTCCTCAAGCTTATTCCAATGCGTGAAAATGTTTCCGGATTATGTTCCCTCACTGGTGATCGATACTGACGTCACGTACTGCCACTTAGCCAGATTCTGTCGAAACAGGTCTCTCACATAGCCAGATTTGGGAATTGGCTTAGGTGTTTTCACAACACTAAATCCAGATGAGCTATAGTCTGTATCAACAAAATCCTCAGTTAGTGAGAGTGAAATTTTGTGTTAAAGTGAGATACATGAACATTGGTATGGAATTAATATAATTTTTGGGGAGGATTGAAGAAATACTCAATTGCTGACATTAATGACATTTGTATTACTATTAAGTGAGGTACATTGATATAGTATTATTTGAGTTTCCTTTGGGGGATTTCAGGAAATTCTCAATTAGTGATATTTGTGGAATGACTTTAACTAGTCCAAGATTATTTCAGCTGTTGATAAATGTTAAAGGATTTACAAATACCGATTACCAAGAAAATTAATTTTAGAAACTACTATTGAACTTTGCATGAAGAAATCAGACTAACGCAATCGAAAACAGAATTCATGAATAAGAACTCGTCATATTACAATACTTCATTTGGGTTTGATATCAGTTTTGGAAACAGGTGATAATCAAATGTCAGTGAATAACACATGATTTAAGAAATGATCATTACAACTTAAATGTATTGTCGTGATTTCACGTTTAAATTACTGTAAAACCGAATGTTTACAATTTATGAGCATGACGTGCACTTCAGTTGTGTAAAAATGATTTGGAATGTAGGCCCTCGAAAACACTGACCCAGCTATCATTTGAAGGCAGTGAGCCGTGTGAGCACAAGCTAGACTGTACTGAACACAAGGCACTGTAACGTGATAGTCTTCTATTCACCCTGGTAAAACTATGTAAAATCTTGGGACAGCGCTCTATTCAACTGGGAAGATTTATGAATGTCACCTGTAACAGATCTGAACGATAGTGGGGACTGTATTACATAACAGGGCATGTTTACGTGATGATGTGAGAACATTGTGACTGTTGATCTCATTGAATATCTGGAATATGCTATTGTATGTATAAATATGGTACTGACGGATATAGAATAAAGTTGGATTTTTTTCACGTTTATCTCAACAATTTATGTAGAAGATACCCTAAAATGTGAAATATCTGTTCAGATAAGTCGGCCTAACCACAATTCCTGTGGTAGGGAGATAGAAAACGTGAAAAATGACTTTACTCTGGAGAGATTCGGGAAGAAATGAGCAATGTGGATTTTTTCAAAGCCCAAAGTGACTTATTTGGAACAGACCACAGCTTTATACAAAGTAGTGTGCAATGATATATTACAAAGGGCACTTTTTAAATGTCCATTTTGAAATTAGACTTAACTTAATTATAAACGACAGCTGACGTAGTAACTTTCATGCTGAAACTATTCAGGATGTAACTACCACGGAGTGTCACTTTCACTATAAGAAACAAGTACAAACTAAAAACAAAACCAGGACGGATGAAGCTGACGATGGCTGGGGGATAAAGATATCAACTAAGATATGATAATCTTAAAGGGGAATTATTAAAGCAGGGAAGTACACGACATGTCGTATTTATGATAGTCCTGTCAGTCTTCGTGTGGTAATGTTATCTATATACTAGTATTCTGTGACATTTAATGCGATGCTTTCCTATGGGTATCAGGTAGCATACTCTTTTACACATACCTTAATATAAACTTCATGAATGATAGACACGTAAGATAGATACACGCGACCAATTCTTGAGACACATTCAACACACATGAAAAAGTACGAAATATCTTTAAGATATCCCCTTGTGCCAGTAGGCAGTGCGTGCATTTCATGCAATGTCAGTCCTGGAAGAGCATCTAATGGCCCTCTATAGCTTGATCTATTGCTGTCAGCAGGTCGTCAGCAAGTTTTTCCCGATTTTACGAGTAAACATGCTTTTCCGGATATCCTCGCACGTATCTCCCACAGAATGCCCAGTGTGGCCGAAGTGAGTTATTTCGAGAGATCCCATTTACAGTTGTGTCAATTTGAGGATACGAAGTAACAGCCTGAAAAACTTTGTTTTCCCCCTATTTCCGACAGTACTATATTAATGAGCAAGTAGGGTACATAGTTTGAAATAGTAACCTGGCACGTATGATGAGATGTTTCGTGAAAGCAGCTTTGGCATTTGTTGCCACCCAGATTTACGGGGCTAATAAATATTGTGTATAGAATGTGTATATTGTCGTTATATATTTCGCTCAATAGATTTGCATTCATACGTGCCGGTGCCATTAAACAACCGAACGATATGTTTTTTATTGTTTTTTATTTTATTTTTTATTTCTATTATTATTTGTTATGCAGAAAATGGTGTCGGCCCACGATTTATAGGTATAAAGACGCTATCGTGGCCGAGTTTCACACATGATTGGGCGCGAGGGGGGTTCCCCTAGTGACGTTAGCCAATCGATCGTTTGTGAGGGAACATAATCAGGGGACATTTTGGAACAAGCTTTGGGGAAACTTCGCCAGCATGCCCAATTATACAAGTAATAGCGAGAATGAAAACAGATATATTTCTTCAGAAATATAATATGTCAGTTTCGAGTAAATTTCACACTTAGAATAAATTGACGATTCATTCGAACTGACACAATGCAATACTTTTATGAAGAAAAGTTTACACAATGTAGCACAAGGCTGGGGCTAGTACTAGTTATTGTTGTTATTTGATGCAGAGACTAAAAAGATTATCGAGATCAAAAACTTTCGACATACCTTTACCAGGCATCGTGACAATCAGCTCAGTCTTGTCGATCACAATCGATGGAAACCGCGCTCCAGGAAGACGTGTCAACTGTCGGACGTGGATCTATTTTTAGCACACTGGTTATTTCCGACTATTTGCCGAATCTTGGATTTCTTGGTTCAAGTTGATTCATAATTTTTTCGCCACATCATTTTCGTGACAGCCACATCAACAATAGTAAATGGCATAAGAGTCTTGGTATAACAAATACATAAATTCGAATTCAGTTTTAACCCGTGTCCTGCTACCCTTCTTGCCTTCTTGTACCTGTTACCCTGGGCCCACGACGCCCTTTGACACCCTAAGTTTGTACTCCCTAAGCATTCTTTGCACACGGTCCTATGTACAGCAGCAGTTGCTAGAGAGAAGAAACTATTCAGGCACTCCAGTCACCATTTTCAGCTATGTATTAATTTATATACATTTTAATCACAGTTAAGTTTTATTGATAAACAATATTTTCTATTTTTCAAAGTTTTTTTGTACATTTATTGAATACTATAAAATGTTATTTATTATATTTTTGTTAGGATTTCACGTTGTACAGTCGGTCTTGAAACGTCTGCCATTTGTCAGAGACTGAGATTCATAAGAGGCATTTAGAAGTTGTGAATATAATATGACGAGTATATGGAGGACAACCTCTTCTTACTGTCTAACAAGACGTTTCTGGGCTACTTCTTGCCCCTTCTTCAGGTGATGGAGACAGGAGTACAGAAAATAAGGGAACCCAGAGATTGAATGTAGATGACTTTGACTGTGACAGGGTCCGTTATCGTGGCGTATCTCCCAAACGCAACTTCCAATGACAATGGAATTTCGCATAATGCATGCCCAGCACGTGCTACACGTGTGTGCGTACAGAAGTTAACTCCTGTAAATGTACTGAAGAAGTCGCAATCACTAATACAATAGAGATTGACACTTACTGACAGAAATGCCTCCGAGGCAGTATCTCGGTGAAGCAACAAAATGGAGAATTGTAGGGATGATAGATGGGGGGACATCATTATGTGAAGTTGCCCGGCAGATGGGTAAATCAAAAAGTGTAATTTCACGCCTGTGGGATAAGTACCGTCAAACGGGTGGGGTTGCAACGAGACCTGGGCGTGGTAGACCAAAATCAACGACACCACGACAGGATCGTCTCATTACGTTAATTGCTCTACGCGATAGGTTTAAATCGGCCCCTGCCATCAATAGAGAATTCCGCACTCTCACTGGAAGACGCATTTCAACCTCAACCGTTAAAAACCGACTCTATCAAGCTCGTCTGAAAGCAAGACGGCCTTTTAAGGGTGTCACCCTTTCAGCTCACCATAGGCGCCAAAGATTGGCATGGGCTAGGCAGCATCAGGGACGGGCTATGCGCCACTAGACACATCACGTTCTACAGAGCACATGTCAATGTCTTGGTTTGTTAGGTGTAATAACCTGCCTGTATTGAACCATAAAGGACCGCTGCTGTCACTGCAACACGCACTTCTACGTGCAACACGCAGACTTGTGGGCATTCCTTAAGGGAGTGAGTGAGTTAATACTTCAGGTCACATCGGCAATATTGCAGCCATATCGTGACGAAAACATTCTTGAAAAGAGGAATTTATGTATATAGTAAAAAACTGTCGACTAAGGTCAGTAAAACAACCAGAGTGAAAATTTGAAACTAATATCACTATTCAGACAATGCAATACAAAAACAGGCTATAGATCACCAACAACTGAAGGTAGATCACCACACTAGAGACCATGGGGACTTACAGTACCTTTGCTACCTGCATGGACCTTAGTTGGATTTACACCATCCCTTCAGCCGCTGGAGAGTGTATGAAATGCTAGCCAAAATTAAAATAACATGAATACTACGATTAAAAACCTGTTAGACTTAAATTTACATGAAATGTTTTGGGACTTACGTACCCTCTCAGGAGGACAATAATTTTACAATACTTCAACCCCCTTTGCGAGTACAGCCACTAACAATTTTAGTTACTAATCTAAACTACCAATTCTTAAAATACATCTATCTACAGAATCATATTGCTCAAAATTCAACAATGAAATCAATTTCCTTTAATAAACAATGATTACATGAGAACCAACAGTGGTAAAAAGATCCTTGACAGTGTTGACATTGGAATATTTATCAATTGTGAATTCAGCACAGTCAAGCAGGATATGTTTGACCGTGATTCTCTCATCACAAGAGATACAAAACTGAGGATCCCCACCTTTGAACAGGTATACATGTGTATATCGTGTATGGCCAATACGACATCGTCGTAAAATAACCTCTTCAAATCTGGACTGACAGCCAAAGTAGGTGTAACCAATATACGGGTTTATTTCATGTATTTTATTAATACCAGCTTGAGTGTCCGACTTCTTCTGCATCAGATCACGGATACAAGATCTAATGGTAGCTTTATAATCAGTGTATGGAATACGAAGTGGTGTCACAGACTTGTTGAGTGCTGCCTTAGCAGAAAGATCGACCATTACGTTATCAGAAATGCCTATGTGGCTGGGTAACCGACAGAAGACGATGTGGCATTGGCCAGTAGACAGATTATTATACAATTGAATAATTTCATTTAAAAGCATGTTTACAAGAAATATTTTTAATAGCCCGGAGGTTAGAAAGAGAGTCGGAATAGACTATATACTGTTTATGTTTAGGGTGTCTTTGAATGTATTTAAGAGCCGTTAGTATGGCGTTAGCTTCAGCTGTAAAAATAGAGCTGTTGTCTGGTTTTCTAGAAGATATTGTTCTGGATCAAATGACAGTGGCACAAGCCACTGCGCCGCCGTCCTTGGAACCATCTGTAAATAAGGATTTATATTTGCTATATTTATGTTTTAATGGATTATATTCCTGTTTATATTGTAATTCATTAGTTTCTGATTTAGTTAATGTTAGGTCCACTTGGGGCCTAACCAGTTGCCAGGGGGGAGAAGGAAGAAGACGGCGGGTGGGGGGGTGGGGGGTGGGGTGGGGGGGGGGCTATGTTTTCTAGCTCAATGCCAAGAAAGGGTTTAATCCTGTGCCATAAAGGTGGAACCAAAGAAGATTTCTTGTCATACAAATCTTGATAAAGCTGATTCAACACACAGTTATAGACAGGGTTAGACTCATTAAAGTATAATTTAGTAATTTATTGTAAAGACAATTTTATACGACGTTGTGTAAGAAAGGGTTCATCGGCCTCAACGTAAAGACTGTCAATAGGGGAAGTTCTGAAAGACCCAAGACAAAGTCTTAAACCGTTGTGGCGGACAGAGTCAAGCTTTTACAGGCTCCACCATATACGATGGAGCCAAAATCGAGTTTTGAACATACCAGTGATCGATATAGGTGTAAGAGAGTAGTTTGATCCCCTCCCCACTTTGAGTTTTAAACAACCTTCAACAATTCTAGTGCCTTCTGACATTTAGCTTTAAGTGATTCACTGTGTAAGAACGTTAAATGAGAATCGAAAATTAAACCCAAGAACTTAGCCCCCTTTACAACTTTGATGGGCATGCCGTTTAAAGATAGTTCAGAGTCCTTATGCGACTTATATTTTCTACAAAAATGTATGTAATTAGTTTTGTACTTACAAAATTTAAAGCCGTTTTCAAGACACCATTCATATATTTTGTTTAAACACAACTGCAGTTGTCCTTCAATAGTGTGCATATTTTTATCACGACAAGAAATATTAAAATCATCCACAAATAATGATCCATCAACTGAATCATTTAAAACCTTGGATAAACTGTTGATCTTAATACTAAATAAAGTGACGGACAAAATACTACCTTGAGGGGCACCCTCATCCTGACTGTAATGATCAGACAGGGTTAACGCAGACAGTTTTACGCAGATGATGCACTTTGCAGTTTTGAACTCTGTTCGCAATTCGCTTTTCTGTGATATCATGCGCTCATTTCAAGGAGGACAAATTTACTGAATATTTCATGCATCATAAATCTGGACAGTTTTGACGCAGTACTACCAAGTCACCATTCACGACGTTTTGCGTAATTGTGTGTACAGAAGAGTCGGACATGACCGAACAAACAGCCATTACCGAACAAAATTCCCTTTCGGTATGTTTGTTTTCTCCACTTGCTGGTCGTGACTGCTTTTTCAGAGCTTGTAGCTTCAGAGCTTCCAGACTGCCTCCAGCAAGTCTGCCGTTTAACATACAAAATATAGATCAAAACGGGTTTTGCAGTTTCTTACCGAGCTCCAGTCAGGGTGACAACAAGTGCCATCGTTTAACCATCTCAGTAGAATCAGTACTCTTTTTCATTTCTTAATAACTACACCAATTAAGAAATACGCACAAATAAATCCTCCCTGCCGTGAATGCTCTGAAAAACGGCTATAACAAACAATTTCTTTCATAATTCACAGTGTGCATGTTCTCTGTTCACTTGTTTTGTCCATCATTAGTTATTCATATCCAGTCAAGACTTGATTTATGTGTTTGTTTAGGTAGATCATTAAGAAACGCCACGTAAAAAATTAACATTTGTCATATCGTGTCAAATTGCACTTTTATCCTACCCTGTGTCCTTCGTAATGCATAAAACAAATCAACACTATGGGGTCGGTCGATGAGAGAAACATAATAGCAAGAGTAGTTGTTTGATTTGGCATATTTCCTCAAGCTTATTCCAATGCGTGAAAATGTTTCCGGATTATGTTCCCTCACTGGTGATCGATACTGACGTCACGTACTGCCACTTAGCCAGATTCTGTCGAAACAGGTCTCTCACATAGCCAGATTTGGGAATTGGCTTAGGTGTTTTCACAACACTAAATCCAGATGAGCTATAGTCTGTATCAACAAAATCCTCAGTTAGTGAGAGTGAAATTTTGTGTTAAAGTGAGATACATGAACATTGGTATGGAATTAATATAATTTTTGGGGAGGATTGAAGAAATACTCAATTGCTGACATTAATGACAATTGTATTACTATTAAGTGAGGTACATTGATATAGTATTATTTGAGTTTCCTTTGGGGGATTTCAGGAAATTCTCAATTAGTGATATTTGTGGAATGACTTTAACTAGTCCAAGATTATTTCAGCTGTTGATAAATGTTAAAGGATTTACAAATACCGATTACCAAGAAAATTAATTTTAGAAACTACTATTGAACTTTGCATGAAGAAATCAGACTAACGCAATCGAAAACAGAATTCATGAATAAGAACTCGTCATATTACAATACTTCATTTGGGTTTGATATCAGTTTTGGAAACAGGTGATAATCAAATGTCAGTGAATAACACATGATTTAAGAAATGATCATTACAACTTAAATGTATTGTCGTGATTTCACGTTTAAATTACTGTAAAACCGAATGTTTACAATTTATGAGCATGACGTGCACTTCAGTTGTGTAAAAATGATTTGGAATGTAGGCCCTCGAAAACACTGACCCAGCTATCATTTGAAGGCAGTGAGCCGTGTGAGCACAAGCTAGACTGTACTGAACACAAGGCACTGTAACGTGATAGTCTTCTATTCACCCTGGTAAAACTATGTAAAATCTTGGGACAGCGCTCTATTCAACTGGGAAGATTTATGAATGTCACCTGTAACAGATCTGAACGATAGTGGGGACTGTATTACATAACAGGGCATGTTTACGTGATGATGTGAGAACATTGTGACTGTTGATCTCATTGAATATCTGGAATATGCTATTGTATGTATAAATATGGTACTGACGGATATAGAATAAAGTTGGATTTTTTTCACGTTTATCTCAACAATTTATGTAGAAGATACCCTAAAATGTGAAATATCTGTTCAGATAAGTCGGCCTAACCACAATTCCTGTGGTAGGGAGATAGAAAACGTGAAAAATGACTTTACTCTGGAGAGATTCGGGAAGAAATGAGCAATGTGGATTTTTTCAAAGCCCAAAGTGACTTATTTGGAACAGACCACAGCTTTATACAAAGTAGTGTGCAATGATATATTACAAAGGGCACTTTTTAAATGTCCATTTTGAAATTAGACTTAACTTAATTATAAACGACAGCTGACGTAGTAACTTTCATGCTGAAACTATTCAGGATGTAACTACCACGGAGTGTCACTTTCACTATAAGAAACAAGTACAAACTAAAAACAAAACCAGGACGGATGAAGCTGACGATGGCTGGGGGATAAAGATATCAACTAAGATATGATAATCTTAAAGGGGAATTATTAAAGCAGGGAAGTACACGACATGTCGTATTTATGATAGTCCTGTCAGTCTTCGTGTGGTAATGTTATCTATATACTAGTATTCTGTGACATTTAATGCGATGCTTTCCTATGGGTATCAGGTAGCATACTCTTTTACACATACCTTAATATAAACTTCATGAATGATAGACACGTAAGATAGATACACGCGACCAATTCTTGAGACACATTCAACACACATGAAAAAGTACGAAATATCTTTAAGATATCCCCTTGTGCCAGTAGGCAGTGCGTGCATTTCATGCAATGTCAGTCCTGGAAGAGCATCTAATGGCCCTCTATAGCTTGATCTATTGCTGTCAGCAGGTCGTCAGCAAGTTTTTCCCGATTTTACGAGTAAACATGCTTTTCCGGATATCCTCGCACGTATCTCCCACAGAATGCCCAGTGTGGCCGAAGTGAGTTATTTCGAGAGATCCCATTTACAGTTGTGTCAATTTGAGGATACGAAGTAACAGCCTGAAAAACTTTGTTTTCCCCCTATTTCCGACAGTACTATATTAATGAGCAAGTAGGGTACATAGTTTGAAATAGTAACCTGGCACGTATGATGAGATGTTTCGTGAAAGCAGCTTTGGCATTTGTTGCCACCCAGATTTACGGGGCTAATAAATATTGTGTATAGAATGTGTATATTGTCGTTATATATTTCGCTCAATAGATTTGCATTCATACGTGCCGGTGCCATTAAACAACCGAACGATATGTTTTTTATTGTTTTTTATTTTATTTTTTATTTCTATTATTATTTGTTATGCAGAAAATGGTGTCGGCCCACGATTTATAGGTATAAAGACGCTATCGTGGCCGAGTTTCACACATGATTGGGCGCGAGGGGGGTTCCCCTAGTGACGTTAGCCAATCGATCGTTTGTGAGGGAACATAATCAGGGGACATTTTGGAACAAGCTTTGGGGAAACTTCGCCAGCATGCCCAATTATACAAGTAATAGCGAGAATGAAAACAGATATATTTCTTCAGAAATATAATATGTCAGTTTCGAGTAAATTTCACACTTAGAATAAATTGACGATTCATTCGAACTGACACAATGCAATACTTTTATGAAGAAAAGTTTACACAATGTAGCACAAGGCTGGGGCTAGTACTAGTTATTGTTGTTATTTGATGCAGAGACTAAAAGGATTATCGAGATCAAAAACTTTCGACATACCTTTACCAGGCATCGTGACAATCAGCTCAGTCTTGTCGATCACAATCGATGGAAACCGCGCTCCAGGAAGACGTGTCAACTGTCGGACGTGGATCTATTTTTAGCACACTGGTTATTTCCGACTATTTGCCGAATCTTGGATTTCTTGGTTCAAGTTGATTCATAATTTTTTCGCCACATCATTTTCGTGACAGCCACATCAACAATAGTAAATGGCATAAGAGTCTTGGTATAACAAATACATAAATTCGAATTCAGTTTTAACCCGTGTCCTGCTACCCTTCTTGCCTTCTTGTACCTGTTACCCTGGGCCCACGACGCCCTTTGACACCCTAAGTTTGTACTCCCTAAGCATTCTTTGCACACGGTCCTATGTACAGCAGCAGTTGCTAGAGAGAAGAAACTATTCAGGCACTCCAGTCACCATTTTCAGCTATGTATTAATTTATATACATTTTAATCACAGTTAAGTTTTATTGATAAACAATATTTTCTATTTTTCAAAGTTTTTTTGTACATTTATTGAATACTATAAAATGTTATTTATTATATTTTTGTTAGGATTTCACGTTGTACAGTCGGTCTTGAAACGTCTGCCATTTGTCAGAGACTGAGATTCATAAGAGGCATTTAGAAGTTGTGAATATAATATGACGAGTATATGGAGGACAACCTCTTCTTACTGTCTAACAAGACGTTTCTGGGCTACTTCTTGCCCCTTCTTCAGGTGATGGAGACAGGAGTACAGAAAATAAGGGAACCCAGAGATTGAATGTAGATGACTTTGACTGTGACAGGGTCCGTTATCGTGGCGTATCTCCCAAACGCAACTTCCAATGACAATGGAATTTCGCATAATGCATGCCCAGCACGTGCTACACGTGTGTGCGTACAGAAGTTAACTCCTGTAAATGTACTGAAGAAGTCGCAATCACTAATACAATAGAGATTGACACTTACTGACAGAAATGCCTCCGAGGCAGTATCTCGGTGAAGCAACAAAATGGAGAATTGTAGGGATGATAGATGGGGGGACATCATTATGTGAAGTTGCCCGGCAGATGGGTAAATCAAAAAGTGTAATTTCACGCCTGTGGGATAAGTACCGTCAAACGGGTGGGGTTGCAACGAGACCTGGGCGTGGTAGACCAAAATCAACGACACCACGACAGGATCGTCTCATTACGTTAATTGCTCTACGCGATAGGTTTAAATCGGCCCCTGCCATCAATAGAGAATTCCGCACTCTCACTGGAAGACGCATTTCAACCTCAACCGTTAAAAACCGACTCTATCAAGCTCGTCTGAAAGCAAGACGGCCTTTTAAGGGTGTCACCCTTTCAGCTCACCATAGGCGCCAAAGATTGGCATGGGCTAGGCAGCATCAGGGACGGGCTATGCGCCACTGGCGTTACACCATGTTCTCTGATGAGTCAAGGTTTTGCCTACGATTCACAGATGGCAGAAAACGTTGTTGGCGTCGGAGCGGGGAGCGATATGCCAGAGCAGCAATCCTTGACCATGATCGATATGGAGGTGGTAGTGTCATGGTTTGGGGTGGGATTACACATGACAGACGATCATATTTGGTCATCATTAACGGAGCCATGACTGGTCAGCGATACGTTGACCAAATATTGCGTCCTGTTGTGGCTCCATTGGCTAGAGTTATAAGCCGAAATCTGGTATTCCAAGATGATAATGCCAGACCACATCGGGCCCGAATTGTCTCCGCTTATCTCCGACAAGAAGGTATCCAGACATTGGACTGGCCCTCTAAGTCCCCAGACCTGTCCCCAATTGAACATCTCTGGGACGTTCTTGGTCGAAGGGTGTACGCCAGGAGCCGCCAACCTGGCCCAGCTTGGTGCATCTCTCCAAGAGGAATGGCGGGCAATACCACGGGCAACCATCCGGAAATTGATTAACAGCATGCCATCAAGGTGCCGTGAATGTGTTGCCCAACATGGTGGACACACCAGATATTGAACTTGACGCCTAAAATTGATTTAGTGGATATTTAAAGCAGTTTCAAATTCGCTATTATTTCATTAGTTCCCTTATTTCTTGTCGGTAGTATATAACAGTATTTACAGGAAGTGCATGTATATACAAAGAAATCACAGAGGACAGATCAAATGCAGTTATAAAAACAATGATAACAGGGATTAAGCCAGTTAACAGATGTGTACACAGCAGGGTCATATACAGATAATTAGATTTACAGGAAGCCAGAGGTGTACATTTGTGTACAAACAAAGGGGAGATCAAATAGACGTTATGTAAAGAATTATGATTGGGAGATGTAACCACAACCGAGTATTATACTGTAATATGCGCTCTCCTGGGAGCGTCCAGTGACAGCTGAATTACTGTTTTAACCGGTATGGGAAGATGACAACAAACTGCTCAGCGTTGTGTGATTTTGTTTGAATGTATACATTATTGGACTATCAACACATGTAAAACAACACCAAAATCTTGACAGAAGAAGAAGAGTTTATTGTAACAAAAGAAAAACTGATCAATATCATTCACATCAGTCACACCTGACCTACTTAATTAACTTCTGTGTTCATCCTCCCGACCAAACCCCTTGTAATTCCTTTTCCTAATTTGCTCCTTTTAATCCCTATCCCATTTAGACTTACACTAATAGTCCCCCTTCCCAACCTAACAAGAAAATGCTCTACATATTCCCTAACCTACTCTCTACAAGTGATCTTAACCAAAAAAAGGAGGGAGTATTGATAACAAGACCTCGGGACCGACCCTAGAATGGTACCTGCTCGGATGACCGCAACAAGACAATCGATACTGAAAATCAGGTCACTTACATAGTCATGCGGGGAATCGACCTCTGACCGTGATACGACGGAAAACATCATGAAATGCACGTGCCGTTAGACCAGTCAAGGCAGTCGGCAAGTCACATGTCACATATCTGACCACCAATACGGCCGCACAAGCCCTCGTCGCTGGGGGCTAAGTCTCCGGGGCTGTCTGGCTTGGTTCTTCTTGTCGGAGACATTCCCCCAACAGTAGCACCGAAGCAAACGAATCGTGTCCTTGTGAACACGGATCCAATGATCCAGAAACCTTCCATATTTAAGGAAATATTTTGTCACGCACACCTAAACCAGACAACCGGTAATGCCAGCTGGAGGCCATACTAGAGAATTCTGCTAGTTCCGCCTGTTCTCCCACATGGATTTCCATGGCAATAAACTAAAAGGAATGCGAAAACATAAGCCAAAGAAAGATTTATGAACAAAATAATTATACAGATGCAACTGGAATTCAAACTGAAAAACTAGTGAAATATTATGCTACAGTGAGTACCGAGGTCTTGGTCGAACCACCCTCCCAGTACGTGTTGTCACTAGAGGCGGGGTACTGCCTGAAAGATCATCCAAATCCATTTCTTCACAACCATCCATGTCATTACAACCATTGTCCTCTCCATCCGGAGTTAATTAGGTAGTCCAGTTTATTGCAGCAGAGGAGCCCTCATATGGTGTGAAGTGATCAACATAAACCGTGATGATTGGACTGCTTTCCCGTGTCTGTAACCGATAAGTCCAGTCTGACAACCTTTCCTTCACCAAATAAGGCCGGTCCCACCATAGACCTAGCTTCTGACTGGCCTTTTGGGGATACCAGCGCCACATAAAGGTGACTTCTTAAAACTACCTACATTTTGGTTTTTGCTCATAATTGCGTCTGCTGCAGCCCCTAGCTGTTTATTGGCAAACAGAAATATCTTCTGGATTGTGTTCTTCAACCAACTGACATACGCAACCGGGCATTCCTGACCTGCTGAACCAGGTCGATCACCAACCTTGAGATCTAAAGCACTGATTTCCCTACCCAACATTATAAGATTTGGGGAGCAATGAGTACTTTTATATTCAGTTGCCCTATACGCCATTAACAAATAAGGCAGGTGATCGTCCCAATCCAGAGGCTCTTGAGGCTGCTTGAGGGTCCTATTAAATCTCTCCACAAGACCATCTGACTGCGGGTGGTATGGAGTAGTTCTACTCTTGTCAATGCCAAGTAATCGACAGACTTCCCCGAAGAGGCTAGATTCAAATTTCCGACCGTGATCAGTATGAATCTGTTTTGGACAACCAAATCTACAGATCACTTCCGACACTAATTTATTTGCCACTGTCAAAGCTGTATGATCCCTAATGGTGAATGCTCCTTCCACTTGGTGTGGTCGATTTTGTACTTTTGCATGGATCATATCAGAATGACGGCGCGTTTTCTGCTGTCTCCCTCATGTTCGCCTGACTATCATATACCTAACACAGACCCGGTCGTTATGAGAGAAATCAATTTATCGCGACGTAGTGCCGACACCATTGAGGATTCAATAGACTTCATTTTGATGGGTTTGACGGGTCTCATGTCCAGGAGTCTGGTGACTTTGTGGTTGATGGCGTCCACCAGTCATGGCACGTGTGCGACCCATTACGTGTCTCTGTTTCTGGGATTGATTAAATCCCACGAGTACTGATGCGACAACTAGGTGTTCGACTAGGATGCGATTGAATCTCTTGACGACGGCTTGGCTGCGATGAGCTCCCGTCACATCGCGTCCCATACTAACGTCGTGCTTGGCCAGCAGCTGTGACATGGCTCCCATGAACTAGCATCCGGAGTCAACCTGGCTTTCTCTTCCGAGACTCGTGCGGCTTTGGAGAAAGTCGGCGCCTTTGCAGTATTTGTGCGGACTGTAATACATTTTCTCCACTGCGTTGTGTAATGCAATGTGTGCTCATGAGCGTTCAATTAATTGTTTGGTACTCCTACGTGTCCGTATGCGTAAGTGGTGTCTCTGTTGATACCGATCCATCGTTTCATGTTCAAAGTAGACAGCGAGGTCTTGTTGATCGTCAGTTCGTATTATCTTGTGTCATTTACTTCTCGGCCTGTTCATTTGGTGCTTGAACTTTTGGTTTTGAACAGGGCTTCCTTGCATTTGGCGGGCATTGTGTGCTTTTTACAACCTGAGTTTTCATGCCTTTGGCCTTTTTAATTTCGACGTCGTAAGCTTTTAGGATGGAGTACATCTTGGGTCTCAAGCTGACATACTCGGCGCATTCGTCCTTGATCTTGCAGAACCTTTTGTTGTTGGTCTGGCTGCGCATTGGGTGGTTTTTGGGATAGTCTCTGGTGTCGTAGAGGCGCATGCGTTTTTTCATGTCCTCGTACACGTCCTCGGTGCGAATTTCCATTGGCAGAATATTCGTCCTTATGGACAGCAAAATCTGAGCCTATGGAAGCCATACGGCTTCTTGAGGTCATTGTAGTAGAAGTCAAAGCTCAAGTGTTTGGTCATCCCGACGTACATGGGTCGATTGAATTTGATGTGGCTTTTGTTCATGTCAAGCACTGCCATGCGTCGTCAAAGATATTGCTCTGGTTGACCACTGGGCTGACGATGAGTTTCCTGAGCTTTTCTTCCTCAGTGGATCGGATGAGCTTGACGTCGACGCGATTTCTCAAGTTTTATATGGTCTTGCCGAACACCGAGCTGTTCATGAGCTTGTAAGCGTTTCTCTGCAAGTCTGTGTTCAGCCTGATGTGTGGCTCCATCCAAGGACTTTGATCGAGTTTCAACACTCAATGAGGTGAGTTTCATTCCCAATGACAGGTACATCTACAGGCTGCAATAGTGCACAACGTATCAATGAATTTGTTCATCAAATTTGGCACAAGTGTTTTTTTAAAATTGGTCATCCTATCTTTTCCCAGCAAGTTTCGGTCCAACACCCATTCCGGGTTCACCGTCAGTCGTTAAGGATCCAACGGATAATTAATGTTCGCCTCGTGTACTTCCGTTGGGTATTCCAAACTGACTTCGAGGATGTAGCCTTTGAATCCGAATCAAAGGTGCAATATTGTTAATGTCAATGGAAGAGGGTGAAGAGACCCATTCGAATCCACCCGTCAGGAGGTACTGACTCATGGCTCAGCCATACAGGTTGTTGGCATCGAGACACAGTCGAGATCCCGTCACGCGGGATCCAACCTGAACTGTTTCATGCATGTTTTTCTGAAAATCTCGAACACGTCAGCCAGCAACATCACATCGGTTTCAGGTAGAGGTCGTGGTAATCGCATAGGGTGCTGTATCCATACTTTAATGGCATGCACGTAATCGTCCTGAGTGATGTTCAAGTCGGTTAAACTGCTGCGTAAACGCTTGATGGGAGGTAATCGTGTTTCGTCAAATTTGGTCCAGTTGTTCATGTACTGGTAAGGATAGACGCCTTTCCCCAGTAGCAGATGTCTAGTCTTGGGGTCGGTGTAGCGATTGGTGATGCCAACGTCCGCTAGGTCGTTGACTTTTCACCAGGCTGTCCAGAGACGACAGACGGAACTGAACGCTGTCGATGAATCGGAGTCCGTCCAAGGAGAAAGAGACGTATTTTTCCATGTTGTTGGGGATGCACGTTATTCTGCCGTCGACTTTTGCGACGGTCTGCACGATCAGGTGGGAAGCGGGGATTTTGATGGTGTGGGGATCGTATCTGGGCTTCGAGTTGCACACGTTGTGAGCGGCGCCTCCGTACGTGCCGGTGACGTGTGCGACGTCCCCGTTCAGTATTCAGCGGTGCATTTCTTGCCATAGGTCCCGGTTTTGCTGAGAAGCACGTACTTGTAGTTAAAAGGTGTCCAACGTCTCAAGATTTTTGTATATACGCACATAGATATGTTCTAGACTAATTGTTTAACAATGAAAGTGGTCAGCTCCCGATCTTGATGCGCCTTGGAAGGCGCGTAATACTGAGATAGGGTGGGTGCGTCGCCGAGAGGTTCGAGCCGTTCGCTGGTGACCTGGCAGTATTCTCCCACGGCGTCGTAGACGTTCTTAAACGTTTTCACGATGTGGTTTTCATACGCGAGTCGGGCGTTGATGAAATCGATTCTTTCCATGTTTTTTTTTTTCGCGTACTCGGCTTGCGTGGCCAGCAGATTCTCCAAGGCCTCGTCGTGACGTTTCCGTTCAGCTTCCACTTCAGCTGCTTTCGACGTTCGCAATCGGGAAAAAAATGTAATTGCTGCTCGAAAGCACTAGAGCCTTGACTAATGCCCCACTGATCATCATCGCGATTATGATGTTTTTTACTTCAATATGCTTTTCGGAATGATGCCTTGCTTGACAAGCATATCTTTGGTGGCCGTCGCCAGTCCCAGGTCGAACACGAGCATGCAACGTACGCGCCTTGCGGGTTGAGTGAGTGAGTGAGTTTAGTTTTACGCCGCACTCAGCAATATTCCAGCTATATGGCGGCGGTCTGTAAATAATCGAGTCTGGACCAGACGATCCAGTGATCAACAACATGAGCATCGATCTGCGCAATTGGGAACCGATGACATGCGTCAACCAAGTCAGCAAGCCTGACCACCCGATCCCGTTAGTCGCCTCTTACGACAAGCTGAGTCGCCTTTCATGGCAAGCATGGGTTGCTGAAGGCCTATTCTACCCCGGGACCTTCACGGGTCCCTTGCGGGTTGAAATCGAGCTTGGGCGACTGGTTAATTCCAAGCCGAACACGAGAGTGCAATATTGCTGAGTGCGGCGTAAAACTCAGCTCACTCACTCACTCATTTCTTGTGATTGGAAGTCACAGAATGATGCAACAGAAAGATGAAATGTATGTAGACACGATTACAAATGAAATGCAATCGTATTGAGCAATAATAGACTTACAAGTCATCAAAAGTATGTACCCATGAAACAGTCGTGCACAATGTGCTGCATTGATGGAGCAGAAAATGTTAAGATAGACATTCAAGTCAGTGTTGAGCAGTGAAACAGTGTCATCACGAACACAGACAGAAGCTACTACACGTCTTTGTATTGACCAAATGGGCCTTTAAAGTGTGGGGATCGTATCTGTGCAATTCTCTCTGTAACTCCTGTTCAAGTTTTCCACGGTCTGCAGGTGAACATGGAGACCGTAAACACGACTTCCAATTATGTCCCAAACATGTTCAGCGGGATTAGGATCAGGTGACCTTGCAGGCCAGTCCATATGTGTGATCATTGGCAACTCTTTCTCGGGGATTATCATTGATGGACGGACATTATCATCCATAGAAATGAAGTTAGGACCCGCTTGTTGTACCAGAGGAATGATTACAGGTAGGTTCGACTGCAGGTGTGAAATGTGGAGCGCCGATTCATGGCACACACGTTGCATGTTCGTTTCTAAGACTGGTTGTGTTCGGGTGTTGTCATCAATGTTATATTAGATAAATCAATCTGACAGTCACTAAAGTTAGTGTATTTTTGTTTATAATATTTACCTTTTAGTAACATGCAGGCAAAATTGCTGTCGAGATTGATAAATACATTATGCTGAAAATACATGTATAACAGATGCAAAAAGATATCATCTAAAAGTCTAGACTTACTGGTGGGATATGTGTGTTAGTAAAATTGTATTTGACTGAGTATGCACTGTGGTACAAAGTAAAAGAAAATGTCATTTCCCGTCAGGTATTTTGGTGAGGATGACATCATACAAATTTAGTTCAGAATTACTCAGTGTGGGATTTCCACTGGATTTTGTTTTTCTGAAGCGTTTCTCTATAGTGATAAAGCTGTAGATAATTGTGGCGAACGCTACAAGTGTGATGGACTCTATAATAGCATAATCGCCTGTTTTTGGTAAAGTGCATAATTTTGCTGTCCCGCTTCGCACTCAATCTGATCACATTCCTTTTATGTTAAATTACCCGACAGCTCTGGAAATGATTTCTTACAAATTTATCTGGCACAGTGATAGACCAGAGCAGTTTAGAAACACCTTCTGTCTGACTCTGTGCAAGATCTATGAAACAAATCTATAGATGCAGCCTTTACGAATATGGATAAAAGAAACTGAAAACGATGAACAACAAACCCAGCCAAAGAAATGACACGTTCATTAATAAATGGTATTCGCACTTAGAAGATTTATTTACCTCTACTGACAGTGAAACATAGTCGTTCAAGCACCAAACAGATATTTCATATATTACGTAAATATAGAAACTTGACTGACGGCCTGCTATATTCTCATATGCCTAAGGATGAAACGTGAAACAGTATTCGTGTAAAAATGGAAATGGAATGGACCAAACCATGTCTGGGTTAAATATTCAGACATGTCATTGCTCCAATTAGAATTGATATTTAATGCGATATTTGAAAATAGATATTTTCAAAATTATTGGTCTGTAGGTATAGTCGTCCCGATCGATAAACATGTTGACTTGAATAACACAGATTACTATAAAGACATTATTCTCGTGAGTGTATTTAGTAAGATGTGTACATCCATACTGAATAAAATGCTCGTCTTTTGAGGTGACGCTTTTGATAAAGTAAGTGAATCTCCAGCAGGTTTTAGGGAAGGATACACAACCACTGACAATCTGTTTATTTCGCATATAATTGTACAGATATACCTAAATCAGAAAGGGAGAAGAGTTTGTGTTCTCTTTGTAGATTTTTGTAAAGGTTCCATACGGTTCGCAGTGATAAATTATGGAATATTTTACTTAGACATGATGTTAGTTGTAAATTGAAAACCCCCCAGATACTTAGCATGTATAAAATATATAGATATGTGTCAGAAATATCATTTGTCAGACGCAGTTTCCAGTCAACTAGGAGTCAAACAAGACTGCATCCTGAGCACGTTTTCCTTTTCCTTTTTCATTAATGAATTTTAAGATGTCATATCCTTCTATCGTAGAATAAGTGGTTTACAAACATTATTAAACGAATTAGAAAATTCATGAATGGTTTAAATTGACTCTGTTAGTGAACTAAAGAGATGATGTTTTCAAAAACGGTGGAAAATTGGTCAAAGGTAAAAAATGGTACAAAGGCGATGTGAACCATTATGCATACAGTGCAATATGTAGTAATTAGTGATTTAAACAGCAAAATCATGATAGAGGCAGTAAATTATGTACAAGTAGTGAAATTTGATGGATCTACAAAACTTTATATCAGACTGTTACTTTTGATAAGAGCATAATTGATATAGTAGGGCAGCTTTATTAATACTTTGTCAGTTGATGAAAGAAGTAGTTCAAAAGCTAATGGGGGTGGTTTCCATAGAAGCCCTTGGTCTTTTCAACTGCCCGACGAAGGAGTGCAGTTAATGAAAGACCTCGGGCTTCTGCAAATGATAATGCCCTGAAAAATAACGTTACCCTTATATTACATGTCGGTAAATCGTGGCAACACAGTCCATACTGAGCTAATAGGTACATGCTAAATACTTTACCGTTTTTCAACGTATGAAATGCCTCATACCAAACTGGCCTAGAATTTGTACTTGAAATTACACTGTAGTAGTATATACAATGACAGTTCTAAAACACTTTCAAGAAAAGTCTCTACAAAGCCTTATTTACTAAATAAGGCTTTGGTTGGCCCCTTAGTTCTTGCTACTATTACCCCTACTACTTAACGTGTGTTGGAGGTAACACTGTGCCGTACGGTACGATCAATAATTCTTCTCTTACAAATCCCCTACCCGGCCCATCCCTCAAGTAGTATAAGTTAGGTTCGTCGGCTTTCATATCCACTTTATCTATGTTGTAAGTTTTGACTGACCATATAGGATCGGTGGCCCGCTTACGGCTATCACCCTCGTGTTCCCCCGGCTGGTATAGATACCTCACTAGGGCCCTATCTGGTATCTGTTTCTCCTTCCCACGCAATGGAGCGGCCGACTCTGCAACTATTGATTTTAGTTTGATAGCGTCTGCCGGTTTCTTACCGGTGAGACGGGTGACTTCATGGTTGATTGCCGACACCACCTTGGGTAACCTCGTGACCCATTCAGTCGATCGTTTTCCAGGGGTGACCATCTCCCTAGCATACTGATGGCCGAACAAGCGCTCAGCCAAAGTCCTATTAAATCTCTCAACTATGGCTTGGCTGCGATGGGCTCCGGCCGTGCCACGCCTGACCTTTGTATCGTGTTTGGCTAGCAGTTGTGACACGGCACCCATGAACTCCCGTCCGGGGTCAACTTGCAGCTCTGTTGGCCACGTCAGCGGGCTGCGTTTGTATATGCGTTCGAATCCTCTGGCTACCTGAGCCGAATCTTTCGTGGTCAAGGGTTCGGCTTCCTTGTAACGACTGGCTACGTCCACTACGGTTAAGGCATACTTGTACCTCTTGTCGTGGGGTAGGAACAGTAGGTCTGCCTGGTGAACGCTATTAGGTATGTTAATACCGAACCTCCTTCTAGGCACGTAGCGTGGTGCCGGCAAATAGATCTGCCACAGGGCTTGTTTTTCAAGCCACGCTTTGGCTTCCTCCGGGGGTACTCGCGCTATTTTAGCTAGCTTATCTACTGCGCTAGTTCCTTTCCAGTACCCACGCGGGCTGTAGTAAATAGCCTCAAATTTTTTCATGTCCATACGCGTATGTGTTTATCCCATCAATAGCTATCCAACGTTTCGTGTCCATAGGCGACAGGGACGTCTTGTTTATAGTCAGTCCGTATATCTTATGTCCATGACTTCTAAGTGTGTTCATTTTATGCCTAAAGGTACGGGTCTTGAACAGGGCTTCCTTGAATCTGGCGTGTTTGATGTGTTGTTTCACCACATACTTCTTAACCCCCTTAGCCTTCCGGATCTCACTATTGTCGGCTTTCAGTATGGAGTACATCTTAGGTCTCAAACCTATGTACTCGGCTATGGGCGTGCCAGCACACTCGTCCTTCATCTTACCTAGGACCTTTTTATTTACCGTACTGTGTATGGCATGGGTCTTAGGGTAGTCGCTGGTGTCGTATAAATCGAGGTGTTTTTTCATGTCCTCGTACACGTCCTCGGTTCGAATCTCCATCAGCAGGGAATCCGTGTCAGTGTACAGCACTTCACACCTGTCACCGTACTGTTTCTTGAGCTCGTTGTAGTAAAAGTCGTACATCAGGTGTTTGGATAAATCGAGGATGCTCATCCCCACGTAAACAGGCCGGTTGAATTTTATGTGGCTTTTCTTCATGTGTAGGGCAACCAGGTTGTCTGTGAATATCTTACTACGGTTGAATGCCGGACTGGCTATCAATCTCCTGAGCTTGTCTTCCTCACTCGACCGAACCAGCTTCACGGTCACGCGTTTCCTCAGGTTCTCCATAGTCTTACCAAACACCGAGTTGTTCATGAGCTTGTAGAGATTTTTCTCAAAATCACTGGTGGCTTTTTTTCGTAGGTCTGTGTTCATTCTGATGTAGGGCTCCATCCATGGGCTCTGGTCGAACATGAGCACCCTGTGTATTTTGGTCAGCCTCATACCCAACGACAGGTACAGCTGTAGGTTGCGATAGTGAACGATGTACTTGGTCTTATTCATTAAGTTAGGCACGAGTTTTTCAACGTCTGTCACACGCCCACCTAACAAGTTATGTTGGTACCCAGACATCCAGTCTGGGTTAACCCTCATACGTTCGGGGGCCAGGGGGTAGCTGTTGTGCGATGTGTGTAATTCCTTGGTATACTCTAAGTCAACCTCGAGGATATAACCTTTGTTCGAATCTGGTGCAACCCCCATAACATCAACGTGGGGTACCCATTCGAATCCCCCTGTAGGTAGATACTGGCTCATGGCCCAGCCGTAAAGGTTGTTTGCGTCGAGGCAGAGAATGTGATTGGTTGGCTTGTTAGGATCGTAACCTTTCACGTATTGATTATTTGCTTTCGCGTATCGTTTGGATGCCATGGAAATCCCACCTCGCAAGCCTTTCTCAATGAATAGGTGCATGTCGTAATCTGTGAGCAATTCCAAATTAACTCCGGTCTTTTTAAGCAAGGCGTCCCACGACAGACCTGGGCTGGTGTAATACCATGCGGGGTCGAGTTTATACTGCTTGAAACACGTCCGCCTAAACGTCTCAAACACGTCGGCTAACAGCAGTACATCTGTCCTCAAGTACAGGTCGTGATAATCACCCAGGTTCTTACAACCCAGTTGATTCCATACGTTAGTCGCGTGCGAGTAATCATCTCGTGAGACGGACGCCTCATTCAGCTTGCTATAAAAGCAGTCAATAGGGGGTAGTCTGGTCTCGGTGAACTTGACCCAACTATCCATGTACTCATAGGGGTACACACCCTTCCTCATAAGCAGAGGTCTAGTCTCGGCGTCTGTGTATCGATCGGTGATAGGGAAGGTATTGTTGGCCTTGACCAGACTGTCGAGTGACGACAGGAGGAACTGAAACGAGTCAATGAACCTAAGTCCGTTTAAGCTGAAGGAGATGTATCTCTCCATGTTGTTGGGGATGCACGTTATATTACCATCGATTTTCGCGATGGCCTGCATGATCAAGTGTGAGTCGTACCCTCTCAAGTTGTGAAAGACAACGGGGATGTTTATTGTCTTAGGGTTGATTTTAAGCTTGAGGTTGCACTCGCTGTGAGCGGCTGTCACGCGACTCGTGCGTGTGTATATACCTAATTATAACAACAAATATTCCTCATTTTGTATTATGGCAATTTTCATCCTTTTGTATTATGTCAACCTTCATCATTTTGAATTATGTCAACGTTGGTTGACTCACAAATGGTTATCCATCGTAAATTCAAGTTAAGTTCCCCTATTTTTTTTGTTGTTGTTAAAACATATATAGGTTATACCAGATATGTTTTAAGGATATCGTTATCACGCGGCTCGTGCATGTATCATGCAGCATGGCCTATGGTGCCGGTGTATCAAATTACCCCTCACACCCCAAGGGGCCGTGCGCATCCAGTAGCCGTCCTTTTGCTATTTATGATGTGTACGTACCATCTTATACCTCGATGTACTTATCCTCGTGTAGAGGAGACCTCTGTTGTTTAGACCATGTACATTTTATTCCTATATTTGTTTTTATGATCGAATGAGATACATAAATGCAACTCTATCTCTGACATACCTCATCATCCCTACCAGGGTTTTCTCTAGCTTGCCACTTAACTTAACAGTTGACCAACTACCTTCCTACCCCTATTTGTAGCAAGACTCCTGCCCTACCTATTGAGGTGTACCTCTCCTCTATACCTATACTTATCCGATAGGTATAGGTAGTTATATACCCCCTGACTAGCACACTTTAGTGCTGGTCAGGGGTGCGATGACCATTTTCCCATCGCCTTGGGTATTGTCCTCTCCAACGTCCGCGTGGTTGAAATATAGCCGGTCTTGGAAAGTCATTCCTGGCACTTGGGGAAGACTAGTCTGCCACATGCATGACGACCTGCTACCTTGCTGCCCGAAGCTGCATCGTGGGACGATCGGAAGGCTGCTCTCGGGACCCCAATACGGGAGCCTGTGATGGTAATTCTACCTTTGTTTACTTGTCTGGTGTATTGATCACTCCATATACTAGTGTTAATTGTTTTAACATTATTCGGCTCAGTGCTCGCCCTGTAAGAGGTTGCACCTCCACCGTAATCGTTCCTCCCCCCTTCTCAGTTGGTGGCACCCAGCTATGTGTGTGCTGACCCCTGGTCTTGCCTGTTAATGTGGGGGTACTTTAGCCAATAGTTCGTGTTATGGTTTTTAAAGCGGCTGGTTGTTGGCTGGTGTGGTTCTTGCATAAATAAATGTTGTTACAGTAGTCGGTTTGTTTGTTGTAATACATTTACTGGATCAATTTCCGTCCAGACGCCCTTCACGGCGGGTGGCACCGTGACAGAGGGTAAGAGATTGCCGTTGAAGGAAATTTGGGGGCTCGTCCGGGATCGTTTCTCCTAGTATTCAAGTTGCTAGGGTAAGGTCTTATTGTTCTTTGACCGACCTGGGTTTATTGAGGTCATACAGACGTCTGCATTAGAGAAGTTGTAGTACAACTGTTGAGACTATCGTTTTTGCATCATGGCGGGTTCAGATAAGCCGTCAGTTGTTCAGATTAAAAGAAGTTCTAAGGAGGAGTTGCTTGAGTTAGCAGGAGAATATGACATTTGCTTAGAGGCAGGAATTTGTGTTAGACAGATTAAGGAAGTCCTAATCAATGCTTTGTGGGCTGATGATGGTCAGGAGTCGGTAGATGAGGAGCCTGTAGTTGACACAGGAGGTAGTAGTGGGGATGGTTCAGGCGCTTCTCTTTCTGAAAGGTTACAACTGCGGAGGTTAGAGTTGGAGTTCCAGGAAAGAAGAGAAGCACGGGAACATGAGTACAGGTTGAAGGAATTAGAGCTTAGGCAGACTCATGGTCCGGTTTTGTCAGATAAGGTCAAAATTAATGACTGTTATAGGTCTTTGCCAAACTTTGATGAGGTAGAGGTAGAAGGGTTCTTCAAGCAGTTTGAGCGGATTGCTTCTGAGTTAAAATGGCCGAATGAGTACTGGCATATCTTAGTTCAATCCAAGTTCAAGGGTAAGGCAACCGTGGCTTACAATTCCTTGAGTGACGAGCAGTCCCGGGATTATCAGCAAATCAAGTCTGCTATTCTCAGGGCCTATGAGGTGACTAGTGAGGCGTATCGCCAACAGTTCCGGAGTTTGACTAAGCTGGGCTCAGAGACTTATGCTGAGTTTATTGCTAAAAAGGGCAATTTGTTTGATAAATGGATGAGGTCAGAGTCTGTGAAGGAGTTGACAGAACTTAGGGATTTAATGGTGTTAGAGGAGGTTAGAAATAACATGTCACCAGGTTTAAGGCTTCTCTTATCTGATCAGAAGGTCCATAAATTAGCACATGTCGCTGAGGTGGCCGATAATTACTCCTTGGTTCACAAAGTCCCAGCTGCTCCAAAAGTTCCGCATCAGGGCAGTTTTGGTATTCGGAGTGTTTTGGTTTTGCATTCCTGGTGTCACTGGTGGTCTGAACGGCAAGGATGGTAATGGAAGGAGAGGTCCAGGTCAAGCTAACCCTGATCAGAGCGGTAGCCAAGGTAACGTAGGAGGTCAGCGTAACGGCAGTTCGGGGCAGAATAGTACTCAGGGTGTTAACGCCGCATGGGCTAGGCCAAAGTGTAGTTACTGTCATATGACAAATCACACTGTTGACAGGTGTTTCAAGAGGAAGCGGGATAATGCGTCAGCTATTGGTTTTGTCAAGTCAGCTATGCCATTGTCAAGAGTCAGCAAGTACATCCATAAGGGTTCAGTGTCTGATGTCAAGGTTAGGGATCAGCCTAGTGATGTATCAGTGTATAGGGACACAGGGGCGTGGCAAACCCTCATGTTGTCATCTGCTCTGCCTAAGACAGTGCATTCGGCTACAGGTGATTATGTCATAGTCAGTTGGATTGGTCAGAAGGCTATGTCAGTTCCTTTGCATAGGGTATGGCTCAACAGTGACTTTGTGTCGGGTGAAGTTGTTGTAGGTGTAGTCGAGGAGCTGCCATTTGAGGGAGTTGATGTCCTTCTTGGTAATGATTTGACTGATCGTTGTTGTCAACCCAGGTGTTTTCCCGAATTACACGTTCACAGTTCGCCAGTAGGCCATAGTTTGTCCGAGGTAGATTCGAGTATGGCTAGGTATCCAGTTTGTGTTACTACCAGGTCAATGTCTAAGGTGAAGCCAGTAGATGAAGATGTAGACCTCGCAGACACATGTGTGTCTAATGCTCTTGAGGAACTTCCCAGTAGTGGTCCATCGAAAAGCACAAGTGAGGTTGTTTCAGCTACGGAGACCGAGACGGTTACGGCTCCTAAAAAGATTACAGAGGTTGATAAGAACACCCTAGACGGTCTAGATGTTAATTGGAGTCAGGAGGCACTGTGTATCGCTCAGAAGTCAGATGAGACCCTGCAGCAGATTTGGTCCAAAGTTCTGTCGGATACTAGGGATACTGAGGAGTTTTATGTGCACAAGGGTATTCTCATGAGACGTTGTCCTCAGAAGGAGCTGGATGTTGGTTCACGGGAACAGATTGTAGTCCCTAAGGCGTTCCGAACCGAGATTCTCAGTTTAGCTCATGAGAGTTTATTTGCAGGACATCTTGGTAGAACTAAAACCTATGATCGTTTGAGTTCAGATTTCTTTTGGCCAGGGATGTACAAGGCTGTGGAGGATTACTGTAGTTCTTGTCATGTGTGCCAGGTGGCGGGGAAGCCCAATCAGTTGATTCCCCCAGCGCCACTGAAGGTTGTTCCTGCTGTTGGAGAGGCGTTCTCCAAGGTTTTGATTGACATAGTAGGACCGTTGCCTAAGACATCTCAGGGTAATCAATACTTGTTGACCATTATGTGTCTAAACACCAGGTTTCCGGAAGCTATTCCATTGCGTAAGGTTACGGCAGCTGTGGTTACTAAGGCTCTCATGAAGTATTTCACCATGACAGGTTTGCCTAATGAGATTCAGTCAGACCAAGGGTCCAACTTCATGTCAAATTTGTTTCGACAGGTGATGTCAGGTGCCAAGTCAGGTCTAGTGCTTATCATCCTGAGTCCCAAAGGGCCCTTGAACGTTTTCATCAGACGTTGAAGAGCATGTTACGTTGTTTTTGTCTTGAGCATGAGAGAGACTGGGATGTAGGGCTACCTTATGTCTTGTTTGCGGCTAGAGATTCACGTCAGGAATCCCTTGGCTTCTCTCCGTTTGAGTTAGTGTATGGTCACACTCCTAGAGGCCCTTTGAAACTAGTCAAGGATAAATGGCTGGATGATAATCAGTCTGAGAACTTGTTGGGTTATGTGGCAAGGATCAAGGATAGACTTTGGCAGGCTACCACACTAGCTAAACAACACCTATTGTCCGCCCAGAACCAGGCTAAGGCTCGCTTTGATAGGAAGGCGCAGGACAGACAGTTCGAAGCTGGTGATAAAGTGCTGTTATACCTCCCCATTCCTAAGTCCCCACTCAAGGCCAAATACTTTGGCCCATATACGGTTAAACGTAGGGTTAACGACCTAGGCTACGTGATCAATACTCCGGACAGGCACAGAAGGGAGAGATATTGTCACATCAACCTGTTGAAGGCCTACCAGGAGAGGCCCGCTGTGAGTCCTGTCGGTGTGGTGATAAGCAGCGAGCAGCAGGAGGTCTGTGCTGAGGTCAAGCTACGTAATAGCGAGATCCTGGCTGACCTGAACTCGAAACTGGCCCATCTATCCCCATCACAGAGAAGTGACATGCAGTCCCTCATCGAGGATCACCTGCCGGTATTCCCCGACGGCCCGGGAGTGACCAACGCCATGCAGCTGGACGTGGATGTGGGCGGTGCCTCTCCGGTCAAACAGCATCCCTACCGCCTCAACCCTGCTAAGAGGGCCCTGCTGAAGAGAGAGATAGACTCCATGCTACAGCAGGGAGTCATTGAGCCGAGTGACAGCGACTGGAGCTCCCCCTGTCTGATGATACCCAAGCCTGGCAATCAGTTCCGCATCTGTTCAGACCTGAGGCGAGTCAACCTCTTAGTCAAAGGAGACTCCCATCCACTACCGAGGATTGACGACTGTATTGACAGCATTGGTCAGGCATTGTTCATATCGAAGCTGGATCTACTCAAGGGATATTACCAGATTCCCCTTACCGAGGCAGCCAAACGAATTCTTACCATCGCCACTCCAGACGGGCTGTACCAATACAGAGTGATGCCTTTCAGACTGAAGACGGCCCCAGCTGCATTCCAGCGCCTGATGAACGTAGTGCTAGCAGACCTCTCTGGTGTTAGTGTTTACCTGGACGATGTCGTCATTTACTCCAGCACCTGGGAAGAGCACCTAGCTAATCTTAGACAAGTGTTCATCCGGTTACAGATGGCCAACCTCACTGTCAACCTGGACAAGTGTGAATTCGGACATGCTAAGGTGACTTTCCTGGGTCACACTGTGGGAGAAGGGGTTGTGGCTCCCAACGACGCCAAGGTGGTGGATATCATGAATTTTCCCCTGCCCACTTCCAAGAAAGAGATCCGGCATTTCCTCGGCATGGCAGGCTACTACAGGAGGTTCTGTCCCAACTTCGCTAACGTCGCAACTCCCCTGACAGCCCTGCTACAAAAGAAGGCCAAGTTCACCTGGACAGAAGCATGCAGCACAGCAGTCGACCTCCTTAAGACCATGTTGTGCTCTAAACCTGTGTTGGCTGGGCCGAGATTCGACCAGCCCTTCAAGTTGGCCGTGGATGCCAGTGCAACAGGATGTGGTGCGGTGTTATTCCAGGAGGACGAGACAGGCTTAGACCACCCGGTCAGCTACTTCTCTAGGAAGTTTAACAGGCATCAAACGAACTATTCCACCGTTGAAAAGGAGGCTCTAGGGCTAGTCCTCGCCCTAAAACACTTCGAGGTATATCTCAAAGGTTCTCGAGAACCCGTGACCGTGTACACGGACCACAGTCCACTGACTTTTATTCACCGCATAAAAGACAATAACCAGAGAGTACTCCGCTGGAGTTTATTCCTCCAAGAGTATAATTTATCCGTACAACACCTAAAAGGGACAGATA
The DNA here is from genome assembly GCF_037392515.1 of Haliotis asinina. Classification (NCBI taxonomy): domain Eukaryota; kingdom Metazoa; phylum Mollusca; class Gastropoda; order Lepetellida; family Haliotidae; genus Haliotis; species Haliotis asinina. The sequence continues at coordinate 45,797,169 of NC_090288.1, read as the reverse complement.
ACGTGGTGGCGGACTCACTATCGAGACAGTAGTTGTTCCTATTTTGTGACACTTTGTATTTGTTCTGTCTGTACCACTCTACGCAGGAAATTTCTACATTATGGATGTAGCAAATTTCCTAAACTCAAGGGGGGGAGTGTCACGCGACTCGTGCGTGTGTATATACCTAATTATAACAACAAATATTCCTCATTTTGTATTATGGCAATTTTCATCCTTTTGTATTATGTCAACCTTCATCATTTTGAATTATGTCAACGTTGGTTGACTCACAAATGGTTATCCATCGTAAATTCAAGTTAAGTTCCCCTATTTTTTTTGTTGTTGTTAAAACATATATAGGTTATACCAGATATGTTTTAAGGATATCGTTATCACGCGGCTCGTGCATGTATCATGCAGCATGGCCTATGGTGCCGGTGTATCAAATTACCCCTCACACCCCAAAGGGCCGTGCGCGTCCAGTAGCCGTCCTTTTGCTATTTATGATGTGTACGTACCATCTTATACCTCGATGTACTTATCCTCGTGTAGAGGAGACCTCTGTTGTTTAGACCATGTACATTTTATTCCTATATTTGTTTTTATGATCGAATGAGATACATAAATGCAACTCTATCTCTGACATACCTCATCATCCCTACCAGGGTTTTCTCTAGCTTGCCACTTAACTTAACAGTTGACCAACTACCTTCCTACCCCTATTTGTAGTAGGACTCCTGCCCTACCTCTTGAGGTGTACCTCTCCTCTATACCTATACTTATCCGATAGGTATAGGTAGTTATATACCCCCTGACTAGCACACTTTAGTGCCGGTCAGCGGTGCGATGACCATTTTCCCATCGCCTTGGGTATTGTCCTCTCCGACGTCCGCGTGGTTGAAATATAGCCGGTCTTGGAAAGTCATTCCTGGCACTTGGGGAAGACTAGTCTGCCACATGCATGACGACCTGCTACCTTGCTGCCCGAAGCTGCATCGTGGGACGATCGGAAGGTTGCTCTCGGGACCCCAATACGGGAGCCTGTGATGGTAATTCTACCTTTGTTTACTTGTCTGGTGTATTGATCACTCCATATACTAGTGTTAATTGTTTTAACATTATTCGGCTCAGTGCTCGCCCTGTAAGAGGTTGCACCTCCACCGTAATCGTTCCTCCCCCCTTCTCAGTTGGTGGCACCCAGCTATGTGTGTGCTGACCCCTGGTCTTGCCTGTTAATGTGGGGGTACTTTAGCCAATAGTTCGTTTTATGGTTTTTAAAGCGGCTGGTTGTTGGCTGGTGTGGTTCTTGCATAAATAAATGTTGTTACAGTAGTCGGTTTGTTTGTTGTAATACATTTACTGGATCAATTTCCGTCCAGACGCCCTTCACGGCGGGTGGCACCGTGACAGCGGCGCCTCTATACTTACCAGTTATGTGGCAGTGATCTCTCACCGAATCACCGTTAAGTGGTGAGTCGCACACGTGACAGTTAGTGCTACTAGCGTGAGCTAGCCTGTCGGCTAGGGTCAGACGCATGGGAGCGATTTTATACAATGCATTCCTAATAATTTTTTCTTCCTCCTGCAAACACTTTAGAAACCTTTCAGCCGCGTCAGGGCCCCTATACACTACCGGAGCTTTCGTTTCCCCGTCACAACGGACGACAATGTATCCAAACCCACAGGCTTTATGCTCTTGTGTCTTGTGGGTGAAGGGAGCCTCGCCGGAGGCACCACTGGGGGGTGTGGGGGAATCCCCACCCACAACTAAGGCTTCGAAGTCGGCGTATATGATATAAGGCACAGACAATTGGTTCTTGTGGTTACCGAATTTTAGGATATTATCACCTTCCTTAGGCATGTCGACTCGTATAGCCGTCTGCCCCACACCTTGGCAATCCTCCCGGAGGGATTCTAATAAATCAGCTCGACTGAAACCGTGTAGGCATCGTACACAAAAGTGTTTTTCCCCATCGTGTTTCGACTGGTCGTGCAACAACCGGCTGAGATGTTTTATCCATGTGTAGTGATACTTGTCACCTCGTTGGATCATGAATATATTGATAACTTGGCGATCCTTCACCGGGCTGACCCTGTGTACTATTGTTTTGTTACCTTCGTGCCCAAAGACATTTATAGCCATATTATTCTGTTTTTCTACTTTAGTGATCTGGGATATGGGGGTGGGTTCATCTATACCATCCCAGTTGAGCCCATCATCCTGAGGATAATTAGAAGGCCTGTTCGGATTAGTGTCAGCTGGAAATAAGGCTGACCTGATAGCTAACCTCAGGCAATCGTTTCCTCTATTCTTAACGTTTACTATGGCATGTTTGTTCCTATAGTAGGGAGGCAAGGCTAGGTATGACCCGCCTCTGAACGGCACGTAGTTAGCTATGTCTAGATAGACATTATCGATTTTATCTACAGCCCACCCGGACCCCAAGTGTGTGTAGCGTTCTAGGTATTCTCGTATCTGCTGAAAACTGGTATCGATTGATGCGTCAATGGTCTCTGTATGTGTGACGACCTCTTGTTGACCTCGGAAGTAAGGCTGAACATACTCAGTGGTCCCTGTGGGACCCCCAACCTGCTTATCGAGCGACATTTTCACTGTGATCTGAAACTTGATACTTCCTAGGTTATTTAGTTCCTGGTTGACCTTATCAGCTATCAGAGGCTTGATATCTGTAATGTCTATGTTTCTATCAACGTGCATGTGCCAACCTCTCAAATAGTTGCCTACAGCGCGCTCAGTGCGCACGAACTGTAGGTCAATAGCTCTATTCTGTCGTAATAATTCTAAAAGTTGTGGTTTCCTCATACGGGAATATCCGCCTAAACCCAAATCGTGTGCCTCGGCTTTCAGTTGTTTTACAGTGGGACGTGCTACGGGGGTATGTGATAACAATTCGACTAACCCGGCTCTCCCCAGGTTTGAATAACCCGTGTATCCAAGCTGTTTTGCTTGAGCTTTTAATTGTGTTACCGTAGGAGGGGCTTCTAAACCTAGTAATCTCAACAATGCTGACTTCCGCATTCGAGAATACCCGATCACACCTCTCTGTTTTGCGACCCGCTTCAGCTCGCGCACAGTAGTCATAGTGTTTACACCTAAGAGAACCAATGTCTAATTGGTTCACAGTAAAGGGAGGTAACCCTTAAGTGGCTGTTTCACGCACTGGAGTCTATCTTGAGCAGTCGCCTACGTTCTTTTATGTAGCCTTTTTTATTCTCGTAGATGAGTTGATGTCTGACTACGTTCGCTCCGTGAGCTTTACATAGACAGTAGTGCCCTTTAACCCCGATACCACACACAGAACACGTGTAGTTAGGACTTCCCATATGGAAACAACAGAACCCCTGATTCCTGCATTTCCTACCACAGGCCTCGGTCTTCCCCATAAGTATGTATTCGCATCGGTATGGAGCGGGTCTCATGTTTACTTATATAGGTATTTTAATTTAATTGCTTAGCAACCAACGCAGTAGCTGCTATGCCCAACACTATGAAGCCCAGTTCACGATTCATTTGTCCCTTGGATGGTGTGTAGTACTGAGCGAGTGTGGGTTTATTGAGCGGTTCCAATCGTTTACCAGTTAGTAGGTAGTATTCTTTCATTGCTTCATCGACATCGTTGAATGTTTGAACGGCATGGTTTTCACGCTGGAGTTGTTCGTTAATAAAATCGATCCTCTGGAGGCGTTTTTTAGCGTACTCGGCCTGTGCTTTTTGTAAGTTCTCAGTAGCGAGATCGTGCCGCTTCCTTTCTTCCTGTATTTCAGCCGCGTGGTCATCTCGTAGTTTCGAGAAGAGGAAATTACTCCCGGAAAATGCCAGGGCATTCACTAACGCCCCACCGACCATCATAGCTATCGTGGCCATCCCTATATTTATTTCATTATATTTTCAGGTATGATCCCTTGTTTTACTAGGATGTCTTTCGTGGCCATCGCCATACCAAGGTTCATTATGAGCATACCCATATCCTGCAGGTTGAAATCTAGCTTGATAGTTGGTTGTTTAAGCACCATTTTAGTCAACCGAGCGTACCCTACTGCTAGACTGGCGACCACTGTGGCGTGGTATGCGTCGTTGACGAACGTTTTCTCCTCAGACATTATGTATATGATATAAAATATTAAAATTATAACATGATATGCGGGTCGACAGTGGGGCCTGCCGGCGGCGTGGGGGTACCCCCCACACCCCCAGAGTTTCCCTCACTGTGGGAGGGTACCCCCACGTATAACCATGTTATAACCACGGCAGCAGTTACGCCTACAGCCAACAACAGTCGGGGGTTGGTCACTTTATGTTGGTTACACCACCGTTTTTTACCGGCAGCTACTCTCTTAGGATTCTTCTGCCTGGTTACTGTGGGGGGTACCCCCACTGAAGGGGTTTCCACCGTCACCTCGGGACTCACTGTTGGGGGTGGGGTCTCCTCCATCAATGTTGGGGGTACCTCCACTGGGGTTTCCTGTGCAGCATCCATTTATACCATTATTGTTTTTTCTCTCAAATTGACAATGTTTTGCCGTGATAATCGCCGCCGTCACTGGAGCCAACAACATACCATATTTGTGGTACAGCCCGCAGCTGATAGAACTCACGGCGTGTTCGATAAAAGGGTCTTTCTCGAGGTCCTCCCACAGGTAAAGTCGGCGCTCTGGTGGAATGGGAAGGAAGTGTGATACAATACCGGTGTATATCTGGGTCATAGCCGATCCTATTGTCTTTGTCATTTCTGCTCCGAGCCGGGACTCGTATCTAGCGTACAGCTTATCGATTTCTTCGGCTGACATTTTGTGAATTTTATCCGGAGTGTAGTCTCCAAAGTAATGTTTGGCTTTGCCGCCAACAGCCAACGCCACCAGTTTCTCTCGCTTATCATCAGTGGGGCCTGCCGGCGGCGTGGGGGAGACCCCCAACTGTTCGAGCATTTCCTCACACTCCATCTTATAATATAACAAGTAAGATTTAGTTTTAACTATATAATACCCGATGCAGACAAAACACAGAGAAATGAAAGTTAAGTTGCACACGACAAACACTTCAAATATGATAGCTATACTTAGCATTAGCTTAGCATTAGCTTAGCTTTGCTTAGCTTTGCTTAGCTTTGCTTAGCTTTAGCACACTCTATATGCTACTGGTTGGTCGGTCTTGAGCACGAGCTTAGCGTGTTTAGTTTCAGCGAGCTGTTTCTTCACCCGTTCCCGTTCTAATTTGCTCATCACATCGTTCTCTCTCAAACACTCCTCGAACGAATCCCTGTCCTTGCAGTGAAATAAGGCCACCCATCGCGTCTGCTCCCTGAGGTCTTTCAACACCGAGTTGAACTTCTGCGTTAGCACCCAGACGCTGTGATTTGCATGCCGGCCGGAGAAGGCCAGGTACGATAGCATGTCTCTCTTTTTTGTTATCTCGCGATTAGCGCTGCAGTCGTCCAGTATAAACAGCGTCGGTTCCCCTTTAAATTTCTCGTGAGGAGCTTTCAACCAGTCCTGCAGGCGTGTTCCAGGGTCGATTTTGTGTACGTCCGGGTCCGTCATCACCCAAGGTCGCGCGTACGTTTTATTCATGCTCAGAGTAGGGCACATGATAACGATGTTATCGAACACATCCTTGTAGTAACCCTCCAACATATCCAAGACGAAAACGGTCTTCCCACAGCCAGTCTGCCCGCACACTATGGCGCAGTGTGGGTCAGTGGGTAGTTGGGGGTCTCCCCCACTAGTAGATGGCTTGCACGAATCTCCCATTGTCTATATTAAGTTGCGCGTCCATAATAACGTACAGATATAATTTCAACTTACCAGCGGGTTGAGCCTTCTTAGTAATCTGGATGGTTATCCCTTCGCTGCCGTTATCTATACGGCGCCCGCTACCGTGCAGTTTATCATTAGCTTGATTTTTATTTAGAAAGTGTAATCCTAAATATAACATATGTTCGGAAATTAATTTAATCAAAAATGTGATAAGACTTATTGTCTATAAAAAAAACCTTGAGGAACTAACCGTCATAACAAGTATTTCTAATGAGCAACTGAAGAACCAAATATGATAACAAACGAATATTGAACGACAAGCTACATATGTAAACGTTTGCGTTGATGGATTTCATAGAAGTTAAGTAGATTTACTAACTCCTAATAATGTTCCAAACAAGATTAATATTAAACTAATCTAATCCTGATATATCTATAGCCTAGCCTGTTCTAGCTTAGCCTAGCCCAGACTTAAATTAAACGTCTTGTGTCATAGATGTTGAAAACAGCGACCAATGTGGGAGCCTCTGTACTTCACCCGTAGGCAAATCCCATGCAGTGTCTATGGAAATTTAACTATGGAAGTGGATACGCTCCGACGAAAGTCGATAAATTCCATAAACACTAACTGAACGAGATGCGTTTGACTGAACTCTCCCGAGCAAAATATATGTTCTCTGTTCTTTTAGATCTGATGTTAAGTTGCAATGTCTTATCTTGGAAATCGTTACGTACATGATTTGTGGAAGACAAATAGCAAAGACATGTTGAAATAACTAAATGTAGACATACATTCGACAGCTGACTCAGTATTTTCAGAAAAAAGAATACAACATATTGTTTATGTTCCTTTCCTGCGCGAACAAAATTATTTTCTGTTGCAGAAATATATGGAGGTGGATTAGTAATAACCACGCCTCCCAACATTTCTCCTACATATCCACGCCCTCAAGACCCAGTCTCGCAAAATCCACAGCCAAAAGGTGTGTGAATGTTTCCTTATTAAAAGTGCCATCACAGTTTCAAGAGATGGATTGGAATATATTCATATATTTTTTATGTGTTTCAGCTCCAGTTAACAAACCTGCTTGACGGAGGTGAATCAACAGTTTTCCGAAGACTTCATCTTCACAAAATACATGTCCGAACTTCAGAGGGTCCTGCAGACATCTTCATATAGGTTTTACTATTAGCAGTTATTTGGTTAATGTTGTGTTCGGATAATATGAAAATCATTTTATCAGCTTGTCACTGTATAACTTGCAGAATGTTTTAATACATACATACATACATACATTCATACATACATACATACATACATACATACATACATACATACATACATACATACATACATACATACATACATACATACATACATACATACATACATACATACATACATACATACATACATACATACATATACTTTTTTGTATTATACCTTGGTGCACAAATTGGAGAATTAAAACAGTTCCGTAACCAGCGACTAAATCATTTTATTATTATTGAGCAGGTTTCGGTTTCACAATAAGTGGCTGGAGTTTTACACGGCTGTTAGCAACATTCCAACAATATCACGGCTAGAGACACCAGCAGTGAACTTCACACATTGAACCCATGTGGAGAATCAAACCCGTGTCTTTGGCATTTTGAGCGAACGCTTTAATCACTAAAATACCCCACTGCCCCTTTTCAACTGCACAGTCAGAACATAATTCCGCCTTGCTACACATGCACAGCCAGACAGTGGTTCGGGTATAATGCTACACCAGGAAATCCAGAACGTAGTTCGATTCTCAACATTGGAACAATGTATATATGAAGAGTATTCATAGTGTCCTTGCTGGAATATTGAAAAAAAACGGCGTAAAACTACATTCACTCACTCACTAATGTTTGAATTTAGGGATAGTCCCGTCAGTGGTAGGAATCCTATTTATATTTTAAACAATCATAGAGTTGCAGTTTTGTTTAGTCTCTGAAATATGGAAAGTCTCTGTGCTTTTTGTGAATTCATATTTTGTAGTTTTAAATTATGAATATAATTAGGAACATTTTTTTTCTGTAAAATATGCACACTTCAGAGACAAGGTGTCAGGCTAACAAGAATATATAACATATTTTTTTTAGATACAAAATCGTCTCCTGTCTTGGACAACCCATGCTTGTTGTAAGAGGCTACGGAGATAATCTTAGGCTCCTTTCACGAAGCAAACATTTCTTAAGTTTAACCTTACCTCCCATTCTTTAACATTTCACAGAAGTTACCTTAGAGACTGACGATCGCCTTTTTGTGAAAGGAGACTTTGGTCAGATTTGCTGACTTGGCTGACACAGTCGTGTCATCGTATCCCAGTTTGGGGTGGTAAGAAAGGTGAGATCATATCAGGATTTCGTTTAGGGTCCAACACCGTTTTGAGCAGTATCCCGCCATAGCACGGTGTGTCTGTTTAATATGGGAGCTTAACCCGAAATGACGAGGACCTCAGATTTTAAGTACACACACGATCACGGTTTGACGCCTGCAAACCTAAAACCCGTAAAGATTTGGTTTTCATCAACCAAAGAATATCGTGGCGTCCAACAGGATCGGGTAGTCAGACTGACTCAGCGGATGGTGTACACTAAGAGCCGTATTTCAGTAATGAAACTGTTAAGAGTATGTGACCAGAGCAGGGAGTAAGTGAGTTTAGTTTTACTCCGCAGTCAGCAATATTCCAGTTATATAGTGGCGGTCTGTAAATAAACGAGTCTGGACCAGACAATCCAGTGATCAAAAGCATAAGCATCGATCTGCGCAATGGGGAACCGATGACATGTGTCAACCCACGTCAGCGATCCTGACCACCCGATCCCAACAGTCGCCTCTTATGACACGCATGGGTTGCTAAACAGCAATTCGAACTCGGATCTTCACGGATGGCGCCTTTTGGGAACACCAAAGGTTGGCGAGCTCAACTGCACCCCGAAATCTGAAAGGTTCTTTTAGTTCAAGACAATCAGCATGTATCCAGACAGCTGGATCTAACTGACATTATAAATATCGCTGGATCACTTGCGCAAACTGAGAATAAAGAGTTTGAGAAAAGTGATACTTTCGTTGCAGTGACATAAATTTGTTATGCTGACTGCAAACCTAATTTGTGGTTCAACACAGTTTGCTATCCAGAAACTTGTTACACAACACAAAATATATGCATTACAACAGTATACGTAATTATATGCATTGTAACAAAAATGCAGTTGGACACAACACCTGTTCACTGAATGACCAACGTATACGGGTCAGATGATCGCGGACTCATCCAATGCTCCCTGAGTCCTCACCTCGCTTCGTGCGTGTTGACATCTTTTCTAAACACTAGAGGGGCTGTTTTCACACCTAATATTTTTCAGCCAGAGAACTGCTGTTGATGACGAAGACTTTCTGTTATTTTATTCTTAAATCTATGAGGAATTCAGCGACGTAAATGTCGCAAATAAGTGTGACTTATACACGTGATGTAATTAGTGTCTCCAAAATATCCCAACCGTTTCAAAGTTTAACGGGAATGTTTCGGAACAACAATAATTGTTGATTTGATGTTTGATCACAAACACGTTGTTTTTGAAATTCAAACCTCCAAATATTTATCATATTTTTACATTTCAAAACATAGACCAAGCAACCCAGTGAATGGAGATTTCGTAATTTGTGGAAAAAAAACGGGCCATGTTGTAGCATTTGATTACAAAATAGAGAAAAGCTCAATTCACCCAGTGCAGGGGTACATTGAATCCTGAGTACTGACCCAGGACAACGTTGATGTGTGTGAAATACCCTGCATGCTAGAAATAGATACACGCCATGGAGATAACCTTTATGACCAATTCGTGTTGTTCCGGGACAAGCCAAAAAGAAGCGAGAGGTGACGAATGTACGGAAAGGGGCCAGTTGTGACGAACGGAAGTTGACGTCATTCGTCCAGATCTCGGTTTTCATTCGTCTGAGATTGGGAAGGCTGAACTGAACGTCACGATGTCCGATAAAGGTAAGAGGTCACTGTTTAGGGGCTATCAGTGAACCAGGGATAATCTGAGAGTTACACGCCCCTGTCGAAGTACATGCCAACACACTGTGAGTATTTTAATACCAAATATTGTTGTGAAAGAAGCTGCAAGGTCTCCAAAATTGTACAGAGGACAAGATCGGACATCGGAGCTACTGTTGAAGTAGCAAGATGATTGACTTAGCTCCGTACAGAGCTAGGATTGAGATGTTTTCTCACCCATCGGGGCCACGACAAGTAGGTCATGTCGACGCGTACTCGCGCATACCACACAAGGGCTCGTATCGCTTAGGAACGTCGTTCGAACGACATATAGGTGTATAGACCCTACCCCAGCACTATATGAAAGGAAGGGGATGTAACGAAAAAACCACCCCCTCCTCGATCAAATTTACATGTCACCGCGTAAAATATTTTTAAGGTAACGTCGAGGCCAACGGATCGAAAGCCAGATGATTTCCCTACGAAATGAACTATAAATGATCACAATCGGATGATTATTTCAAACGTTATACGCCACGAATCATCGAAAACAGCTACCTCCGCTATTTCACGTCAAAATCATGGATCACCCAAAACGGCGAAAACTCACCTTTTAAATTCGTTTATTAATTCCAGTCACGTTGACAGCACCATCGTTGGGCTGGATTCGATCGGCTGCGGCATTCCGCGAGTCGGAAAACTTATTGCAACATCTAAATGTCATTGTAAGCAAGCATTTTCAACAAAGTTGCCAACAATCCTACTCACTTGTCGGCCATCAGTGACCTTGACATTCAAGTGACTTGAGCAGATCCGCACAAACAGACTCCGCCCATCCCACTGGCCATTCCCGCTGTATATTTTAACGATGAAATGGTTTAATGTCGAGATTTTGGGCATATGGGAATCGGCCTCCAGCAAGTTTCACCTATAGATCTACATGTTTTCAATAATGATTCGAAGTCTAACTCACCCTCGTGCCGTCACCAAACATGCCCATGTCTCACACATTCCTCAGCGCGATCCACATTATCCTTACTGTGTTCCCTACAACACTTTTCTGTCACGAAAGCACACAATGATTTTTATACAAGCACGTCATTCATGCCTGCACCGTGAAATCAACGTCTGACGCCTGACGTCAACAACCGTTTTCAGTTCGAACCAAATCGGCTCATTCAACACAGCATGGTATCTTGTAGATTACGGAATAGGACGATCGATACCAAATGATATCGGGACCATTCGGCAACTATCAGTAGATTGAAAGCATGAGGCACCAAGTCCACCCGTAACCTTCGTAATTGTCCGCAACCAATTCGACGCTTTCCGTTCATTTCCGTGACGTCACAGGAATGATTAGCTAAATTTGCACAATGTGCAACTATGTGGATGTAGCTCAGTCGGTTAGCTGTCGGGCTAACAATCCGAAGGTCTCGTTTCGCGTCCGACGGGTTCTTACAAACTGGTTGCCTGTTTCACTGATATGTGACCTTCGGGTGGGAACGTCTTCACGAGAAATTGTGGTGCTGAATTCTAAAGGTGCTCCAAGTTTTCAACACGTTGCTCCACTCCTATGGAACTCTTTTCCGCTCCACATAAAACTTTCTGAAAGCATAGATTCTTTCGAGAAATATCTTAACACTTCTTTTCTTCACTAAAGCCTTCCAGTGACTCCTCCTTTTTCCTTATACTTAAGTTTGCAGCACCATGAGTATGCATTCGCGGGTGGACACTGGCGCTTTATAAATATTATTATTATTATGTTTTACAGATTAGAATGAAAATGCAGCAGAGAGGGTTTGGGTGATCCTGGCACAGTCAGGCTGGTCAAGCTCATCATCAGCTCAGGGCCCTCGCCCCCTCTACACGCAGCCCAGAGAGCGAATGGGACTTCTCCCAGGAAATACTGCCTAGTCGAACCCACCAAGACCTTTCCGCAGAATATGGAGGCTCCCCAACACTGCAGCCTTCTGCATTACCCAGATTGTCAGAAGGGCTGTGCTCCCAGTGGAGAACCCGGGCACTCTTCTGATCTGCGCCAAGAGATCAGGAGGTACCAAACCAGGGGCACCGAGAACAATGGGGAGCCTGACGACAGTGTACTTGGGATGTAAGCGAGACATTTCAAAGGCGAGGTCCGCATATTTATCATGCTTTTCCTGAATCTTGCCAATCACATTGCTGTCAAAAGGGACAGAAAATTCAATGATATAAATAATTTCATTGGCTTTATCAAAAAGGACAAGATCAGGTTTGTTGGCTGGAATTCGTCTCAGGCTGTATATTGGCCTATTCCAGAGAAGTTTGTAGCTGTCATTTTCCAGGACGCCCTGGACATGCTCAGGGTCGTACCATGGATGGACCTCAGAGTCAAAGCCACATTATTATTATTATTTTTTACAGATTGAGATAGAAATGCAGCAGAGAGGGTTTGGGTGATCCTGGCACAGTCAGGCTGGTCAAGCTCATCATCAGCTCAGGGCCCTCGCCCCCTCTACACGCAGCCCAGACAGCGAATGGGACTTCTCCCAGGAAACACTGCCTAGTGGAACCCACCAAGTACTTTCCGGAGAATATGGAGGCTCCCCAACACTGCAGCCTTCTGCATTACCCAGATTGTCAGAAGGGCTGTGCTCCCAGTGGAGAACCCGGGCACTCTCCTCATCTGCGCCAAGAGATCAGGAGGTACCAAACCAAGGGCACCGAGAACAATGGGGAGCCGGATGACAGTGTACTTGGCATGCAAGCGAGACATTTCAAAGGCGAGCTCCGCATATTTATCATGCTTTTCCTGAATCTTGCCAATCACATTGCTGTCAAAAGGGACAGAAAATTCAATGATATAAATAATTTCATTGGTTTTATCAAAAAGGACAAGATCAGGTTTGTTGGCTGGAATTCGTCTCAGGCTGTATATTGGCCTATTCCAGAGAAGTTTAAAAGCATAATTTTCCAGGACGCCCTGGACATGTTCAGGGTCATACCATGGATGGACCTCGGAGTCAAAGCCACAGGCATGGCGGAGACGATAATAAAAGCAGCGAGCCATGCCATCATGTCTTTTAAGATATGCTGTTTGTGCCAAGGAAGGGCATCCACTGACAAGGTGTTGGACAGTCTCTGTAAATTGATTGCAAAGACGACATTTCATATTGATGTTTTCTTTAAGAATCACATTCTGGCGATTGCGAGTGGGAAGTGACTGGTCCTGAGCAGCAAAAAGGAAGCCCTCAGTTTCACATTTGAGACCAGCCGACTTCATCCAGGCGAAGGAGTCGGTTGGATTGCTGTTCTGTTCCACACACTGCATATACACACGATGCAATGGCTTCTCAGACAGCTTCTCCACAAAGGACCGACTCTGGGCAGACTTGGTGAAAGACTTCACCTGGTTTACTCCCATCACTGTACCGTCCAGCAGTACATCGCCATCAACAAAATCAACTTCAAATTTCAAATTGTGTCCAAGAACCTTGGCACGCTTAAAGTAGCTGTGGAATTCCTTGCTTTCATCATGAATCTTGACGTGCATCACCAGAGAATCATCTGACAAATAAATATGTGCAAAAGTACACAATAAAATTCTGTCATGAAGAGCTTCCACATTAATCAAACCCCGACCTCCCGAATTGATTGGCATGTATAAACGATTAAGAGAGGAACGAGGGTGGTGTGCTCTGTTATCAGACATGATCCTCCTGGTCAGGCGGTCAAGACTCTGGATGTCTTGTTTTGTCCAATCAACTACTCCAAAGGAATAGGAAAGGACTGGCACAGCAAAGGTATTGGTGGCTTTGATCTTGTTTCGAGCATTTAACTCGGAGCTCCAGATTTTCTTTAAACGAGATTTATACTCGGCCCGAAGTTTATCTTGAATCTGGGCATTCTGGAGTTTGTCTCGAACTTGCATTCCAAGATAGGTGTAGGCCTGATCTTCCACAAGATGCTCAATAACTCCTCCCCCTTGTAACTTGACCGATCCATCATTAGTTACCTTGCCACGTTTCAGATGAAGAGTATTACATTTGTCGAGCCCAAAAGTCATGCCAATATCATTAGAGAAGGACTCGACAAGGAGAACCTGTTCTTTCAAATTGGTCTCTCCTTTGGCAAGGAGCTCGATGTCATCCATGTAGAGGAGATGAGTAAGAGGTATTGGGGATCTGTGCTGAGGAGGCCCGGGATGGTAACCTTCCTTCCTATTGAGCAGGAAACTCAAAGGATTTAGAGACAGACAAAAAAGCAAAGGACTGAAGGAGTCCCCCTGGAAAATTCCCCTTCTGATTGGAATAGATTCCGAAGTCTGCACCTCTCCTTGCGAGTACATCTCAAGTTGAGTCGACCAGCAACTCATTAAAAACTTGAGTAAATCAAGTAGTTGTTCAGGGAGGTCAATACACTGAAGAGACTTCAGAATCCATTCGTGAGGGACAGAGTCATATGCCTTTTTGTAGTCTATCCAGCACATGGAGAGGTTGCGGTGGTATGTTTTAGCCTCTTCCAAAATCATTTTCTGTACAAGAAGTTGATCCTTGCACCCCCAACATCCCTTTTTCGCCCCCTTCTGCTCTCTGTAAATTATCTCATTGGACGAGCAGTAAGATGACACGAGGTTTGTCAAACACCCTGTGAATAATTTATATTGAGTATTCAAACACGTAATAGGGCGGAAGTTTTTGGGATCAGTCAAGTCTCCCTTTTTGGGGAGGAGTATTTTGCGACCTTTGCAGAACCATGGAGGAACATCACCTGTGTCCACAAGAGAATTGAAACAGTGAAGTAATGGTGCTTGGACACGGAAACAGTTTCCAATACCGGTTTCGAATGCCATCAGGCCCTGGAGCTGTATTAGATTTGGACTTTTTAATGACACTTTTCAGGCAATCTGGTGAGATGTAACACACAAACGACCTAGTTACTTTCTCATGCATTGCATGGTCATAATCACTGACCCATGGTGCCTCCAGGTTGCAGTTGCCGGGTACAGACCACAACTGTTTCCAGAACCTTTCATTGGCAGCCATGGGAGGCCGTTTATCATGCTCACCATCATCACTTGTTTTAAGCTGCCTATAGAATTGCTTTTCATTATTTTTGAAAAGTTTATTTTGTTTGATAAATTTGTTTCTCTTTTCCCATTTTTTCTTTCTTTCAGTCCAAACTTTTATTTCTGCCTTAAGGGAATCGACAATTTGGAGAAGTACCTTTTCTTTTGTTGTTTTGTACTGTAATTTCAATTTTCTCCAAATTGCCTTTTGCCGTTTAGACATGGGATTCCCTAATGATCTTAATTTCAGGCACAGCTCTATCCAGGAAATATGTTTTCTTGTTTCTGTTAGTTTAACTTGAAACCGGTTTTTCTTTGGTTTATTGTTCTTAGTATTGGGAGATTGTTCTTTGGAAACTGTGTGAAGTTCCTCTAAGGTTCGAGCGGCAGCATAGACACAACAATTTACTTCATGTAATGAACAGTCCGCAGGAAGTTTTAAAGAGATAATTTCATTAACTAAATCAATTTCCTTTTTGGGAAAAGACACGTTTAGTTGTTTAGTTGGCTTCCGTTTCTCTAAAGGTAAATCACAAATTTCCTCATAAATAGAAGTAAACAAAATATAAGCAGGATTTTCGGTAAGGTCTGCAATTGAGGAAGAGTGAGGGTCCAAAATTTCGGGGCCAACTGGCTCTTTCTCGGAAGAGTTTCCACCAGGAAGAGGAAAGAGGTTGACGCGGACGTCCATAAGAAGTTTTGGGTCTGCTGCCACTTGAGCATTTTGCTCTTGCAAAGGTTCCTGACGGGCACCAGTTGTGGGTTGAACTGGCTCACGGGGCACGAGATGTTTTAGCCGCCGGAGTTGATCTCGGAGATTTTGCTCCGTCAGGTAAGCATACATGGGCATGGCATTGTCCCAATGCAGCTTAAGCGACTTGCCGTTAATTCGTGGATTTTCAGGCCATCCAGTCGCTGTCGCACACTCTAGTAGTGTGGATTTTAGATGTTTTGACCAAGATATTCTTGGTCGGGTTCTGTGCCTTCCCCTGGGGCAAGTCCCATCTCCAGTGTGGTTGGTGTCACTACCGGAGGAAGGCTGACTGGGCTGCGGAAGTGAATGTAAACTTTCCTCTTGGCTGTCTGTAACCCAGTAAGAAAACCAGCTTCGGGGGGTCAGCCCTAACTGGGTGATGTACGTTTGGTTCAGGGAATACAATTCCCCTATCTAGGCCCACCACGAAGAGGCGTACATCATCAGGCCCTTATTATTATTATTTTTTACAGATTAGAATGAAAATGCAGCAGAGAGGGTTCGGGTGATCCTGGCACAGTCAGGCTGGTCAAGCTCATCATCAGCTCAGGGCCCTCGCCCCCTCTACACGCAGCCCAGACAGCGAATGGGACTTCTCCCAGGAAACACTGCCTAGTCGAACCCACCAAGAACTTTCCGGAGAATATGGAGGCTCCCCAACACTGCAGCCTTCTGCATGACCCAGATTGTCAGAAGGGCTGTGCTCCCGGTGGAGAACCCGGGCACTCTCCTCATCTGCGCCAAGAGATCAGGAGGTACCAAACCAAGGGCACCGAGAACAATGGGGAGCCTGACGACAGTGTACTTGGGATGCAAGCGAGACATTTCAAAGGCAAGGTCCGCATATTTATCATGCTTTTCCTGAATCTTGCCAATCACATTGCTGTCAAAAGGGACAGAAAATTCAATGATATAAATAATTTCATTGGCTATTATTATTATTATTATTATTATTATTATTATTATTATTATTATTATTATTATTATTATTATGTTTTACAGAGTAAGATTGCAATGCAGCAGAAAGGGTTTGGGTGATCCTGGCACAGTCAGGCTGGTCAAGCTCATCATCAGCTCAGGGCCCTCGCCCCCTCTACACGCAATCCAGACAGCGAATGGGATTTCTCCCAGGAAACACTGCCTAGTGGAACCCACCAAGTACTTTCCGGAGAATATGGAGGCTCCCCAACACTGCAGCCTTCTGCATGACCCAGATTGTTAGAAGGGCTGTGCTCCCAGTGGAGAACCCGGGCACACTTATCATCTGCGTCAAGAGATCAAGAGGTACCAAACCAAGGGCACCGAGAACAATGGGGAGCCTGACGACAATGTACTTGGGATACAGTCGAGACATTTTGAAGGCAAGGTCATTTATAGCTCATTTATTTTGTTTGGAAATTATCAGGCTTTCGATCCTTTGGCCTGGGTCTTAAAAATATTTTACGTGACATGTAACTTTGATCGAGGAGGGGGTGGTTTCTTCGTTACATTCCCTTTTATATAGTGCTAGGGTAGGGTCTATACACCTATATGTCTTTCGAACGCCGTTTCTAAGCGATACAAGCCCCTTTGATACCAGGCACAACTCCTACATGCCATACAGACTGATTCTGTGCACAGTTTTCTTCTCTCTACACTTCATACTATCATTTGCCACAGTAAAATACTGCAGCATGATATCCACCGAAGGTTGGGGGGAAATATCTACCAAGTGAATGTGTTAGTTTACCCGCAAGTCATTTCTGTGACGTCACAAATAGCACACCTTTGATCGGTGGAGTATATCAAGGCAGTGTTCACATGAGAACACAACTGGTGTCTTCTATGCGAACAAAAGCTCTATGCGGGACAAACTTACGTTATCAAATGATATCGAAAGCAATCCAGGCCCTCTTATCATGAAGGATCTAAATGATGAATTAAAAGATTTCAGAGGCTCCATGAAATCTGAAGTGGATTCAATTAAAATAGACAAGATAGCACAGATAAATGAGGTACACGCAAAATGTGATCAGTTGGACAATGCTGTGAAAATTATTGGGGACGATGTGAACGGAATAGAGCACCAGCAGGAAATAGTTTACAGTGAATTTGACGCAATCACATCCAGACTGGAATCGCTCGAATGCAAATTGGAAAAGCAGGCCGAGGACCTCGACAAGCTTGAAGCACACAGCCGTAGGGATAACGCGGTGTTTTATAATATGAAAGAAAGTGAGCATGAGCCATATGATTCTTGTAAGGATCCTGTTATAGAGACCATAAACAAGTACACATAAAACCGGACCTGACCCCGATCAGACATTATAACGGCCCATCGCATAGGTAGACAAGATAGCACTCGTCGGGTACGCCCACTGATCGCGAAGTTCACGTTGACAGAGGACAAGGTCTCGATGCTGAATCAGAGGTCTAGATTCCAGGGATCTCAGATTGGACTATCACATGACCTGACTAAACTTTTGTACTGCCGTAAACTAGCTAAATATGGCAGACTCTCACGAGGTAATTATGTATTCATAAGAAAAATATTTCTATAATTCTGTCTGAGGGTCCCCATTGACATTGATAATGTAGTTTGTATCCGACTAGCTAAGTGACGAAGAGACACGGATCGTGATGTTGTAATTCTAGTAGTATATGCTCCTCCAGAGGGATCTTCTTACTATAGAGTCACAGGAACTGCTACTCTGTCCGACCGAGAAGTTAAAACAGTGGTTCGTAGATAATCCACACTATCTCATTGATTGCCACGTACGCCTGTGTGGAGATTTAAATGTTCAGATCGTGACTGGAAATCAACCTCCAGATATGCACAGTGAAAACTGTAATGACTATTGTGCCGAGAATGAAGCAGTCCCTGTAAATGCTAGATTTACAAATGACTTAGCAAATTTTTGTTAAATCTATGTTAGACTTTTAACTTGTATATTTTAAATGGTCGGATGGAAGGAGATACTGAGGTGAAGTTTACTTATATTTCCGAACAGAGTTGTAGTCTAATTTGATTACGTTATAATATCTCCTGGACTTTTTGAGTATTTCTCGAACTTTAATGTAGGAAATAGAATATAGGGTAAACACGCGCCTTTGATTCTTAGATTTATTGGTCCAAACAGAAAAACTGGAAACAGATGGAATACTGATCATGTTAGCACTTTCATTGAAAACATATCAAGCATAGGTTTGCATTTAGACACTTTCATAAATGTCTTAGAGAAGGATGTAGATTTAGCCATAGAGTCATTTGTAAGATATTTACTTGATGCTGCAGACTGTATACAAAAGAGAGTGTCTGTCATTCCAAAATTATTCACATTTTATGGATCAGAGTGTCATAAGGCAAAAGAGGAAGCTAAGCGCAGTCTACGCATATTTAGACGAAACAGAAATTCAATGTGCAAAACCCAATACTGCAGACTTAGAAATGGGTATAAAGCTTTATGTAGACAGTGGAAACGTAAATACCAACACCACAAAACAAAGAACCTATATCTTGAAAGGATAAATTCCGCAATATTTTGGAGGGAGCTGAGAAAGATTTCAAAGATGAAATGCTATACGAATGGTATAACTAAAGAAAGATGGTACGATCATTTATATGAACTTTTCAATAGGACAGATATAGCCGAACCATATGCACTGCTAAATTTAGACCGATCTGTAGAAATGGGTGAAGCTGATAAGGAGATGCTCGAATCCATCATAACCAAGGACGAAATTCACAAAGCTACACAGCATATGAAAAATGTTAAATATCCAAGAATTGATAACGTCCTCATAGAAATGATTAAAACAAGTGAATCTAAAATAATGCCTTTTCTGTTGGCAATGTCAGATAAAATATTTTTAATGATTGTTTTCCACAAGCGTAGAGTAAAACAATCATAGTTCCTCTGCATAAAAAAGGTGATGTAAATATTCACGATACTTATCGAGGGATATCTGTACTCAGCTCACTCGGGAAAATATATACTAGTATTCTGAACGAAAGATTAACAAAATGGACAAATGTTATTGATAAAGTTTCTGAAACGCTGGTTTTCGGAACGGCTATTCAGTTGTTGACCACATCTTCACATCGTACGCCATCGTTTTGATTTTGTAAATAGAGATAAACTATGGAAATTACTCTCATCATACGGTGTAAACGGGAAAATGTTACAAGCTCTTAGGAGCATATATAAAACAGTAAAATCGTGTGTCGGGGTACAATCCGAGCTAACGGAACATTTTAACCGTCCATTTGGATTACGGCAGGGTTGAAAAAGTTCACCTACAAGCTTGTACATTATTGTTAAATGTTGGTCCACAGACACCAAATGTGATGGTATATGGAGAATATGGACGTTTCCCAGTTTATATTAATTCCTACGTTCGAACGATGAAATACTGGCTTAAGCTTATGACAATGTTTGATGGACGTATCCCGAAAAAGTCATATAATATGTTATACTACCTAATCACAGCTGGGTACCACACGTGGGCGTCTGAGATCCGTCATATACTTTGCTCGCGCGGCTTTGGATTTGTCTGGTATTCACTAGCAGTCGGTGATCCGTGTGCTTTTGTTCACATTTTTAGAGAACGCTTGATCAATATGTTGTATCAAAATTGGACATCTGCACTTGAAAAGAGCCTACGTTACAGGTTATATGCACAATATAAGAGTCTTCTTGAGCCTGAAGGATATCTATCTTAAACTTTTGAATATAAATTCTGTAAAGTATTGGTCAAAATCAGAGCTGGTGTATTACGTTTAAAGAATAACGTAGGTAGGTGGCAAAATATTGATGTATCTGAAAGAAATTGTCCCGCGTGTAAAGTAGACTTAGAAGATGAATTTCACTTTTTGTTGAAATGTCCAGCTTATAAAGATCTTCGGGAAAGATTTTTGGCCGACAATTTGCAAGTAAATACGATATCGTTTAAAAATATCCTTAAACAAAGCAAAAGGCAATGCATGATTAATCTAGCTCGTTTTATCTATTATGCATACACAATAAGATAAAGGTTAGAATAATAGAATTTTTTTATTATTTATTAGAATGCTATCTATAGAAAAATACAGTACATATACAAAATACGAGTACATATATGTGCTCTGATTTTTCGCATTGGGGATGTATCGGTAACTAAAGGAACAATTAATTCAGGCAGACAGGTAAATGCTTCATCCTTTAAGAATTGTTTCATGTTTTTATGCCTGTTTCGAAGACGTATGTTACCATGTATATGGGCCTGTGACCTTCATACGTAATAAAGACTTTGATTATGATGAATCTACGATCTGTATATTGTCTCCCCGAGTGAACGAATGTTGGACCTTAATTGGACTTATTATTTTCAGCAATGCAAGCCCCACTGACTGTGCACGCTCCTTGATTCATCACTAATTTTCAGAAAGAAAAATAATCAAAACGGAACTTTACAGCTAAAGTCATATATGAACCGACCGGTCCATGCACGATCACAATTATTTTCTGTTGCAGATGAAGATGGAAAGAAAAGGGAAGGAACCCAAATAGCTACTAGTATCTCTATTCCTCGTCCAAGTCCCCACCCTCAAGGTCCACAACCAAAACGTATGTGAATACTAGCAGAAGACAGTGAAGAGTATTTATTAGCATCACTAATACTCATATGTCACATGTCAAACAAGCGATACACGAACGTACGTTACTCAGTCAGTACGTCTGATAGTCCAGACAGGCGCTAGTCACATTCGTGTGTTGTTTTTCGGAAAACATCACGGATGGTATACACAGGCAAGTACTACATTGAACTGAGTTCAAGACTATTGGCAACCTTCACTATGGGACTGGATTTACTTCAGGTACAACTTTAAGTTGCAATTGAGTTTTGAATCTAAGTTTTGAGAATTAGGCAAGTCTCAGAAATATCGTGATGCAAAAATTTCTTGATTTACAGTATTTCCCCACCATCTGTTTGTCTCAGAGATATGAGGATTATAATCGTATGTTTGAAATGTTTTCCAGCGCCAGTTAACAAACCTGCTTTTAAAGGAAGAAGATGAGTCAGCTGTATTCCGAAGACTATAGACTATATCCGAAGATATATGTCAGAACCTCAGAGAGCCATGCAGACATCTTTCCACTATTAGCAGATCATAGATTAATGTCGCCTTCGGATAATGTAAAAACCAGCTCGTCACCGAGTATTTTGAAGAAATCATTAATAAAAAGATATATTCTAATCTCGATGTATCAGAATGCAGATGCATTAAACCAGTTCCGCAAAAAGTGACTGAAATTTTGTATCGTTATTGAAAAGGTTTCGGTTTTACAGTAAGTGACCGAGTGAGAGAATTAGTTTTACGCCGCTGTTTGCAATGCTCCGAAAATATTAGGGCGAGGGACACGAGAAATGGGCTTCACACATTGAACTCATGTGGGGTATCAAAACGGGTCTTTGGTGTGACGAGCGAAGGCTTCAACCACAAGACTACTCATCATCCCTTTTACAGTAAGAACATGACTCGGCCTTGGTACATATATACAGCCTTACTGTGTTTCGGGTATAATCCTACACGTGCACGGCTATGCCGTGGTCCGGGTATAACGCTACACCAGCACAGTCAGAAGCAACAAATCCACTGTATATGATGCTGTCAGGCATGCTTGGGTTGAGATGCAACACCAGGACAGCCAGGTTCACACCGTCCATTGAGCTCTGACAGTTTGGAATTGGTCATCAATTTTCCGGATTGTTTATAATCCATCATGGCGACCGCATCGAGCTTCGAACCTTTGAATGGACAAAAAGGTTACAAAATATTCATTTCTAACATTTTTTATAATTTCAGACGTCGACACCTAAGCAGATCAATTGTTGAAATATATACACATTAGCATTAATTAAGCACCACCAAAAATAATTGTCTGTTGTAACAAAAAGGGATCAAACACGAAATTCACGTGTTGACTGAAATGCATGCTAAAGTTCTGTCATGGTACGAGCGACTGGGGGTATAAAAGGTGACATGAAGTATTCTCATTGCTTTCTTATCAACGCATCAATAAGTTAACAGTGCTGAAATTGAACTGTTATGGACATGCCGAGGAGTAGGCTTTCTGAAAATACCAGATGGCAGATTATTGGTGTGCATGAAGCTGGTTTGTCTTGTCGCAGCATTGGGTCCAGATTGTATGTCAATCACACTGTCATTAGTCACCTTGTAAGGATCAGGAAGGCAGAGCAAGACCACACCCCGTGATGGACCGTGCCCTAGTTCGCCTTGTGAGACGCAGGCCCATGACCAAAGATCTCAAAGAACAATGGAGAATGGGTCTTCGTCTTTCAACCAGCTCATGTCCGCTGGACTCCGTGCAGGTCGTCCAATCAGACGTTCCTTACTCACTGACAGACACTAGGCTCAACGTTCGGCGTGGCGTAATCAACGGCAAAAACCACAATCTGAAAGATCCCGACCACGTCCTATCATAGCCAAATTTGAGAGAGAGGGGGATTCCGTGAAACGTGCAGGAAAAGAGTTGAAAGGTAAGCCTTATGGCATTATAGAACAGTTCCCTGATGATATCAGCAACTACAGACGGGATGTGTTGATGCCGCTCCTAAGGGATCCGAATCGGCAAGGTAAACGAGCAACAATTGTGGTTGATAAACTCTACATCGACAATGTTTTACAATCTGTGCAGCCATGGGAATTGTTTATATACCCCACGAAGGGTCCAAATATTGTGATGTACAAGTGTTTGAAGAAATTGAAGCAGATGTACTTAAATGGCTAACATTTAGTGAAAATGTTGTGCTTACTGGCGACTTTAACGCTAGACCAGGAACTTTAATGGATTACTGTTGTATTGTTCAAACCATTCTTGATGAATTAGACATAGATGAAAGTACATGCTTTAACCCCAAACATACTCTGTTGGATCTTAAGAAGCCTATGGAACGAATAACACAAGATACAGGAAAAAGTTTCGTACAAAGCTCACAGATTTATGCAAAAGTCTCAATTTACTTTAATGTAATGGCCGAGTTGGTGAAGATGAAGGTGTTGGTAGCCCTACGTGTAAAGACAAAAGTCTTGTTGATGTCATATCATCCCCTTCCTGTTTACCCTTATTTATTAATTTGAAAGTCATACCATTTTCCCCACTATACTCAGATGTCCATCGTCCAGACTCATTTAGTATCCAATCAAGTGACTCCAGTGCCTCCCAAAGTGATACTGCTACACGAACTACGATCATTTACACAGAAACCCATTATCCTATATTGCGCCGGCCAAAACGTTACGATCAAAGTAAAGCTTCCGAGTATGTAATTTAACTGGACAATGAACGTATCAACTTCTGGAAAGGTGTAGGGGAGAGAGCCTTGCAAGGTCAAGGTGACTGCGATGCGGTAGATACAATAGCCAATGAAATTGCTGACGTGTTACTGAAGAAAGGCATAAGTGGGCGTTTTTTCGACTTAATAAAAATATGTACAAAAACATTAAACCATGCGTATATGCAAATAACAATTATTCAGACTACTTCCCGAGTGAGTGTGGTGTAAAACAAGGTGAAAACCTATCACCACTCTTATTGTCACTGTTCTTAAATGATCTTGAGGTATACATCTCTAATGATAACTGTGATGGTGTCTATATAGAGAGTCTAGATGTGAATGCTGTTTTACACCTTTTTATTCTCTTATACGCACATGACGCAGCACTTGTTAATCAAGTCTAATTGGACTCCAGAGATTATTAAAATCGTTTCGTATGTATTGTAAGCAGTGGAAACTTGACGTCAATATATGCAAAACTAAAATCGTCATATTTGATGGTAGAGAACCTTCTAAAAGTAAACACATGTTTTATTTCGGAACACAAGTACTCGAGATTGTTAACTTTCATATTTATTTGGGTTTAAAATTACATAGATCCGGTAGGTTGATGCAGGCCATCAAAACCTTAGTGGACTCAGGAACCAAGGCTATGTTTTGTCTCTTGAAAAAGGCCAGAAATATTAATCTTCCGATAGACTGTTTAATCCGGGCTTTTGATGTAATGGTTGTTCCCATTCTCTGCTATGGGTGTGAAATCTGGGGATATGAATCATTGGACATTATCGAAAAAGTTCATCTGAAGTTTCTGAAAATCATCTGTAATCTTAAAGTATCTACCAAAACTTACATGGTGAACGGAGAAACGGGAAGGTATCCTCTGAAAATTAAGATGGTAAAGCGATTGATTAAATATTGGCACACCCTTGCAGTACCTAAAATATTAAGCGTTAAATTATCCCACACTTTATACAACCTTGTTACCCTACAAAAATGTGGGCTTAGTAAAATTTTCAGAAACCCAGAATGTGTTAATGCCTTAAAGGTAGAACTTGTTTTAAAAGATCAGTTTACTCAGAGCTGGTTGTCTTTGATGAATAAAAGATCCAAGGCTCTTTATTACAGGACTATAAAAGACTCCCTTACATTAGAACGTTACTTTTGTTCTCCCAACCAGTGTTTATATGCCAATTCTGAAATTCAGGACAACTAACCATCATCTACCCATTGAGACCGGCCACTGGGAGGGTATAACAAGAGAACATAGAACATGTAAGTTATGCGACTCTCCAGCAATGGCCGATGAACTTCATTATTTACTGCGATGTAGTTACTTTAACGACACTAAACTAAAATATATTCCTCCACCTGCAAAATACCTCAAATGGAAAAACTTGTCTACCTTCAGCCAATCAATGTGTACAAAAAAACTGCAGAATTGAAAAAGTTTCAAGAGGACATGGCGCAGGATCCATTGGTGCCATGAACGCCGTTTTCTTCTTGGAAAAGGAGTAATGAGGCTTATCAACAGCGGATGATCAATGCAGCTGAACCCTTTGGCGGTGGCTCTGTAATGGTGTGGGGATGTGTCTCCTATGACTGTAAGCTGAATCTCATCACCATTCAAGGGACACTCAATGGTCAGAGATACCAACAGGAAGTAGTGAAAGCTGCTTTTGTCAAGTATTTTGAGAACCTTCCCCTCGCCAGTCGGCCACTATTTATGGAGGACAATGCTAGGCCCAATCGTTCCAGAGCTGTTATCGCATACTTGCAGAACAACGCAGTTGACAGATTACCTTGGCCTGCGAGAAGCCCTTATCTCAACCCAACTGAGCATTTATGGGGCCATCTGGGGCGTCAAGTTCAAGTAAGGGATCTACCTGTTCAAACTCTACAGGACTTAGCCCGGGCTCTTCATGAGGAATGGCAGAGGATTCCAATGATGCGCATTCGGCGTTTGATTTCCAGCATGAGAAGGAGGGTTGCAGCAGTTATCCGTGCCAGGCAAGTATACACCAAATACTGATGTCACCGTTGCTGTTGGCTTAGGATTGAACAGTGAAAGTTTTTGAGAACTTAGTGTACGTTGTACCACAGACATTGTCTGTGTGACCATAGTTTTGGACATGATTATTGATCACGTTTTTAGTGCCCCCATGTGACCGTTAATAAATTACAGCCGAAAGTAGCAGCAATGTTGGTAGTTGATGGATTGACACGTTAGATGGTAAAATAATAATAATAATAATAATAATAAATAAAAATAATACTTTATTGCCCGACAAGGGAATTCCTTTCACAACAGTGAGGCATACAGCATGGTAAAAACAATTCAAGCAAAGAGACTCGATCACATTAAAAAACACAAATGAATAAACGGCATGAGAAAGATAACCAGTGTATATTGTAAGAGACTGGTAGGCAAATGCCTTTAACGTTGTGGCTAGGTCTAACCTTCATTTAAAAGTGTAATGCTAGCGGGTATAAAAGATGTTTGGGATCTCTTTGTGCGCACTTTAGGGACAAGGAATCTACGTCCAGAAGGTAAAAGCTTAAAACAAGAATGTAGGTCATGAGACGGGTCGGAAAAGATTATGTTTCGCTCAAACAAACTAGGAACAATCAGGAAATTAGCAATATTCTGCAAAATAATAATGTCTCATTATAAGCAATGCCACCGCAAAAGATAACCGATAACACACGAGTGTAAAATTGTTTATTAACTAGTAAAATGAAGGCACGGCTCATGTCTGAAATCAAGCGATATGTATATGTAAAGGCTGGATATTTTGTCTCTGGCCCTTGCACTAGTAACCCAATATCCCTCTCTTTACCAAATATCTGATAAGGTTTGGGGGCTCAAGGCACTGGTGCCATGGGTCCCATAGCAACAGTTTTTTCAGCCAATCCCCAGGGGGTATGTTGTCGCGTGACAGGGGCGAGAGGGAGCGTGGGACCCCCAACCTCGAAATCTTCCTCTTTCTGCCTGTACTGTCTAGGTGACAACAAGCCCTCTGGATTGTGTTTTAGGTAAGAATCCCGGTTTATCTCCAAATTGCTACTATGTCTTCTGTATTAGGTTCCAATGTATAGTTATGCTGTTAACAAGAAAAGTAATTGTGAGCAGTTTCCAAATTAATACATTATTATTTAATTCTGATAAATCAAAATTTAAAAACAAGTGTTGTGGTCACTGTAATCAATTGTTCTTGTTGTGCCAATGTGGCAAAATGTCACTCATCGGTGACTGTCCAAATGTGCACTCGATGGCAAGAACAAATGACATGTACTCCTTGTAAAACACTTCCCTCAGGGAATTAATTTGAGCAAAGCACGTTGTGTGTTTAGAATTGTACATTGTTTATTTGATCTGCTTGTTAAAATTGCTCTAGCTCATTGCTAAATTCAAAATTCCATTTTATTTAATACTTGTTGCGTTAACAGCAGAACTTTTCAGCCATTTTATGCTACAGTAAAAAGCGGCTGTACCATTGTCCCGGTTTCCATTGTTTTCCACTGCGCCCAGTTAAAGTATCACTGTGTCATCTGGAGGTAATTAGTGGCGATCATTATCATGCACTGACCAGTGCTGACCTCTCCACTGAGCAGCAGAGAACTTTGGTAGTGTTCGGCTCTCCTCGGCATTCCTCGGCTCCCTTCCGGCTGCATTACAAAATGGCTGCACCAGATGTAAACAAACCAGGGCCCATCGTCTGCTTCATGTTTATCTTAACAAAGTAGAAGCCTAGGACAGTCTCATGTAACCTTATCCAGTATATCTGTATATTACTACTGATGTGTAATGGCATATTTGTTACATGATCATTCAGCATCTGAATATTATTGAGTCAAGGTTTCAGCACCATGTGATTTATAGATGCTTTGTGCACTTATCCCTATTTTGAGTTATGGAATCATTTCTTCTCATCTCAAAACTGTGTTTACTTTTCTACACAAGACTATTTTCTCGTTCTCTTCGCGTCTGGCGTTATGCAATCTGATGTTGCCAAAAGTCTTAGCATTAACTACCAGGCAGCCCTCTCAATTTATTGTGCGAAATACCAATCGCAGATATTTCTTTGGAATTATATAGTATTTCTACATACCGTTATGTCAATCATTTTAGGATGTTTCCCCACTTGAGGTGAAAGTGAAGTCACTGTTTATTCAATAATAATATGATGTATCATATTATATGGCCAATAATACACCTGCAAATTGTAGCAATATAAATAATGTAATATCCATTTATTACATCTTATTAATTTATTAATTACAATTAGGTGTTCTTCCTGGGTAACCACTAGTGGCTTACCTACTGGGTGTATCGACGTGCTGTTGGAGCTAGCCTCGTATGGACTAGTTCGATCATCCAACAGGCTGTCATACCCCATCTCCCTTAGCCGCATACATTGTACAGGCCAGGTGTCCTGTCGTGGTTATTGTGACGTACAAATTAAAACCGGTTTATATATATCACAAATGTGTTCGGCATACACATTGCCCCACTTTGTGCATATATATGTATACTTTTATCCTCCCCGTTGGTCCTGTGAATGTGACTTTCATCCCACCTCAGGTGGGGATCCTATGTACATGCTTTATATCTGTATAACTGTTTTGTGGCTCTTTCTGCCTGTACTGTCTAGGTGACAACAAGCCCTCTGGATTGTGTTTTAGGTTTCACCTGGACTGTGCAGTCAGAATTTGCAGATCCGAGCCACGCCTTTGTTTTAATACATGTTATTGCTGTCCTTTTGTGTTGTGTCATCTTTGACTGGAGGACTTAGCGCAGTAGGCACACTTGCCCATCCCTTTTCATCGTGAGACGTAATTGTTACGCAATCAGAGCAATTCACCAGGTCTTACATTGGCGCCCAACGTGGGGCCAAGTGTCGCAAGCGCTCATAGTACTCCTCAGTGGTCAAAGATATACACTCACTGGCACATAGGACATCATTTTGTATCTATACTCCTACCCTTAGTTACCTCAGCCAACTAAGAATTCTCAATACCTCAACCTCATCTCCAAAGCTTCAGTCAACATGTCCTCACTCACAAACGCTGAGCTCGTGGAAACTATGTTGTCAATGAAAATTGACCCCAAGCGGTCAATTGGAATAATTGGGCTCCCGGAGGGAACCAAAGCGGAGTCGGTTGGGGATGAGTTGTCCCCTTGCTATGGGAAGGTGCGGGTTCTCCAGGTGCTTGATTCCATTTATCAGCTGCACCTAGTGGAGTTCACAAGCCCTCAAGTCCCTCTGAAGCTTGGGGACAGTATACTCATCAGAGAGGAGGAGTATCGTATTATGAAGGGTAACCTTGCTCAGGAAGAATCACCTCTAGAAGACGTTGTGGCCAGAGCAGTAGACCAGGCCCTGGACAAGAAGACAATCCTGATGATGGAGGTGATGAAGACTCAGATGCTGGAACAGTTCCAGCTATTACTTAAACAACTACCATCAGCTACAACCAGCATGGGGTCCAGACAACCGGACCCTTTAACTGCCTCACCTGTTCTGGCGGCAAACAAGGTTACTGCTGCTCACTCAGAGCCCCCAGCCGCTAGCAACTCTAATGCTGCAAGCTCGGGTGCTGGGGTTGTGGGTAGCGGTAGCACTGTACGCCCAGACCCACAGCAGGTGCTGGTGAATTGGGACCGCCCCTCTTCAAGCTTCTTTAGACTAAAGACCTTCTCTGGTACAAGACCCATCAAAGCCGGAGAGGTATCCTTTGAAGAATGGGCCAAACAAGCCAAGATCATGACGGAAGATAATGCCCTCTCCGAGACTGGGAAGCGACAGAGACTCCTTGGCAGCCTCCAGTCTCCAGCCTTCGACATGGCTTTAGGAATAGGAGAGGACAAGACAGCAGTTGAACTTGTCACTTACTTAGGGAAGCTGTATCTAGGGTACAATGATGGAATGACAACACTGAAAGAGTTCTTTGCCATGACACCCAGGCCTGTAGAGAGACCATCGGAGTATCTAATCCGCCTAGAGCTTGAGCTGCAGAAGGTTTTGGCCCATGGAGGGGTTAGAAGAGAGGATGCTAACAGCACACGCCTCCATCAGTTCCGCTCTACCAACAGGAACCAAAGCGTCTATGGCCTGCTGAACTTGAAGTTTCCGAGAGGATCATCCCCAGACCTCCCAGATCTCATCGATGCTGTCAAAGAGGTCGAGATGGATGATGCCATGTTCACGGCGAGTAAGGTTCGGAGTCATGTCCAGAATGCATCACCTGCTCTGGGCTCCTCAGAATATGAAAGCCTCAAAGGTGAACTCAAGGCATTACAATCCATGATGTCTAAGTCCTGCATAACATCTGACTCGAAGACTTCAAACGTTCCAACCTCAAATCCCAGGGACACACGTGCCAAGGGCGGTAGGAGAAATAAAGTCTGGCGTTTTTGCCATAATTGTGGGGACTACAATCATCAGAGACAGGAATGCCAGAATCCAGCGAACCCTGCTTTGGTTTGGGAACGAATGAAGGCCAGGGACGACGAGAGACACAAACGCTCATCCAGAAAGGGGGATTTAAACTCCACCGGGCCTCTGAAACAGTAAAGGGACCAGAGGCCCAAATGACACCAACTCGTCCCAAGACATCCAATGACCACAAGAGACTTGTTGGGCCTGTATGTCTGCGCCAGAATTGTAAGGTCGAGTTGCTGCCTGAGAAGACTATGGAGCTCAGGGGCAAAAATATTTCCCCATACCTAGGGGAAGTTGAGCTTCAAAAACCTGAACCCCATCAACTACCTGCAAAACTTGACATTATTTCAACAGGAGTGGACAATTCTGGCGGCGTAATTATCAAAATTCATAATCGTGGAAAGAAAATCATAACCATTGGATCAGATCAAGTACTAGCTAGGTGTTACACCCGGGTCAAATCCGACCTTCAGAGTGAAACATCGCATGACCTCATTGGCTCACTCGTTGGCCCCGCTTGTGAGTCAAGACTTAGGGTTGAACGAAAACCTTGTACTGGACTGCTGGACAGTGGGTCTCAAGTAACCACCATTTGCCGGTCCTTTTACAAGAAACATCTGTCCCATCTGCCAGTAGAAAGTTTAAAGGACATTCCACTGAAAGTAGATGGTGCCGGAGGTCAACCTGTTCCATATGATGGTTTTATTCGTCTTGCTATGTCACTGCCAAAGGAAGTCGCTGGTACGAATGAGGAGGTACATACCATCGCCTTGGTGTGTCCAGATACCCCCTTCTCCTCGGAAATCCCCATCGTGGTTGGCACCAACACGTTCCGGAGGATAGCGGAAAAATGCCAGAAGCGAAGACATCAGCCCTATTTATGCACCCTGCCAATAAGGAGTGAAGTGGCACACATCTTCAGCAGTATTGTTTCTGATCCTTCCGGACGCCTAGGAACTGTCCGGCTAACTGGAAGGAAGATCATAAACATACCAGCAGGACAGACTATGGAGATTAATGGCATAGCAAGAAAGGTCAATATTCCAACTACTGCACAAACAGTTCTGATTCAGGAAGGCATCAATCATCAACAGTTGTATGGAGACAGTCTTCAAGTCATGAATGCGGTTGTGTCAGTCACAGGGAGTTCCCCAAGAATAAAAGTATTGGTTCACAATGTCTCACCCTGTGATGTAACCATCTCTCCTCGGAAAGCACTGGCTGACTTGTACCTCCCACATGATGTCACCCCCCTTGACTGGGTGTATAACAGCCTGAAGAAGGGAGACACAGCCAAGTCGCCTGTTCACTGCAATGCTATCCAGATGTCCACAGAGAAGTCACCACCAGAACTGAACTTCGACTTTGGTGACTCACCTTTGCCAAAGGAAGACAAGCAAAGGATCATCAGGAGGCTACAGGCTATGAGAGATGTGTTTTCCACTCATGATTATGACATTGGGAAGACGGAGCAGGCCACTCATGCCATTAGACTGACAGACGACTCGCCATTCAGGGAGAGAGCCCGCCCAATACGACCTCAGGACTTTGAAGACTGTCGCCGTCACATACAACAGTCAATAGATGCGGACATCATTCAGCCTTCATCAAGTCCCTTTGCGAGTCCGATAGTCCTCATTCGCAAGAAATCAGGAAAGCTAAGGCTATGTGTGGACTACCGGAAGTTGAATTCTAGGACAATTCGGGATTCATATCCTATTCCGAAAGTAGAAGATCTCTTCGCAGCTCTACATGGGTCGGCATGGTTCACCCAGCTGGACGTTAAATCGGCCTTCTATGCTGTCCCGATGGATGAGGAATCAGCAAAGTACACTGCCTTTGTGTGTCCATTTGGACTGTTTGAATACAAGAGAATGAGCATGGGTCTTGTGAACAGCCCCTTGACATTTCAACGCCTGATGGACCGGTGTGTAGGGGACATGAATCTAAAGGAGCTGGTTGTCTATATGGATGATCTCATTGTCTTCGCAGAAGACATCCCCACTCATGAAGATCGACTGTTCCAGACTCTTGCTCGACTTCGTAAGTTTGGCCTCAAGCTGGACCCTGAAAAGTGCAAGTTCTTCCAAACAACTGTCACCCACCTTGGCCATGTATGTTCCAAAGAAGGAATATCACCAGACCCTAACAAAATCAAAGCTGTAAGAGGATGGTCTGTCCCAACCAACATTGGTGAACTGAAAAGCTTCCTTGGATTCGCTGGATACTACCGCCGCTTTGTTGAAGGATTCAGTCGTCTTTGCAAACCATTAAACGCACTGACAGCTGGCTACACTCCAAGGAAGACCATGCTCAAACTCGGAAGAATTCCTGGAAACAACAACATCACCCTGAAGACTCCTTTCGGGGATAAGTGGACAGGGGAGTGCCAAACAGCTTTTGAGAAGATCAAGGAAAAACTAACCACTCCTCCTGTGTTGGGTTATGCTGACCTGTCTGCCCCTTTTGAACTCCACACTGATGCCAGTGGCACTGGACTTGGAGCTGTCCTCTACCAACAACAGGACGGGAGCCTGAAAGTCATTGCCTATGCAAGCCGAGGTCTTTCCAAAAGTGAGGCAAATTATCCAGCACACAAGCGTGAATTTCTAGCATTGAAGTGGGCCGTTACTGACAAGTTCCATGACTACCTCTATGGCACGGAATTCACAGTTGTAACAGACAATAATCCCCTTACATATGTCCTGAAGTCTGCCAAAGTAGATGCCATGGGATACCGATGGTTAGCAGCCCTAGCAGCCTACAATTTTAACATCAAGTATCGGCCAGGAGCGCAGATGACTGATGCAGATGCTCTAAGCCGCATGCCACAGGAAGCTCAAGAAGAAGATCTGGAGTTTAAACAGGACACTGAAAGAATAGACTGGCTGATTGCTCGGAGCACACCCCTCGATGCTCCAGAACCTGGAGTGGTGGAGTGTTCCTCATGCTCAATCCGGGCCATTCTTCAGTGTCATGGCATTTACACCAATTCAGAGGGTAGGAAGCAAGGGAGTCTCAAGGAAATAACCAGGCAAGAAAAGAAGTGCATGGCATATTCTCAAAATGTTACTGTCTCCAGCACAGAAGAACCTGCTTTAGTGGAAGCACTGTCCTGTTGCAAGAAAGCAGTTCCTGACAGTTTGGCCGAGCCACCTACAGTCCTGGATCGTGCTCAGTCCACAGTGGATTGGAAAAAAGCACAAGGCCTGGATCCAGAAATCAGTCAAATCATATCAGTGATCAAATCAAAGCAGGGACCATGCAGAACAGAGACATCTAAAACCCATCCTGACATGCATGTCTACTTGCGAGAATTTGAGAAGCTCATCATTAAAGATAACATCCTCTATAGAATGGTCACTGATTCCAAGGGTATAGAACGACAACAACTGGTCATCCCCAACCAATATCGCAAAGAGGCAATTCATGGGGTTCATGATCAAGTTGGACATCCCTGCAGCAACAGCACCTTATCCCTTGCTCGCCAGAGGTTCTTCTGGCCATTCATGGCTACCTCCATTCAAACTTATTGTGCAAACTGTGAAAGATGCATCCGGAGGAAAGCCAGGAAGGAAACTGCACCACTGGAAGCCATCTTACCGTCTGTGCCGCTTGAACTAGTCTGCATTGACTACTTATCCATCGAACCAGACAAGGGTGGTTTTGAAAATGTACTGGTGATCACTGATCACTTCACAAAGTATGCGATGGCCATTCCAACAAAGGATCAGAAAGCTACTACTGTAGCCAAAGCTTTATGGGAAAACCTCATTTGTCACTATGGTTATCCCCAGCACTTGCTGTCTGATCAAGGAAGGGACTTTGAGTCAAGAGTCATCAAGAAGTTGTGTGATATGGCAGGCATCAAGAAAATAAGGACATCACCATATAACCCTCGCTGCAATGGTGTAACTGAGAGAATGAATCGTACTCTCTTGGATATGCTCGGCACCCTCAACCTCAGCCAAAAGAAAGACTGGAGAAAATATGTTGGACCTCTGGCCCATGCGTACAATTGCATTGTACACGACACAACAGGCTACTCACCATACTACCTCATGTTTGGCCGTCATGCACGCCTGCCAGTAGACATGGTGTTTGGAACAGATCCTGACAGAAGGACTTCAAAAGGACCTCAACAGTATGTCAAAGATCTGCGGGACCGACTCCAGTTCGCATTCCAAGTGGCCAGGGAAAATGCCCAAAAGTCAGCGATTCGTAACAAGGGCTACTACGATAGAAAGGCTCATGCAGCAGCATTGGAACCAGGTGACCGTGTGCTTGTCCGCAACATTGGGGTCAAAGGGAAACATAAGATTGCGGACAGATGGAAGTCAGGTGTCTTCATAGTGGAACGACAACAAAGTGAACTACCCGTCTATGTTGTTCGTCCAGAAAATGGAGATGGACCCTCAAAGACCTACCATCGGAACCTGTTACTTCCTGTTGGTTCATTGCCCCTAGACATGGATGAACCAGATAAAAACCAACGTCAGAGGCGGCCTGTCACCAGATCGAGAGCCCGAGATCAACCACCAGAGGATATCGTGGAATCCTCTGAAGATGAACTTCACGCAGTCAATGTATGGTATCCAGAGTCTGAAACCATTAAAGCTGCACCCACAAGCAGCTTGAATCCTGAGGCTCAACCCTTCGAGCCACAAGAGCCGACTGTGCCATACACAAAGCCCATAGAGGACGAGGTCCCTGCTAGCCAAACGGTTCCTTGTGCGCAAAATGAGGTGACCACTGCAGAACCCCTACCCCGGGAAACGACTGCAGTGGAAGCTGAAGCTGCTCCATCACAGTCCATGGAAAGAGAGGGCTCCAGAGAACCACATCACAGAGAAGATGGACTGCCTGAAGATCCGGAAAATGAAGAGACGTCCTTCATCATTCCCTGTGATCTGGTAGAATCATCTGCTGGTGAGCCAAACTTACCTGTGACCTCCGTGAACACTGTGGAAGTAACTCCAACAAGCAGCCCAGTTGCCGCTGATGAGCCACTCCAGTCTCTCCCCAGTGAGGAGACTGTTACTACAACACAGGCAGAACCTCCTCGTCGATCCCAGCGCCAGCGACGAAGTACCAGGTTTTTCTCCTGGGATCCATGGGCGAAGAAATACAGTCAGGTCATACATGTGTAATCTTAACAGAAAAGTATCAATAAGTTTATGAATTAACTGTTTACATTAGTTGAGCATACCAAATCTTTCTCATTAATTATATGTGTTAATGCTTTGCCTCATGGGCCACCTGGTTGTTGTTGCTCTGGTTTCTCTCATTATGTGTTTTCAGTTATCATCATATCATCATGGAATCCAGCCCATCTCTCCTTCAAGAACTTGAAATTGTACGGAGAGAAAGAGACCTCTTCCGCATGCAAAGAGACCAGGCCAGGGCAAGTCTCAAAATGACAGAGGACCTTCTCTCGGATGTCATGGCTTCCCTCAATCGGTCTAGTGCTCCAGACAGCAGCCGTTCACCCAGGGAGTTACCCTCCAATTCAGGCACCGTAGAAAGTGGCAGAATGACATCAGCACCTCGGGAAGACAAACCCCAAAACACAGGACCATTATCCTCAGGTCCACGTGTGGACCCGGAGATGGAACTGTTGTCCAAGGGACGAGTCAGACCCTCAAAGAGGATGCGGATTGTCTCCACAGCCCACCAAGACATAGGATCCCTGATGCAGCTGGGAAAAGAAGTGGGGCTGGATCCAGAACTCCTCATCATGGACCCAACTGATGAGCGTCCAAGAAGAGCGGAACAACGTGGCTGGTTAAATGTCCAGCTGCCCCAGACGTCACCACTTCTAATAGTATCCGACTCGGTATTGCGGATGATGGATCCTGATTTCCACCCAGGAATCAAGGCAGACATCAGGTGTTTTGGTGGGATGGCAACCCAAGACTTGATCCCGATCCTGTTCAAGGCAGCTGTGGAGGGCGTAAAGGTAGATAAGCTTGTCCTGTGTGTTGGCCTCAACAATATCCTGGGAGACCGCTCCAGTACAGAGGCCATCAGACAGGACGTCCAGAAAATTATTGCCCTTGCTCAGCGTCTTACGTCGTCGCTAATCATGACAACAGTCTATGAAGCGGGTTGGCGGCGACACTGTAAAGCCAAGCACAAGAAGTCGGCCATTGACGAAAAGCGGCTCAAGTTCAACTGGGACCTCATGTGTCTTGCCACACAACACAAGTTCTCGGTGCTAGACATGACCAAGATCTTCTTGGACAGGAAGGGAGGAAAATCACCTGGCTGGTACTTGAAGGACACAGTGCATCCAACAGTGAACGGCATCATTGCAACTGAGATTTGCCTGTCTCAGCTGTTGTGTGGATACCCAGTCACACGGCCAGAGATATCTGATCCCAGGCTCTATCACCACAGGTCAGACTCAGAAATGGACACTGAGATCAACCGCCGTAAGGAATTGTGTCAGCACCACCGTCCAGCAACACTAGGTCAGGGGACCGGTGCGTCCTTACGGATCACAGTGGACAATTCTGACTCTGAAAGAGAAGAGCCTGACACATGGGACGTAAAACGCAGACGCTTTTAACTGACTTGACAGGGTTTTTTATATGCACAATACTTCATGGCTGCCCACTCGTATTCAGATTTTCTAAATTTCACTCCGGGTTATGAAATTTCCTTAAAGGGGGGGAGAGTGTAAAGGCTGGATATTTTGTCTCTGGCCCTTGCACTAGTAACCCAATATCCCTCTCTTTACCAAATATCTGATAAGGTTTGGGGGCTCAAGGCACTGGTGCCATGGGTCCCATAGCAACAGTTTTTTCAGCCAATCCCCAGGGGGTATGTTGTCGCGTGACAGGGGCGAGAGGGAGCGTGGGACCCCCAACCTCGAAATCTTCCTCTTTCTGCCTGTACTGTCTAGGTGACAACAAGCCCTCTGGATTGTGTTTTAGGTAAGAATCCCGGTTTATCTCCAAATTGCTACTATGTCTTCTGTATTAGGTTCCAATGTATAGTTATGCTGTTAACAAGAAAAGTAATTGTGAGCAGTTTCCAAATTAATACATTATTATTTAATTCTGATAAATCAAAATTTAAAAACAAGTGTTGTGGTCACTGTAATCAATTGTTCTTGTTGTGCCAATGTGGCAAAATGTCACTCATCGGTGACTGTCCAAATGTGCACTCGATGGCAAGAACAAATGACATGTACTCCTTGTAAAACACTTCCCTCAGGGAATTAATTTGAGCAAAGCACGTTGTGTGTTTAGAATTGTACATTGTTTATTTGATCTGCTTGTTAAAATTGCTCTAGCTCATTGCTAAATTCAAAATTCCATTTTATTTAATACTTGTTGCGTTAACAGCAGAACTTTTCAGCCATTTTATGCTACAGTAAAAAGCGGCTGTACCATTGTCCCGGTTTCCATTGTTTTCCACTGCGCCCAGTTAAAGTATCACTGTGTCATCTGGAGGTAATTAGTGGCGATCATTATCATGCACTGACCAGTGCTGACCTCTCCACTGAGCAGCAGAGAACTTTGGTAGTGTTCGGCTCTCCTCGGCATTCCTCGGCTCCCTTCCGGCTGCATTACAAAATGGCTGCACCAGATGTAAACAAACCAGGGCCCATCGTCTGCTTCATGTTTATCTTAACAAAGTAGAAGCCTAGGACAGTCTCATGTAACCTTATCCAGTATATCTGTATATTACTACTGATGTGTAATGGCATATTTGTTACATGATCATTCAGCATCTGAATATTATTGAGTCAAGGTTTCAGCACCATGTGATTTATAGATGCTTTGTGCACTTATCCCTATTTTGAGTTATGGAATCATTTCTTCTCATCTCAAAACTGTGTTTACTTTTCTACACAAGACTATTTTCTCGTTCTCTTCGCGTCTGGCGTTATGCAATCTGATGTTGCCAAAAGTCTTAGCATTAACTACCAGGCAGCCCTCTCAATTTATTGTGCGAAATACCAATCGCAGATATTTCTTTGGAATTATATAGTATTTCTACATACCGTTATGTCAATCATTTTAGGATGTTTCCCCACTTGAGGTGAAAGTGAAGTCACTGTTTATTCAATAATAATATGATGTATCATATTATATGGCCAATAATACACCTGCAAATTGTAGCAATATAAATAATGTAATATCCATTTATTACATCTTATTAATTTATTAATTACAATTAGGTGTTCTTCCTGGGTAACCACTAGTGGCTTACCTACTGGGTGTATCGACGTGCTGTTGGAGCTAGCCTCGTATGGACTAGTTCGATCATCCAACAGGCTGTCATACCCCATCTCCCTTAGCCGCATACATTGTACAGGCCAGGTGTCCTGTCGTGGTTATTGTGACGTACAAATTAAAACCGGTTTATATATATCACAAATGTGTTCGGCATACACATTGCCCCACTTTGTGCATATATATGTATACTTTTATCCTCCCCGTTGGTCCTGTGAATGTGACTTTCATCCCACCTCAGGTGGGGATCCTATGTACATGCTTTATATCTGTATAACTGTTTTGTGGCTCTTTCTGCCTGTACTGTCTAGGTGACAACAAGCCCTCTGGATTGTGTTTTAGGTTTCACCTGGACTGTGCAGTCAGAATTTGCAGATCCGAGCCACGCCTTTGTTTTAATACATGTTATTGCTGTCCTTTTGTGTTGTGTCATCTTTGACTGGAGGACTTAGCGCAGTAGGCACACTTGCCCATCCCTTTTCATCGTGAGACGTAATTGTTACGCAATCAGAGCAATTCACCAGGTCTTACATATATATGGCCGTTTTCTGTTTTACAACTGTATTTAAGTAGTACATGGTGTGTAACCATCTACCTCTTATGCCGCAGACAGCCACCGCGGCCTGAGTGTAAATAAAGTTCAGTTCAGTTCACTTGAGTACACGGATTGGTCACATTTTTAAGCAGAGAGGTGGTCGACCATTTGACGGTATAAGGTTAAAACACTGGACTGTGTTGCCATTCAATAAAAGTATATGAAATTATTACAAGAGTAGTTTCCCTTGATGTCTGACAGTGAATCCAGACTTGTCACATTCAAAATATCCTGAAAAAGTATAAAGGTAGATCATTGAAAATTGTTCATTAAGGGGTTAGTGTTTCCTTTTTCTGTTGTAATAGTGCAGCTGCTATGGAGCCTTGGATGAATCTTCCCAGGAGATTGACTGTCCCCAAAATATGCCTAAGCATTGTAGTACATGCGATCGTTGATAAACTCGGGGTTGCAGATATTCAGATCTTAAAAACTGGAAAAATATCATGCAATTCCAGAGAGTAAAATTTGAATCAAGTGATTTCATATGTTTCATATGTTGCGCCAAATGAGTGAAAGTATGTTCCTCTAGATGTTTTTCAACTTGCCTTATAATTAGTGTCCACTGGATTGTCAAGATGTTATGCCTATAACATATGCAACATTTGACATTTTCATTCAGTTAATCTATTTACTTTGAGAAACCAATATCTGGCATTAGTTAGCATTAAGAACAAAACCTTATTAAACTCCCTGAGGAAAAAGAACGGGAGGTAGTCGCAGAGTGCCTGCCATGTTGGATTTTGACCCATCCGGAATATCGGTGATCGACCCCAAACTGCCGGAGCTAAATGGACGGTGCGAGGTTGTTGTAGGCATGTAACGTTATCGACAGTGTGACGTACCGTCAGATCGTCTGTTTATTTTGTTTATCTTTGAGTTAAAACTGGGTCACAACACATGTGAGGTAAATGATGGTTTTTTTTTAAAATTTTTATGTTTCCTTGTCGGTGTGTAACCAACTGGCAGTTATAAAGTCGCCTAGGGACGTTTCGCCTTTGCTTGTTTT
The DNA here is from genome assembly GCF_037392515.1 of Haliotis asinina. Lineage (NCBI taxonomy): Eukaryota > Metazoa > Mollusca > Gastropoda > Lepetellida > Haliotidae > Haliotis > Haliotis asinina. Next base: position 45,756,965 of record NC_090288.1, on the reverse strand, counting down.
ATTTTGGCTTTCGTTGTTTTATCATGGCAAGTATTTCTTATGTCACAATGGCATACGGCATTTTTGGTCTCCGATGTTTGCTTACTACCGGGCTATCCTCTTTAAACAGCATTCCGAAGACAAGAGTCCTGTCAGTGTAGACTAATATACCCAAGTGCAACCTTCGGCTTCAAACGAACTTTAAATATATTTCTTGTATATACGGCAGAGTTATCTCAAGTACACGGCAGGTCAAACATTTGCAAGGTATCACAGAACTAGGGTTTGTTACTAGTGTCATGTGTGAATGAGTGAGTGAGTGGGTTTAGTTTTACGCCGCTTTTTGGCAATATTCCAGCAATATCACGGCGGGGGACACCAGAAAATGGGCTTCACACATTGTACCCATGTGGGGAATCGAACCCGGGTCTTCGGCGTGACGAGCGAACGCTTTAACCACTAGGCTACCCCACCGCCCCATCATGGGTGAAAGACACTCGATTCTAGTTAACGTAATCAATCGTCATGCCGGAGGCCCGGGTTCGGTTCCCCACATGGGCACATTGTGAGAAACTGTTTTGCTGGTATCCATCGGTGAGTGGGTGAGTGAGTATGGTTTTACGGCTCTCTCAGCAAAAAACACCTGAACTGGACTTCACACAGTGTACCAGTGTGGGAAATCGAACCCGTGCCTTCGGCGTGACAAGCCCCCCTGGGCTACCGCACCCCTCTAATCAAATGATAAGAGTGATAAGATACATCTTGAAAGGTTGCTTTATTAGATATCGTACATCAAGCAGCATAAAACATTCAAAGCAAGACATTAATGGTTATTTTTTTAAGCACATCTAATATTTATCACTTTTAAACTTAAATAAAAAGCATAACATAAGCCCCCAGCCTCATATGGAACTGAAGTCTTGTCCCCGAGAAACACTTGTTGCTATGACTGCTGAGGCACTCGGGTCGACCTCAAGGTCACCGCGTCTTGGCTCATCCTCTGGACAGCCACACGGCCTTCGAGGTCGGAGAAACACTGCGTGCCCGAACTTCACCAGTGACCATGGCAAGATGGACGCAATGAGCAGCTCGTGGAGAAGGAGTTGTTTGGATGTCCATTGGCGGCGTCCATCTTCATAGACGGGCATGCCTGGGGATATAAAGCAGGAAGTTTACTCGTTAGACTGTAGCTGTGCCTTGAATTGGGCGTGAAACGACACATATTTGCACCGGCGTAGTCTGAACATTTGGGCAACGATACGATACACTAGAATGGAGTTTTTATGCCTCGATACAAGACTTCATGCCTTTCAATGCCTTTGTTAGCGAAATATTGATACCCAACAAGTCTTCACTCAATGTAGCAAGAATATGTTGACGCGAAACATAACAACCTATGCATCGTGATGCTATCGTAGCGTGACCTAGGATCGTGATAGCAAAGCGATTGTTAACTCCCGTACCTACGACAAAACAAGGGTGAACCAGGATTCGAACCCACAATCACAGGATCCTAGTGTGTCCAAGGGACGCAACTCTACACAGGCGATTGCGTGAGAGAACTGTTAATGCCTGACCCCATTTCCACAACTAAGGCCAAGAGTAAAACATTTCTTACCATAATGCTTGCCGTCACCCATTGTCCAAGGCCATGTGGTCGAGAACGTTGACTTGACCCACGTTTCCACCGACTTCACGCTCGGGAGGAGTTGTCCATAATCTTTGACAGCACCTGTACATGCAGTTTTATTGGAACATGAATATAGTCTGTCATCCAGGCGCCTGAACCAAATATACCCAGTCTAGACCCTACAAGCCTAGACCCTGTGGCAAGTCGACAATAACAATTGTTTCACTGGGCGATTTGTAATGATTGATAGGGCAGTAGGGTACCCTAGTGGTTAAGACGTTCACTCGTCAGTCCGAAGACCCGGGTTCGATTCCCCACATGGAAAGAATGTATGAAGCCTATTCCTGGTGTCCTGACCGTGATACTGCTGAAATATTGCAAAAAGAAAGACAAACAACAACAACAACAAACAACAAAAACAAAAACAAAACCGGCGTAAAACTAAATTCGATCACTCACTATTGTTTGATTTTAGGGGTACCCACATCAGTAGTGGGAATCTTATTTGGGTTTTGAAATTTTAAACAGTCGTAGAGCTGCAAAATATGGAAAGTCTCTGTTTAAATTCTTATTATGTAGTTTTTAAATTATGAATACCGTTTTCTCCTATAAAAAAATACCTATGTCAGAGACATGGAGTAAGGCTAAGATAAACGCATCACATATTTTCATTTTAGATACATAATCGTCTCCCGTCTTGGGCAGCCCATGCAAGTCGCAAGAGGCTACGGACATAATCTTGGGGTCCTTTCTCGAGGCAACCTTTTCTAAAGTTTAACCTTAACTCCCATAGTTTTAATATTTCACTACAGGTACCTTAGAGACTTACCATCACCTTTTTGGTGTGTGAAAGGAGGCCGTAGTAAGACTTGCTGACTTGGTTGACACATGTCATCGTATTCCAGTGTAAGTGGAAACAATCATAATATCCTATCAGGTCCGATACCAATATTCCCGCTACACGCTTCACACATGGCACCAGTTGAGTGAGTTCGGTTAGGGACACACACGATCACTGTTTGATGCCTGCAAACCTATAACCTTATTTGGGACCTTCCGGCCAGCTATATAGCGGCGGTCTGTAAATAAACGAGTCTGGGCCAGACAATCCAGCATGAGCATCGATCTGCGCAATGGGGAGCCGATGACGTGTCAACTGACGTCAGCGATCCTGACCACCCGATCCCGCTAGTCGCCTCTTACCACAAGCATGGTCGACTTTTATGGTGACAGCTTTTTTCACATTTTGACTTGTTATATGATCAATAAACATTTGCGAAATCCCTTTTGTTTCATTTCGTATGGGTCATTCCATTTAGCTACAGAGGTACTAAGGGTGGAGGAATCAATCATGAAATATGTTTTTTCAAGACGTATGACTAATGGGACGTTGAGCTAATGGGGTGAGACAGTCAGACTTCCTGACTTTGTTGACGCATCAGTTGCATAGATCGATGTTCATAATGTCATTCACTAGACTGTCCAAACTCAGTTATTTACAGGTGAGGGAGCCGAGTGGTTAAAACGTTCGCTAGTCACGGCGAAGACCCGAGTTCGATTCCCCATATAGGCACCATGTGTGAAGCCCATATCTGGTGTCTCCCGCCGCGATATTGCGGGAATACTGCTAAAAAGCGGCGTAAAACAATACTTAATTATTTACAGACTGTCGTCATATAGCTGGACTATTACTGAGTGTGGCGTCAAATAACTGTCAAATATAATACATACATGAGTTGTCTCGGTCATTTTGAGTCTGTATCAGGTCCTCAGTAGGAGTTGTGACGTAGTTCCCCGCCAGGAAGGAAAGGGCGGCCAACAAGATAAGCGTCCGTTCAGGAGGTCGGAGCATGTTCGATAGCCACATCTGTCAAAAATAGAAAATTAATGAAAGCGTGGCGATTCACTCACATCTATTTACCTTCTTTCAGATACTTAAAACAGACACATATGAATGATTACAACTGGTTTATTATTGACACAACAGGTTATGCAGTACAATTATAGATAAGTGGCACTTACTACTATGCCAGGAGAGAATATTACCATCTTAGCTGTCTTGTTCTTTAATGACTGTCGGATACGCGTTCACGAAACATTTCTGTAACGTTTGTAGTGGTTTCTTCAAACAAGTTGGTATAACAAAGAAAGCAAGGGTGTTTGTTTGTTGTTTCACGCCGCACTCAGCAATATTCCAGCTTTATGGCGTTCATTTTTTGGGTGTAAGTCTTCATATGTTGACAACTTTAAAACCGAAAAGAATCTGCAAGAAAAAATTGCAGTTTTGCCGTTCAAATTATTGATTTACGTTTTGGAATAGAAATAAAAGTCATCGCTCTATTTACTGAGTCTCAAGGTCTATTTACTGAGTCAAAGAGTCTCTCGTAACTGAGAATGAGATAAACATACACAAAGTTTATACTTTATAGGCTTTGGCAATATTGCTGACCGCATACAAACAAACAAAGGAGCAAGCAATAGATGCACATGAACATATGCTAGTAGTTTCTTGAAACAAGGTGGTATAACAAAGAAAACAAAGATGTTAGTTTGTTGTTTAACGCCGCTCCCAGCAATATTCCAGCTTTTTGGCGGCGGTCTGCAAATAACCGAGTCTGGACCAGACAATCCAGACAACATCGATCTTCGCAGGTGAGAACCGATGACATGTGTCAGCCAAGTCAGCAAGCCTGACCGCCGTAGTCTGCTCTTTAGACAAGCACGTTTCACTGAAGCAGTTAGTGCTGGGCTCTTCACGGGCTGGGAACAGCAAAGGTTCATGAGCTCAAATACAACCCGAAATCTTAAAGGTTCTTTTAGTTCAAGACAGTCAGCATGTATCCAGACACCTGTATATAACCGACTTCATAAATATCGTAGAAGCACTTGTGCAAATATATACTTAAGTGCCAAACTGAGATTTCAGAATTTGAGAAATGTGATACTTTCTTTGCAGTGACATGTTTCATATGTTGACTACAGTGAAAATATCACCTTGCCGGAACTACCTTTTGCAGTTTCGTATCCAGAATATAGTTACACAACATAAAATACATGCATGACTACATTATACATAACTATAAGCACTATGACCAACCTGGGACTCCTTTCACAAAGCTACCTTAACTAAGGTTAACCTTAACTCCCATTCTTTAACACTGCACCAAGGTTACCTAACCTTAGTGCAGTGTTAAAGAATGGGAGTTAATGGTTAACCTTAATGAAGGTTGCTTCGTGAAAGGAGTCCCAGACGACCAACATGGACAGGTCAACTATTTCAACGCACTGTCAGTCCTCGATCGAGTTGACCGTTTTCAAAACGTTTGAGGTACGGCCTTTTGTGATTAAGACGTTAAATAGGATTTGATAAATTTGGATGCATATAAAAGATAGAATATTTAATGTGGCTGGTGAAACATGATCCATCTGTTATCTCGTCTCTCATGAAAATATTACGATTTTCGTGGAACTTAATATCTTCCCTTCCTTCTGACAGCATTATTGGCGCCATTCACATCTCGTTGTCGAAATGACGTCAAAGATTGGGATTTGTTTTTTAAGGACGACGGCTGTGGTAGCCTGTTGCTAAAGAGGAGCTCAATGAGATAAAGAAAATATTGGGCAGTAACGTAACTATTACACTCGCATGCATGTATGTCATACCGATTATACTCGTCCTGGCTGGGGTGTATACAAAGTGCGCGATCTTGACAACCAGTTGTCACTTCAATAATTTGTGGAGATATTTGTGACCGTGTTAGATCGTAACCGCGATGTACCCACATATTCAGCTACTGCATTCAGTTTTTTGTCTAGTAAAAGTCTTTATGACATAAAGGCTCGTACAGTGATCTATATATGACAGACATTGATCCCCAGGTGTACTCTTAGAATAGAAGTGACGTAAGTCCTCGAGTTACACGCCTAGGTATAATTATTACAAAGACCGATTTGAAAAGCAGATTTTTCTTATTGAGCATGACGGCCTAGCAGCATGCAGCATGTCAGTAGCCCCAACATATCTGTACAACAGATATGCATGAATGGTACAGAAAGGTGGAATCGTTGTAATACACTTAACTCCTAAATAGATATTATGAGTAGATTTAATGACAGACATTAAAGACTCGTATTTTTTACACAATGAACGTTCACACAATTGATAACGAAACATGTTAGCTGAAAATAAATTTTAGTATAACCAACATTCACAATTGGCGCTTGTTATCCATAGAAACTTCAGTTAACAAAATTCAACAGGCAACTGTAAACGTAACATTAACATGTCCCCAAGCTAGACTGTAGTGTTAAAACTAAGTTCTCTGTAAAACTAAGAATTCGCTGTACTCTACCTTACTGCCTTACCTTAGTATCACGATCCGAGGTGATGCAACCGTAGCGATTCAGCTTGTGTTGACGTTTGTAGTTGACGTCTGCTCAGGGAATTGTCAAACAGGAAGTACACAAGCTGTGTATAGTAACGCAGCGGTCACGTGAGTGTAGACCAGGAAATATCTTTGAAGGTCGTGATGATTGTAATGTAATTACGTCTTTGAATGACATTTAGAAGCGATACACACAAGGGCGAGATGGTGTTTTTTATGAATGCCATCCCCTATATCTTCAGGAACACAGGGTTTCGGAGTATGTTCTTATTTCTCCATCAGGTGAATTCATCGATGAAGGAGTAAAGATATACTCAGAAAAGACTTTTTTTCCGTAACATATATTCACTATAATAATCTAATCTACGGGACGGGGCGTAGGGTAGCCCGGTGGCTAAAGCCTTCCCGGCGGAGTAGCCTAGTGGTTAAAGCGTTGACCATGGATCGATTGGTGCAATGTGTAGAGACCAGTTTCGGTGTCCTCTGTCGTAATACTCCTGAAATATTGCTAAAGCGGCGTAAACCTAAACTCAGTCACTAATTCACCGGAGGTACCATTATCTCGGCGCAAAGATCGGTTTGTTAAATTAGTGCCGAGGAAAGAGTCGGCCAGGACGAAAAAAACTTATGTAATAATCTGATGACGATTTAACAATGTCTACTTTAACAATATTCTATTACATTCAATTATCAGGGTCGTCTTAACAACGTTATTGGCGCCGGGTAAAGCAATGCATAGGGGCCGTAATGAATAGTCTGTTGCATGTCATCTGATATTATTATATTTGATCATTATATCATATGGCTTTAGTGTTGTATATGACAGCTATCTGACGAAAAATATATAAATAAATAAAAAAATACATTAACACCGGATTATAATTGCTGCAATATTGCTAAAAAGAGGTGGAAAACTCACAACTCACTCACTATCTTGTATTATAACTTTGACTTTGTATTGCCACGAAGTCCTATTGTCTACACAGCGAAGCACTGGTGTTTGTATTTTGTATAGAAGTGTGAACATTGTTGATTTTAGAATACAATTGTTGATTGTAACATACTGGATTTTGTTTGTTTGTTTGTTTGTTTCACTCCAATATATTTTAAAGACTGATTCCCGATTCTTTTCAGTTTGGACTTCAACTCGTAACAACCTACTCAGCTCTTAACAGCATATATCTACTGCATGTTATTGAAACCACAATTCTGTGATGGACTGAGTCAGAAATGACTGTTATATTGTCATTTCACTGTCAGTTTTTACAAGTGCAACCTAAGGTTAATACTGATGTATAAGCAGGATGGCAATAGTTATTTTGCTCTAAAATCAGTGTCATCATATCGTTAACAATATTATGTTTAGTTGGAAATACAAACGATTATGATCTCCCAAAAACAGTTACCAGATGAACATCCACTAAATATGGATTGGTCATCCCAGTTATTTTAGCCTACTATTTCCTTATCGTCACATCGTTAACTTATTATTCTCGGTATATTTAGGTTGTATATGATTCCGAGCGAGGGGCGAGATTTAGACCAGGGTCTCCTTTCACAAAGCAACGTATGCTAAGGTTAACCTTAACTCCCATTCTTTAACACTGCACTAAGGTTACTTTAGACTTAGGTTAAACTTAGTAAAGGTTGAGTGACCAGTGTCATATTGTGAGCATCGATCTATGCTGTTTTGTTGGGATACGATGACGTGTCAACTACGTAACGAGCCTGACCACCCAATCCCCTTAGTCGATTCTCACGACAAGCACAGGTTACTGATGATCAAATTCAACCCGTATCTTCACGAGTTTTGTTTTGGTTTTTAAGGCGAGTGAGAGAGTGTATATGGTTTTTCGCCGTTGTTAGCAACATTCGATGCGGGGGGACACCAGAAATGATTTTAATACATTGTACCATTATAGGGAATCGAACCCAGGTCTTGAGCGTCATGAGGGGTTACAAAAAAAGGCTTACAAAAAACTATACATCGCTGAAATTCTGTATCCAAACATTTGTGACGGGCAAACAAGTATAATGATATTAATGTAAGATCATGTAGTATCAAAAGTGGCCCGTGAAAGGAAGGGAAAAAACATCTGCAGACAGGAATCTTACACACTGTTGTTGTCGGAAATTGCAGCAGAGAAAAACGACGCAGTTTTCCAAGAACGTCCTCCGTTGAAATGCTCGATCATCTCTCGGCATGTCTCCTGCCAGTTATGATACTAGCATATTGGATCAACTGAGGGCCTGATCCACCAAACGTTCGTATCGGCGCGGCGTTTGGAAGCCAATGATAGACCAGAGAGTGAGTGAGTTTATTTTACGCCGCACTCAGCAATATTCCAGCTACATGGCGGCGGTCTGTAAATAATCGAGTCTGGACCAGACAATCCAGTGATAAACAATATGAGCATCGATCTACGCAACTGGGAACCGATGACATGTGTCATCAAGCCAAGTCAGCGAGCCTGATCACCCGATACCGTTAGTCGCCTTTCATGGCAAGCAAGGGTGGCTGAAGGCCTAGTCTACCCCGGGACCTTTACGGGTATATAAACTACCTAGTTACGACAGGCTGTAACGTTACGAACGTATTTTAGGTGGGGGATTCAGTATCTTAAATTTGACATACGTATAGAGAGGATAAATCACGATTCGGGGTTCAAAGTTATGATAAGTAGGTTAATCACTTTTACATGGTAGTTATTGAAATAACTAGTTACCGGGTGATTAAAACGACCTGCACCACGTGGGCATGCTTTTCAATAAGCGTGCTATGTATTAGGCATGATGAAGATTATCAAAATAAGCACAATTTTATTGTTCTAAATAATATATTTTCGCAAAAAGTTGCCGTTGGTCAGTAATCAAGTTATGCCGCTAAACACATCCAAGAACAATGATAACTTACCGCAGTGGTTTAACATAGGGTTATAGCATGCCATTGGGACACAACTCACATATAGAACCCTTGGCAACCAGCTCCTATACTGAGGGAAATAATAAGGGATCACATGACGGGACCAATGCGGTCCTTATGTTTTTCCAGGTTTATTCACGATCTTTGTATTGCACAGCTTGTTAAAAAAAAATTAAAAAAGCATATTATTCCGGGACAACATGAATACTGAGTTTTGCTTTACGCCCTTGTCTGCAACAGTTTAGCAGGAGCGAGTCTGGACCAGAAAATCCTGCAATAACATGAGCACCTGTCTACGCATTTGGGATATGATGACATGTATCAACCAATTCACGGAGCCTGACCACCAGATGCCGTTAGTCGTGGGTTACTGAAAACAGTGATAATCTACAACAGGGACAGGCCACTCGCTTACTGTCTTTCCCATGTGTTCCACAGTGACTTGGCTCGTTCCCAGTACAACTGCAGTTGTGTGTAACAGAACTTCAGCCAGTTTATTGTATCTGTCGGAATTTATATGTAGTCTCCCTGCTGAAAACCAATTCTAACCCGGATCTCCACTTGTTCCAACCCACCTTGAAATGCTGTCAAAACTATTCTTGCGAGAAATGCTACGCTCGGTTCTTTCCTCATCACTCAGTCATCCCGTAACCTTCTTGATCACTATCCGGTTTGTCCCGGAATAACACGAGTGACTCACAATTGTTTCCTATTGGTTTTGGTAAAATACATGGAAGTTTTACAAATAACACTATACTTATACTGAACGAACTTTGTTTATTCAAATATACATATTATATTCAGCATTCTTACAACATGCAAAACATACGTTGAGGAAACCACCCTTGGCATCTTCATGTAAACCTCTACTGTAAGGAGTCATTAAATATAACTCTCGTTCATAATAAATATGACATGAAGCACCTGTTCTTTGCGCTTGTGAGAATATGTTGAAAGCTTTAACATAACTATTAAATCATATCAGAGCAAAAGCACTCACATATCCATTCCATACCATTTTCAAACATATTGGATGGGTTCAACATAACAATGTGTGGTCCTGTGAATAGAGCTCAGGTCACAAATAAATTGAAGTTGAGCATGCATGGCTGCAGCAATTTCTCCCATAGGTGACCATGTTTGGCAGCTTGACTTCTGAGAGTCCTAGGACTTCAGTCCTGTCCCACAATGAAGCACAGAAGACACGTGTGTTCACCCAGCAGAATATGGGTACCCAGTGGGATAAGTCATGTAACAATTCAACTTCTAGCGCTTCACAGGTAGCCTGGGTCATCTGGGGTAGTAATTATCAGATTGTTTGGGTACTTTGATCATGCATTGTGCATGGAGAAATACGGATGATAAATCAACTATTATTACTGTGAACTCTGAAAAGTATTTCAGCTGTACCATTTTAGCTTTATGTGGGAAGGCAGCCCTTAGTGATTCAAGTCTTAAACCACTTAGAAACATTAACCTGTGAGAGATATTTCCAACTAGTCAAAACACAACCAGATAAGCTGATTATGTCCATGACAATTGTGACCTAAATGGATTGATAGTTGTTCATCTCCCTTTAAAGGTAGACCCTGTAAATAATCAAGCTGGGAGCTGGTTGACAGCAGGAAGAGCATAGACCGCTAGCAGATGGCAAGCCAGGGACACAGAGGTACGACACTGACAAGCCAGTCCAGCACATCTGCTGCCAAGATGTCAGCGTGACTGTGCCTCCTTCCTTGCTATTCTCCACCTGACTGTGTAAATTGTTCACCCTATCTCACATAGCTGTACAGCGACAGTAAAAAGAAAAATGAATGGGTGTTACAATATACAGCTTTGTAAACACCATGGCAATAATTGAAAAAAGTTGTGATTCATAATCAGGTGAAATATGGGATGAAACCCATGATACTGGCATACCTAAGGGAGGAAACTCAGACAGCTACATATGATTGTTATGAATAAAAAGAGATGATAAATGTTACAAACGAATAATCATCCTCTGTTCAGAAATTTGTACAGTTGAAACACAAAGCGATCAACATGGTCTTTTGCAAAACAATAAACCTCACCTAAGATAACAGATCTTTACATACATCCCAAAGATGAGATCTATTTACGATCTCGTCCATATATACAGGAGTGAAGAGAAAGGGACAGCCAGGTGTGTGAAAGGATGGAGATCCTACAGCACAGGTTAATGGCAAAAATAACTTTCTTGGCACTTATGCACGTTTCTCGAACACCTGGCTGTGCCTTTCTCTGCACAACTCCCTCATAACAAACAGTGAACTATGTCAATATTCTAATGATAGTTTGTAATTTTTTTTATTTTCAATACAAAAATTCAGCAAAAACCTCAAACAGCTGGCATGATATTTTGAATATGATCAGTGTTTCATTGAGTATGATATGTTCAATAGTTTTCGAGTAAGATTGAAATTCATCGGTCCAATTTTGAATAAAAAAGACCACAGGAAGAGATGTGATGTGGAACAATACAGGATGTAGAAAAAATCCACATCGGTTTTGAATAGCTTTCCTTTTCTCTATTTGGAACTGCACAGTATATACAGTATTCAATTTCACACTTCAGAAATCAGACTTCAGAGATATGCTTGTCTGAAGGCTTTCTTCACAAATCACCAAAAATTTGGCAACACGACCACTGGTGGGACATTTACCTGATCATGGCATGACCAGAACTTCATACAGAGCTGTATCACAATGGAGTCAAACATTTAAGGAGATTTTGTGGAATCGGTAATCCACCAACAACAGTATAACTTTCAAAATAACCTAAGGGAGATAACTCACCACATCATGCTGCAAAGCCATGACAAACAACTGTCTCATGAACAATGTCTGAAATGAAATGTTAATAACATAATATGAGGTCTCTCCATTCTGCATGGCAGATGACACATCCAACATGACCACATTTTCATACTTGATTCACTGGCACAGGAAGTATTTGTCACAAAATGCTAGAACATTTGCCGTGACATCAGCTGATACCAATTGTGACACTCTCTTCCCTATTTGAAGTCAGCTCATGGCATGTCACGTGGAGCGTCCCTTCTCTGAAATGATAGATGGAATGTTCCGAAATAATTACATATTCAAATCTTTATATCAATGTGCTTATACTAGTGTATTTTTATTCTCGTTTTTTTATGCCACTGTCTGTAATATTTCAGCCATACAGCAGCTTGTAGTTAATGGAGTCTGCATCAGACAATTCAGTGATCAACACCATAAGTATTGATAGATCAATTGAGACACGATAATGCTCATCAAATTTGCCCCCTTAGCTTTTATGTTATTTCCCTACAATATTGCATTTTCGCCATGTAAAAATTGAAAACAAATGATTCAGGATTGTGACCTGAAGAGAGGGAGAGAATATGAATTTCAAAATTTATAAATTTAAAGTGGTGCACTGGGATAGGAATCTCAATGCACCCACATCATCGAGACGCATGTCATATCATTCCTTACTGTATTGTTTCACCTCTACAGATTGTACATATGTTCACTTCGACAGTGAAGCATTGTACATTCTTAAGCCTTTAGAAAACTTTCCCTTTGAAAACTACATCTATTTTTATAGACAGTATTTTACAAACAGCAATTACAAAGACCTTAAATTCAAACACAATCTCATTTTTGTTTGCATAACTGTTCTCAAATAATGTACTTTCAGGCTACATACTTTCTGTGTAATATTCTTCTGTCTTTCAAAAATGACAATTACAATAAGCACAGTGTCAGGAATGCTGGTACAATGAGGACCATGAATTTTACCTTCTAAGATGGAAGTTTGCTTGTATACTGCTGGGTGTAGGAAGATCTCGCATCACTATCTGTGGAGGTGATAATTACAAGTCTTTACATATACTCAAAATTAGTTACAGAATGGGTTTTTGAGTGGGTGAGTGAGTGGATGAGTGAGTGGATGAGTGAGTGAGTGAGTGGGTGGGTGAGTGGGGCAGGTGTTGGGGTTGAGAGGGTTAATGACTGAGTGGGTGTTGCACTTTATTTTCATTCATTTTTCCATGTGATGTCACACAAATTGTGAACACAATTCATTTGAATGAATGAAAATGTAATGTAATTGATTCATGAAATCAAAACAGGCTTGCTTATATTTTTGGCCTCGGGAAATTGACTCACATGATACACAGGGTAAGAGAAGACTGTTTAATAAAGACAACATATATCACTAAACTGCTAACATGCACTTTTATGGAAAAGTCCACTTGCACTGGGTGCAACCTGTTGTAGTGAAAAGAAATCTGCGCTAGCAACATTATACCTGCACTGGTACAGACTGGATATACTGAAATCAGACTCCGTAATTGATTCAGAGAACAGAAGGATATACAGTAATTTATACCAATAAAACCACTGTCATGCTCTTTTGGTGGAAAACTTACCTGCACTTAAGTGCAATCAGATGAACATTTTTACCTGCACTGATCAAGCCTTGACATAGCAATGTCTATCAGCTGATGTCAGTGTGTCAAAAATTACTCACCCTGGCAAGTAGGGATGAGTTTTGTAGTGTGGGTGGATCACTGGCCTCGTACACCTCCATGCTGAAATTGTCCTGGACATCAGCAAGTGTGAAAGTGTGCTGATTCCTGGACGGGATGAGGCTTAGCTTTGGCAATGCTGTGATCAGGTTGTCTGCTTCGGGATCATCAGACACCTGCAGCGTCAGTCAAGCATCGTTGTTACATTTTTACATCATGGTGTACTTCATAAGGATCATGCATCAAATTGCGGAAACGCATGTGCAAATATAGTGCATTTGAACAGCTTCGTGAAACATCACTAATCCAACTTTACAGAAACATCACTGATCCACCTTCAAACAGACATCACTGATCCATCTGCACCCAGACACACTTTCATCCAGACATCACAAATCCACCTTCACACAGGTATCTCTGATCAATCTTCACCCAGACCCAAATTCACAGAGAAATCACTGGTCCACCTTCACACAGATATCACTGACTCATCTTCACATAGACATCACTTATCCACCATCACACACACACACTTTCACACAGGCATCACAAATCCACCTTCAACCAGCTATCTATGATTCACCTTCGCACAGACATCACTGATCAACCTTCACCCACACCCACCTTCACACAGACACAGTGTGAGAGACATTTGGCTTGAGTGTGTTCTTCATGATCTTTCAAAGCTTCAATGTCTTTCCCAACCAGAAATGCTGCCTGCAATTCAAAACACAAACTACTATAATAAAGGTCTTGAAATACCTAAATATCTAAATAATTCAACAGTACCATAAAGATGACTCAGAATGCTTCCTGCTGAAACATCTATATACAAATATGTTTTTCAAATTGCAGTTTTATGAGTGAGTGAGTGAGTGAGTGAGTGAGTGAGTGAGTGAGTTTAGTTTTACTCTGCTCTCAGCAATATTCCAGCTATATGGTGGCGGTCTGTGATTAATCGAGTCTGGACCAAGCAATCCAGTCATCAACAACATGACCATTGATTGGTGATTGAATCAATCGATCCAGCACTACATGTTAACAGTTCACTATAGCAGCATATTGGAAATAATATAAGTGTATACTTAGTATAGTTGAAAGTATCGAACTTTATATAATGTTTTACCATATATAGTCAAAACATTACTTTCATCATATCCTCATATCATGGTCTTTTTGGACACCTGAGACATATTTGTTATCTTTCTGTTAACATAAACCACCATAAAACATCTCACTAACTTATAGATGACAACCTTATCTTAGGCACAAGACATCATCCAAGAATATCTGTGTGGTACAATATACTCCCATTAACTTAATCAATGGTCCCCCAGGGAACATCAGTTTTGTACCCTCAATGCCATTTTTTTTTATGTTCCCTGAGTACAAAAGGCAAACTTCAACAAGCATCAAGTCCCGAGGGACCAGTGAACAATACATCCACCTTACTGAACACGGCAATGTTAATTTTGAATTGTTTGAGGCATGGGTATAAATGTTTTTGCAGCCATCGCTAGATATTCCATATGACAAACAGATTGAGTTAAATCTCCTTTCCATCAACTTGCATTCACAGAACATTGGTAATTTCCACTTGTCCTCCGTGACTTGATTGTCATTTGAGTGAGTGAGTGAGTGAGTGAGTGAGTGAGTGAGTGAGTGAGTGAGTGAGTGAGATGAGCATCGATCTACGCAATTGGGAACCGATGACATGTGCCAACCAAGTCAGCTAGCCTGACCACCCGATCTCGGTAGTCGCTTTTATGGCAAGAATGGGTTGCTGAAGGCCTATTCTACCCCAGGACCTTCACGGGTCTGATTGTCATTTGAGATAAAGAATTATTACTATGAAATGTCAAATGAGTTTGGCATTCCCAGCAGGGTAGATATGTTTACTTGCTTGTAAGTGGGCATTCTCTCCCCACATAGGTTACTTGTCATGTCCTCCTATGAACCTCTGTTCCAATACAGCCATATTTCCCAGTTTTCATAAAATCACCAAACAGCAAGAAATCACAACACGAATCATCTACCTTCCTTCAATCCAATCAGAACAGGAGTCATTAGAAGATAACATATCACCCCGCCCCTTCATATTTGAAAGAAGAAATCATCTGACAGTTACTTGACGCTCCTTTAGACTGAGTTGTTTCCATGGAAATAATGAAAAGTATAAATGTCAAATATCTGTAAGCAGCAACAGGCACCACTTCAAGACCTGCCTGATATATCTGTTAAGTTCTGTTGAAAGATATCAATGGTTTTAGAGTTGTGCTCAGGAAACAAAGCCCATCCCTCCCATTTGAGACTAAGTCTCAAATGTTTACATGAAAAAAGGGAAAAATAAAGTACCAAAAATCAGCAAATAGCAAAAGGCACCACTTTGGGGTTTGCCTAACATATCTGTCAAGTTTTGCTGAAAGCCCTTCCCTCCCTTTTGAGACCAAGGCCGAATTGTTTCCATGGAAACCCAAATCACAAAAATCTGTAAATGGCACCACTTTGGGGTTTGCCTAACATATCTGTCAAGTTTTGCTGAAAGCCCTTCCCTCCCTTTTGAGACCAAGGCCGAATTGTTTCCATGGAAACCCAAATCACAAAAATCTGTAAATAGCAAAAGGCACCACTTTGAGATCTGCTTAACATATATGCCAAGTTTTGCTGAAAGATATCAAGAAGTTTTAGGTTGTGCTCCAGAAATGAATCACACACCTCCCTTTTGAGACTAAGTCTGAATTGTTTCCATGGAGTGAGTGAGTGAGCTAAGTTTTACGCCGCAATATTCCAGCTATATGGCGGCGGTCTGTAAATAATCAAGTCTCGACCAGACAATCCAGTTATGAACAGCATGAGCATCGATCTGCTCAATTGTGAACCGATAACGTGTCATCCAAGTCAGCAAGTCTGACCACCAAATCCCCTTAGTTGCCTCTTACGACAAGCATTGTCGCCTTTATGACAAGCATGGGTTGATAAAAGTCTATTCCACCCTTCACCTTCACAGGTCTGTTTCCATGGAAACAGAGGAAATAATAAATAAAAAAAGCCTGTAGATAGCAAAAGGCACCACTTTAGGTACTGATTGATATATCTACCAAGTTTTGCAGAAATATATTGAACATTTTTTGAGTTATGCTCCAGAAACAAAGCACATTTCTCTGAAGTCCAAACGTTTCCATGGAAACCAAGAAAAATATAAATGCCAAAATCTGTAAGTAGCAAAATGCGCAACCTTAGCTTCAGTTTGTTATGTCTGCCAATTTTGGTCTAGAAATATTTGGATTGGTTTTGAGTTATGCTCCGAAAACAAAATGATTATGGATGGAAAGTCGGACAGACAGACGAGGCAATGCCTATATCCTCCAGCATTACATAACAAATGTTACATCAACTTAGATCCACCTTGACTTATACAAGCAAATGCGGGACCACAAATATCCCTCCTCTGCTGGAGACTTGTGTTGATGTGACACACAGACATATTGATGTGACACACAGACATATAATGCCTAGCTTGTCGGTTGACAACGAGGGCTATGGAGATGCCACTGATTTGCCATTACATGACTGCATTCTGTCTAGAAGAAACAATTGTGCATCGTGCTGGGAAAGAGGGTTTAGTTTTCCTGAAGCAAACAGAAATTACCGAGGCCTTACGACTGACCACTCTTGAAACAAAGTTCCTGACAGCACCACTAAATCTGATTACAACAAATCACAAACGCGGAACACTCACACCATTTAATGGCCATACTGGAACAGAAGTTCATAGGAAGATATAACAAGTTACCTTTGTGGGAAGAGAATGGTGAGCAGGGTACATTGAAAATAATAGAGTGCTCAGCCAATCAGAAAGCGATAATGATGTGTGAGGTAAGACAAGACCTTTTATTATACCACGAATAGAGGGATTAAATTTGATCCCATCAAATGAAATCAAGGAAGATTGTGTTCTGACATCAAACATTTTCAGATGGCAATGTTTATGCCGCAAACACAAACACAATAAGTACTTGGCTGATGGTATGTCTTTATGATAAATTTGTCTTATATAAGTTAATATGATGTTTTGCTGTTCATCTGATTATTCAAGAAAAATTGCTTTTAAGGCCAAACACTGCACCTCACATATGACAAAATGCTAATGAAGTATTTGTTGGGTTTAATTAGTTTCAACTTACAGGCATACATGTTAACAATTGATAAAGAGCTTTTTACAGGTGATGATGCCACCATTTGCTATGGAAACATCCAAACCATCATACAAGGATATGTGTGATGAACACTGTTTTTCGGAATCCACACTGAATTTCACTAGTTTACAAAATGACTAACTTGAGCACAACAGCAGACTTGTTGACATGCTATTTCCAAAGTGAAAATATGTGCTTGCTGGGCAATTTGTTCATGGGAGCTACAGATTACCCGTCAGTTTACTGAAACCGCTGTATTGAAGAGGGAGGGATGCCTGTATATGCTCCATTTCTGAGATGCTTTGGTGAAAGCTCAAAGGCGCCGATGGTACTTTATCAGACGATAATGTGCACTGGTGTAGAGCAAGCTGTATTTCCTAAATAAAATGTGCAAATTTAGCTCTGGGTTTCAGAAGTGAACCAAGTGTTATCAAATTTACTCCTTCTTTACCCTCTGACTTTCATGTAAAATATTACAGGATGTATTTGGTAAAAATCTGACCTCTTTAGCTGCTCCCATGGCGATGACCTCATCAGGAGATATGGAGGTCAGTACCTCTGCACCTTTCACAGTGTCAGCAACAGATTTCTGCACAATTGGCACCTTGGCCCCGCCCCCACACAGAATTACCTGAAAGAAGTGGTCAGATGCCATGGTAACATACGTACCTGTTAGCCAGTCAAATTGTTAGTATTAATGTTACCCTGGCAAAACGACAGAACTCAAACATCTGAAATGTTATAAGATAACATAAACATCAACAAAGACAACCACATAACAAAAGTTCAATTAAGAAAACAGTACTGATTAAAAACTAACACTAAGCCACGATGATTTTATAAAGGTTTCCAATGTACCTCAGGCAGAAAGGGTAGAGTAGCAATAATATGAGTCAGGATAAGAAGAACTACATCAAAACCCTGAAACTGATTATATTTTGAAACAAAATGTTTGAGCAATGGTACTAAGACGCTACCTACACAAACTGGACTCAAACACAAATTCAGTGACCATCATTGGTGCAAACATACATGCTGATTTAGAAGCAAAAGAGAAGATAGCATCAGACATGACAAACTGGACAAAGGGGGATAACTCTTAAACAGTTAAACAACATGATTTAACAAGGGAGATGACCAAAGTATTCAAGCAAGTATTGAAACCAGTAACACATTAATTGTCTGCAGCAAATTGACAATGTTTTTGATGCAAGGTGGACCTACTTTACTAATGTCTGTCTTGTTCAGCCCTGCCTCATTCAGGCACTTCTCAATGAGGCTGTTGCTCTGTTGCAGGAGGTTGGTACACAGACTCTCAAACCGAGCCCTGGAACAAACACACACTATGGTTACAACACAGGATGTACAACTGCTTCAAATCCTAGAGTTTTAAAAACCACTTGCCACTGGGCAAGTGACTTTAAGAAAGCACCTTGTCCTAACTAATTTTCCACTTGCCCTGGTTGTTATGACATAAGCACGATGATGTAATTATGAAAGAATAAATCAACATGGTACTTGTAAGTGGCCTACTCACTGAGAAGTGATCAAATAGCACAGAAAGGTAACTATACTTTATTATCATTGTGAAATCTGATAGCTACATTTTATGTAGATATGAAAAGATTTCCAAGTTTATTTGAAGTTCGAAACCGTAAGCAGAAATTATCTAGTAACCCAAAGAACAAGTAAGATACCATTATTTGACTGAAAGGAAATTGTAAACTGAATTGTCTTAGGCGATTGGATTTTTTTAACCCCTGGAGTGTTGTTGTAAAAACAATAGATCAGTTCAGTCTATACATTATGGAGTTTATACTATATAGCAAACAAGTGCTCAGGAGTCTCTCCTGACGCCACAAAGCTAAAGTGAACTACCAATCAGGATTATCTACTCCTCTCACCTTGAAACTCCATGATGGAAATCCATGCCATCGTAGAGAGATTCAACAGCACACTTGGCATTACCCAGAGTGGACAGAGCATGTTTGCAGGTTTCGGCAGCAAGGCGTAGCTTGGTAACAGAGCGCTTGTTTTCAGTCACATCAGCTTTGTATTGTCTGCAATGTTACGGAACCACATCTAAACAGTAAGTAAAGTGAAATTTGATGAAAACAGCCTGATGAGGCACTGGCTTGGAGCATTGAGCCTGTGACTGATCACTAGACAGACAGTGATTGCTACTGCTGATGTGATGAAATTTTACAAGGTAATATAAAATGATCTCATTAGAGTGAGTGAGTGCATGTGTGTATGCATGCGTGTGCGTGAGTTTGGTTTTACATCACTTTTAGCAAATATTCCTGCAATTTCATGGTGGGGGAAAACAGAAATAGACTAAGACATTGTACCCATGTTTGGCATCAAATCCAGGTCTTCATGTGACTAGCAAACGCTTTAGCCACTAGGCTACCCGGAGTCTGACTATCCCATCCCATCCCGTTAGAAGTCTCTGACAACAAGCATGGGTTTCTGAAGATCAATTCTTACCAAGATTTTCATGGGTAAAATAAAGAGTGAAGTGACCTAGACTAGAATGTCCTCAGATCTTTGTTAAGCAGTAAGGAGTGAGTATACTTTTATGCCACTTTTAGCAATATTCCAGCAACATCACGACTGGGGACACCAGAAATGGACTTCACACATTGATCCCAAGTGGGGAATCGAACCTGGGTCTTCGGCGTGACAAGCGAATGCTTTAACCACTCGGCTACCCCACAACCCCATTTGGCAGTAACAAGAATATAATAAATGTCTGATTTTCATTAGATTGGATTAATATGGACATCTGAGGTCTAGACACCTGCGCGTGTGTGTATGTATATAATCGAGTCTGGACCCAACAATCCAGTGATTTACATTATGAACTATAATCCACATCTGTTGTTAGAAGGACGTGAGAAAGTGCCTTCCTTTCCTCACCTCTTAAATTCCATAGCAAGATACTTGAGCAGGACTTCAGTGAACTGATTGCCTCCAAACTGATTGTCTGCGGTAGACGAACACACTCGGTACATGCCGTTTTCTATCTTCAGCACTGTTGCATCACTTGATGTGCCACCTAGCCGATACACCAGGGCATAGCTAGAAGCAAAATCATGAGAAGAATTATTATCATGTTCATGGTGTTGATAGCTATAAATATTCATGTCATGCAAACACATATAAATCATGTAGGACTTGTAGAGAGATAATATTGCGTTGTGATGCACCATCACCAGACAAGAGTGAGCTCCCACATTATCCGTCATTTGAGCAACAGTCTAAGAGAATATAGTTTTTGCCTGTATTATAATTGCATCTTTTTCTTCAGCAGGACTAAAACATGGAATGTCTGGAGAATAAAGTTATCATAATCACAGCTGGGATTTATTCACTCAAGCTGTCGAAGGTCAAGGTCATTATAGTGTGTCCACCTCATCAATGATGAGATTACCAAAATTCTGGCCCAGGCTGTTTTGCATATAACATGACCAGAGCTTTTGCTTGTTTATCAATAAAGATCTTTCCTTTGAAGCAGAACATACTGGAATGACAAAAGCTTTTCAATGGACACCTGAACAAAGAGAAATGTGTTCCACATATGTTTACATAGATGTATAGATCTGTCAAAAGTGAAACAGATGAAGAATATATAAAATATCTTGAACTGACTGTGCAAGAAGGTATGAAGTAACACATGGAATTTGCCTGTGGCAGAGATTATAGATTGTACATCAAATGCATGGTTTATCTGCCAAAGTATTTGCTCCTCATCAACACTGATGAATTAACCAGCTGTCTGTGTCGTCCATCTGTGCAAGGTCATAGGTCAAGGTCACTATCACAGATCATCATAAATAAGTTTACCTGCTCTCTGTATTGTCCATCTGTCCAAGATCATAGGCCAGTGCTGCAGCAGATGCTTCGTTGATTAATCTGAGGATGTTGAAGCCAGCTTTGGTTGCTGCCTCGCTGTCAAAAGATATATCACATTACATGTTGACAACATGACAAAATACTGCATGCTCCATATCAATTGACACACATAAATAACACTGAAAATCTAGTCAACAATGATATAAAAAGTTAACGAAAAGAATTCACTTACAAAGTACAATATAAGTTGTACCCTGGTCACACTGGAACATGAGTTGATGTACCCTCAAAGTTTGTTTATGTCCCCTGCGCTCCAACACCCAATGGGCCCCGAGGGACAAGTGAACAGTGAATTTTCTAACCCAGCACCTCAATGTAGATTTTGAATTGCTTGAAGCATGGGTACAAAACTTTTTGCATTTGGCAAATGACAAGGAAAACAGATTTAGTGTTACATCCCTTCCATCGATTTGCATTTGCAAAACATTGGTAATTTCTGTTCATCTTTATGTGATTCAATGATATCTGAGATAAAGAATTACTACCACAAAGTACCAAATGAGTTCAACATTCCCAACGGAGTATATAGAGAAATGTTGCACACTTGTAAGCAGGGTACAATGAAAATAACTCAAGAGTGTTCAGCCAATCAGAAAGTGACATTTATGAGTGAGGTAAGATAATCAGCAATATTCTTCTTGAGTCAGTAAAGTTTGAAGCACGCTCCAGTCAGTGTTTGAACATTCACATGCCACTGGGATGCAATAAAACATGGAAGCTGAGTGAGTGAGTGAGTGAGTGAGTGAGTGAGTGGGTGGGTGAGTGAGTGAGTGAGTTTAGTTTTACAGAGCACTCAGCAATATTCCAGCTATATGGCAGCGGTCTGTAAATAATCAAGTCTGGACCAGACGATCCAGTGACCAACAACATGAGCATCGATCTGCACAATTGGAAACCGATCACATGTGTCAACCAAGTCAGCAAGCCTGACCACCCAATGCTGTGAGTGAGTGAGTGAGTGAGTCCACAGTAACTCATTAGCATGGTTATGATGGTGGCAACCCTTTAAACACTATCCTGGTGAACCGGAAACTGATTCCATGATCACAGACAGGTTCCTAGGGTTCCTAAGGGAACTCTGTACAGTGAATTGCAGTGCCTTAGGCAACTTGGCCATCCAGGTTGAAAGTACTCATTCATAATCATATTCACTTATTTTCAGTTGTGGACTCTTAAAACAACACATGGACAATATACTTCGGAATATTAATGGTGCCCAACAACAGAGACCAGAATGTTTGTGGCGCTATGGTAATTATATGACACAAAATCTCCAGTTATGGTAGCTCATAAACCTATGACTGGTTTGTAGATCAGGCACAAGAATGACAGTAATACTGTATACTCACCTGAAGGCGTTCCTGTGCTCAGGACCAAAGCCAAAAGGAACAGTGAGAACTGCATCCTGAATTCCACTTCCTCCGTGACTCTGGGCTGTTTCTGGAGAAGCACACACAGACTCGTCAGAATGCCAGACTTTAGGAAATTAGGAATATATATCAAGGGTTCTCTGTCACAAACATAGTGTTAAGTTTAGAGAGTTTCTATGAGTTTATCTTAGGTTGCAGTGCTGGCTGTAGATTGCATCAATTTGATGAGCTTCTACAATAAAACTAAACAAGTTTTCATATTATGTTGTTACAGTGCAGTTTGTGTGATGGCTTTCAGAAATGGTGTACACTTCACAGACAACAAGACCACATAGAGAAGAAGAGGCTACAATCATCTCCTAGGAGATAATCGCTATATCTCCTACCTAGTATCTCCAGGGGGAGATAATCTCTGTATCACCGACCTAGTATCTCCTGAGAGATAATCTCTGTATCTCCTACTTGGTATCTCCTGGGAGATAACCCCTGTATCCCCTACCTAGTACTTCCTGAGAGATAATCTCTGTGTCTCCTACTTGGTATCTCATGGGAGATAACCCCTGTATCGCCTACCTAGTATCTCCTGAGAGATAATCTCTGTATCATACCTAGCATCTTCCTGTAGATAATCTCTGCCACCTGGCTGGCGGAATACTGACAAGTCTTTCCCTTGTGGCTAACTTCAAACTGTGGTATCCCATTCTTCTCTACAACCTGTAGAGAAGCAAACAGAATAACTGACTTGTCCTTTTTCGCACACAAAGCAAATGTTCCTTTACAGGTGCTTCTAACTGTGTATTGATGCAAATGTCACTCAGCACTGACAGGGTTATGTTGACAGGGAAAAAGTCTTGGCCTACATTACCTACATTAGATTAGAGACAGCACATTCAGAAGTCAGATACATGGGTCCTGTTTCTGTTAATATATTTTTTTTAATCTCTGATGGTTAATATTACTTTACATGTAAGGATGTGTTCTTGTCTAAATGTTCATACACAGAAGAATCATGTCAGAGTCTCAACTCTGTGGGTTTAAACTGGATTTTGACCAAACCCTGTTGCTTCCTGTCTTTGAGGTGAATTTAGTATTATGATGCACTCAGCGATATTCCAGCTATATGGTGGTGGTCTGTAAATAATTGAGTCTGGACTCGACAATCCAGTGATCCATTCCAGCCTTTGGAAAAAATAGATCTAACTATTGAGCTAACAAAATTAAACAACATTGTGATATTTAACATCATCTCATCTGTTCATGACCTGTTACCTTTGCTGTAGACTTGGCACCAAAGCTCTCAACAACTGGGTCATCCATCTTCCGTCCAAGAATTTGTTTGACATTACTGATGGTGTTGGTTGCATTCCTAATAATGCCCTGCTTTGCCGCAGCTCCAACTGACTGTAATAAAGGGTAAGTGAGTGATGTTTAACACTACTCTGTATAGGAATCCAAACTGGACTTTGTGTGTACATTTTGTTTGCAGAGAAGAATTAACTCACAGCCAGAATGGTAAAATGCATTATGTTGGTAAAGATGTACTTTGAAGTTAAATGAAAGTAATACTGGCTAGGAGAGGGAAAATGTAGAAAAACGTCACAGATTAAAGTGGGATGATTTAATCTCCCAATGTGTCGCCTTGTTTTAATGAATACAAGAATGATATGTTTCTTTATTTGCTGTTTGACGCAACACTCAGCAACTTTCCAGGCATATGGTGGCAGTCTGTAAACAGACAATCAAGAGACTGATGATCATGATCATGATCTAAGCTATCAAGATATGAAGTCACATGTAAACAAGTCACCCCAGGCCTGACCTTCCGATCTCACTAGTCACCTCTTTCAACAAGCATGGGTTGCTGAAGACAAATTCTAACCAAAATCTTTATGCATGAGAGGGAAAGGAGAGGTAACAACAGCACACAAGCAGCATTGCAAACTTCCGCCTGGTTGGCCCAGTTTGTTTGATGACCGGTCAGGTTTAAAAGTTGCACGTCTGATGGTCTTGGATGAATCTGACTTTGAAACAGAATTCCCTCCTCTTATTTACCTTCTTATTATTTTTCTTAGTCCAGAATTTCTGGAATTGCAACTTTCAAACCGGTCTGGTAACTTTTGAGAGTTACCAGAGAAGTTGTCTGGCTGGAATTTTGAGAGTTTACAACTGTGACACAGGGATTGACTTGGGCCACCACATCACGATTTTCTTGCATCAATTACTATAAAATTGCACCCCAATTTATCTGCAGTCATTTAAAATTGCATCCTGCTCACTTTTACAATTAGAAATAATAAAGTGTTTAAGTCTGCTGTACTGAGGTAGGCTTTATTGTTATTTTGTTCTGTCAAAGATATTTCCTTTGCTTTCAACCCATTCTTAATCTTCGAAGCATAACTGCCGGTATGCCACTTCGAACATTGTTACCGTGTGGGCAAAGTTCCATACATCAGTAGGAATACACATTTTCTAATCATGACCTGGTAGTTACCTGATCATGATCGGTGAAAGCAACAACACAGGGTGTAACTCGGTCTCCGAGATCGTTAGCCACAACATCTGGCTTCCCATCCTGAAACAGTATGAAGTATTTGAGCTACAATACTTCAGTCACTTGTTGAACTTAATGCAATACCTCATGCAGGATAAACAGAAAATCTACTGTATTCTTGCATTATTGAATTGTCACATTATAACACTACCTCATCTTCATTGGAAATATCTCTCTCCTACATATATCAATATGCAGTTATCCATGGTTATAATGAACATGCTTGTAGCCAATTGACAGTTAAACAAACTTTCTTGTTTTGCACAAAAGGAACTATAGTTGTAACAAACTAATATCTGTAGTCACTTTGAGTAATACCAATATTCCACTTTAGTTCTATAAACTAATACAGTCTGTAGAAAACTCATTGTTCATATGCCTTAATGATCCGTACCACATTATTGCTAAATGTGAAGAAACTTTTGTAAGCAAAACTGGCAAGAGGTCCACCTGTAACCCCCAATTGAAATGTATTCTTTTTATTAAGAATACTGTTTGAAAGTTCAGCTTCTGGGTTAGGGTTAACATTTTTCGTAAAACATCTCTTGTATCCCTCTTATATTGAATGATGAGGAAAAATCTCTTTGAGGGGCATATTTAGAAGTTGGAAACATTTTTCAGTATATTCAGATACAATTAAAGAAACACGTTAAAACACATCCTAATTAGTTTAAGTAAAGAAAAAATATTCAGGTAATATGATTTGACTAGTAACAGAATCAAAATCAGTGGGTGGCATACAAGTGGAAGTCTTTAATAAAGAAATCAGAGGTTATTGTCCTGCAAAATTTGGCCACCTGCTCATATGCCATGACATTCGGACAAAGTGCCTATACACAAGCTACAATGGAGTAAGAATTCATACATTCCGTAAACTAGTTTGGATTAGATCTTTTTAATATATCTGTAAACAGCAGTCTCTTTTGAAATTGCAAATTAGGGTTGGTTTCATTCCCAGAACAAAAATTCTATGGACGCAATAAGACGAGGCTAGTTTTGAAGTCCATGTTTCATGGATACATGATACAACGAATATAACGATTAATCATCATCTTGCCGGTGAAAACACGATGCAGAATAGGACAGTTATAAGAGGATATGTCGGTAATACTCTGTGCTGTGCTTACGGCACAATAGATTATACAACAAATTATTATTGCCATTCTATATTTCACTGAATATATCTTGTTAAACCTTGTATACAGCAAGGCAAGCAGAACACGTGCCAAAATGTACACCAAATGCCGCCATGACAGTTTTATAACAGTTCCGGTTGAGTATGGGGAAAGTAATTCATTTCCGCTACGCGCGAGTATCCAAATTTAGATGGAAGAGAACCAATCAAATTTCGCCAACTGGACTACGGGTTTGGGAAACACGTCGACTGCACGCGAGTTGTCTGGATCTACCGGGTACACGCGTTCTTGTAGAAAGTCATTGACGTGTTCAAGCACTTGTGTAGAAGTTTCTTGATTGTATGAGAAGACCAGCTCCAACTGTCGGTTCCAGTATATCCGGAAAGACTCCGTTTCTTTAGACCGGAGTGACCGAAGACAAATTTAAATCAGCGTGTAGAGTGACTAAAGCTGTTACTGAAGTGACGTTTAGAAAATTTTTTAGGGAGTAAGATTGTAACAGACCGAAAGATTCAGAAATGCTTCCTTCGGTAAAAGTTGGGATTGCTCAAGCATTGTCGCTGTTTGTGATTTACGGTATCATTTCAACAGCAAGAGCAGCTTTGAAAGAAGGAGATTGTGAAGGTAAGGTATGATTTGAAGCAGGATTGTTCAAGTGGTAAATGGAAAGTCTATATCATCTAGTTCAACTTTATAAAATCCGTTTTACAAATTTGAGTATCAATCATATGTAGCGTAAGGTAGAGCTATTTTTTTCAGATTATCCTATTAGTTGTGTAAAATGTCTTCGAAATTGGTTTCTTTGAATTCACAAAACACTTACAGTAGTTACGGAATTCTTTAAACTATTCAAATATAATAACAGATAGGTATTAAGACTACTAAAACTAGATAATTGTAATTTAGATAGTCTGTATCATTCTTTCAAGGTATTGCCATGAATCTACATGTGTGAAAATCCAGGCTTAGAAAAGCTTGAAGTGAAAACATGTCTCGGACTAATTGAAGTTTAACCGTAAAGTGTTCTGTTGTTAAGTACACCGTAGATCCCATTTTTGGTGTCCGCTGCAACAAAATTGCTTGAATATTGCTATGAGTGGTCTGAAACTAAACTCCCTCACTAAAACTGAAACAAAAAAGAAAGCTAAATATGTTTTTCTGGTTATTATAAAATTGTTATAATTTGAAATTGAATTATGACCAAAGCCTTTGTACTAATTGTAGTTTCGATCCCATTATCAGTTTTGGCCAAAAAGCTACTGGCAAGTAAACAGTTACTGCATAAAATATGGTGATAACTGTTCATTAGCCAGAAATATCTTTTGTGTACATCATTAGGATTTGTGTGTTGTGAACTGTATTCCTGACTGGCATCATTTCTTTTTTCAGTTTGTATCAAAGTTCTGAACAAGTTCACCAAGACGCTATCAGACGAGGATATTAAATCAACTGGTACAATTGAAACCAAGTTCAAGAAATTCTGCAAGGACCTTCATTTGAAAGAAGAAAGATTTGTAAGGGACTCTTGATCAATCATGCTTTGTGTGTAGACAGTGCAAGCAGTAGTATTGTGATAGTGGCGATATTATTTCAGATTCTGAGATGCGTTGCTAAAGGCTCAAAGGCGATGACAGTAGTTTATCTGTGATTAAGTACACTTTTTAGCATTACATCACACTATATAGACATCGCTACCCCATTCTCACATACCCCAGTTAATCAATCATACCTAGGTACAGAGGTATCCAACATCACAATTCATGTCAGTTGTTATTGCCTTGTAAAGCCTCCTACAATTGTGGTGATTTTGGCCATAATATAAATGTCAGTGGTGTTGCATCCTTGATATCTCCAGGGAATATGTTCCGATGAGTCTCTGCCATACCCTTTATGCACCTATGGCTCAGCCCAAGGAATTAATTACCTCCCTTGTCTGGCTTTTTATTCAGTAAGGTATCTACGCTTGGAAGTACCAATCACAACTCACGCTTTTTAAATTATCTAACCAATTAAACTTGGCAATGCAAACCATGAAGAGGTTCTCTGAAAGAGGTAGAAGGTGTTCTTGCTGTAGATGCATCCAGGGTATTCACTGGAATGCATACGCTGGATATATCGAGGATTGTGATATGAGAATTAACAATATTTATGTATGTGATATTGAGGAGTTCAGTGAAAATAAAAATAGCAGTGACTTTGAAGACTGTAGTGACTCTGTAAATGGCAGTGATATTGAGGACTGTGGGGACACCATCAATGGAAGTGACACTATAAATGATAAATGGCAGTGATATTGAGGACTGTGGTTACACTGTAAATGGCAGTGATATTGAGGACAGGGGAACACTATCAATGGCAGTGATATTGTGGACTATGGTGACACTATCAGTGTTTCATCTGGACTGTGTAATTGTGTAATTTACTCAGTTTCAGTTAAACAAAACGCTATTTTAATTTTTGATGCCTTACATGTCACGCAAAATTAATATCATGTATGAAGTTTAGGACTAATTAAGTGTAAACTTTATATTTATGTTATCACCAAGAAATATGGTTAAATTTAGTATCAAATATTTGAAATGAAAGACTGTAACAGGGGCAGCATAGTTAAAAATATTACAGAATGTTTCAATAAGTGAGACTGAATGTTTTCTCAATAGCAATGATGTGTGAGTCTTAGAAACGATGCATTACTGACTCTTTCACAAAAGATAATGTAAAATTGAATTGCCGGCATGTTCCGATCGAAAATAGAAGTCTAAAAGATTGCGAGGTAGTAAATGCTGCAAGTCAGTTTTCGTTAAGATTCTTACAACTCCCTAGATACCCACATTTGAAAAGTTGATGAGTTGTATAACCCGCATTTGTTAATTCTTAGATGCAACACTGCACTATCAATGGCAGTGATAACTGCAATATTTTGCCTTCAGCTGGGTATACCGTAATGTAATCCAAACATTCAGTAATTTCATTTTGGCACCTTCTTCAATCTATTCATAAAATAACTGTTTTGCCCATTCAAATTAAAAAAAGACTTTGCAAATGTCTCTATATGTTATTAAACAATGTAAGGTTTCTCGTTGTCAGTTTTCTGCTTATGATAATATTCCAAACAGAAACAGACCAAATCAAAGGCCTTGTACAGCAATATGTCCCATACTGTGGTAAGAGCATGAAATTGAAAATAAGTATGCCAATACATTTTCATGAACCAGCCCAGACTGGGAAAGGCAGAGGCCATGGGCCATTTTGCGCATTTGAATGAAAAAATGTCCCTTTAAATTATTGAAGTTTACTCTTGATAAAAGACCCATTTTAAATATAGAAAATGGCCAATAATCCAGAAAATGACCCATTGTGTTCCAATCCCTGAACCAGTTGAACTCAAAAGCACAAGAAAACTATAATAAGCCAAATATTCATCACTTTCTACAAGTGATGGGGTAGCCTTGTTTTTAAGACATCTGCTCATCCCATCTAAGGCCCAGGTTCAATTCCTGACATGGGTACTGTGTATGAAGCCCATTTCTGGTGTTTTGCAAGAAAATCTGAAATGTTTTTTACAGCATACAATTTCATAAGTCCTTGGTGATTTATTTGAGTTGACAACTGTTAATGCATTGGAAGCATAGCATGTGATCTTTTGGGTTTCGATTTTACGTATTGAGTGTTTCACAAAGCAACTGAAGCAAAATTGGAGCCAACAATGTGCTCACTCCCAACTCGCATTTTTGGTGCTCAGACTCCGCTTTCATTAGATTATTGGTTGGCATCTCTGTTACAGCATTTGTTTATCAGGCCAAAGATACAGGTTTGGTTCCCCATATGAGTACTAATTCGAAACCCATTTCTGGTGTTCCCCACCATTATGTTGCTGGAATATAGCTAAAAGCAGCATAAAACTTCACTCTCTATCTGTCTATTGTGCCTTGGCACTCTGCATTATTTTGATCACTGCAATATGTGCTGTTTTGTTCCAGTGCTATTATGTCGGGGGCTTGGAGACTTCAGCAACTACAATCATCCAGGCTATCTCAAAGCCAATAAGCTACTTCAAGCCCAATGAGAAGATCTGTGAGGACCTCAAGAAGAAGGATAACCAGATCTGTGAACTGAAATATGGTGAGTTTTCAATCATAATTTAGGGATTCTGCAGCGACAGTAAAAGTTCTTGATATGCTTTTGCTTATTGCTGATGAGGATTAGATGGTTTCTGTGAGGGACCTGGCTCTTTGGAACTGTTGTTTGTTGGTTGCTTGTTTAACACCACACTCGGCCACATTCCAGCTGTATGGGGGCGCTCTGTAAATAATCAAGTCCAAGAGCATTGATCTATGCAATTGATAAATGTCGAAGAAACAAGTGAGTCTGACCACCCATTCCTGTTAGACGTCCCTTTTGACAATCATGAATTGCTGAATAGCAATTCTAACACGGATCTTCATGGGTATGTCCATGAAGGATGGAAACTCAACTTCTATATTTTTTTAGCCTAAGGATGACTGCCACCAGCTTGAATGAAGTTCAATATATTTTTTCTGTCTGATTTTTTACATCTTTCTCATGTCTAGCAAGATATTTTTTTATGAAGAACAGAATTGCCGTAAATGGTGAACCTTATTTTCTGAGACTGACACGTGAGGTTCTAAGGTAGAATAGACCTTCAGCAACCCATGCTTGCCATAACAGACGACTATGCTTGCTGTAAGAGGCGACTAACGTAATCGGGTGGTCAGGCTTGCTGACTTGGTTGACACTTGTCATCATTTCCCAATTGTGCTGTTGATCACTGGATTGTCAGATCCAGAGTTGATTATTTACACTAATTTACAGACTGCCGCCATATAGCTAGAATATTGCTGAGGCAGCACAAAAGGCAGCTCACTCACTTGTTATTTTCTGAGATTGAATTTTTTGATAGCCTAATGGTTAAAATATTCACTTGTCATGCTGAAGACACAAGTTGATTTCCACATGTAAAGCTGATTTATGGTGATACTGTTGGAATATTTGCTAGAGGCAGCATAAAATTAAACTCATTCATCGCTTAAAAATTGTAACAATAACATTTTCTTTCCTCAGATAAGCAGATTGACCTCGCCAAGGTTGACTTGAAGAAACTCAAGGTCAAGGACCTGAAGAAGATTTTGGAAGGGTGGGGTCAATCATCTGCCTGCAAAGGATGTGCTGAAAAATCAGACTATGTACGTGTCATCAAAGAACTGATGCCCATATATGCAGAAGAAGCTGCCAAGCAGAGAGAAGAGCTTTGATCATTGTGTTGTTTTAGAACTTGAATTTCATGAAAGGGTCATTTCAATTCATGTATAACACAGATTTGCATATGTCTAAATGATACAACATAAATAGCTTAGTTTTTTTGTTGAAATTGAACGTTTTATGAATACAGAAGAACAATTTTTTTATCATTTTGTAGTATCTTGACAGCTGATAATTTCAATTTACGAAGGACAAAGTTTATGAGTAAGTTTTTGTTAAGTTCCCATGCACAAGAAATCAAACATTTTCTAGATAAGATTTTTTCAGACATTTTTGGGGTTGTGTTGTGGTACATGTATTTATTATTTTCGTGAAGGTCTGGGTTTGAAACCTGACAACGGACAGTTCCTAAAAATTCTTTGTGGTCCAATGATTATGGTAATGGATGTTTGTTTCGAATTTTTTAATTTCTTACATGTTGTATTATTCAAATGTATGCACATGCACGTCACCTAAGTTATTTTGTGATGACCTTGTGAACATGGAGCATACATGTTAATACTGTACATAATCGTTTTCATTGTGTTCTTATCAGCTGTGGTAAATATAGGTGTAACAATATGGCAAGAAGTGATACAATGCATATTTTGATTATGTGGTGAGATATGATTTGTACAATACTTTTGTGCCATGAGTACATATCACCTCCCTTTCTGCAGGTGAATCACAACCCTAAATCATGTATTTTCAAATTTCAGACAGCACTGATGAGATATTATGGTTGAAAAAGATATAATTTGGGGGCATTGTACAAGTTTTGATGTTTATGTCCAGCCAGGAAATACTTTAATCTGCATAAACTTCATCTTTTGACAGTTTCTGTTATTCATGTTAATTTTACTTAAAATTTTTATGAATCATGTGTATTGCAACACATGAGTTGTAAATCGATATATTGTATCGTGAATCTTGTATCATGATACAGTGCTGTGTTGCCTATTGTTACACCACTAGCCATGTTCATTTGACCTGGTCCAAATTTGAAATGAAACCTTGCGAGAGTCAGATTAAAACCAGTGATATAGATGCCCTCCAGATTTGAACCATCTGTCAAAACTGAAACGTTGCAGTTTGAGACCAGTTCAGAATTAGGAGTTAGTTTACCATTTCCACAAATTCAGTTACTCATGATTATGATGACTAGAGCTGTTTCAACACAACAAAGGCCATTAGCCCTTCATTATAGTACACTGGCATGACATATCATTGGGCATCAGTCATCAGGAAGGGTTCAACTGTTTTCGAGGGGTGAAAGGGTAGAAAAATGCAAAGAATTCATCTGATTTGTCAAATTTCTAATTCTAGATACCATAATATATTAACTTACTTAATATATTCTATTCTGTGATGTAAAAATAATAAACCAAACCTGTCAAGTCTCACGCTTTAGTTAAGTTTAGGGAAGAACATATGCTTTAATCATTTCATACATTATGTCAGAGAACAACTAAAATTTTCCTTTTATCCAAAGCATCTTAAAGATCGTGTACAATATTTTAAGCCCATTTCTGGTGTCCCCTGCTGTGTTCTTGCTGGAATATTGCTAAAAGCGGCATTACAACATACTCGCTCACTCACTTCTGGTGTCCCCCCAACGTGATATTGCTGAATATTCTCAAAAGCAACATAAATTAAGAACATCCTCTCTCACTCAATCACTGAAGGTGATGTATATCCAAACCTGTTGCAAGACTCACGTCACAAGGCACTGTGTTGTCAGCTATACCTCAAGTGTTACATCACAGGAAGTGTATTGTCCATGTTGACTTCATGGTAGACCACTTGTTCTATTTATGGACTTTTCTGAACACCATTGACAAGATACATCTGGATGTATTGGTCACTCTATGTAGCACAGAAGTGGGAGCTGAGTGGTTGGACTTTGACTTGCCATGATAGGCTGGTTATTGGTTCAAATCCAGATCAAGTCTCTTGGATCCCCGATTCACATAATGCTTGTAGCGCTTCAACATACATTATCCCGTGAAAAACTGTAACGTTATGTCAGTTGGCTCCATGCAGTGTCAGTGTATACCTAAAATATTGAAAGGATCACTATTTTCTATTGCAGTACTACAAATGTTGTTGGGCATTTCTGGATATCTGGAGGGTAGTGGTGGGGTAGCCTTGAGTTTACAGTGTTAGCCCATCATTCCAAAGACCCGGGTTAGATGCCCCACATGGATACAAAGTGTGGAGACCATTTATGGTGTGCCCCATGAATTTCCTTGAATTTTGCTGAAAGCAGTGAAAACTAAATTCACTGGTTACCTATAGACAAATTCTTCCTCAGATTTCTAAGGGATTTCAATATTTTTTTCTCAAAACATTAAAGTTTAAGGAAATATTAGGAAGGAAAATATGGTTTGACCATAGCAGCTGAGTTGTTTAACAGTACAGGTGTTGAGAGTGTGATTAAAAAATATTAAATGTAAACGTTGAATATCTCTTCTTTACTTTTGGATGAGGCTTTTCGTGAGATTGATTTTCAGCTTTCATGACTTAAGACCCATATATGCATATTTCATGAGACATGCATACTTGATATGAAGGTTATGTCTTCTGAATGTCTGTTGCCATGGTTACAAGAATATTCAATATTTAGGAAAGGTTTGATACCAAATACCTCTTGAATTTTTCTTCCTTTGATGTTATTATTTATTCATGATTTTCATTGCTGTTGGATCATTTTTTCATTCTCTTAGAGAACTACTTCATTAAGAATGTTGGCAATATTGTTGACATTCTATGAATTCATGTCGTCCATGTTCCTGAATGAGTACACGTGTACATTGTCTTGTGTACTGGTGTAAATGTGTTTATAGAACTGGAAATATTACGCTGCATGTAACTGAGTGTAAGACAAGCACAAGTGAAAGAAAACAACTTATTTTGGGACATTAAACTTGTTAACAACATTGGTGTGTCTCAGGTTTTGTTAATCATGTGCAGGGTTGGTTGGTTGGCTGGCTGGCTGGCTGGCTGGCTGGCTGGTTGTATGCCACACTCAGCAATATTCCAGCTTTATGGTGGCAGTCTGTAAACAATCCAGACACTTGTACTTTCATATGTTGCCTTATTTGTTTCTCTGAGTGTATGATGACATCAGTCAACCAAGAGTAAGACAGAAAATATTTGATACTGTCCTGTGATGGGTCTACAAATTGGATGACTGGAATAAGGCCCTTGTGTAAAAATTCAGGTGTTATTTATTCACAATGCTGCCAGAAACGGAAGTATATTCTCTTTGACAAAGTCAAAGAAAATGAGGTGACTGACAGGATTGGGTGGTCAGGCTCTTTGACTTGGTGACATGTCACTGGATCCCAGTTTCATGGATTGTATGATTTAGTTTAAGGGTGGGTTGGGTAGCCAAGTCATACTGGCATTTTCAAGTACTGCATGTCTGGTGTTTGATTCCCCACATGGGTAAAATGTGTGAAGCGTATTTCTGATGTCCCCTGCTGTGATATTGCTTGAATCAGCATTAAACCATGCACAGTTACTTAGAGTGAGTTTAGTTTTATGCCATACTCAGCAATATGGCAAGGGACTGTAAAGAATCGAGTCTGGACCAGACATTCCAGTGATCAACATCACGAGCATCGATATGTGCAATTGGGAACCAATGACAAGTGTCAACCAAGTCAGTGAGTCTGACCACTTGATGCCGTGAGTTGCCTCTTATGACAAGCACAGTTGTCTTTTATGGCAAGCATGGGTTGCTGAAGGCCTATCAACGCCAGACCTTCATGGGTCCACTCACTTGGAAGCAAAAATGTTGGTAACACACTGGTAATTTGCAAATGGTGGTTAGAAACATTGACATATGAAGCTGCATTTTGCTGTGCTGACTTTCATGTTTTAGATGTGACAGAATGTGGGTTCAAATCCATGTTTGCGCATAATATTCTTGACGGTTTGTCATACCCACATTTATCTGTTTCACCAAATGGGTAAACTTCTGAGACACCGTCACTACTTGCATTCCTCTGAGATAAAGTTCAACTGTAATAATGTTCAAGAGACCGTTGACGCCAAGTCTCTCATTCACTCACAAAACCATGATGAGCATTTCTATTAAAAATCCTCTTAAATCTATTAATTCAAATAAAATTCTTGCAGTTAGTGTTGGGGGTTGATTTTCTAATATTTAACATGAAAAATCACTAACTTCAATATGAGAAGAATGATGATAATTTTATGGACATACAACTTCTTTATTCTGTGAAAAGGGATGTTTTGACGTAGATAGAAATGCTGTGAAGTAAGTGATGACATTAGGATCTGCTGAAATGTTGCCCTGTACAGAACGAAAAAGTTGTTTATCCATGAAATTATCATAATTCTTCACCTTAACTTCTAAATGCCCATCAAATAATTCAACATGAGAGGTGAAATGAGATTCAGTGTGACTGCACATACATGTGTGCACTAGTGAAAAAATATGCTGCTTTCATTGTGCAAGCTCTCTGAGACACCAGGAATTAATGAATTTTACTAAGAATAGCCACTGCAGTATACTGAAGTTGAAAAGAGTATTGTACCAGCAGAGAAACAACACCTATCATGATTTGTGATGATTCAGGATCCATTCCCTTCTCTGGCCATTCTTGATAATCTCCAGGGTAAATGTTCGATAACTCTGCACTATGCCATGGATGAATCTACAGCTCGGCCTGATGATTTTATTACCTCCCTTGGTTGGCTTTTTATCCAATAAGTGTCTATGCTGGGAAGTTGAGTGTACCAATCACAACTCAATTTTGGAACCCCTGAGATTATCGAGAATGTTCTCAGGCAGGCAGGCAGGCAGGCAGACACACACACAGTCCACTGGGCCATATATTCAATCCTCAGCAGTTCCAGTCTCACGGCATCAAACAGTTTATGATGAATTGTCAGTCAACTCCATATTTATATTTGCTCAGCTAAGTGAAAAAAATGTTCAATGGAGATTAAAACTCAACTCTCATGTTTTCACCAACCCATGATGGTCTGGGTTAGAACTGATCTTGCTTGTAAGCCATGCTTGTCGTAAGAGGCGACTGACGGGATCGGGTGGTCAGACTTGCTCACTGGGTTGGCATGTAATCGTATCCCAACTGCGTAGATCAATGTTCATGCAGTTGATCACTGGATTCTCTGGTCCAGATTTGATTATTTACAGACTGCCGCCATATACATGCAGCTGTAATATTGCTGAGCGCTGCATGATCTAAACCTCACTCCTTTTCACCAAAATGAGTTAAATCCAAAGGAGAAGATATAATTTGCCCTATCAGAATAATTTATATATAATATGTGGAGATATTTGTGGGAACTCATTCATCACCAACTGTGTTTGGACATATTGGGTTTATTTGTAACACAGATTATTCAAGCATGTAATATACATAGAGGAAGTAACTCTACCTAATCAAAATAATGGACATGAATGTCAACATCAAGCACCTGATCAAACATGAATGTGTTTGGTAACACCTCAGACGAGTGATGCTGAGCACAATTTAACTGGATACAAAAATAACAATCATGCTTAGTTTGCGGTGCACATTTGGAATCAGAATATAACATATATATTTTGAATTTTAAAGGATGACAAGCAAAATTCAACATGTCATCAAACTCAACATGCTCTTCAGTACATTATTTCAAACAGAGTACTGTTATATGGCAATAACTAAACATCATATAATTACTTTCCATTTAAAAAAAATCGTAATTCATTGCTTTCATTGACGTAAGAAAGACTTAACCCCCAAAATGAGATAGGAAAAGTATTCAGACTATGCTAAAACATGCAAAAAATGAATGAATATTGTTTAACTAGTTCTATTACCCATTCAGAAATATTCCACCCAATCCCAGTGTTGATAATTAAGTCTGGGCCAAGAAAACAAGTGGGAGTTATGATGAACGTCTACCAAGATAGTCGGGACATGATTTCAACCACATCAACCCTCACTGCAGGTCCTGATTTGAGGAACTCACAATCATGGAATACTGGTGACCATAAGCCAATGCTTAGTCTCTGAAGATACATAATTGTGACGGTAACGAACCCATTTAAACTGAAAAGGAGCCCCAGGGTGACAACAGATTATCATATCATACCTGATATCTCTGTCGCCCAGCCCGACCTCAACCATCGGCTGCTCCACATGTCCTGGTTTCACTTTTGAGATAACCCCTCCTACCCGTCTCTCTTTACAGTGATTGTGACACTCCATGGTAGCTACATCCTTAATAGTTTCAGCATGAAAGTTATTACTATTATTATCACAGCTATCACTTATAAAGATGCTAAGTCTAATTTTAAAATGTGCATTTGAAAAGTGCCCTTGTAATACAATATCACATCTCCCTACCACTGGAAGTGTACTTAGGTAGAACATATTTTAACAGATATTTCACACTTTCACATATCAACTACATAGACTGTAGAGATAAACTAAAAAATACAGTTTCTTTCTATATCCAGCAGTAAAATAGGCAGCTGACTTTGTGTGCTAACAAATTAGGTGCCTGACTGTAAAGGTGTGGTGGCCAAATTACGGATGAGACTCAACCCAACAAAAGTACTTGAAACTCTATTGAGAAAGTGCAATCCCAAATAAAACGTGTGACCTATAAGTTATACTTTTTTTCAACTTCTGAGACAGATTTTACTGCAATAATGCAGGGATCAGCCCATGCTGAAAGTTGCAAAATTGTTTTAAAACTAATTTAACATACTGTATACGTAATTACTGGAGCCCTGTAAAATCCATTCACCGACAGAGACAAGTAATTGTGTTATTGATTGATCCAAGCTGTGACATCAACATGCTACAAAGGTCTGAGTAAACATCAGCAATTTGTGCTAGAAGTACTCTAAATCATTTAATCATGTTCACAAGTCAGTCAGGATTCAGATAAAATTTTAACACTGCTTTCTTCTCAAGTGAATATGTAACAGATGCATGACATATCAGAGCATGAAATGGTCACTGGGTCGCAAGCCAGCAGCAAGTGAAAATCCAGTTGGACCAGTAACTCTCCCCAGTCACAAGGTAATAAATTTTCATAGGGTCATTTTGTAAATATATCACTCTCTCTCCTTGGTACACTTAAAGATCATGCAAGATTATGGCCTGATAAAAAAGTATTTAATGTATATATTTAATGATGAAACCTGTGTCATGCCTCATCTATTTTTGTAATTTATTGCTCAGGTTAGCAAAACCTGGAAACTACTTGCACACTGTATGTATTCAAAGGTGTATGTTTGATGACAGAGTAAAGAATTAGATTCTAAAAATCTGGGAAATTCAGTTTCCAGGACAAAATGTGATAAATTTGAAGTTTCCAGATATCTATTCAGACTAATCAATCAAACACACAACTGCTTTTTGTA
Source organism: Haliotis asinina (assembly GCF_037392515.1). Lineage (NCBI taxonomy): Eukaryota > Metazoa > Mollusca > Gastropoda > Lepetellida > Haliotidae > Haliotis > Haliotis asinina. The sequence continues at coordinate 45,717,660 of NC_090288.1, read as the reverse complement.
GTTCACATATGAATAGAGAAAAAGAAGACAGTCATAACGCTGACTTTCCTGACCTTTCAAACTCATGTAGATCTCCAATCAGAAACGTTTTATGACACTCACTTTGACTAAGCCTTCAAAAACATCACTTAACAATTTGGAAACTGATCAGACGAAAGTGCTACAATGCTGACAAGTACTTTCAGCAGGCTGGACCAGTGAGGATAGCTTTGATTTGGTCAAAGGAAGGTGATCCATGATGTATGTTGTAGAAGGCCCTGTAAGTGGAAGTGAGAACTAAGATCTGATTTGAGCAGGATTGCAGTTTCATTTTCCACTGATCAGGAGCTGGCTGGCGAATGGCTGTGTTTTATCACCAAAGGTAATGGCAACGTGTTTAATAAATGGGTGATCCTTCCTTTGTGTACATCAGAACATTTCCTCTGACAGCTGGGACAGAAGTTCATCACTCAAGTCTGAAAGACAAAAGACAAAATGAGTGAGTGAGTGAGTGAGTGAGTGAGTGAGTGAGTGAGTGAGGTTTCACACTTCAGCAGGAAGGCCATCCAATCACCTAAACCAAAAAGGAAGAAACAACATTTACATTTTCGCGCGGGACATCAACAGTGGACATCAAAATCAGCAATGAAAACTGAGTGGTTTTGGGCTTATGATCTGTCTTAATCGTTACCTTTTAACATAAGGCCAGGACCAAGGCACTTGGACCCTTCGGCCCTCATGATTTCTAAAATGTCCCAAACTAATGTCTGACATGTATATTACATAAATAAGTACTTAACTTAGTTTTACAGAAATCATGCAATCTTCATTCAAAACAAATCAAATAAAACTTGTTTGCAGTGCTGTCCTACTAAGATCTTAGCACCATAACTACAACAAGCTATTGTTTCAGTACAGGCACTACCATTGTAAGTCTTCGGATTGGTTTTATGAAAGGTGTTGCAAATGTCTTTGTCATAAAATTTAGCATGAAAATTACAATAAACTGTGCATTCATTAGTATATATCCCATTCTCAACCAATGTATTTTCTTTTTGTGATCCCTGATTAGAAACTCAGCCAGAACTGTTTTCAGCTTAAAACATACTGGAAACTAAGTAAGTTCCTGAATCAAATGTGCCTACAGTCTCTTTGGCCTGGTTCTGCAACTTATTCTCTTTTGAAGTTGGGGTGGTGAGTTGCCTAGCAGATAAACCGTTTGCTCATCATGTCGAAGGCCCGGGTTTGATTACCCACATCAGCACAATGTGTGAACCCCATTTCTGGTGATATTTCTGGGATATTGGTAAAAGTTGCATAAAACTCAGCTCCCTCACTCTTTCAAAGCGTAAAGCTTGAGTACAGCGAAATTGGGATAGAAGGGTATGATTCTGCAGTGTGTGGGAAAAGAATGCATAAAAACACAATTCACTGCAAAGTGCTCAAGATGTGAAGAACAAAATCCCCAACCTCACTCTAATTCTCATTGTGCATTTTTTGAAAGCCATGAGGAAGCTGATTCCAGATCAGGTCTAGAATATCACACTATCAAGAAAACTCATGATTGGATATGATTGGATCAAGATTGAACAATATCCTAAGACACCATAGACCTAATATTTCTGTCATCACTTTTGTCTTAAAACAACCACATGATCATGAAATAGGTGAGACTAGATTACAACCTATAATCCATGCTTGGACATTTAGTTCTGGCAAGTATGATACCTGAACAGTCCGATCCACAATACATTTCCTGATGCAAGGTAAGGGAGCACTGTGTCTATTTTTTGCTTCTAGAGCACTATCAGCTGTTGACGTCACAACAAGCAGTGAGTGAGAGTTTAGTTTTATGCCGCTTTTAGCAATATTCTAGCAATATCTTCATATCCATAACAATGTCTTGGTCTTGAGATACCAATTTTGCACATTCCTGACAGTCTTACAGTTCGATGATGTTGAACAATTACCAAAGTAATCATAGATGAGTTGACTAGGTACATAACAGCAGAAGAAACAAGATGATGAGAGTCTAGAGTTCACATTATTTCACCATGTACATGCTCCAGTAACAACTGCTGCAAGATACCATATCATGGTGATTCATCAGAGCTAGAGGGTTAAGTTGCAACCAACTCCACTGGGGATGAGTGATCAGGAAGCGAGAGAGAACATTTGCCATAATTTCACAAAGCATTGGGACATTATCAGTTGACATGCTATCAGAATTTGTGGGCCACGTTTAACAGCTAGAGACCCGTGAAGGTCCCGGGGTAGAATAGGCCTTCAGTAACCCATGCTTGCCATAAAAGGCGACTCAGCTTGTCCTAAGAGGCGACTAACTGGATCGGGTGGTCAGACTCGCTGACTTGGTTGGCACATGTCATCGGTTCCCAATTGCGCAGATCGATGCTCATGTTGCTGATCACTGGATTGTCTGGTCCAGACTCGATTATTTACAGACAGCCGCCATATAGCTGGAATATTGCTGAGTGCTCACTCACTCAACAGCTAGAATTGCTCATGTGAAGATATTGTGTGTCCGCTGACCAAATCTTCAGTAATGCTGCAAATACTGTTTATTGAAGCATTGATGAAAGAATATGTTGGGACAATGGTATTGAGGAAACTCCTTTGCAAACATTTGATTATTGCAGCAACCAAAGGCTGGAAACTGAAATTGGGACTTAGCAATGCTGTAGACCCAGTACTGTACTTCCCATGGCTGACAAAATTGTCCCGGGTCCACTTAGTTGAGGTAAGTGAAGGCATTGCTAATACAGGTAGTGAGTAACCTTCTGCTATGTATGTCTGTACAAAGTGGATGTCTGTACAAAGTGAAGGTCTGTACTGTCACATGGTAGAGGTCTCAGTGAGCCATGCTGATTCACCAATCTTCATTTGTTAGATTTTTTATTTCTGGTCTTCTTTCCTCTGCCACATGCAAAATTACATTCTCAGCAGCTGAATATAATTGAACTGAGTATATAAAAAGTTATTCCTGAGGCACTATTGGTCCTCCAGGTTGGTCCATGCCATTCAACAGAGATCTGTATCAACATGATCAATACAAGGACATCCGCCATGAGTGGATCTGGATGGCAAAGAGGAACTTGAGATGCTGTTACAGTTGAACCATTAATTAGCCTTCCAAGGGGAAATAAGATCTCCTCTTCATCTAACAGTGGATGTAGGAATACACAACAGCAATGGTGTTCACTTCCAAAGTTGACAGAATGGCAGATCAAAAGGGTGAAGTCAAAGTGGTGCATTTAACCATGATGATGATGAATGAAAAGTATGAGAGTCTACACATCTAGTCCAGAAAAGCCACTGAGGTCCAACCCAAGGATGCTGGTATTCTTGGAGTAGACTTTCTGATTCTTAAGTCCATCTTCATCCTTTGCTATGCATACAGATTTGACTCCAGATGTTCATTGTGGAGAGTGATCTAGCAGTAGGAGTGATATCAGTCAAGAGGATAGATTTTTTTGGAAATAGCCTTCGATCCTGCAATGTTCTTTCATTATACAGGTGAGACTTGAGATTGTATTTTGTGGGAAGATAGATGAGACAATTGAAACCTGAAACCTACCTTGGTAGGATCATTCAGTTGTGATAATGAAATGTATGATCCTTCGGATTCTGTGAGGCAGACTGTAGAAGGCTCGTTGTGCCTTTGATGCTGGTCCTGGCGATAGTATTGGTAACTGACTCTAGGGCTGTCGTGTTCTTTGTGTGTAAAAGGTGTCTCTAACAATCTGTATGGTGAACACTGATCCTGTTCCAAGCGAAACGACCATCTGAAATCCTCTTGGTGGGTGGAAAGTCGTTGAGACTTCCACTTTCCAAGATTTGTGAAGGACAATCAATAAGGACAAAAAAGATTCCTCTGATCCTTTTTGTTGGACAACCTTTGAGAATTCTGACCTCGATCTCTATTTCCAAGTCTGTTCTCAACATAAGGGGATCATCAAGGGGTTCCATGATCACAATCTTTATTTTCCTGTCTCACAGTGAAGTCATGATGGGAGCATCTACATGATCGGTGAGTAGGCTCCTTGTCTCTTGAGTAATGATACTCTAAGCTGGATGATCTGTGGTCAAAAGTTCTGTCCCTTTGAGCGTTAAGATAACTAAAGGGAATGAAGATCATTTCTAATGTTTGATCTTCTGCAGTCTGCTGATGCATAGGTTCCACTATTGCAGATCGAGAACATTTATGCTTGTCATCATAGACATCAGCCTGTGTAGTTGTTGCAGTCTCCAATGATATGACAAAACTTTTATCTCCAGTAGCAATATTGCTGAGTGCGGCGTAAAACTAAACTCACTCACTCATTCACTCTCCAGCAGCAACAGAGGATTTTAGGGATGCTACAACAACCAGGAACATTTGCCTGGATGAACCTCTCGGCATTAAATCATCTTTAAGGAAAGCAGTCGAAGCCTCATCCAAATAGGAACAGATGGCGGTGCTTTAGCAGTAGCTGTACTTTGGCATGGAAGATGACACATCTCTCAGGCTTCCAGACAGACAGTGGACCACTTTTTGGGGACCTTGATTTAAACCGTCTGCAACTATTCCTCCTCTCACATCTACACAGGTAGGAGTGAAAATCAAAGGAAGACAGGTCCCTACACTTGCTCACCTGGTACTGTGGCAGTACCCTTGCACTTGCTGTGGCAGTCATTATTGTGTGGATCAAGTGAAGAAAAATGACAAACTTTGCATTTTCATTTGTCCATAATCATGATAATGTGACAGAATTCTTGAATGATAACAGAAAAATGCCAAATCTATTTTCTTCAAATTCAGGGAGGTTTTCCCTCTATGGTGTTTAGTAACAGAATGTGTCGCAATAAGGGAATGAGTTACATGGGCAGGCTGGGGCAGTCAATATATGCACATGATTCAGAAGCTTGCAATGTAAACATGATAAACATGTCTTAGAATTCTCTCCATGTCAACAGCTGCTACGGGTCCTTATCAAAACATCAGAGTGTCACTCTCAGTAAATTCTTGCAAGTTTCCACAAAAAGCCACCACTAATTTAACACGTCACCTGTATTGATTTTCATATGCTAAAATGTATCAGCAGTTTATTTTGAAAAAACAAGTATTTGCTACAAATATGGCAATGTCCCCCGCTGCTAAAGAACAATAAAATACTAATAACACTGACCTTGAAAATAGGTTCAAGGTCACCAAAACTGACTTGTGTCTGCGTAATCCCCCAATGTAGGCTTTGAAATTTGAAGATATTGGGTAGAATAGTTCATGAGATATCGCAGTAACAAGAACCTGGAAAGTGGCCAAAGGGTGATGGTGACCTTGAAAATAAGGTCAAGGCCATCCAAACTGAATGGTGTCTACGTAATCCCCCAATGTAGGCTGTCAACAATTTTGAAGATATTGGGTACACCAAATGAGATACTGCGTTAACAAGAATCGGAACATAAGTACGTACATACGCACACATGACGCTGAATACATAGTCCCATGTTCCATGTTGTGGCAGGGGACAAACATTAACAAAAGCAATAATGAAGGCAAAAATCATTTGTTGTTTCCACATTATTAAGATTAAACAGCAGTAACCTCAGTAAGATGCATTAATTTCTGAAAATGTTGCAGAGTTAGCACAATGCATGTATGATGCAACATACAGATATTAACAACATAAACATGATTAACTGTAAAAAATTCAAGCACTACAAGCTAAAAAAAGTTAATTTTGAACACTGGGTCTGTCAATAAACAAGTCTGGATCAGAAAATCCAGTGACAATCATCATGAGAATTGATCTGCGCAACTGGTGAGTGAGTATGGTTTTGCTCTGAGCTTAGCAATATTCAAGCAACTGCGGGGGACACCAGAAATAGAAACCCATGTTTCCAGGTGACAAGTGAACACTATAACCACTAGGTTACCATACAGACCATGAATGAAGTCCTAAACTTGAATTTTGTGTTAGAAAGGAAAACTTTTGTTTTACCATAAAAAGTTAATGTACAACACTGATGACACAATTTTCATGTTGGTAGTCATTAGTAATTTTATTTGTCGACGATATTTCTGATTGTTGACCATTTTAGCCAACCCTAGATCTTACCTAAAAGACACCATGAACAAATGAACAATACGCATTCAATATATAGTACATAAAGACACACTGGTTTGTGGTCATTGAAGGATACTTACCTTCACCCCACAAATCAGAACCATCCACTTTCACAGGGTTGCCAACAGCACCAAGGGAGGTAACTCCATTGGAACCATTACTTTTCTTCCCTCGAACAGAAGAATTTTGAGCTGTCACTGTCTTAGATGTAACTGAACCTACCCCACTACCAGGGTCGTGGATGTTGTTAGCTGTCCCACTTGACATCATCGTTGAACAAGATGCCCTATTGCCAGAGCCTGAAGTCTTACAGTTGGGAAATACAGACCCAGCATGTGTAGAGTTCCTTTGACTCGTATCACTAACAGCAGATTTTGTCCGACTTAACTGAGGACTTGCTCCAAGGCCTGGTGAATCAGTGACACTTTTATTGACATTCTTAAAAGAAAATTTCCTCGTTGGAGTCACTGGATTATTTGGACAGCCAGCACTATTACTGTTAGCAGTTACACACGGTCTTCCCTTAACAGCACCAACTCCATGACTCACACTCACTAGAGAAGCATATGACTGTCTAGAAGGGGTGGTCTGTCTCATAGGAGGACCATGCAATGGAGTTCGGAATGGAGTTGTCCCCCCTGGCGTGGCATGTCCACTTGACCATTGAGGTGTGGAACAGCCACTTCCTTGCATTCTAGGTACAGTTTTGTTTTCAGGAGACACTCTGTGCAAGTTTGGTGTACTTGGTTGCTGCAGTGCCATCATGTTAGCTGACTGGATGATGTCTTTCAGACAAGCTCGATATTCACAAACCTTGTCCGGCAATGTAGTTGCTCGATGTGGATAAAGATGGACAATGTTTTTTGAGGTAATGTTCAGGTAATGTGTCCTGCATGTTGGGCTGACTACACTCACCTGAAAACAATTATTATTATTATTATTTATTATGTTTGCAGTAAATTAAAGTTTGCTTTATGAGCATTTTCTGTTTGTTGTTTAATTGTGCACAAAGCAATTCTATAGCTACATGGCTGCGGTCTGTAAATAATAAATTCTGGACCAGTCAATCCAGTGATCAATGCAAATGGGATATGATGACGTGTGAACAAAGTAAGCCAGTCTGACCACCCCATCCTTATCTCTTCTTGCTCCTGCAGAGCAGTTCTTTCCTGGATCTTTATGGTTGTGTTCAAGAAGAGCAAAAAATCAACTTTAATAGTCAGTTAACTCCCTTGCCGAAGTCTCAAACTTACCTGACTGACTGACTGACTGACTGGCTGACTGACTGGCTGATTGACTAAAAACGATTTCCACATATATAAAGCGCGTAGTGACCCAGGTTTTTGATAGTCACTATTTTGATGACAATTACAAGCATGGGAATGGTCCTGATAAACATGAAAACATCATCAGGGCAGCTTGGACTTAAGCCCACAATCACTGTGTCCAGGGAAGCATAAGGGGTGCAGGTGCACACAGAAACGTGTGAAACCTTGAATGCCAGTACCCAGCCTGACTTTTTCATACTTTTGGAGAATCTGATGTTGGTAGAGTTTACCTACCACTGTGAGAACCATCATAACTTTAAGAACCCCCAAAGTCACTGCATTGGCCGAGAATTCGAGAGAAATGACTTGAGTGAGTGAGTGAGTGAGTGAGTGAGTTTAGTTTAGATTTACGCTGCTTTCAGCAATATTCCAGCAATATCACAGCGGGGTACACCAGAAAATGGGCTTCACACATTGTACACATGTGGGGAATTGAACCTTGGTCTTCAGCGTGACGACCGAACACTTTAACCACTAGGTTACCCCACTGCCCCAGGACTTGAAGATTCATTCTCCATTTTACCAGTCTCTTCACAACACTGCCCCTGCTTTTCTTCAGATGCTTGTCAAATACTAACCTTTAAAAACCTCCAATCTGCGGACCAACTGCTTCTGACTGTACCAGAATATTAACTGATTTCTCTTTGTGCTCGATCCTCCTCTCATGTAGCACCTTCACAGTGGAGCTTTCTCCAATTAAAACCTCAAGAGTGCACCTACGAAATCTGTTTTTGTATCTGGACTAAAAACATACCGATTCCAACACTACCACTGTCATTAATGTTGTCTGTGTGTGTGTGCGCGCATGCACACATGCATGCACACACAAACATAAATGTTATGGTGATCTTTCAGCAAGTCACTCAGTGCTGTGAAATTATATCCTTCTTAATTTTATTATAACATAACATATAGTAAAGTTCTCCTGCACAAGGAAAGATATCTAAACATCACCTGTTTGAGAACCAGCGCCACACCAGGCTGGAGATCGGCAGCAAATTCCTTGACAACGTCTCGGTGAACAGTTCCAGAGATCTTGCCTACACAAAATTCAAAACGCCATATAAGCTGGATAAAAAATAATTCTATGATTTCATCACAAAGGAAAATGTTACACATTAAAATTTGGATCTGCTAGCACTTCTGGATCCACAAGTCATACACATGCGGATAAATTACAGATACATCAACACAATATTACACAGATTTGTTTTTGAGAAGTCCAACTTCATGGATTCATATGTACCAGAAAACAGACAGACAATTAATATGGTGATGGTTAGTCAGTGTGATGCACATGACTGTAAATCTGCACTTACCCCTAGACATGGAACACACAATATGTGCTACTTAATTACTGTTATTCAGTTGGTTGCAGGTAGTGGAAAACAATGAAATCACACTCAGTGACATTACTTGATGGCCTGTTTCACGAGGTGATGATAGTGCTACAACTATCATAACCTCATTCTTTAATATAGACTTAAACCTTTGTCGTGCTATTATCACTTTATGAACAGTCTCAGCACCTACATGCTGACTTCCTCACCTGTTCTGTCTTTAAGAGTGACACTGGCGTCAAGACCCTGGATGTCGACACTCTCTAGGACTGCAAACATCAGCGCCACCTTGCCTTCAGGGAGCATTTTTTTGGCAGCCTAGACAATCCACAAATGAATTCTTTGTGACCTGATGCTTCAATATTCCTATTCATTTCACAATATCTGTATAGATATAAACCAAGTAAATATACGAACAAGATACATATTACTAGTTGACAATACACAAATGCAAAGATGTTAAGTGAGTGAGTGAGTGAGTTTAGTTATACGTTGCTTTCAGCAATATTCTAGGACACCAGAAATCATCTTCACACATTGTTCCCATGCGGGGAAAGGAACCTGGGTTTTCAGTTTGATGAACAAACATTTCAACAGCTCGACTGGAATTGAGGTTGGCATACATTTCATACTTTGATAACACAGAGCCATTTCAAGAAGTGGTTAAACGTAATGTGTTATTTTTGGGATTACACTTTCTCTATACTTCTTTTCAGTTGAGTCTCATTCGGGATTCGAACCCACACCCTCAGGCACCTAATCACCAGCATGTGAAGCCAGCAGCCTAACCTGCTCAGCCATTGCAACTTCCACGTGTATTAAGTGCCTAACCCTGAGGGGTGGATTCAAATCCTAGATGGGCCAGTACCTTCTGCAGACTGGACAGAATGGAGTACTTGGTGAGAACGTCCTGTGACTCCTGCTGCAGGTCGTCCACCAGGGAGCACCAGGGCTGGTCACTGAATAAATCGTCTGAGGACTGGGAAGACAGGATGACACCATCATCCTGCAACATCATCGACAGAGTGTGTGTGTGTATGCATGCATTACTGAATTTGTTACCTTAAGAGTAATGGGAGCTTGCATGCATTATTGAGTACATTATCTTGTGAGTGGACGGCGCTTGTGTTCAATGTTGAGTGTATTATCTAGAGAGGGAAAGATGTTTGCATGCATGCATGCATTCATTATTCAGTATAGTATCGAGTGAGGGAAAGATGCTTGCATGCATTATTGAGTACATTATCTTGTGAGTGAAGGGTGCTTGTATTCAATATTGAGTATACTATCTAGTGAGGGAAAGATGTTTGCATGCATTCATTCATTATTCAGTATAGTATCTAGTGAGGGAAAGATGCTTGCATGCATTATTGAGTACATTATCTTGTGAGTGAAGGGTGCTTGCATTCAATATTGAGTATACTATCTAGTGAGGGAAAGATGTTTGCATGCATGCATTCATTCATTCATTATTCAGTATAGTATCTAGTAAGGGAAAGATGCTTGCATGCATTATTGAGTACATTATCTTGTGAGTGAAGGGTGCTTGCATTCAGTATTGAGTACAATATACTATCTAGTTAGGGAAAGATGCTTGCATACATTCATTCATTATTGAGTATCTGTGAATGAAAGATTCTTGCATGCATTATTTATTGAATACATCATCTTGTGACTGAAATGTGTTTGAATGCATTATTGCATACATTATCTTGTGAGTCAAGGATGGTTGCATTCAATATTGATCATATTATCAACGGACATTTTATACTTATCCTGACTCAAGGCTTATTAAATATTATGCATTTGAAATCCCTAGAAGTTCCCTTGTAACTGAAGTGGATGAACAATACACTCACCCACTGGAAGCCTCCCTATCCTGCCTTTACAGTCACATGACCAGTCCTGCTTGCCACTCTCTCTGAATCTCGTAAGCCCGACACGAGAATTACTGGGAATTCAGTGTGCCTGTGAGTGACGGTTGCAAGGGCTTTACACCATGTGTCAGGATAAGTATAAAATATAAATTGTACTCAGAAAATTGCACATTTTTCCTCATCTTGCCAGCCTGGACTCTGTTGACTGCCATATAAGTTTGGTCCTGTTCTTCCAATATTCATCAGTGAGATGGGGGAATCACATCCAGTCGAACTTGTCTTCTCTTGAAGCAGTCATTGACTGGAACTTGATGATATACAGATCCCCTAGTGTCCTGCTATTGTCTAATGCAACTGTATGTCAAGATTTCCTAATCGAGACCAAACCTTTCTTCAAGTACAAGGATCTTCATTACGAGCAGAGGGTCATAATCACTCAAGCTAACCCGTTCAAGATGTGCAGAGCATCTTTTTGTCTCTACAAGTCAAATGATAAAAGAGTGAGTGAAACTTGTGTCTTCGAGGAACCGTTAATTGTTGTGCAACCACATGTGGCCCAAACTGGTGAATGCAAGTGATGTCCTCCATGGGATGTAATTGACAAACACATTATTTGATTTCCAAAAGCAGCCCTCCACTATAGTTGATAGCGAGCAGTTTCCATGTAGAGCAAGTGTTGATGCCAAGTATAACGGCTCTTATCCATGCTGATACAGTGTTGCGGGATACTTAAGTAGGTGTCTCAGTAGATATTGGGATGAATAGGTGCTTGAAACGTTGTCTCCTAGTCTTAGTACGTTAGAGATATACTTTCAACACTCTGACTGGGCATAATGATAAACCCTGTGTATCATGTGGCCCGAGGACAGTAGATAATAACAGGTTGTGGAATCGTCTGTCCGGTTGTCCAGGCAGTTGATTTTTGGTGATGAAATCCCATCTCAGTCCTAGATGTATTATCTCACGATGACTGGAGTCAAATTGTGTGTGACTTAAGTCCAGACCATGTATTTCTAACATTGGTGCTGCTGCTGCTAGGGTGAGTAGACACAGCATTTTCTGTGTCAATAATTCAAGTGATGGCCTGTCTAGTGGTTTGCAGACATCACTATTGAGGTGCTGCAGGACTACATTCAAGTCTCAAGCCGAAGCCTTAAATCTGTGTTGTTGGTCTTCCTGCTTGAATGAGCATAGTAAGGCCAACAATTCTGGTACTTCAGTCAGTCTGATTTCATGGTGATAACTGAGCTGTGTGCCGTGAGTGTATTGTACGTCCGCTTCAATTAGAAGGGAACTTCAAGGGATTTCATATGTTCCACTATCTTCGCATAGAAGGATGCATAATAAGCCATGACTCAGAATAAGGAAAAATATATCGTGCAGATCAAATGAATGAAGAAGTGGAGCTTTCACGCTTTATGTCCTACATTATCATCGGTGAGATGTGTTTGTATGCATTACTGTGTTCACTGTCTAGTGATTGAGTGCAGACAATGAGACATGCATGTGTGAGTCACTCACAAATGTTTACCACTTTAACGTTTACCACTATACCAACCTCATGCCTGCCGCATATTTCTTCATATATCAAATTAATAAAGTGGCATTAGTTGAATAAACATGATAAAGCATCAACCATTTACTATTCAAGATATGTCATATTTGGGATTTCACTTTCTTAGTAAAGTACAAATTCTAGTACTTTTCGGGGCTGAGTCCCACCTGGGATTCGAACCTGCACCCTCAGAGTCAGGCACCTAATCGCCAGCACACAAAGTCAGCCGCCTAGCCCGCTCAGCCAACGTGACTTCCACATGTGTGCTGGCGATCTAGCAGAATATTCAGAGCTCAGATCCTCACTGTAACATACCTTCGACTCTGTGGGATTTTGTCTGGCGATGCCAGTGATGATGACATTTGCAATACTCTGTCCGGGACTCTGAAACATGTCAACATACTTATCATAATCATGTTCACAAGCACCAACACTATGGTACACTTTACAACCATGACTCTAGTAATGTATACAATGAGCATCATGGAGTAAAATCTTATATGGCACTGGACACAGGTGGTGAAATTATGAAATTTTCTATGATAATATTCCATTGTTTGCCCACTCACTGGTTCCAGGTCAGTAGCTATAACGAAATGATATCGGCAACTTTGTCTGAGTAAGGTTCAACTGGAATTAATGTCAGTAGAAGGAGCAGGAGTCGATTTAATGGAATGTTGTATTATTTCGTTCAAACTTCTATATTGTCATCTTCACATATATTTTCCAGAGAGAATCAAATGTGCCTCTCTTGGAGCAGATAGTTAGCATCAATGAGAGAAATGCAATATTGTTTCTCACAGAAGTGTGACGAGATATATAGTGACAACCCCAAGAGAATTTTGCTCTTTGCATTCTTTCAACTTGACTGACTTACAGGATGAGGACTTACCAGCTTTGGCAACAGGCCTGCAGGGCCAGGGAATTTTCTCTTGTGACGCTGTTTGGGTGTTGTTTCATTCCTTCTGTTTCTTCCTGGCTCAACTTCATGCGGTGATACATGATTGGAAATTGTAGTTGAACTCATTGATATGTCATTCCTTATACTGGCTACACCAGGCCCAGACACCCCTTGCTGTGATACATGATTGGAAACTGTATCTGAACTCGTCAATCTGTCATTCCCAACAATGGTTACTCCTTGACCAGACTCAGCTCGTTGTGTGATGATACTTGTTTCAGGCACAGCGTTTCTATTCAGTACTTTGTTTTTTACATTAAGATTCTCTTCTCTACCAAAGGTATTATTACTGTTACAGTCCGTCCTGCAAGTCTCCTTAGCACCATGATGTAGTCCTCTGTTGTCAGTACTTGACTCAGCATTGTGCAGGTTTGTCTGAGATAGGTTCTGATTTGACCTTGACTTCAAATGGTTGTCATTTTTGATGAAAGTGTTAATTCTCAGTCTCTTACTTGAAGTGGAATATGATTCTGGATGCAATATATTTGAGTCACATTCCAACTGCCTCTTCTGACCTTGACCACTTGTTGTAGAATTTGTCACACTACCACATACTTTTCCTGTTGTGGTGTTCGTGATATCTTCCATTGGGAGATTCTGAAGACATAACATGCAATAAGAAATTTTGGCTTAATGCTTAACGCTGCACTCAGCAATTTCCCAGAAACAGTCTGTAAATAACTGATTCTTGACCATAGAACCCAGTGATCAACAGCATAAGCATCGATGTACGTATTTGGGAGCTGATGACATGGGTCAACTAAGTCAGTGAGGCTGACCTCCCAATCCTGTTAGTCGCCTCTCAGAAGCATGGGTTACTGAAGACCAATTCTAACTCAGATCTTCAGTGAAGGGTAGTGAAGATGTAATCTCACTTATGCACCATTCAATTACATTTTGCAAAAGATGTTTGTTTGTTTATTTGTTAACTGATCATGAACACATAATAACATATGACAGTCGCGAAACAATTGCAGCCATATCGGCAATTTAGCGGTAATAACTGAAACACATCGGCCATATCGGAAGCAATGTTGGTAATACTTGAAACACACTCGGCCGTCCTCGGAGATTTTTCGGCTCACATCCGTGATTTGTCGGTCGTGAACGGAAACTCACGCAGCAAAACATGGCATCGTTCGAAGAAGCACCCGTCTCCGTGAGTTTTGTTTTTAGTTCCTGCTATTACATTTTTATACTTATCCATCTTTGTCCACCCTTAATTTGTTGAATGCATTTAGGTATGAGGTGTTGTTGGAGCTATAGCTTATTTTTTTCGGAAAAGACTGTCACTACAGAAGAGTGTCACAAGTCATGCCCCTGGAGGTTGTTTACATTTACAACAATTACTTAGGGGGGCCTGAAGTATCTGCATGATCATTGACAAGATATATTTTGCAGTGAATTCTCTTAGCTCCGTCAACAAGGCTAAGTGCAATATCGTCATTTCAACAGGGATCTCCTCACCCTCGTCTCTGATACAATGCTAGTTTCTATGACTCTCCCTAGTTGTGTCTCACACTCACAGTCCCTGAACCACATCATGTCCCTAATGCCAAGCACTGCCAATGCTAAACTAAAGCCCTAAATGAAGCAAGTCTAGATTCTGGACTCAATGGGTCGCACTTTCAAATTAAATGGGTCCATCTGTCACTATCAAAACGATACATATTCAGGGACTATGCGTTAGTCTTTGAGGCTGAGCTTGACCCTCCCCTCCGCACAGAAATAGGTTTGGTGACCTTCCACAGTCCCCTATGCCCCGCCCAGTGCTCCTTCAAATTACCACAATGTTAAGCACGGAAGCCAGTACAGAGCGTGATTTCCAAAAGAAAATACGTCACTGTCATGGCTTACTTTCCACCACGTTTTACGGCGAAATGATCTTCATGATGTCGAGTGTTGCCGTTTTGGGTCTTATCTGCACAGGCGAGCGATATGTAAACCTACCTCCCAAAAGTTGTCATCGTCGTCAGGTATTTCAAACATCTTCTTTGTATCATTTCATGGTAAACACTCGTGTTAACACAAACATAGGCAGCAACTAATTGATACGAAATGTAATATGAAGTTGACGACGCTTGCTGACACGAATTTTGCTCTTTCGTAAACCCGCCATGGACCGTCAACACTGATCACTACGTCATCAGTTTGTGTGGTCTTCTTGTTAACACACAAAGCGCTCGTAAAATCTTTCCTCCACAGTTTTGCCTCGCTGGTAGTTAAAAATTCACTATTAAATTGTCAAATCTTCCGAGAGGTACATTACAAACACGTGTTTGAACGTTCGTGACTTAATTTATGAAGTGAAGTCCAGGTATTTTAAACCTTATTTGATAAAAGACTGTTTAAATGATATCTTGTATCAAAATAGTGGCTGGAAGAGCCGAAGAGGCACATTCTCAAAAAAAACCCCAAAACTTCTTTTCATCCTATAAAAACCACGAAAGAGATTTTCGAAGAAAACAGCGTAAACAGACTAAAACTGAACTGGACCAAACATGTGAAACTGACATTACAAACATATTTTACAAACATGTTCGTTTGACTTAGACATAAGAGTACAATGTAGTGTGTGAGTGAATTTATTTTTAAGCCTCTTTTAGCAATACTCCATCAACATCACAACGGGGGGACACCAGAAATGGGCTTCACACATTGCATCGCACGTGGGGAATCGAACCCGGTACAACAGTACAACAATAGACGCACTGGAGTACAATTTACGGTGCCTAAAATTATATCCACATCTGATATAAGTCTGTTTTTTTGCGTATTTTGTTTTTTAACATTGCACTGTACTAATAATACAGCTATTTGGAGGCTATCTGCAACTTAACCCAGGCAGTCCATTATTATAGCATATCTATTTGGCGCACATACCCATGCAACTATTGCTTAATCATGGCGCTGGTATTTGTTCCCCTCGATCATTGGATGTCTGTCTCTACGTCACATCGCATTATCAATCTCAACTCCCTGGTGAGTATACAACTAGAGCTGCCACTACACATCTAGTTTCACTGTGGCTGTCTCACCCTAGCCAAATACTCACTTCTCAGTTGGCTGGACTGCGACACCTTGTCACGGTATTTTGTCCAAATTTACTGCACGTTGCTGTACCCGCAACTAGGTGTATGCACGTATTCATATGCCCACCATCTGGTCATATATCAAAGGATTCCACGAAAAATATTCACGAACGATACAACTGTACTCTTGATATAATTGTGGAAATAGTAAGTGTTGTAGTCATTTGGTGGCTGAGTGACCAAAAACCACAAATGATTCCTTAACTTCGCTTCTCATCAGTGTAAATACAGCCACTTCCTTTTGATGGGTAGTATTTTACTGTTGTCCATATGGGACGAGCAAGTGTGTGGAAAGGCCGCGCAGCTCTGCAAGAGACCCTGTACTTCGACTTTGATATTTCAGTTCACAACTGTATTGTACACGATGACACAAAGAAACTACAGTTCTTAAGTAACGATAACGTTTCTGGACCGTAAAATTACAGAGACTCTCTAGACACTAAGTAAGCAAGTCCACTACGACTAGCTACTGACGCTACTGAATTTGATCCATACCAGACTTTACGTGGCGACTGATCAAGGTCGTCAGTTTGCCTTATAATTTGTCCAAAACGCTCTTCAAAATACACCCGCCTTTAAATTGAATCCTGAAACAGTCTGCACCATATGAGCAGGAATGTGTTTGTACAGGATTCACTCAACCGAGCAAAATATGGCAGCATCAGCTGAAAACACCAGGGAAAGCGCTTAGGTTGATAGAACTACTACTACTTTAAACGAAACACTCAAAGTAGAACCTGATGAAAGTATGGTATATGGCGATTCATCAAGTCATAAACAGCCAGCCAAATTAACCTTTACCACTTTAAAAAAATAGTGAAAATGGAACCCAAGGTCAAACTATATCAATGGGATGTAAATGGGAGGCCTCACTGCAGGAGCTACTGTTGTTCCTGGTTGATGTCGCTAACCTGATATAACGCTACAGACAGACCCTGGCAGACTTCTGAGAGGGAACAAGAGCAGGTAACTAGTCACAAAGACGACGTGCGAAAGATGCATCTCCGGAATCGATTTCTGACAGTGACATGACGTCATCAGCGACAAATATTTTGGGGCATGAGGATAATGACATGGCCAGGGCACCCAGGGCTCAAGTAATTACCGCCAATATACCCAACAGACGACTTTTATTGACAGTTCAACATTGGACTCTGAGACTAATACCCTGTTCGCATGGATCCATTTGCACACCATGTAAATATACATACGTACGCAAATAAAATACACATGTGCAAACTAGCCCATGGGGACACAATTTACACACCATGCAAATTTGCACTGGATGTAGATTTGCGTCTGATTTGACTCAGGTGTAAATGTACTTTTACACATGTGCAAATTTGCATGGCAAGCAAATTGGCCCGTGCGAACATATAATAACTTTGCACATGTGCAAAATAACATGTCTCGAAATATGAACTTTCATAAAACGTTTATAGAGGACAGGATTGCATAAGATCCATTTACAATTTTGGCGGGAATTGTTGCCGTCTCCCTCACAGTGATTCTTCGTGCATCAGACTTCCAAAATGACAGAGAGGGTCAAGAGGCGGGGCGCGTCCTGGTCAGACGATGAAACACTAGCCTTAAACTAAAATGCTTTATGGTTCAACTTCTATATTATACAAGGTCACAGCAGTTTGGAACTAGTTCCTAATCTTTCACCCGAAGAAGAGACTAGGAACTGTCTCGAAACGTTGTGACCTTGTATAATAAAGAAGTTGAACCATAAAGTATTTTTAGTTTGATTCCACCTACTTCTAAATGCCGTTGAAAGAACAAACACTTGCCTTGTTGAACATCTGACATGAGTTACATGTGGAGGAAAGCCTAGATGATCCTAACACCAACGATACAGGTATTTATAGGACTATTTCTTCAGTCTTTTAGGACTATGGATTTCAAAAGACACCAGAACAATGTAAAGTTGAATTGCATACAGCTACAGGATGTGTAAGGGAAAACTGAAGAAGAATGGTAGAGACTGTTCACTCTGCAAGTATTTTGAGACACTTGGTAAAATATTGGGATGTAGACCTTCGTCTTCTCCTGTGAAGATCATTGAAAACTCTGCAATAGATAAAACCCATGACGACATGGTTACTGATGTGTCTAGTGATACAGAGGTTGGTCCTGATGCAGAAGTGTCTGGGGCTACTGGTGATACAGAGGTTGGTCCTGATGCAGAAGTGTCTGGGGCTACTGGTGATACAGAGGTTGGTCCTGATACAGAAGTGTCTGGGGCTACTGGTGATACAGAGGTTGGTCCTGATGCAGAAGTGTCTGGGGTTACTTCCCTTCCTGGGGGGTTTACCCTTTTGTGAAACTGAGGAAACTTTGCTTTTGCATATGTATGTAAATATACATTAGGGTGCAAGTTTACACATGTGCAAATCATGTACCATGCGAACAGAGCTTAAGATGCCCCGGACTGTACGTCGCGGTGAGCAACGTGACTGACAGAAGGTCGTCTTCGGTGACGGAGGCTGGTCCTGTCTTCAAGAGCTATGGCAGCGCCTCACGGGAGACCGAATGCGTTGTTGCGCCCAGGAGGTAGTGCCATTTGGAGGAAGGGTTGTTATTAAGTAGGGAGGAATATGTGGGCAGAAGAGAACACCACTGTTCATCATTAGCTGAAATATGACAGCCCAGCGTTAAACAGAGGGCATGGAAGATCAGTCCTACAACAGCTTTCACGTCATGTTCTTTAGGGATGAATGAAATGGAATGGATGTTGGAGGACTTGGATCACAATTGTTTCTCGATCATAACATGCATTATTATTTTATTAATAAACCGTGTCCAATATATTGCACATATAAATTGCGAAATGAAAATGTCCAAAGGGCATTTGTGCTGTGACTACCATGGAGTGCGATTCGGCCAGTCCATCCCATACTGTGACGCATCAGCCCCAGATGGCCATGGTTTATGGGGACAGTGGGGTAACCTTGTGGTGAAAGCGTTGACTCGTCACACTGAAGAGCCAGGTTCTATTCCCGACATGGGTACACATTGTGTAGCTCATTTCTGGTGTCCCCCGTCGTCATAATGCTTGAATATTGCAAAAAGCGGCGTAAATCACTCACTCATGCTGTACGACGTTAACGTCCATCCAATCCGTTTCCGTCATGGAAGCAGAGAGAGAATCATGATTCTCCAGACAGCAGGAAACACGTCCAACCTAGACAACTCTCGTGTCAACACTACCGACGTTTCTGATTTTTGGTCTCAGCTGCCGAGAGCACGCCTCGATGTGAACGCATGCCTTGGACTTGGTCTTCCGACAGTTCTCTTTTCAGGGGAATGTTGAATGTTTTTCCTGCATCCAACTGCAAAAACCATGTGAGATTTTGCACGACACTACTTGAAACACAACGATCAATAACCACTATGACAGCAAACGATTTTGAAAGAATCGTCATGTGACGCCACGGAGGCGGGACCCTCTTCCTGAAATTTCGTTCGTGGGAGAAAATTGTACACTGTTGTCAAAAAGGTCGATATATTATAATCAAACGTCGAAATGAGTAGTTTTAATGACGGAGTTCCATTTATAACGATGTCAAAACGATTTATGTATTTGTACCCCCTAGAGTATATGTGGTCCACAGTCAGTGCATACAGACAGTAAGGGTAGCCTAGTATAGAGATCGTTCGTCACGCTTACGGTCTCCAGAACACAATGAGCGAAACTCAGTTCAGTTTCCCCAAGAAGAACCTTATATAGTTCGTCCTGTTTCAGACTACCGTCACATACTTTGGACACCTAACGGAGAATGCTGCTCTAGATTTTCTGTTGAGTGTTTACACTTCTGAAGCTAACGGAGAATGCTGCTCTAGATTTTCTGTTGAGTGTTTACACTTCTGAAGTCACCAGGTCTCTTGAAGGTTTACTTGTGTTTACTTGAAGCATGATGTGAAAAGCTCCCCCAAATGACTCACTTTAGTTTACTAAACTCGAAGTAAGTTAAACTGAACATATCATGATCTTCGTTCACCTCACCTTTATTTGTGTATCTGTGTATAGATTATTATTTAGATACATAAATTACTGAAGTTATGTCACTGAAGGTTTCTTCAAACGCCTTGCGTATCCAGTTTCTGGTTTTATCTCTCTAATAAAATAAGGATAGAGAGGTACATCGCTAGGAAGAGCATTATGAATCTTTAAACAGAAGCCGCGTGAACTGTGGGCGACATTAATATTGAGGCAAGCCGTGCATGTCATTTTTATACAAAATACATCATGAATGGGTGCACATGTTTTAAGCTTGTGACGCCCCCAAACTATTTTCAGAAAAATAAACCATTCAAGTCATTTTTGTCACATTCACAAGAATGGCAACAAGAATGAATGGACTGGTGGTGTATGCAAGTTGTTTAGCACAGACATTTTATATATGTGCACTGAAACGTGTATATCCAAACATGAAATGATAACGTGCTTGTAGCCAAAAATCTGGGCTCACGACACAACATTTGAGGTCTTTAGAGCACATCGTAAAGAGGGCAGGCTAAGGTGAGTAAGTTTGAGTTGTATCTTGTGATTTAAGGCATTTAAAATAGTTTGGCACAAAGGAAACGTTTATGAAGCTACAGCACTGTGGATGTATCTTCCAAGTGAGTGCATGTTCTTGGCCAGGCTGCCGCTTCGTTAAATGCAAAGGATATTCTTCATTTTTTCGTGAACACCTGTTTCGAGCACTGATTTTCAGTTTCCACATTACTGGTCCGTTAAGATCCTGGTTTGAATAGATGTTCAGCAACCTAGGATTGTCACAAGAGGCACCTACTTGATGCATGTTATCGCATCTAGCTTAGATCGATGTTCATACTGTAAATCACTGGATTATCCGACTCAGACGCGGTTATTCTGAGACCGACAAAGGCCTGCTTATGCCGAATGTGGCATTACATAACATCACCAAACAAATCACCTGAAGCTATTTTGCAGTATATGCTGAATTGACGTTGTACTTGTAGTTGCTTAGTTTGTAAGTCGGTAAGGTAGTCGTCTTCAGGTATTTGCTTATTTCTTTTTAGTACAGTTGAAAAGGAATATAACCCGGATCAGTATGGTACTGTGAAAATGACCACTTTGCGACTGACAGGGTCCTGGACAGCCACAAGGGTTACGCGTTAATTTGTAAAGTGAGAAGATCCGTGGTCGATTTCTGGACTGGTACAATGTATGAGACATTCTTCACACAGCCAGGCAATTTCTTGTAATGCGTGTAGGTTAAAATATATGCCGACATTCATACAATTTAGGTTGGTCAGGTAGTGGTTAAACCATATCTGGAATATGATGGGAGACGCCGACGATAGGATCAATACCGGCTGGTCTCAGGTTGACATTTGGAATGTCTTGTTTTTTTTCCATGCTTTACCACTGTCTTGCATGTACTAACGCAAATGGTGTCCACAACCATATTGTTTATTTATCTGTTAGATCACCACATTTTAGGCCGTTTGTGTCTGTTGACTTCATAACATCACATGTTATCCCATGTTTCTCATGTCTGTGTTCATGTAGTCGAAATCATGTACCTCAAGATGTTTTACACGACTTTGCATTTATCCAGCATTTTTCAAGCATACACGTGAAGTCACGCCACCCGCATTGCAGTACATTCGTAGCGCAACGGTTTGTGGAAAGATGGTAAAAGTTTACTTCCCTTCTTTGAACTCTCTTTCGGAATAACATAGCTCGGGTTTCTCAAGTCAATGCACATAAAAAACACATTCAAGCCTGCAGGCGATGCTACACAAAATGAATCTATTGTGCACATGAGGACAATGGAACAACGCTTGAGTTTGTGTCCGCTCCAGTGAGCGCTAAGTTGTTCAACTGAAGTTTCAGTATAGGATGCTTCTTAGAAAAGAAGTACAGTTTGTCCTGCCACCATGCGTTATGTAATACAGTGTTGCTTCGCCTTTAACTATCACCATAACAGGACACTGGCGTGCTATGTGCTATGACATTACAACCGTTTAGAGCAAAACGATACTTACTTGATGAGAAAACCTGCGAAGATCGCAGTTAGAATTGGATTTCAGCATCACATGCTTGTCGTAAGAGGTGACTAAACGGGATCGGGTGGTCAGACTCGCCGACTTGGATGCCACATGTCATCGAGTCCCAGTTACGTAGATCGATGCTCATGCTGTTGATCACTTGGTTGCCTGGTGGAAACCCGATTATTTACAGAACGCAATAAAGCTGGAATAATCCTGAGTACGGCGTAAAAATAAATCAGCAAGAATGTCCATCTTCAGCAGTGAAGACCGGGGCCTACTCTACAAATGGACGCTCCAAAATCATCATATTTCTGTTCCCCGCCGTTGTGTTGAAACAAATACTTATGAAAAGGGTTAAATCCATCATGCACATGTTGGAAACACTTGCACCCAGTTCGTACTGAACTTGACCTCATTCGTCATATCTTGACACCAGCAGTTGCAGGGAATGGGTGTTTGCATGATAATTACATTGCGCTTGTTGCACTTCAGACCGGGTGGAAACAAACGATGAACCGCACAGTAACCCTTTGTTGAACATTTTGCAGAGTCACAGTTTATATAGATGTTATTTAAGAGGTTTCTGCATAGCTTGGTATAGTTATCTTGCACAGACTCTTTTAAGCTTAGCCTAAAAAAATGAAATTCTTAATAGACAACCGCATTTATCAAAAGCAGAGAGATGGGAGTTTGAGATTCTTTATTAAAGCCACAGAACAGATGTAAAGGGTGAGCAATTTAATTGATATGCTTCAAGGACTACGTGACGGACCCTCCTGTATTCTCCCATCTGTTAAAAAAGGCAGCATAAACAATAGTCTGTGCCTACGCTCTCCTGTATCACGAAAACCTTTAGCTCATTTTTCAGGTTTGCAGCTCTATTTGGTTTGTTTAATCTCTCCGTTCTACTAAAAAGAAAATCAAGTATGGACCAGACGGTGGAATGACTAGCATCCTGAGCAGCATGAATATGGCTCTACGCCGCGTTTAACAATATGCCAGCAATATAATTCACAAACTGTACCTATGTGGGCAAACAAACAAAAGATTATGTCATGAAAAGCACACCACTAAACAACTGAACTTGTGGAACAAGCTATTATATGCGACCGCAAATGAGTATGTATAGCAATTCAGTTTGTGTCCTGAAAATAAGAAACTATTCAGCTGACACGTATGGCTGGATTTCAAACAACTGTGTGTCTCCGATACGTATGACAGAAGGACTGCTGTGAAATTGTAAGTACAAATTTCCTGAAAGTTTTGATTTGATTATGCAATGAAAGTATCATAATGCTATATCATTCTAACCGCCTTCTTAATAGGTTTGGCAGAACACCTGGAACGTCATCATGGGTAGTGAGGGCAAAGGAAAGCCAACAGAAAGTCATCCACGGTTCGTCTACATCTCAACAATATTTGCATCTACACTGGCGCTTTTGGTGGGCTATGCTTTCGGCATCATCTCGGGCGCCATGCTGCTTCTGGTTGATACGTTCCAGCTCGACACCATGTGGCAGCAGCTGATAGCTACATTCGGCACTGTCGGAGCTGCCTTGGCCCTTCCACTTGCTGGTTACCTTGTCCAGATTTTGGGAAGAAAGAAGATGATCCTTGGATCAAATACACTGATGAGTGTCGGTGCCATCATTACAGCTGCCGCACCAACAAAAGAGGTGGTTCTTGTTGGCCGATTGTTTGCTGGGATGGGAGCAGGTAACTGTACATATTCAGGCATCCCCAACAAACAAATCGAGTATGCACAGATCTTCAATCTCAAACCTGTCTCAAAAGAGTATTGGAAATGCGATTAAAATGAGATTAACACTAATAAACGACTTTTCCGGACCCACAGAATATTCATTATAACACATGTCTGACAAATCTGCTTGAGGGCATTTTTATGTTTCGAAATATTAAATGGGTAAGCGAGTGAGTGAATGAGTTAATATTTAACGTCACATCAGGGATATTTCAACTGTATCGTGGCGAGAACATGTTTGAAAAGAAATATGTATATATTATGGAAACATGTCGTCAAAGGACAGAAGAACAACTAGAATATGACAGTTACAATTAAAACTAGTGTGGAAAGATAAAACTAACAGCACTAACTGGGCAAAATAATATAGAACACGGGCTATACATCACCAACAACTGAAGGCAGATCACCATACTTGGGACCATGGGGACTTACAGTACTTTTGCTACCTCCATGGGCCCTAGCTGGATTTACACCATCCCGTCCGACGCTGGCGATGGTAGGAAGATTTAGCCATATTTTAAGAGAACAAGAATACCACGATTAAAAAGTATACCCATGGAAAAATTTAAGGGAACGCGTGTTTCTCAGGGCAATTCAAAATTTCTGTTTACTAACTTCAGCGCCGTGTATTATCGTTTTCGTGAAGAGCAGTTCACTCACACTCACCATAATGCTTTCCATGTACGTCCACTACATGCTCCTGAAGTTACATGCACTTAGATTTACACGTTACATGTATGTGCACTGTCAAACACAACGGTTCAAAACATTGTTAAGACGGCGAGACAGTACTTAACTTTGGCACAGAAATGGGAGGCAATTGGTATGGTTAATGGTGGAAGCTCATTACGACATTTTGCAACAACTTTTCACAAGTCTGTTAGCGTGATATCCAGACTTTGGAATCTCTATAGAGCGACTGTTGACGTCAAAATGAGGCGTGGTCGAGGACGGAAAAAAAAACACCCCACGGGATGACCGGAACCCACGCCTTATTGTTCTACGAGACAAATCCTCCTCCAAAATCAATACGGAATTCAGGCGAAGAACAAACGTCAGAATTTGTTCACGTACAGTGCGTAATCGTCTTAAATCGGCTGGTCTAAAAAGCCGCCGTCCATTGGTTGGAATCGACATGACTGAGCAACACAAGCACTTGAGACTGCTGTGAGCACGGAACCATGGAGGCAGAACCGTACTTCAATGGAGAAACACCATGATTAGTGATGAGAGCTGGTACACACTAGACTATAATGACGGTCGAATTCGAGTTTGGAGACGCGGAAGGGAACGTCACAGTACCTGCACTATCAAACAACATGATCGTTATGGAGGGGGCTCTGGTCGAATGTTCGAGTTCCAGAATGACAATGCCCGCCCTCACATCGCTCATGTTTGTCGGGACAGACTGAGGGCTGCAGGTGTCTGGTGTGTTGTAATGGCCGGCTAAAAGTCCTGACTTTAACCCCATTGAACATCTTTGGTATGTTCTAGGCCGCAATGTTCGGGACAAACCTGTTCAACCCAACTATTTTGATGAACTTTTCGTGGTTCTCCAGGAAGAATGGCGTAGAATTCCGATTGGTACTATCCGTACACTCATTCGCAGCATGCCACGGCGATGCCAAGCAGTTCTCCAGAGACATAAGCTTTTTCATCTGTGTGAACTTTTCTCTTACTGATTCAAAAGTCACAGCTGTTTCATGCGTTCCCTTAAATTTTTCCATGACTTTATATATGAGCAAAAATGACTCTAAAAGTTTTTCGGACTTGCCTCTCGGGAGGACGATATTTTTACACTACTTCAGCCCCCTTTGAGGGTACAGCCACTACCAATCGCAGTTGCATATTTATACTACCTATTGTGAAATACAAATTATCTAGGATCAAAGCCTATTCAGAATGTATCTAACAATTTTGTTTCCTTTAAAATTGTAATTGTTTATGATGATTAACATTATAAAAAATCCTTTACAGTTTTACCTGGAAATAGTTATCCCTTGTGATGGCAAAATCAATACAGTCAAGTAGGACATACTTGACCGTGATTCTTTCATCACAAGGGATACAAAACGGAGGATCCACACGTTTTGACAGGTACTCATGAGTATATCTTTAATGGCCTACAGTGACATCGTCGTATTATGAATATTAAATTAGACATTGATAACATGTTACATAGCCGTAATTTGTATTTTCGAGTTTGATAACTTGGTTCAAATGGTTTACATTTTTGTCAGCATTTACAACAGATTCCACAACGCAACTGAGGTTATAGTATCATCTCATATTTTGGAAACATCGGCACTGTCTCCAGTCCCAGTCTTGAGACAAGATTTGCATCTGCTGTTTTGACGGGCTCTACTCTCGGCATTATCCCGGGGTCCATGCTGAAATCATTTGGTCCACTGGACTGTCATGTAACAATATAGCTTGCATGTTAATACTGGTCATTTAGTTGTGCAGTTCGCTGTTATATACGTTTTCGAGTTTGATAACTTGGTTTAAATGGCTTACATTTTTGTCCGCATTTACAAAAGATTCCACAACGGCACTGATGATAAACATGTTATATGACGTCGGAAATCTTCACCTACTCACAATATTGTTGCAGGAGCTGCATCTCTCGCAGTACCAATGTATATATCGGAATGTGCCCCCGTCGATATCAGAGGACGTTTGGGAACTCTTACACAGGTCTTGATTTCTTTTGGGGTGTTTCTGTCATCAGTTGCGGGAGGTGCTTTCAGTGGACTAGGGGAAGCCGGATGGAGGTGAGTACACTATATGATGATACGTTCCGAAGTATCTCAAGGAGTAGATTTGTTTGTTGTTTATCACCACACTCAACAATATTCCAGCCAATGGCGGTGGTCTATAAGTAACTGTCTGGACCAGGCAAACCAGTGATCAGCATCAAGGGCATCGATCAATGCAGTTGGGATGTGATGACAACCATGTCAGCGAGCCTGAACACCCTATCCTTAAGACAATCATTAGTTGTCGAAGGCCCAGTCTGTCCCGTGTCCCCACGTGTATGAAGGAATGACACATTTGGGCAGCATGCCTTGAGCTTTCCGCGAAGTTCAGGTTTCAAATATTTCAGTACTTTAATTCCTGTTCCATCAGATGGATGTTCGCATGTCCGTGTGCTCTTGGTGGTGTCCACTTTGTGGGATTTCTGTTCCTCCCGGAAAGTCCTCGGTGGTACATGGACAGAGGAAGAGAGGAGGAAGCCGTTTCTGTCCTCAAACGACTGAGAAGTAACACGGAAGAAATCGACATTGAACTCAACGACATGAAAAAAACTGTTGCGGAAGGCAAGAAGCTGAAACTTGAAACAGGTTGGTATTCTCGCAATGTCAGTTGTCTTATGTTGAATTACATGCACCTATTCGGGAACGATTTGTGGTGGAATTTACCAAACTATTGTAAGTTCCACCAGAAATCTCTGTAGATAAAGTCGAGGAGCGGATGACTACAATATGAGTCGTTTTGTTTGATTGGCATTTATTAGAAGCTGGAGAGTAATAGAGGGTAAGATTCTTTGTCTAGACGTTTCGGTATTGATCCTTATACCGTTGTCTTGACAACGGTATAAGGATCTATACCGAAACGTCGCATCATACGAGAATAAAGAAGTTGTTATCCATAAAGAATCTTACCCTCTATTACAATATGAGTCCTTTTGCAAATATACTGTTGAATCGCCAAATTTATTGATGGCTTATTTTCTGGGTAATTATTATTTGTTTTGATGAAAACGGGCGGAGCGGAGACGAATACATAACGCCATTCAAGAGTGGTCAAACATGACTCTAGATTCTAGTTCTTGTGGTGTGCTGAAATCCCATCTGACGTATTTACTGTTCAGCAGAGGGATGACAGTTACTATTACTAATACGATAAAATATGAATAAACTTCAATTATTTCATTGAATGATCTGAAACGGGATATTAGTAAAATTTATATTGATGGTTCGAATGAACAGTGGTCCTGTACTGGGCATACCTGCTTCCCATTATCAATAGATGAAATTACTTTGGTCGACGTTTGCCGTGTTTGATTTGTCACATGCGACTGAAAAACAATATCAAGGAAAGTGAAGTGATCTAAAAATGTCACGAGTTCATACTTTCGTGTGAAGTATATCAAGTCCTGCTTTATGCAGTTACCAGAGTATTTCAAACATGAACCATTTCTAAACCATGTTATAATCTATTTCTTTACAAGAGTGTTCGTTATAAAACTACATTCCGTACTTCAACTTATAGTCATACAGACTTAGGCACAATTTCTAGTGATTTTCAGAAGAAAAATCAGCTGGAAGCATTTAGGTGTCCTGCTCTGGAACCTTGTCGATCCACCTTTGTTTTCGTTAATCTGACATTGCTTCGGTACAGAGCACGGTTCCTCGATCATCGTTCGGATACTAAAAACGCCTCCAGTCCGAAGAGCGCTGATGCTGTCAGTGATCTTGTCTTTGATCACACAGGTGACAGGAGGGGGACCAGTTATGTAAGTGGACTGTAGTTCGATTTCGATTGCAATATCCCCCAAAACAACACTCACACATTGTGCTATTCATAAGTGATAGGTTATCTATCATATTGAGCGGTAGTTAGTGAGTCAAGGAGTTAATATTTAAGGTCGTTTCGGCAATATTTCAGCCATATCGTGACGGGAATTTGACGTTGGTTAAAAACATGTGTATTTTATAAAAGCTCTCGTCAAAGGACGAGACTGATTGCATTTTGTGACAATACAGTATAAAACAGGCCACAGATCGCCAACAACTGAAGATAGATGATCACCATACTAAAGAACATAGGATTAGTGAGTGAATTAAAGTATGAAGTGAAATCGTTCAAATCATGACACGAGACCAAATATATACATGCATATATGCAAGTGCATCATAAATACAAAGCAATTTATAAAGCAGATAAGAAATTTAAAAAAGACATACAAGAATAGCGACAGCATAAAACTCGGTTTAGACGAGTTCAGCGGAAGAAAAGGATTTGGGGCAAAAATGATGTTTTGCAGGTTCTACACAGGAACGATACTCAAAAGAGGCGGTTTCGCAGTCACTGATGCACTGTGGATGACAACAGTTCCAACAGCAGTGCAGGCTGTAACATCCCTCATAGGCACCTGCTTGGTTGAGAGGATGGGGCGCAAACTTCTGTTTCTTGGCACACAAATAGGTAAATAATGTCACGTCACGCTTGCCGACGTTATGACCATATATGGAGCTACATCTTAGGTCACCTAAAACCTACCTTCATAACTGTTCACTACATCTGCTTTGGTTTTAACTTTGTTTTATGTTGATAATGTCACATAATTGATATATATCATTATGTGATATATACTCATATCACACCTGTTAGTGACGTATTAGTGACGTCACCCTATTCATCCCAGCTTAAATTCACATTCATTTAGATAGATTAAATAGATATCCGCCAACATATTCAAGATCCGTAACATTTTTGTTCAGTATAATCTGAAAATTCATTGCTTTTATTATTTATTTTATTTTGCGGGGTGGGTGTGTGGGTGTGTGGGTGTGTGTGTGTGTGTGTGTGTGTGTGTGCGTGTTATTAATCTGCACCCCGTCCGTTCCGTGCTCATTTATCTTTTGCTGCGCAGACCGTTCAATATTTCTTCACCAAGCTTGACACATGGATTGGTCTAGTGGCGTACTGGTGCCTTTTCACAGGTCTGGAATTCTGAATAAAATATTTTTGGCGTTTTCATGGCAACAGGTTTGACTTCGACTGAAATTGGAGGTAATGCGGGGGATATTGATGACTGTGTCTTCTTGTTTAGCTTGCCGTACCACGGCAATATGTCCCATATTGAACATGACTCATACTGGAGGACAACATACCCAGTTCCACTATAATCAGTGTATATAAACATAAATCTACAAAAGGATGACTTTTATGACTTTCATTGTTAACAGGACTGATAATTTCTTTGGTCATTCTTGGACTTGGTTTCTATCTCTCCACCACCCATTCTCCCGCCGTTAGTGAAGACATTCAGAGTACCATCAACAACGCTACAACAGGATCCATATGTAAATTCAGGTATGTTGTCATATGTTTTCAAATCTGAGAACAATGAAACCACACATTGAGACTAATGGACTACATTTGATATGAGTAAACTGTTATTTGACATTAAGTGACACACGTTCTGCAACCCAATTTCGTTAACACAAAGGACATAGGACATAGTGTAACTCTAATGTAGAATGTATGCGTTGGCAAATAAACAAATAAATAAATAAATGAATGCAACATTATACGACAATGTAATGTATTTGCTGAAGACATTTGAGCCCTAGCGAAGACAAAAAGGCGAAGTCGGGAGATATTTCGTTTTACTCATAGAAAGATAAAATTAAGTGTGAAACTGGCCAGACATACCTTCACACCCACAGTCGAGGTTGTCTATATTCGCACTATAGTAGTCCTTAAGAGTTAATTCCCGTGTGGACCCGGGGCAGAATTTGTCCACAGCACCCCATTGCTGGTCGTAAGAGGCGACCAAATTGGGCAACCTGTTTGCCGTGGGTTGCGTCCCGTGTCGGTGGAGGACGGTAGTCTGGTGGTTGAGGGCACTGGGAGCCTGGGACGTGTTCCTTTTGCTCAACACACCACTTTGGCCCTTACTTCACCTAGACGGGTGGTAGAATCGGCCCGATTCTATCAATCGGCTGGTCACATCGTGCACTGAGCATGGACACATTCATCTTGAAACTGACAAATGTGAAAATTATTGTGACTGATTTGAATGAATATCATCCATAACCTGTTCTCTTCCAATTGCCTAGAGTCCTATGCCAGAAGGCGGTGGCTCATGGGCCAATCTGGCAATAAAGATCTCTGAATTCTGTGTTTCTCCAGAAAGGTGTGAAGGGCGAACCAACCTGGCATTCTTCTGTTTGAT
The DNA here is from genome assembly GCF_037392515.1 of Haliotis asinina. NCBI lineage: Eukaryota > Metazoa > Mollusca > Gastropoda > Lepetellida > Haliotidae > Haliotis > Haliotis asinina. Next base: position 45,686,644 of record NC_090288.1, on the reverse strand, counting down.
TCCATAGCTTTTCAAGTTTTTATTAGCTGGAGTATAACATCCCTGTAGCCCTGGTGGTACAGACTGGTTTCCGCTGTTTCACCGTCCTCGTTGACACTCCATGGTGGGTGGGGAGCAGGGATGTCGAACGCTTTTCCTACACCATGGCACTTTCTATTCCATCTGGTTCATCCAAACATAAACGTCGATATGTGGAGTCTATATCGTCTCATGAAGGATCTTCTGATATTGTTGACACGTGGCCGAGGTTCATAGTTATCTCATCTCCAAACGATATTCCGTTGAAACTGAACCCCTTTGCAATATCTAAAGGCATTCAAGGTGTCTGTGGAGAAGTGAAGGACGTTACACGTCTCCGAAATGGTTCGCTTTTAGTGGAATGTGCACGGAGACAACAATCGGACAATCTGTTGAAACTAAAACAGTTTGTGAATACACCTGTTGTTGTCTCAGTGCATAGAACTCTGAATTCCTGTAGAGGTATAGTCAGAGACAGGGCACGTTGCCTTTGTGACATGAATGAGGATGACATTGTCAATGAACTGGAAAGCCAGGGAGTAACCGGAGTAAAGCGTTTTACTAAAAAGAAAGATGATGGCACAATCATGAAGCTGAACACTTACCTGTTTACGTTTTCACTTTCTTCACTTCCAAAATATGTTAAAGCTGGATACTTTAATATCGGAGTTGAGGTGTATGTACCATCTCCACTCCGATGCTTTAAATGCCAAAAGTTTGGTCATGGGGCCAAGTTCTGTCGTAACAAGACGATATGTTCTCGTTGTGGTGATGCACATGGACTCTCTGAGTGCACAAATGTCATCAAGTGTGCCAACTGCAATGGTGATCACTTGGCTTCATCCAAATCTTGCCCTTCTTATGAACTTGAAAATAACATCCAAAATATCAAATACACCAGCAATATTTCATATGCTGAAGCTAGAAAATTGGTAGCTATTTCAACCACTTCATCAGTGTCATATTCTGATGCAGTTTCATCACGTGCCACTACTTCTAAACCTCCCATGAGATCTACGTCATGCCAAACGTCAATATCATGGGTACACAAACAACTTACAATAGGTGACACAGATGAGACCTCTCAAATGGTCGAATCCAATACTTCAACATCGGCCTCTCAGACAGATTCTATCACATCGACTCCTTCAGCTGATCCTGTGTCTGTAACAGAATGTACATCGAAAATACAACATAAATCATCTAAAAATGTGCAAAAGGAAAAGAAGCAATCGAGAAGAACCAGAACCATCCAACACTTGGAGGTGCCTTCCTCTCAGTCGTCCCCCATACAGGTTCAAAATCAATTTGATCCTTTGGAGATGGAGGTCACCCCATCTCCCCCAGTCTGTGGGAGTAGACCCCACACCAACTCACGAACTCCGATTGAGCCTCCATGAGTAGTTTAGACACCATTGTTCAATGGAATTGTAGAGGACTAAAGAATAATTTTAATGATTTGCAACTACTAATACAGGATTTCAAACCATCGGCATTTTGTTTACAGGAAACTTATTATAAAGCAACGGATCAATTTGATATACGGCAGTATGCTTCATATAACTTCTTTTCTCCTCCAGGATTTAGGGCTACTGGGGGATTTTCCATTTAGGTGCGACAGGGTGTCATTCACAGCCCTGTTCCTCTTAATAAAACACTTCAGGCCGTCGCTGTGAGATTGACTTTGAGCATTGTTTTTACATTATGCTCCCTATATATACCACCATCTACTCATCTTCACCAAACTGATCTTCAGGCGCTCTATGACCAACTGCCGAAGCCATGTATCATTATGGGTGACTTAAACGGTCATAATCCACTTTGGGGTAGTTCTGACACAAACCAAACTGGAAAGATACTGGAAGATTTTCTTTCAAACAACGATCTGTGTATATTTAATGATACTTCGAAAACATATTTGCATCCTGGTACGGGCACATATTCATCTCTTGATTTGTCCCTCACTGATGCAGATCTGTTAAATGAATTTGAATGGTCTGTCCATAGTGACCTGTGCGGCAGCGATCATTTTCCAACCATTCTTAAACCATCAGTCCCGGCTGATATTCCTCCATCATCACGATGGAACTTGCCTTTATTTGAATTACTATGTACTGACAAACTGAATCCTGCTCGTTTTGTTGGTGCTCCTGATTCTGTGCAATTATTCTCTGATGAACTAAACAAAATTGCCGATGAATGTATTCCTAAGTCCTCTACCAATCCACACATACGTAAACCGTGGTTTAATAATGACTGCAAACAAGCTCGAAGGCACGGAAAAAAGCTGAACACTATTTCCGTCGCCACCCAATGGTGCATAATTTGAATAAATATAAAATCTTAAATGCTAAAGCACGGCGTACCTTCAAGCACAATAAGCGCCAGTCGTGGCAAAATTACGTTTCGAAAATCACTTCACGTACGCCAATGTCTAAAGTATGGAACATGATCCAGAGAATTAACGGTAAGGGTAACAAATCAAGCATACATCATCTCAAAACTGGAGATCAGGTATTAACAGATAAATCTGATATCGCAAATAAACTGGGTGAAACACTTGCTAAACATTCTTCTTCATCAAACTACGTTCCTCAATTTCAAAAATACCAAAAACTGCAGGAAAAGAAACGAATTAATTTTCATTCTGATAATGGGGAAGACTATAACGAACTCTTTTCCATTCATGAGCTTCATACTGCCCTTGAACAAGCTCACGATACTGCAACAGGAGCTGACAACATACATTATCAGCTCCTGAAACACTTACCTAACTCCTGTTTAGAGACACTATTGAATATTTTCGATGAAATGTGGATATCGCGTACATTTCCTTCCTCTTGGCGTGATGCTATAGTTGTGCCCATACCTAAACCTGGATGTGATCATACAGATCCACCCAACTATAGACCCATTTCCTTGACTAGCTGCGTTTGCAAAACCATGGAGCGCATGGTCAATAACAGATTAACTTGGTACCTAGAATCTAACAATTTAATCACTAATATTCAATGTGGTTTTCGTAAAAATCGCAGTACCATTGACCATTTAGTCCGATTGGAGTCCTTTGTTAAAAATGCCCTTCTTCACAAGGAGCATTCTGTGTCAATATTTTTTGATGTGGAAAAAGCTTATGACACAACATGGAAGTACGGTATTTTAAGAGATTTACATGATTTTGGTTTACGGGGCCGTTTGCCTGAGTTTATAGCTGAGTTTTTAACTGACAGGCAATTTCAAGTGCGTGTGGGTTCTACCCTGTCTGATTATTATAAGCAGGACCAGGGTGTCCCACAAGGCAGTCTGTCACTTTATTCAGTATTAAAATAAATAGTCTTTCAAATGTTTTAACAGATTCAATCAATGGTTCCCTTTTCGTGGATGACTTTAATATTTCTTGTCGTGGCAAAAATATGCGAACCATTGAGAGACAGTTACAAATCTGTCTCAACAAAATTCATAAATGGTGCCTAGAGAATGGGTTTAAATTTTCTCAATCTAAGACAAATTGCATTCACTTTTGCCGAAAATACAAACCTCATAAAGACCCTGACTTGTCTTTAAATGGTGCACCCATCAAAGTTGTCAAGGAAGCTAAGTTCCTTGGTTTTATCTTTGACTCACACTTAACCTTTCTGCCACATATTAAATACCTAAAAACCAAATGCTTGAAGGCGCTTGATTTATTGAAAGTCGCTTCAAATACAAAGTGGGGAGGAGACCAATCAACCCTCCTACATTTATACAGATCACTCATCCGTTCTAAACTGGATTACGGTTCCATTGTTTATGGTGGAGCCTGTAGAAGCAACCTCAAAATACTTGATTCTATCCATCATCAAGGGCTAAGATCGGATCATTCCGAACTTCCCCTATTGACAGTCTATACGTTGAAGCAGATGAACCTTCCCTTGATCAACGCCGTATTAAATTATCGTTGCAGTATCTCACTAAACTGTATTCAAATACGTCCAATCCTGCGTATAACTGTGTCTTCAATCCCCCGTATGGGGATTTCTACAATAAAAAGCCTTCACTTGTTCCGCCTCTTGGACTAAGAGTGAAACCTTTTCTCTCAGCTGCTGGCATTGAACTAGAAAATATAGCCCCTTCTCGCTTGTTTTCTTCACCTCCTTGGCAACTGGTTAGACCACAAGTTGACCTTACATTAAGTAAATACAAAAAATCAGAAACTAATGAATTACAATATAAACAAGCATATAATCAATTAAAAAGTAACTATAGTACGTATAAATCCTTATTTACAGATGGGTCCAAGGATGGTGGCGCAGTTGCTTGTGCCACTGTCATTGGATCCAGGACAATATCTTCCAGATTACCAGACAGCAGTTCCATTTTTACAGCAGAAGCACATGCCATATTAACAGCCCTAAAATATATAAAAAACCACCCAAAATATAAACAGTACATCATTTATTCAGACTCTCTTTCATGCCTTCAGGCTATTAAAAATGTATCTTCTCAACATCCACTTTTAACTGATATTGTTGAATTGTATAATGATCTTGCTACTGGCCAATACGACATCGTCATTTGCTGGTTACCAAGCCATGTTGGAATCTCTGGTAACACACTGGCTGACCTTGCTGCCAAGGCAGCACTCAACAAATCTGTAACACCACTTCTGATTCCATACTCTGATTATAAAGCTGTTATTAGATCTTATATCCGTGATCTGATGCAAAAGAAGTGGGACACCCAAATGGGTATCAATAAATTACACCAAATCAAGCCAACAATCGGTTATACTTACTTGGGTTGTCAGTCCAGATTTGAAGAGGTCATTATGCGACGATGTCGTATTGGTCATACAAGATACACTCATGAGTATTTGTTAAAGGGCGAAGATCCCCGGGTTTTGCATCCCTTGTGATGAAGGAATTACTGTCAAGCATGTCTTGCTTGACTGTATTGATTTTGCAATCACAAGGGATAAATATTTCAATATCAAATCAATTAGGGATCTTTTTAATAAAGTAAATCATCATTTAATAATTGGATTTTTAAAAGAAATAGAATTGTTGGCTAAATTTTGAATAATATGTTTTGTATATAGAAAAAGTTATTTAATTAATGGTAGTCTAAATTAGCAAACTGCGATTGTTAGTGGCTGTGCCTTCAAAGGGGGTTGAAGTATTGAAAAATTATTGTCCCCCTGAGAGGGTACGTAAGTCCCAAAAACTTTCAAAGTAAAATTTTCTCATACCAAGTTTTTAATCGTAGTATTTTTGTTATTTTAAATTTTGGCTAACTTGTCTTACAATCGCCAATGGCTGAGGGGATGGTGTAAAACCAGCTGGGATCCATGCAGGTAGCAAAAGTATTGTAAGTCCCCATGGTCCCTAGTATGGTGATCTACCCTCAGTTGTTGGTGCTTTATAGCCCGTGTTTTATATTGGATCGTCTTCTCTCATTACAGTGTTTTAGTTTTACATGCTAGTTTTATGTTCATACCTGTGATAGTCTAGTAGTTTTACTGTCCATTGTCGACAGGTTTTACTCTTCCAGACGTTTTCAATTTATTAAGTGAATTGTTCTCGTCACGATATGGCTGCAATATTGCCGATGTGACGGTAAATTTTAACTCACTCACTCACCTTAAGAGTTAACGCAGTGTCATAATTCTGTACTGCTGGTACTGATTAGGGAACCTAGCTGAATCACAATAAAGGATACCTTGTGTGTTGCCTCCTGTAAGCAACAGTATTCAAATATAACAGAGGACATATTTTATTTGAATCGTGAATGCAATCTCGTTAGCTCAGATGAATTCCAATTCTGTTTTTCTTATTATTTTAGAACATGTGAACAATGCGTCGACTCTTCACAATGCGGCTTTTGCTACGACGTCCTCTCAAGAGCCTCATGTGTACCCGTGTCGTTAAACGGCAGTGCTACAGCAGGGAGATGCTCTTCCACCAACTCTTTTAACAGTTCAGACTTTACGCTGGAAACACAGGCCTGCCCGAGTGATTATAAATGGATTCCTGTGATTGGGTCTTCACTATATCTGGCTATATTTAGCGCTGGTAAGAACATACTCACAAATATATATTAGGACATTTCTAAAACGTATTTCCAGCAAATATGCTATTTGCAGTGACATATGTACGGCCTTGTACATTTCCAAAACCATCCTTGATATCTCCAGGATACTAGTATACGTTCCGATGGATATCCACTGTACCCTGGATGTATCTACAGCGCGGCCCGACAATTTTATTACCTCCCTTTGCTGGCTACCCATTCTCACAGTAACCAGTCAAGTGAGCCGCCGTTACAGTTGAGCTCGGGCTTGCCAGTGTCAACAAAGGCAAGATTTGTTCCCAGTGCGACTCAGATTTGGGGGGAATCATATTTATTAGGTCCGAAACTTAAAAAAATATATGCAAGAGCTCCTTCTACTTCTTTAAGAGAACCTCTGTCTGGTTTGTGTTGCCAAATTTAGTCGGTTAGATACTATATAAAGCAAGAATTAGTTGTGATTGGTTCTCTTAACTTCCCAGCGAAGACACCGGATTGGATAAAAAGCCAGTGAAGGGGAGGTAATAAATTTATCGTGCTGAGACGTAGATGCATCCAGGGTATATCGGAAAGTGTGTCCTGGAGATATCGAGGATGTTCAAAAACGTGTTTCCTGCAAATATGTTATTTGCAGTGACTTAGTAATGACTCATATACGGTCCTGTAAAATACTTTTGTGGCAGAACATTTTGTGCGTATAAATCCCATTGAACCGAAAATCAAATCTTATTTTTACAGTTGGATGAAAATTTCAGCAAATATTAACATAACAAGAGTAAATAGTGATAGTAAATAGCCAATGGTGATTTTCCTGTAATGTCTACAGGCTCTGCTTCGTGTATATGTCGGTGTGTTGGGGTAGTGTAATGGGATAAGCGCCCGTTTGTCACGCCAAAGAATCGAGTTCGATTCCCCAACATGGGTATAATGTGTGAAGTTGTTTTCTGGTGTATCCCGCCATGATATTGCTGTAATGTTACTACAAGTGGCGTAAAAGCACACTCACTCTCTCACTCGTTTGTATTTCAGGAGTTGGTGTGATTTTCATTGTGATATCTGAAATATTCCCCCTGTGGGCACGCGGCATATGCAGTTCAGTCGGTACTTCAGTGATCTTCATATCTCAGGTCGTCGTCAACATGACTTTCCTGTCACTTGCTGACGCCATCACAATCCATGGTAATAACAATGAAGGAACTGTTTCGACATCCACGCTTCCTCGCGAAGATCCGGGTTAGAACTGATGTTCCACAATCCATGCTTGTCGTTAGAGGCGACTGACGTGATTGGAGTAGTCAGGCTCACTGACTTGGTTGTTGCATGTCATCGTATGCCAGTTGTGTATATCGATGTTCATGCTGTTGATCACCGGATTGTCTGGCCTTTACAGACAGGCTGAATATAGCTGGAACATGGCTGAGCGAGCATATTAGTCTTGCATTTACTAATATTTGAAAACTTGTTATGGCCTGATACTTTTACAAATCTCCTGTGTTTCTACACCTGTCGTGTCGTGTAAGCAGTGACTTGTATGCACGGTAGGCTGCTTTTGCCTCCATGTCAATTACTTTAATGAGGCTCCTCTAAGCAGATGCGTTGACAGAAGTGTGATATGTAACTATTACAAAGTGCCGAATTGTCCAGATGCGTGTGTGCATGATAATGTTCCAAGGATGAAACTGAGCCAGTAGACCCAATCCAGCGAAGAGTCTTTCAGACGAATCTTTCAACCCACTGCATTGGATTTAGTAATTTCTGAAATATTACTTGCTGCAAACATATTCTAACTAATGCCAGCTCTGCATAAAAAATATGAAACCATGTGTACTTGTTCATTCATCGCCACCTGCGTTACATAACCTAGTGTAGTATAGATTCTCATACATACTTATGGTATTTGATCAATGAATTGTCTGGTCTAGACACAATTCGATTATTTACCGACCGCGGCCATATTGCTGGAATATTGCTGACACAATCAACAAAACATCACTGATTACTGTTGGATTGTCAAGATGTTTCAGGTAACATCTCATCTTGTAGGTATCTTCTGGTTATACGCTGGATGCTCTGTACTTGCTGCTGTCTTCATCTTTATATTCATGCCGGAGACGAGAGGGGTACGCCTGGAGGAAATCGATCAGTTGTTCATGACACGTGATGAGAGGACGGTGCTGAAAAAACGGGAAGTTGATGAACTAGCAAGTCACTGAACAAATTACCGGAATCCATTCTCTGAATACCTTCATACCTATGACTTCAACATTACAACGATTAAATCCACAATCTAACATTGTGTAGATATAACAACGGTAATGTTTTCAAGTGCAGGACATATATATGTCCTGCCTTATGTGCAGAGTAGAATATTGTGTTTTGGTTCGGTAATTCTGGTCTAGTTATCATCTTGCGTTAGTTTTAACTGAACCATTTGAGGCATTTGTCATTTTCAATTATGCACACAACATTTAAAAATGTGTGAAGTTCAACATCAGCTAGTAACTACTTGACCAATATACTAGATAGAGTTAGTAACTTTCCGGGATGATAAGTACACATCTAAAAGATGAGGAACCAGCTGAAAAATTTAACGCAGGATAGCAAACGTCCATATGTTTTGACCACATTCGCCCTTACCACCTACTCTGATCATGATGTATTCCTTGTAATACAAAACAATGCCGAACATATACTTTGCAAAAAGAAACGCAAAAGTGCTTTTCTCGTGTATAGTTTATGTATCATGTACATAAACAACGGTTCATATGATTATTTCATGAATATGATAAAGGCCAACATCAAAAATACATTATACAATTTTCAAAAACGCATAACCAAGATTTGCTCGATCACCCAGTCCTTTTTACAAAGACCTTATTTGAGAAAAGATAGCACCAGAAAGAAATAAATCTTCATGGATAATTCAAGTTATGGTTTTGTTTTTCAAGAATTCATGATACGTAAATCTGACTAAGTTGAAGGTTAATACTTCAATTTTTTTTGCAAAAAAATGTATAAACTTTGGAGACATGTATACATCCAAAGGTAAATAGCGACGTCTGAATGTTAGATGCTTAGGACAAACCATGATAACATGATATTCATCCCCTATGTCATTGTTGCAAAAAGGACGTAAACGGTGTAATAGAGCTAGTTTTCGTCGGTCCTATCTTCCATTCTCAATCATAAGTGGATAAGAAGATAATCGTATGTGTATGCGGTCATACTGAAATGTTCCAGTGTGGCCCGAGTCATTGTCACTGACCAAGGTTCATCATGGTACTGGAATGGCGAGTTAGTTGAGCCGCTGGTTTAGCTGAGCCATCGCCTTTTTTGACTTTATGAAATGGGTCATGTGACCTTTGATGCCATATATAGAGAGGCTACATCTTCTGCTTCCACTTCTGTAGTGGCCTGAACTACATGGAGATAGTCTTCTCTTCAGAGCCGAACATTCAAAGTTTATGGAGCAATGTGGATTTCCATTCATCAGGTAGACTTCCCCTCACAGAAAGTTTAGGTTGGTCCTTGCTCCTGATGGCTCAACTTACCCCACAGCAGAAATCTGATTACCACACTGATAAAAGTTAACATCATCAAATGGCAAGCATCATCGTTGTCGTTTCAGCATGTCAGTCGATGGTCTGGATTGATTATGTTTAAGTGTGATCTTGCCAAGTTGGACTTGAATGCCTGGTGATTCCTTGGTGATAAAGACTATCCATGACCAGTCATGAATGCTTAGATAATGTTTTGTTGAGAATTGTGACTTTGTTGATGTTAAAATATTGCGTTAGTTTAATGTTAGTTCTTAAGAGCATTAAGGATAAATGTTGAAAAATGATACAGTGGTAGTGAAATATTCGGAAAGGTCACTGTCATACAAGAGTACAATTCTTGTCTGAAAATTTGATTGTTCCAAGCGCTATTCGTTAATGTTATACTGTTAAGCATTTCAGCGTTTGAAGTTAGTTCTTAAACGATCAGCCATGATAAAGCGACGGTAAAATGCTCAAAAGATCATTGTGGTACAACAGTAAAAATCCTACTAATAATATAGTGAGCTTATACATGTTTAATTAAAGTCTGTTGTCAGTTTCTTGATAACCGTTCAGGTAAAATATGAGGAAAAAAAAGTTAAGTTTGAATTTACTATTTTGTATACCAGAATAAATGCTTGGCCTGGTTAAAACCACTAACCATGATTTTTGTTTCAATTGTTCAAAAACACAGTTTTATAACAATAAACTGAATCAGTAAAGTGATTTTGTTTGTTGTCCTTTAATAATTAAAAAATTGCCATCATCAGCGGACATCGATCAACTTACCCCTTGAGCTGGTTCAACGTACCCCACTCCTTTTGTCAGTTGAGCCATTTTACAATCTTTTTAAAATTAATTGCTACGCGAAACGTACATGACATACTTGGTAGACATTACTAGCATAATTGCCTGAAAAGTTAATGAACATATTGCTCTACAAAAGGAATTGTACTGGTTATATTTTAGCTTCCACATTGTTGAAAGTATTATCCTTCCTCAAACTGAAATGTCGCTTAATGATTGGCTGAGCGCTCTTCCATTTTTACTGTACCCAACTTACAGGCGAGTAACATTTTTATGTAACCCGCTGGGAATACCGAAGTCATCTGGTACTTCCTAGTAGCAGTTCTTTATCTCGAATAGCACTGAATCACGTATGATGTACGGAAATTAACGACTTTTTGCAAATGCAAATCGATGGACGGAGATATCTGTATCTGTACTTTTTTGTCGTCTGCAAAATCTAGTGATGGCAACAAAACGTTTTGTACCAGTGCTTGAAACAAAACAAAATTAACACTGAGGAGTTCGGTACATAAATACGCTGTTCACTAACAAACATCTAGGGTACATCAACCCATATTCCCCACATGATGTAATTATTACTTTCTGTTCAACATATATTTCCAAATGTATATTTCTCAATAAGGTTTAAGAGTCACTAATAGCGTATGCATATGGGAATGTGCAAGTAATATAATATTGCTTTCAGCTGTATTTGCATGAAATCCCAAAACAGATACAAAAAGGGTACTTTAAAATATTTCTCAAACTGTAACCTTGCTGTCAATATGAAAATGAATACGTTTTAAAAAACTTTAAGGACACCAGAAACGTTAGAATAAAATGCCAACAGAGATCGGAACTGTAAGTCCAAAGACACAATTGATTAGTTATATATTGGTATATTGTTTTGACACTCGAAGCGATTTATGGTAATTTATTCATTTTCTTAGCGTCAGATCTCCAAAACATGCCCGCAAGATCGTTAGAAAAACACCCAATCATTGGAGCCATGAGAGCCTTCGTGTAAACAGAGACGTGCGTGTTTGAATCACTCACCGTTAATGACATAATTCTGATTAAAAACTTCAAATTAGGTGATGCAATACTGCTAGCTATGTTTGTCCTTTCAGTATGTTGATATAATTGGTTAATGATTTTTTAAACAATCACAAAATGCCATAAACGATTTAAGTATTCTGGATTACGTTTTATCAAAGTAATTTCATCATTACGCGCGTTCTGATTTATCAATGTACAGCCATCATTACTCGCGTTCTGATTAGTTTGACGTAACAGTTTGTATGTTCTGCCTGCTTAAACAGAAAGCCACCGTAAAATCCTTCACCTACAGCTGTGCTTAGCTGGTTGTCAAACTTTCAATGATAACATTCTTTCGAACAGTCCATAAAATACGTATTTAAACAGATTAAACATATTTATGGGAAGCAGACATTGTAAACCTTATAGGAAAGACGACTGTGTATATGATGCCCTTTAATATTATGGCTAGGAGAGAATAGATGGCTAATGGTAGACCAAGGGGCGTATCTTACTAACTACATGACAAAGATTTTGAAAGTTTACATCTCAAATCAAAACACAAAAAAGTGCGAAGAAACCAAAGCGGGGCTGGAACAAACATGTGAACCTGACATTAAGGCATTTCACAAACGTGTTCTTAGTTTCTGACACTTAAATACATTTATAGACGGACAATAAGGGAGACAAAGCTGTATACACATCTAGCATGTGTAACCTATGTACTGGTTACTACCTGGAAAAATTCAACTGAATCAAGGCTCCAATCTACAATTTTGGAAACCAACAAGCAAATCAATCACTAGATAACACCCTATCATCAGATATTCAAGCTCCGAAATCATTACGAACATCCAGAGCTTCCAGATGTGGTTGTTTGGTGTGTAGTTTGACGGCCCGGTCCGCAATGTTCCAATTTTATGGCGGCAGTCTGTAAATAAGCGTGTCTGGCACAGACAATCCACTATTCGAAATCACTGAGCATCGATTTAATGAAACATCGAGCAAATGTGATGCTCATTGATCACTCATATGGGGAGTATAACCCAGTCCTTTGGTCTTCGCGATGAGAATCGTTGCTGATTCTTTTAATTAGTGAATAAGTTTCGTTTTACGTCGCTTTCAGCATTATTCCAGCTGTATGGCGCGGTCTGTAAATAGTCGAGTCTGGATCAAGTAATCCAGTGATCAACAGCAGAAGCACCGATCTAACCAACTGGGACACGTCATGTGTCAACCAAGTCAGAGAGTCCGACCACCTCTATCCCGCCCGTCACCTCTTGCGACAAGAATGGGTTGCTGAATACCAATTTTAACCCGGATCTGCAGGGGTTGCATTCAGATGTTCATTGGTATTTATACAGAAAAATGAATCTTTATGTCACTGCAGTAAATCGAAACATTGTCATTGGAAGTCTCAATCGTCACCAGAGCACAATCAACCGTTTGTGAAACCGTTATCAAGAAACAAATGGTAGGACGATCGGGTTCCACGTGGTTTGACCTCGGATTACCACTGCATCACAGGATAGGTACATCCGGGTACGTCAAGTGCGTAATCGAACTACCACAGCCATAGCAAATACAATACCTGGTTTGAGGAGAGTGACACATCACTTGTACATACATCTCTTCGCTTATAATGCAGCCCAAACTAACTCACTTGTAATCCCGCCAGCCTCATGCACCTCCATCTTTACATAAAATGCGACCATGGACAGTATGGTGGAATCCTTATGAACGATTATCCTTTGTCTGCTATTAACATTATAAGGGAATATATAATGTTATCATTTGCTTTTTTGTCTGCTATTGACATTATATGGGAATGTAACGTTAGCATTTGCCCCTTTTGTCTGCTATTGACATTACAAGGGGAATACATAATGTTATCACTTACTTCTTTGTCTGCCATTGACATCATATGGGAATGTAATGTTATCATTTACTCCTTTGTCTGCTACTGACATTACAAGGGGAATACATAATGTTATCATTTGCTTCTTTGTTATTTACATTATAAGGGAATACATAATGTTATCATTTACTGTTTGTCTGCTACTGACATTACAAGGGGAATACATAATGTTATCATTTGCTTCTTTGTTATTGACATTATAAGGGAATACATAATGTTATCATTTACTGTTTGTCTGCTACTGACATTACAAGGGGAATACATAATGTTATCATTTGCTTCTTTGTTATTTACATTATAAGGGAATACATAATGTTATCATTTACTGTTTGTCTGCTACTGACATTACAAGGGGAATACATAATGTTATCATTTGCTTCTTTGTTATTTACATTATAAGGGAATACATAATGTTATCATTTACTGTTTGTCTGCTACTGACATTACAAGGGGAATACATAATGTTATCATTTGCTTCTTTGTTATTGACATTATAAGGGAATACATAATGTTATCATTTACTGTTTGTCTGCTACTGACATTACAAGGGGAATACATAATGTTATCATTTGCTTCTTTGTTATTGACATTATAAGGGAATACATAACGTTATCATTTACTGTTTGTCTGCTACTGACATTACAAGGGGAATACATAACGTTATCATTTACTGTTTGTCTGCTACTGACATTACAAGGGGAATACATAATGTTATCATTTACTGTTTGTCTGCTACTGACATTACAAGGGGAATACATAATGTTATCATTTGCTTCTTTGTTATTGACATTATAAGGGAATACATAATGTTATCATTTACTGTTTGTCTGCTACTGACATTACAAGGGGAATACATAATGTTATCATTTGCTTCTTTGTTATTGACATTATAAGGGAATACATAACGTTATCATTTACTGTTTGTCTGCTACTGACATTACAAGGGGAATACATAACGTTATCATTTACTGTTTGTCTGCTACTGACATTACAAGGGGAATACATAATGTTATCATTTACTGTTTGTCTGCTACTGACATTACAAGGGGAATACATAATGTTATCATTTGCTTCTTTGTTATTGACATTATAAGGGAATACATAATGTTATCATTTACTGTTTGTCTGCTACTGACATTACAAGGGGAATACATAATGTTATCATTTACTCCTTTGTCTGCTATTAACATTATATGGGAATGTACGACGAGGAATGGGTATGTACTTTTGGGAATATACAGTATTAGGTACATGGAAATGCACTGTTATCCTTGAAAATACGATCCTCCAGATCCTTTGTCCGGAAAACACGATCCCCTCTAATCGGGGTCCGTCTCGCGTAATAAAGCGTGCAGAGAGAGTCGGGAACTAGTTTAGCCCCAGAAGTTGCGCCTCGCGAGACTGACTTGCCCTTTCCCCTGTTTTGGGGTACTAGTACATGGAGAAAAATGGACACAGTTGACAAATATTTTATGGCATATGTTACTGCAGATTGAAAATATTGCAGGCTCACTGACCATGTTCTAATATCGTAAACCTGCCAAGTGTCACACTGATAATTAGCATCGAGCAAAAGCCGGGACCAGTATCTTTTAAGTTACCAGGTCCCGATTTCTCGAAACATACTGAGAGTCTGAGTTTTGACTTAAGTCTGAAATTTTACTCAAATTTGAGAAAACACATTTCTCAAAATGAACTGAAATCGGCACAAAACTCAAACTATAGGAAACAATTTGAGTTTCGTGAATAGCTTACTTAATTATGTCAAATATGCAGTTGAGTTAAAATTCAGCTGTTTCAAATTGTGAAACTCAGTTTGATATTTAAGTAAAAGTTTAAGGTTTTTTCGAGAAATCGTGATATTGCGATAGTTGATTGTAATTAAAGTACTGAATTACGTTGTGTAAACGTAAAAATGTGTATCACGGTTATGTAGTATGTATGGTATGGAACGCATCTACATGTGAATATCTGAGGACGATGTTGAAATTGTACGGACGCGGCGTACAAGCTCATCCCGTAGATGCTCGATCGACTTCAGAACTGGCGACATAGAAGCCAGAAAAGGAGAATGACGTATGCACAGATATTGGCGAGACAGGCACCTATTAACGAGATGTGTGAGGTCGAGCGTTGGCGTGTTAAAACAGTTCATTCTGGTGGTTAGAGGTGAGTGAGTGAGTTAAGATTTAACGTCACATCGGCAATATTGTACCCATATCGTGATGAGGATTTGAATAATAAATAAAATCGTAATAAATAAAGTCAAATTATGAAACCATATCAACGAAGGACGGTAAATTAAATGGGGGATAAAAAAATACTATAACTAGTAAAGAAAAATTAAAAGCTTTCAAGCATAGAAGACAACACAATATAAAAACAGGCTACATCATACAAGGGCCCTGGGGACTCAAAGTACATACGCGTCCTGCATGGACCCATGCTGAATTTACACCAAGGCGGGTTAAAAAGTTGGAGGAGGTGAGGTCGAAAGATTTGGTCGATGTAGCTATTTGTTGTAATTTTGCCTTGTACCACTACTACAAAGCTACAAACCGACCAGAGACCATCACAGGGACAATGCTAAAAACAAGTGGGTCTCCAACTTGCGAACCAAGGATACTCGGATGATATACTGCGACAGAAGAATTATGAATAATTAATCCACTAGAATGGCCCATCGTCATAAAGGGACAATGAACGTACCAGTAAATAAACAGTGTTTCTTTCAAGGTGTTTAATGGAGACATTTTAAAGATTACATTCAAACGTGTATACCCAAACATGATGTGATAATGCGCTTGTAACCTACAATCTGGATTCACGAAAGATCAATTTAGGTCTTTAGGTCACATCGAGATGAGTATGTTTGAGTTGTATTTTATGATTTATGGCTTTTGAAGAAGCTTTGCACAAAGGAAAAGTTTAGGAAACTGCATCATCGTGGCCATATCTGGGTGTATTTGACCATGGATAGATTGACAGGCCGCCGTCTCGTTTAATGCAAATTAGGTGAAGGGCTAGTTATAACTATAGGGCAAAGCCTACACATAACGGTTACATTAGGATCCTGATTGAAATGGATGTTCAGCAGCCAAGACTTGTAAGAGGCAAAAGTTTTCATATCGATAATCATAATTGTAAACCAAAAGTCACTGTGTTCTGTAATCTGATTGGTTGAAAAACATGATCAAATGGTATTAGATTCCCGGAAACTGCAAGACTATTTACTGCGTACTGACACGTAGAAACCTCGCAAACAATTGTTTTGTTGCGTCATCAACAGTGGTGACGTCATTCAAATCATATTGTGACGTAAAGTTAGAATGACGTCACAAATGAGCAACTCCAGATGCTACCATGGGAACCAGCTGAAACGGCCAGCTGATAACACTTCACTGCTGTACTCGTTCTCGATGTAAACGAGTGCAGACAGTAAAACCCTTTGGTTTACTTTTGTGTTTACAATGTCGATAAACATCATGTGTTGGCCAATTTCCGGGTGTTATTCTCCGGCTGACGCCGTCGGTTCCAAATGCATTCCCGTGCTTCAAATACTCAATAACACCCGGAAATTGGCCAGCACATGATGTTTATCTCCTAAATACGTTTTCCTATCGACGACATTTCCGATTTTTGCTCTCGGAGCCATAGTTGTTAAACAAGAGTATCAAAGCAAGCCATATAATGTTAACGCTTCACCCCCTGTATATATTATTGCAAATTGACTTTGTAAAGCCTTATTCTACTTTATATATTGTTTGAAATTGACGTAAACTTAGAAAATCAATATCGAAAAGTAGTTATAAATGGTCATTAAATCCACAGGGTTCTACCCGGGGGACAACTATTTGTTACGTAATGATATTATGGATGAAATCCATGATCAAAAATAACTCTTCAGTTATGATAGATCGCTGTCATCGTGGAAGACACGATCTCGCTCGCTAAAATTTTCTTACCCAACACCACCCAGCTCATGGGGTTGAAGTG
Organism: Haliotis asinina; assembly: GCF_037392515.1. NCBI lineage: Eukaryota > Metazoa > Mollusca > Gastropoda > Lepetellida > Haliotidae > Haliotis > Haliotis asinina. The sequence continues at coordinate 45,669,301 of NC_090288.1, read as the reverse complement.
CACGTCGAAGAAATTATCCGAAATCCCATTAAAAACTATTTCATGAACCATCATTCCAACGTCATGCGAAGCGATCTCGGGGACACGGAGTTATTCGATCAACCCGGCGATATGATACAAGGCACTACATGATACAAAGTTCTACCCTTATTGTCGACCTCTTTCTTAAAAATGCTCCCGGAATAGATGTCGTATTTCTTTCATGGTTAGAGTGAGTGAGAGCGTTTAGTTTTACGCCGCACTCAGCAATATTCCATCTATCTGGCAACGGTCTGTAAATAATTTAGTCTGTACCAGACAATCCAGTGATCAACAGCATGAGCATCAATCTGCGCAATTGGAAACCGAGGACATGTGTCAACCAAGTCATCGAGCCTGGCCACCCGATCCTTCTAAGGACAAGCATAGTCGCCTTTTATGGCATGCATTGGTTGCTGAAGGCCTATTCTACCCTGGACCTTCACAGGTCTCATGGTTAGAAATACGCTGGTACAAGCACAATGAAAATCAATGTTCTCGTATTGTTGTACAACCAGGAGCAATCGAGGGAGTCAGGGTGTTCGTTGACGATAGTGCAATTTTACTCTCTCATATATTTATAAGCAACCATTTGAACATCAGCAGCCTCAGGTACATCCATCAGCGATTGTCAGCGGACCAATTAAATATTATTTCATAAACTATATATATACTGCAAGATGCAATTGTATCCGGCCATGGACGACGATGGATTTCGTTTCGACAGGTCAGTGACATCCGACGCCAACTGGAGCATGAACGTGACGCGTGTCTCGGCTTGCATAAAAGCGAGTGAGCGAGTGAGACAGAATGTAACCCGCAAACCCGCCATTTAAATGGGCAGTATCGCCGGAATTAACACGAAAGAAACCCTTTAGGACACGTGTAATAGGGCCCTGTATAACTACTGACTGAGTGGCCGATCCCGTCAATCCCATTTACTTGGTTGACGCATGTTATCGTTTCTTAGTTCTGTAGATCGATACTCTTGCCGCTGATCACCTGTTTGTCTGGTCTTGACAGATCGACTATATATAGATGGAATATGGCTGGGTGAGAATTTGGATTTGCTGATATTTGGACAGTGTTTCTGGCCATTATCTTTACAATTCTCCCGTTTTCCTACCCCAGCTATAAAAAATGCAGAACTTTCAAGATGCATATGTGAAAGATACGTTTGAAGGCCCAATATACCCAATGCAGTGTCGAGTCTCTCAACCTTTGTTGCAAAAATATCCTAACGTAATTAATAATAACTCTGCACCTTGAATTTCAAAATGTGTACATGTTCATCCCGAGCCATTCGCGTGACATGGCCTCATAAGTATAGATTCTTTTACTTAGGCTTGATATCGGTGATCTGTTTACAGTATTTATTAGAGTGAGTGAGTTAAAATTTATCGTCACATCGGCAATATTTCTGCCATTTCGTGACGAGAACAATTATCTTTTTGCATAATAACTAATGATATATTGTAAAAACCTGTCAACGAAGGAGAGTAAAACTATCACAGATTCGATATTAAAACATAATTAGTTCTAAAACAGTTTAACTATAGATGACAATACAAGTTAAACAAACCAGGCTATATATTGCCAGCAACTGAAGGTAGGTCATCATACTACGGACATATTGATTAGAAGGCAATTGGTCTTCAACAACCCAAGCTTGTCGTCAGAGGCGGATGACGGAATCGAGTGGTCACTCACTAACTTGCTTGACATGTCATCGTATACCAATTACGTAGCCGTATACCATAATCTAGTCATCCGCTGCATTAGCATCGATCTACGCAAATGGGATACATGTGTCATGTGTCTGCAGAGTCAGCGAGTCTGACCACCCGATCCTGTTAGTTGCTTCTTACTTCTTCTTACCTCCTGTTAGTCGCTTATCGTATTGCTGCTACGAATGATAGGTAGGTTATACTCTTTCTGCATAAATGGAACAACTACTGAGTGAACACCTATCAGTTTTCAATGTCCGACCTCCAAATGAACGGCACAAGTAAGCGGATAGTGTCTGTTAGCAGTAAATGACTAAGTGTCCAGTGACCCTTGAAGATCCGGGCTAGAGTACGTCTTCACCAAACCATGCATATAAGGGGTGTTCGACTCCCGGGGTCGGATCGTGTGACTTAACTCATGCAAGTCATCGTATCCAACTTCAGCAGCTCGATGCAGATGATGTCAGTTACCGAGCTGCCAGCACCAGATTCAGGACAGATTTACAGACTACATTCTAAAGCTTGTACATTGCTAGTGCTGCGCACACAAACAAAGCATATAGCATTCAATCCCGTAAATCACCTTTCATGACACGATCGGGATGTTGAAGTTTGTTGTTTGATACGGTTTGAACGTCCATTAACACCAAACTTGATAAGAACAGACATCTCTACTGAGTTTGAGTGCACCGAGTTCGGTAAAGCATCTGTGCCACTCGCGAACGAGGCCGTATAACCCCAAAGAGCTTGTTCTGCAAAGCAAATAACATTCAGTCCCGTATATCACCTTTTATGACATGATCGGGTTGTTGAAGTTTGTTGTTTGATACAGTTTAAAGGTCCATTAGAATCAAACTTGATGAGAACAGACTAAGTTCTAAGTTTGAGTGCACATACTTCGGGTAAAGTACCTCTAAGGGTCCTCGGTTTTCCCTTGACCGTGGAGGTAGGTCATTGTATCGTGTTTGCCACTTGTGAACGAGGCCGTGTAACACATCTGAGCTTGTTCTGCACAACGTGCGGTAAAACACAAAACGCCCACCTCCTCGTGGTGGGTGCTGGGTAAGGCTAATAGCTCGCCAACCCTACGTTGTGGACCCGGGGGCATATTTGGTCCACCAACCCGACTGCTTGAGTTTGTGTTACGTCCCTGTGTTGTCGGTGGAGGAAGGGATTGTGGATTCTACACCACTTTGGACCTGACTTCACCTAAACCGGTGGTTGAATGGGCCCGGTTCAGCCAATCAGCTGGCCATGCCAAGCCCTGTGTATAGACTGTATGTGTGTCATATGCACAAATCTGATTTGGAATTGTTTGAATTTCGGTCTTGGACTTATAGTTACTCTGCAATGATTTTGATTTTGAAATATGATGATATGAAATTTGCCTGGAGTCTTATGCCAAGAAGGCGCTGGTTCATGGGCCAATCTGGTGGATTAGTTTTCTATAATTCTTCCGCCTGAGTATATCCTCTGAGTATCCTTGGTGCTGCAATTCGGAAAACCCAAAAGTACGGACACGGTATCTCTACCTGTACTAACTCGATAACATGCGCTCATTGCAGTGAGAAAACTCATGTTACTGAGGATTGCAATAAGAACAGTAGAAAATGTGCCAACTGTTCTGAAACACATTCATGTTTCTCTAAACAATGTCCCATCTGGACATATTTCCACCTGCAATCGATATTAGTTTTATTGATGTCAAGAAACTTGTTTTTCTCCCAACAGAGCGGACCATTTCTTGTGCCTCAGTTATGGAAATACCCTCTGCCGTCAATTAAATGTCTCAAAATATATAGCTGACATAACCACTTGAAAATCACCAAGACTGCATATTATTACAGCAAGTTGTTATGAAATGTCGTTTACTTACCCAGTTTAATTCCCCAAAAGGATGATTTTACTTCAGCTGATATCTCTATTCCCCAGCCCGATCCCATCCCAACCACTGCGTGCACCCGTCCTGGTTTTGCTTTTGAGACGACCCCCTACTTGTTTCTGTTATGATGATGGTAAGATTCCATGGTAGCTAGATCCTTAATGGTCCCAGTGTTACAGTTACTTATTGTTTTACGTCAGCTACCCTTTATCATGAGCTCATGGGTACTCATAAAAGTCCTTTGTAATGCAACGTCATCGCACACTAATTTGCTTAAGGCCATGGTCTGTTCCAAATAAGTTGCTTTGGACTTCAGGAGAGAAAAAACCCTCATTACTAATTTCTGTACTAATCTCTCATCACTAAAGTCCCTTTTCTACGTTTCTTATCTCCCTACTACTGAGACTGTAGTTAGACCAAACTTATGTTAAGTTAAGCATTTCACACTTTCACATGATATAAATGTGAAAACATTTTTTTTCTGTTTCCGACAGAACTTTGGTGATGTATGTATGACCGTCATACAAGGAACCGTGAGGACTTCAAATACCTTTGCTCTCCTGCTCTGTTCTCCGATAGGATTTTTTCCAGCTGATATCGATTGTAAGCAGTTTAGCGATTCGGCAAGAAGGAAAAATTGTGTCAAGGGGCTCATATACCCCCGCCGCTGTAGGGCCGCATTGCAAATGTGCGGACTAAAGTAGTATTTCATATGCGAGGACATGTCACTCATCTTTTGCGCATATGCTCTGCCCATGTACCGAGAAAGACCTAAACTCTACCCCGTCTATCCAAAATCAAGACAGGATGTTCCAAGAGGCATTGAAAGATAAGAGTTTGACCACAACACACAAGGATGAATCGTTTTTATTAATAAACAACAATGAATCAGGCATCGTTATTTTAATCATGTATGAAGGCACTGGATTGTGCAATACAGCAGAAGAAATATTTATTGATGGCACTTTCAATGTTGTCCCAAATATATCTACCAATTATACTGTATTGAAGAGGTCAAAGAAGCGCATGCTATGTTGCAGTACAACACGTGGAAGAATGGAACTATCACCTTATCACAATATCTGACTTACATGGGACACAAGTTCCGGCCAAAAGAAGATTTAGCATAAATCCGGACTTCACCAGATACTGATATCGTTGTGCACTGTATACATGACACTTTCAATTATTTTTAATTTTGTTCAGTACTCTATGATACTAATGTTCCTGTTCAAAATCCCGCATCCATCTGCCCATGTTGAACAGGGCTCAACAGATTAAATCTGGCTAACGGAAGGGGAGAAATCAATTAACAGTGTTTATTTACGGAAATCCAATGTTTGATTAATCTGCTCAAATGATATCTAAATTACGGAATTGTAATCTTTTTTTCCGCGCAAATATAATATGGAAATGCAAAACGCCCTGCTGCAGGAAGAGTTCCCTACACTGAGTGTGCCCTGGTGGATAGACTTAATCCCCTATTTCACTATCAGGGAGAAATTCGACACAATATGTCACAGTTCCAATGTCATGTCTCTAAACATACAAAGAACAATAAAATACAAACACAAAATATGAGATACACACCACTAGAGAGATGATAAAAGACACATCTAAGCTAAATGAGTTTTCGACAGCGGTTTTATATTCTGTTGTGCAGCTTTTCAGGAGAAGTGGTTAGACTTCATCCCCTGTAACACTACATTCAGAGAGAAATTCAACACAACTTATGAAAGTCCAAACAACATTAAAATACTAATTTAATATCATATGAGATTCACGCCTTTAGAATCCCTATGACGCACATGTATAATCTAAATGAATTCCATAAAATAGTTTTTGAGGATAACGTACATCACTCTTGGATGAAACGAACAGGCTGCACAGAACAAAATTCATTTAAGTTCAAGCATTTGTAAAAGTGACATTGCATAAAATGTTTATGAAAAGCACCATCCCTATGAAAGGCACGCAAAAGTTTTCTGGAGAAGTGGATAGACTTCATCCCCTATTACATTATCATCAGAAGCGTTGTTTTTTTTTATGTGGAGAAGTGGATACAGTGCAACAGTACTCTGGAAGCTGTCTAAAGCGACTGAAGAAATAATCTGGTATAGACAACGTGTCGGCTTGTTGAGCTGATGATGAATGCACATGCCACGGATGGGACTGTGATTTTATGCCGGTGTTGACAACTTGCCGGTTTGGGCAGATGTCGGTTATGACAGCTTCCACTGAGGGTAACCCTATATGCCTCATTCCATATATGGTGGGGGCATAAACATGTACAATTAACTCCAAATAAGGAAAAGTATATAGTGACCTGTGAAAGTCGCATAAAGTAACCTTATCATTTCATGTCCAAATTTTAAATATGTTTCTTGAATGAAAGTCGAATATATATTGTGTAGCAAAAGAAAAGCAAGTTTCGAAAATACTAAAATCTCACAAGAGTAAGTGTTCATGTTAATGCATTCGATTTAAAAACTTGACAAAGTGCCAGAGTTTCATTTCTTTTGCTCTTCATTATACAATTGCTAGATTTTGTGTCTGACATCAGAAAAAGGACTATAACAATTGTTATCATAGCGACACAAACTGGCAGTCATTCTGGGGTCCTCACATGGCCTAGATAATCGTATTACACTTGCTCCTGTGATAAGCTCTCACGTGTCTATTTTGCCAGGCCCACATGTCGAACTCGGAAGCAACAGTTGTCAACATCCAACAAGAGCAGCGCCAGGTAACTGGAAACGTGTTTTCCCTCTTCTTCAAGATGATGTTAGTACAAGCTTAATCCTACACGGTAAACTGGTAGACCCGTGAAGTTCCGGGGTAGAATACGTGTTCAGCAACCCATGCTTGCCACAAACGGCAGCTATGCTTGTCGTAAGAGGCGACAAACGGGATCGGTGGTCAGGCTTGTCATCGATTCCTAATTACGCAGATCGATGCTCCTGCTGTTGGTCATTGTATAACTGGTTCGAACTCGATTATTTACAGACCGCCGCCATATAGCCTGAATATTGCTGAGTGCGGCGTAAAACTAATCTCACTCACTCTAGTGATTATCTATCCCTCGAATGAAGGGCGAACGTCGCCAGACCAGTACTTGAAGATAGATACATAAATATGTGTATGTATGTCCGTTGTATCAGCGCGTGAGTGAGTTTAGTTTTACTCCACACCCAGCAATATTTAAACTTTATGGCGGCGGTCTGTAAATAGTCAAGCCTGGACCAGACAATCCACTGATCAACAGCATGAACATCTATCTACTCAACTGGGAACCGTGGACATGTGCCAACCAAGCCACGGGGCCTGATCACCGATCCCGTTAGTCGCCTCTTACGACAAGCATAGTCGCCTTTTATGGCAAGCATGCGATGCTGAAGGCCTATTCTACCCCGGACCTTCACGGGCCTGTATCATGGAAGGGACAAATGTGCTTCCTTTCCTCAAGAATTACCTCTTCAGTACTCAGCTAAGTCATACAATCGTCAGCGCGTTCGTGAAACACAAATGCAGATTGCATTTACTGCAGAATAACGCATGGATAATTATGTTTTCCCATATATACAGTCACTGTGGATATGGGGTGAATGTTAGTGGGTGGCGCACAGAGGACATCGCTCTTCGTGGTTACGGAGGTGTCCGCCCGGTCCATTGACAAACCACATATCGTCGGGCACAGGTACAAGTGACGAATGTGAGTCAGAAATGTTGTCAGTAATGAAATTCAAACTAGTTCAAACTTAGATGATCGAACATCACGTGCTGAGCTACTTATGACCTAAAAACAGGCTTGATTTTGGCCCGTCGTCAAGAATTTAGCGGGCATTAACAGGTTACAGTGGCTAGCTCATTTCTGAGAAGGTGCAGGCATTTCGATGATACTTCTGTCAATTATAGATATAATACAAATTAATACCCCACACTTACCACTATGTGGTCATGAGTTTAGCATTCAGTTATGCAGTCAAAGATAACGGGTAATTCTAAAGATTAAAATATGATCTTGATAAAGCTAATGCTGGTATATTTAAGCTGTTACATTATATTTTAGTATTTGTTCTCATTTTTAGAATTTTCTAAGAGACGCTTTTAGTCTTGTCATGGGTCAGTATCATCCACATTGGTTTAATAAACTGGAGTACTTCTGCTCTTTTGTGAAAAAAGCTATTATGTATGGCAAAAATAAGGTTATAAGGAAAGTGAGTTGGCAGAAACTGGAAAGGCATGCGTTCAGCATCAGACATTTCTTCTTGAGGCCAAGTCGTATATGGTTTCAACTCATGTAGACATATATATTCCAGAATGGAAGGGTAGAAAATACCAAAGTGGTTGTGAATTATCTCTGAAACTGTCGGTAAATGACAGGAAAGGGGTAACCTGCAATCATAGTGACACTTATATCGTATTCGGGACCAGGAGCTGTAGGGAAGTATGCCAAAAACTCTTTCGCTACCCTCAAAACCTATTGAAGTGGGTAAGAGGTTTTCTTCTGGTCTACCTTTAAGAAAGAAACTCCTAATCTGTATTCATTTACGTTTAATGGAACAGCAAAAAGGACCAAAGCGATGGACAGCACAAAGACACCATCAGACAGACACCCGTGGATGGTCTACATATCGACAGTGTTTGCATCCGTTCTAGCTTTATTAATAGGTTACAACCAGGCAATTATCTCGGGCGCCATGGTGCTCCTAGCTGATACTTATCAACTGGACACGTTGTGGCAGCAACTCATAGCAACATCCAATACTGCGGGATGCGCGTTTGCACTTTTTCTAACTGGTTACCCTGTCCAAATATTTGGAAGGAAAAAGATGATCCTTGCTGCAAATACGGTCATGTGTGTTGGTGCCATCATATCTGCGACAGCTCCGATGAAAGAGGTGGTTCTTGTTGGTCGATTCTTAACTGGAATAGGAGGAGGTAACATACTTCTTAGCTCTTCAAGCATGTATTCACAATGTAATTTGTATGCGTAGAACTGTGTCTCATAGGTAATACTGACAAAAATATTTTTATAGAAGAATACTTTTGCTGTAATATTTGGCATTTTATGTTCGTGCCTTTTTATCAAAATAAAACAAGTTAACTTCTCAAATTAAGCTAAGAGTAGTAGGGAGTAAGTAAGTTTAATTTTAGGTCGCAAGCGGCAATATTCGAACTGTATGGCGTAGTGGTCGAAATAACGGCCTACCCGACTGCCCGTGGCTGGTAAATTTTGAGTCGGGCTGCCTGGAAATTCTCTCCACCAGTCCGATTGTCTGGCTGAAATTTTTAAGGTTGACCTACTTTCAGTTCGCTCTCAGGACGATCATTCTTTTTAATTGTCATGTCATATTTTGTTTTAAGAAAGGTGAATGAAAGCTACGAGAATATTCTATAATTATACATGGACAACTCTTTAGCCAGTGAAGATGGTAATAGGACACTAAAACTGGCTGGCGTAGTAAGCTACGCAAAGATTGGTCATCTGCAGTCACATGATTCAATAAGAACCAATAAAAGAGAGGGTTAATTAAAGGTGGGCAGGAAACTTTCAACATGGGCAGACAACATTTATGGGCCACCAGCCCGGCTTTCAGGTTGAGCTGAAAAATTATTTTAATCACTGATATGGCGGCGGTCTGTACAGAATCGAGTCTGGACCAGACAATCCAGTGATCAACAGCATGAGTATCGATATATTTTTTATGTAACTGGGAACCGATGACATGAGTCAACAAAGAAAGTGATCCTGTTAGTCGCCTCTTACGACAAACATAGTCGCCTATTATGGCAAGGGTAGTGAGAGGCCTTATAATCACTAGCACACGATGAACTCTTGCCACTCCAAACATTATAGATCTAGAGATTTATTTATTCTTTAAAATAATTGGAACGATACATGTTGCCTGAGTTTTGAGTTATGGGCTACTCAGTAACTTTCCAGCTATATGGTGGTCACAGTTTGGCTGAAATCATGTAAATGAAGACATTGACAATACAGATAGGTTTATGGATCTTTAACAAACTGGATACATTTAGCAGCAATAACAATGTACATTACAGGGGCAGTATCCGTCGTGGTGCCGATGTACATATCAGAATGTGCCCCCGTTGACATCAGAGGGCGTTTGGGAAGTTTTACACAGTGTTTACTCTCTGTTGGTGTATTCCTGGCATCAGTTGTAGGAGGTGCCTTTAGTGGAATGGGAGAAGCAGGGTGGAGGCGAGTACTTTTTTTCTCAGGACTGAATAACTTTCACTTCTGTTCTGTATGTTTGCATGTTCCTTGAAGTACCGGGACTACATGAATTATACTTTAACAATATGTTCCATAAATACAAGCATTTTGAATTATTCTCAACAGATGGATGTTTGCTTGTTCCTGTGTTATTGACTTTGTACACTTTGTGGGATTTCTCTTCCTCCCTGAGAGTCCCCGGTGGTTCATGGACAGAGGAAGAAAGACAGAAGCCGAGGCTGTCCTCAAGCAGCTGAGGAATAATCCGGATGAAATTGCCAAGGAACTCGATGACATGAAGAAAAGTGTTGAAGAAGGAAAACGTCATGAAGGTTGGTATGTTGGAAAAATTGGTTGAAATCGTATGACAATAATATCGGGATTAAATCAAAATGTGAACATGTGATGTCTGCAACACCAGTTGTCATGTGCAATTGTCCGAGATATACCAAGTTGATGATGTGAGTTATAATCCATACTCAGCGTTTTAACTTTTGTGACCCATAATAACTAAAAGTTAATTAATGTGACACTTTAATTAAAACAAAAGAAAAGAAAGAAAACCAAAACCAAAACAAAATATATACACATAATAATACAATATAAAGCCTTTTCATGACTAAAACACGTTATATGATAAAACATATTAGACTCTATTACTTGTCAAGTAGAGTAAATGAACTAACACATCAAGGTACAGGTTCAAAACTACTTAAAACAATACTGATTTACATCCAGTTACGTGTATAAATATATGCAAAAGAATAATTTACCTACAAGCTTCTATGGCTGTGAAACCATGACTCCGCTATATGGCAAAAACATTGACTTCTTGGAAAATACCCAACGATATTTCGCTAAATGTATTCAAGGGTTCAAAAGACATATGTCAACAGATTCTGGACAATGGTTGGATACACTGGTAAGTGTAGATTGTTATTCCTCGGAAGATGATGTAACAACGCTTGTCATTCATCAATGGAAACTCTATTCTGTGCATTCTTATCACTCACTGTTCACTTAGATATCAACCCACACAGTATTTGCAACACTTTGTTTCGTACTGCACGAAAGTATAATCTATTGAAATATGTAGCAACTTATGTGCAAACTGGCATTTTTCCGTCTGAGACAGCTTGGAGAAGAATTGTTGTATGTTCTATCTTCTCTTATGAAGAAACTCAATGGAAACTGAGACTCTACATAAGAGAACGTATGTCCAGATATGCTGTAATACATCAAACACTGAGTCTACATAGACTTTTCACCCTAAGGAACAAACACTCTCAGACTATGAAACCCGTATACAGCTGTACGAGTCGGCTCTAAAGCCAAATTCCCAAAGGAATGTTTGATTTGAAATAAGTAAAGCCATGACCATGATGCCCACCTTATTTTACATTGTAAATCTGTAACGAGCAAAAGAAATCATTTTTATATGACACTACTTGACATACTGGATATAGATGTATATGTACTAATTGAAATGCCCTTGTACTCTTTTGTGGTGCCAAACTTCAGATCCCTGGCCTTGACGAAACAGCATGGCAAACCATCAACTTACACTTTTCAAACTACATGTATATCTATTCCTTAAAAGACTCTTTGATGTATACTTTCTAAACTACCACTCATGTAAATATCCATATGTTGTAAATATCCGTGTTTTGTTAATATCATATGCATCTATGTAACTGACTGATATCATAAATGCTTAATCTTCGAATGTATTTTGGAAGAAATAAAGACATTCATTCATTCATTTATTCATTCATTCATTGCAAAACGCTGTCTATTCATTCTTCCAAATTTAACACCACTTACTACAATACGAGTTATCAAAGTAGATCAATTAATTCTGTCTCAGTTAAAAAAACGCGAAGAGGGAAAAGCTGAACTAGTTAATGGATCCTGTAAACTATGAAATAGTCACACGTTGTTAATAACAAATAGTTTTCACAAGGATTGCAAAACGGAGGATCATCACTTCAAATGTATCTATTGTCTGGTGCCACAAGTATTTGGTGCGCTGCTTTAGTTGCAGCATCTGCAAATGTGTTACCAGTGATTCCAGTATGGCTGGGCAATCACCAAATGATGATTTCGTATCTGTTCATGTGTTCATGTGTTTTGCATTCTGGTAATTTCCAATAAAACATGTCATGCTGATATGTACCTGAGGGCACGAAAAAGAGTATGAGAACAGCGTTACCATTATTGGACGTTCCCTTCTGAATTATGCTCTCGCTAAAAATAAGAAAAAAGGGCGGATAGGACATTTATTTCCAAGGCTAATACTATATTTCAGCTAATACCTGCTGCAGAAATACCACTAAGGCTTCATTTTCTGATGGAATGGATTCCAAATACAGTTGTACGATGAGTTTGATTTTGATATGATGCATTTTATATACATGTAGACTGTGTGTAACTTACGATAGACCATGTTCTGAAAGGCCAAAGAAAACCCCACAAAACACTTAAAACCTTGATACGTAGTCATAGGTGTACGGGTGCATATGCAGGTTTCGCGTCACGATGGAGTTAACGATAGAGTCATTGCACACAAATTGCAAACGCTTGACTGATCCCCTCCCCATTTCGAATTGGATACTACTTTTAAAATTTCCAATGCCGTCTGTCATTTATTATTTAAGTGCTTGATATCGGATAGAACGTTAAATGTTGATCAAACATGATATTCACGAATATCGCTTTCTCACGCGTTGGTCATTAATTGCGGAAACGAGGCTCGGGACACATAATGTTTACTAGCGCCGCGCTGATCCATCGTCCGCTACAGAAATGCTATCTCATTGCACGTGACTGCCACAGTGGACAAGAAGTCTGTGGAATCTTGTGATATTGAAGTATGGACAACGTACTGCCGAATTCAAAGATAGTTTACAGCAATTTCGTTGAATCTTACATTCACGATATTGAAGGTAAACACGGTGAGCCATTGTTTGATATTTCATTTCTGGTGTACCCGTAACAATATTACTATGCCTGTTTGAAGTGCAGGTACCGGATATTTTTTATCACTTCATGTAAACTGATGTAGATTTTACCTACTGATTTATACAAAGATTTGACGCTGAAGAAAATAAATGGGACAAATCAATAAGACATGTTTCCTAAATCAGATCCCGCCAAGGTGAGAAGAATTCAAGGAGTGAATGAGTGAGTGAGTTAATATTTAACGTCGCATCGGCAATATTTCAGCCATACCGTGACGGGAGCATAACACTGAAATGGAATACATGTGTATAATAAAAACCTGTCGACAATACACTGTAAAACAACTAGAATATCACAATTAGCATTAAAACTAGCGTAGAAAGTTAAAAGTAATATCATTATATGGACTATACAGTATAAAACCTGGCTATAGATCGCCAACAACTGAAGGTAGATCACCACTCTTTGGGCTTAGGGTACGTTTGCTACCTGCATGGAACCTAGTTGGATTTACACCATCCTTTCAGCCCCCGGCGAATATACGGAATGCTGGCCAGAATTGAAACAACCAAAATACTACTTTTAAAAAGCCTGGTAAGTTTACATTGACTTGAAAATTTTGGGACTTACGTACCGCTTGACCGAGACTCTCGCAAGGGATACAGAACCGAGAATCCTTCCCCTTTAACAGGCATGCATGAGTGTATGTTGTATGACAAATGCGACATCGTCGCACAATGACCCCTTTAAATCTGGATTGACAACCCATTTCATGTAGTTTATTTATACCTATTTGGGTGTCACACTTCTTCTGCATCAGATCGTTAGTGTAAACTCTAATGCCAGCTTTGTAGTCAGAATAAGGAATAAGAAGTGATGTCACAGATTTGTTGAGAGCTGCCCCGGCATCAAGATCGGCCATTGTATTCCCAGAAATGCCAACGTGGCTGGGTAACCAACAAAAAATGATGTCGTATTGGCCAGTAGCAAGATCATTATACATTTTAAAAAAATCAATTATAAGTGGATGCTTACATGATAACCTTTTAACCGCCTGACTCGGGGTGACAAGAAAGAGAGTTTCAATAGATTAATTTATATATTGTTTAATTCTCAGCCCAAACGGCGGAATAAGAGATGATTTCTCTTGTTATACAGATCTTCGTAAAGAGGATTAAAGACACAGTGAAATGCAGGATTAGACACGTTAGAATATAACTTTGTAATATATTGTAAGGATAATTTTATACACCGTTGGGTAGAGATGTTCATCTGCCTCAACGTAGAGACTGTCAACAGAAGTTCTGAGAGACCAAAGACAAAGCCTTGGTGGTGGAAAGAATCTAATAGTTTCAAGTTGCAGTTTTTGCAGGCTCGACGACGAAGCCATAATCAAGTTTTGAGCGGACCAGTGACCTATATAATTGGAGGAGGGTAGCTTGATTCCCTCCCCACTTTGAATTAGAAACGAATTTTAATAAATCCAGCGCCTCCGGGCATTTAGTTTTTAGGGATTTGATATGGTGAAGAAAAGTTAAATGAAAGCCAAGAACTTTGCCTCCGTAACAGCTTTGATGGGAGTGCCATTTAAAACCAATTCTGAGTCTTTATGAGGTTTGTATTTTCTACCGAAATGTATACAATTGGCTTCATGTTGTTTATTTACTCGAGCATTTTAAACGAAGGATTCTAGTCGTTCCAGATGATCAATGGTACTACGATTTTTCCTGAAACCACATTTAATACATGTGAGAACGTTATTGGTTTCAAGATACCAAACTAATCTATTATTCACCACACGTTCCACACAGCTAGTGAGAGATATCGGTCTGTAATTCGACGGATCTGTATGATCCCTGCCAGGTTTTGGTAATGGGACTACAATGGCATTACGCCATGAATGATGAATTTTCCGGATGTCCATATTTTATCACATATATCAAAAGTGTAACCAGACATGGTTCAGGCAAGTGTTTCAGTAGCTGATAATGAATATTGTCATCACCTGCTGCAGTGTCATGAGCTTGCTCAAGAGCTGTGTATAACTCATGTAATGAAAAGGCTTCTTTATAATCTTCACCATTATAGGAATAGAAATTACGCTTTTTCTTTTGCTCTTGTTTCTGATATTTCTGAAACTCAGGGACAGAATTTGTCGAAGAAGAATTTTTGGCAAGAGTTTCGCCAATTTTATTTGCAATTTGAGATTTGTCAGTATTTAAATTATTACCATCTTTAAGATGGTGCACTGAAGATTTTGAACCTTTGCCTTTAATGCTTTGAACCTGGAGACATAGTTCCTCCAAGATCGTCGTTAGATTTGTTTAAAGGTACGACGAGCTTTCGCATTGAGTATTTTAAACTTATTTAAGTTGTGGACAGTTGGATGATGGCGAAAATAATGTTCTGCCTCTTTCCTCGCTTAAAGGAGCAAGGAAATCAATCGGATTTGAACCGTGGTTTCCGTACATGTGGAGCGGTAGAGGACCTTGGTGCATAACGTTTTAAAGAAGGACCAGTCTGCCTTGGAAAAAAATCCATCTAGTATAAGATGGAGAATCAGATGGATTAATTTCTGATGAAATAGTTGGAATATGGTCACTTCCACAGAAGTCATTGTGGACTGACCAATCAAATTCATGTAAGCAGTTTGAGTCTGCAAGAGAAAATCTAGACAGGAGTAGGTGTCGTTTGCAGGATGCAAATAAGTGATGGAATCGTCATTGTATATACACAGGTCGTTGTTGGAGACAAAATCTTTTAGTATTTTACCTTTAGAGTTTTTAGAGTTTGTGCCACCCAAGGGCGGGTTATGGCCATTGAGATCACCCGTTATAATGCACGGTTTAGGAAGTTGGTCATATAGAGCTTGAAGATCAGACTGCTGGAGTGCTGAAGAAGGCGGAATGTAGTGTAAAGGTAAGATGAAGAGTTAGCATCACTGCAACAGCTTGGAGATTCGTCACGAGTGTTACAAGACTATGGATTACACCCTGCGTGACAAGGATTGAGATCCTCCAGTGGCTCTGTCACTCGGAGCTGAAAAATAATTATATGCAACGAACTGTCGTAAATTAAAAGTGTCTGTCTGCTTCAAAAAGGTTTCCTACAGACAGAAGACTGAAGGTGCCTAATCTTGGACTAATAGTTGTAACTCATTTAAGTTGGTCCGTAATCCTCTGCAGTTCCACTGCACTATTTTATTGGAATAAATTATCTTTTAGGTGGGTTGATTGGGGATCTACCCCGCACCTTTTTGGAGGGCAACAACATGTGTAGCGAGGATGGATTTATCAGATACATCCATGTCTTCCAGTGATCCAAACTTATTTAACAGTTTGATCTTGTCCGATGCTAGAGCCTCGATTTGTTCTTGAAGTGTCTGATCTAGATTTGATTTTTGCTTTTTCCAGGCTGTTTCTGAATTGGCTCAGGTTGCGATCCAGGGCCCCGTTTCACAAAACTCTCGTAAGCCTAAGATCTCGTAACTTTTCTCGTAGCATTCGCATCTCCTACGCTACAGTATAGGAGGCACAATGGCTACGAGAAAACTTACGAGATCTTAGGCTTACGAGAGTTTTGTGAAACGGGGCCCAGGTTGCTGGGAGAGGTTCTGCTGAGCAAGTGATTTTTTTAGTCTGTGTCGATTGCTCAGGAGAAACAATTTCATGAGCTTCTGTATTTATCCATGTCAAGTCTGTTTGACAGGCATATGACAAAGTACTTACTGGTGAAGTGTTTTCATTTAGGTTTGCTTCTAAAGGTTTTCTGGTGATGGAGGCAGAAGGATCAGTAGGATTAGTTGATTGTGGTAACATTTGGGCTTCTGGTAATTGGTAAATTTAATCCTGTTGATCCGCATCTTCTTTTTCCAAATAGGACAATTCTTAGAAAAAGCTGAATGATTTCCATGGCAGTTGGCACATTTGTGGATCTACTTTCACAATCTTCTGTTACATGTGTATTCTCAGCACAGTAAGCACATGTAACAGATAACGTGCAAGTGTTCACACCATGTCCATATATTTGGCATTTAAAACACCGCAAAGGTTTGGGGATGTACAAATCAACGTTAACATTTCAGTAACCTGCCCTGATTGATTTTGGCGCATTTGGTGAGGAGAACGAAAAAAGATACGTGTTAGTTGGAACAACCTCATTATATTTTCCGGTCAGAAATTTTTAAACATATATCACTCCTCAATTCCGATACAGTGTCAGACTCAGTCATATCTGCAAATAGACGGTCTCGATCTCTTACAATACCTTTCAGAGTTTTATGTGCAGAGACCTTAACCGGAACTCCAACAAACATTTCAGTGGACAGCAGACTGGTTGCTTGCTGTTTTCTTTTACATTCGTGCAACAGAGATCCCGAAAACAAGCGTTACACGCGTTTAATTTCTTCTGCTATTCCGGGGGCACCTTTTGATATAGCAAACGGGTTCAGCTTTAATGAAGTTTGATCTAGTATCTCAGGAATTAGGAAACGAGGCCAATGATCAACGAATTTCCAAGGTCGCTTTTCATCATAATCATGTCAATTGGACGTTGCGTTTTTTGTTTGGGGTTTGGTATTCCATGCTAAGTGCTATTGATTCGTCATTCAAGCTCCCCATCCACCACGGAGTATCACAAGGACAAAGCTAAAATAAGCGGATCTCCAATATCACATTTACAAAATTCAAATATAATGTAGATAGTTAAAGTTTTCTTACATTAGGTAATAGGTAACTATTTACAGTTGACATAATTATGCACTGTTGGATACATTGACCCTGATTATAATGGCCAGGCAAGGTAGATACAAAGCGAGTTGAAATGTCTGTCGATTAAAAAGATATTAAATGGGGCAAACGCCCTGATGATTCAAAATCATGAAATGCTTTATGAATATCGTGTTTACATGTAGTTATGAAGTGACTATAAAGCCCATGTTTGGTGTCCGCCACAGGTGTGATATTGCTGGAATAATGCTGAAAGCGGCGTAAAACTAAACTCAATCTACTGACATTCTTAAGGAATAAGGCCACTGGAACTTTGTGGGGAAATCATATCGCATGTCAAGAGATCAGTGGACTGTTCACTAATACAATATCCAAAAACATTCGAAGTAAATTTGAATTTTCCACTTTTTAATCGTGGCATAATATGTACTGGTATATTTTGAATGCATGGCTAGATGTGTCTAAACATCTGAAGAGGTGATGTAAATACAGCTAGGGTCCATGCAAGAAGCAAAGGTACTTAAGTCCCCATGGTCCCTAGTATGGTGATCCACCTTCATTTGTTGACAATCTATAGCCTCTTTTTAACATTGTATTGGAATTTAGCGTTAAAATATTTTATATTAAATTACTAGTCTTAAATGTATCCCTGTCCTTCGGCGACAGGTGTTCTATAATTTGATTGTCTCTATTGTTTATTTAGGACGTTTAAGTCAGCATACGAAATATTACTATAAATGTTTACTCACTCACTCACTGATTCAGCCGCTGTGGCATTCACAAACAGTTTTATTCCAGGAAGACTGATCGATTGCTCTCTCCAAAGACATTACAAAAAGGGTGTGCCAGAGTGGAGAAGAGTTGCATTATTGTACTCCTCCACAAACACCTGGGATGCCCACAAGAGATGGCTGACGGACTCAGTGGGTTCCCCTTTTACTGCTAGACACATATCAGATGATCCTGCGCACTAAACGCATTTGTGATAAGAGAGGCGGTACAACGAATTGGGCAAGTACACTTGGCTGCTACAGGTAGCTTTACGATTATGCACGTGCAATTCATGCTAACCGTGACATTAAATCAACACCGCTACTGATTAAGACCCGTCTCACTACAGATTAACACCCGTCTCGCTACTGTGTAACACTTGTCTCGCTACTGTTTTACACCTGTCTCAATACTGTTAAACAGATTTCAGTTGTAGTGAAAAACATGGGCAAATAGTTCATTATCAGGCAAGGGAGATAGCATACAATGTTATCATGTATATGGACAGAAATTGTGCAGCCAAAGCAGATTCTCTTTTACAAAGTAGCCTTGCTACTGGACTCTCAACGGCAACTTTCAAGCGCATTAAGGCAGAAGGTGGTAGGAGTGCGGGTGGACCTACATTTATCAGTCCCACCAAGTTGCGGAAATCCAAAACTTGCAGTTACAAACTTGATGATTTCGACCGGTGTGCAGTCCGTCAATTTGTCCAAAGTTTATATGGCGTTAAAAAACAACTACCCACTCTGGATACGATGTATGATATGGCAAAATGTCAGTTGAACTACAAGGGATCTAAGGAAAAATTTCGAAAAAATCTCAAAGACATGGGGTTTAGGTGGCGAAAAACGCAGTCAAACCGTAAACTTTTCATGGAACGTAAAGACATTGTTTCCAAGCGTTTTCAATACTTGCGTGCAATAAAGAAATACAGAGAAGAAAATAGAACACTCATTTCTATCGATGAAACATGGTTGCATGTTAACCACATTTTCCCAAAGTGTTGGCAACTTGAGGGTGAAGTCGTAATAAATGGGGTTCAACCTCCGTCTGGCACCGGACCTCGGCTTATTGTGGTTCATGCAGGGGGGTGAAAACGGTTTTGTTCCAAATGCTTTGCTTGTTTTTGATTCCAAACTCAAATCAGCAGACTATCATGACGAGATGAACTTTGATAATTTTTCCAAATGGCTCCAGGAAAAGTTGATCCCAAACCTTCCACTCCACTCTGTCATCGTTATGGATAATGCACCATATCATAGCAAGCAAGTGAACAAATGTCCGCCAAGCGCCAACAGAAAAGATGACATAAAAGCGTGACTACAAAGGCACAATATCTTATTTGATGAGAAAATGCTTAAAGCCGAACTATTGTTTCTTGCAAAATCCAACAAATCGGGCCCTGTCTACAGAGTAGACACGATGTTGAAGCAACATGGTCATGATGTACTACGTCGAACTCCATTCCACGCAGAACTAAACCCGATAGAGTTAATTTGGGCAAATGTGAAAAATTATGTTGCTTCACAAAACTTGCAGTTCACAAAAAGTTCCTTAAGAGTTGCCATAAATGAAAGGATGTCTGCAGTCGGTGCAAAAGAATGGTCGGAATGTTGTAAACATGTTAAACAATTGAAGATGGTTACTGGCAACGCGAAATCGCAGTAGAAAGGGAAATTGACAGACTTGTGATTGACTTAGGACTTGCAAGTGATTCAGACACAGAGACTGATTCAGAGAATGATAATTAAAGCATAAATCAGTAAGTCCGCCTAATTTTCCAGCATTGTTGTGTCTTGTATAATAATTGACACATACTATATCAGGTTTTTACTGTTCCCATACTTTGTCATAAAAAGAGTTATCTTTGGTGAGTTGTCTGTATTTTATATTTTTTAGTCACTGATAAATCTACTGAGTAATCCCCAAACCGACAAATTTGTGTACAAAGATATTTCTCACTGACTTATCAATGTCAAAAGGTATTTTCAGTTTTCTGTACACAATTTTGGTGACCATAATAAAAATATGACAGAAATTTGGAAATATTGTTTGAATACTAACCATTTCTCTAGAACCGGTTATATAAATTTCCAAGACATGTATTCCCGGTCGATCACCAGCGGAATTATGGACGCAAATCAGCCCGTACAGAGAAATAGGAACAAAATTATGAGATAAAAATATTTCCCCCTTGCTACTCTGATTTAGCCACCACCATTCAGTAACAGATAACTTTTAACATATTAAAAAGTCAAATGTAACACAATATATATCTTCCCTATATGTAGTTATTATCTATTTAATATTTAGCAGACGAAAAGTCAACTTTACCCATTAAAACAACACCGCATATTCCTTCGAATGATAAGACTGCAATTTCAGGCATAAGATACTAATATTCCACGCTAACCTTTAGTTAAGACGAAGACAAATAGATGCTTGGGGCATTGACAGGCATTTTAGATATTCAACAATTTTGTTAAAAAAAACCCCAGGAAAATGTCAGTTGCTTCGTGAAATGGATCGGTGGTCCTAAACATATTTGCTCAGTTTATTGTGTAGATTCAATTCGTTGGGATTGTACCTGTTCCCAAATCGAGTGTGCACTAACAATTCATGTGTGAAACGGACGGGGAAAATGAACTTCTCGATATTTATCAGACAACCTGTCTCCCTCTTGTTTCAAGTGGATCGTTCTGTGGGGCGTTCCCAAGTATGCAAATTGGGGTCATTTGTCAGGTCGTGGATCATCTTATATGTGTTTACCAGTAAGACAAAATGACTGTAAACGTGGCTAGTAGTCTTTTAGTTCAGGCAAAATTTCGTTATCGGACAATACGCAAATGGCATGCTGATGGTTTTTATATGAAACTGAGCGTCGGTTATGAGACCAAATGGAGTAATAGTATTCAGCAACCCTGCTCCCCTCATTCCATCGATTGTGAACCGAAGTTGATGTGCCAGAGAAATTCTCTATTCCCCAAGGGTTGAAACAATGTTACAATCCAACAAAAAGCATAATCGATAGTTAAATCGTTCCTAGAAAGGCAATTTCTCCTCAAGCCAAGATAGTTCGAGTCATTTGCTGGTATCAGAATTTGTTCATTCTTCGTCAACATCTACTGTGTTCCAAATATGAGACCACCACGCTGGAAATTGCCTCCAAATATGAAATGGTAACTTGTTAAAAGAGGCATAAATAGCAATCCATTTCATCAGAGTGTATAGTTTACAGTGTTGTGTATTCAATCCTTACTGCTACACAGGGGACGGTTCTTCTATCATTGCTCGAGTGATAAAAACACCGCCAGTCCGCAGGGCACTGATGCTTGGAATTTGTCTGGGCGTGACAACTCAGATCACGGGGGTAGGGCCAATCGTGTGAGTATGCTTTTAAGAGCCTATTTATTCACTTACAGTTAATAGTATTTACAAGGTGAAGTCACTGAACACACATTCTACTTGTGACCAGCATTACAGTTTGACAATGTACATCCTGAGCGAATCGTGTTTTTGTAGTTTCTACTCTGGTTTAATATTCCGACGAGCTGGATTCAGTGGTGCAAGCGCCATATGGATGACTGCAATACCCGGTGGAATAATGGCTGTGTCATCTTTCACTCTCACATGCTTGATTGAGAGATTTGGCAGGAAACGTCTGTATCTTGCAGCCCAGATAGGTAAGTGAGGGTTTCATTTGGGTTCAACGTTACTTTGGCGACGGCTTGATGTGTGCAGACCTGAAACGTTTTCCACCGTTGCGAAACACCAAGCTGGTATGCATAGGTCCAAGCAGCCTTAGGTTTGTTTCATGTTCTTAATATTGTTGCTGATACGAGGTCAACATAACGTATATACGTCAGTACTGATACATTTTCTGATAGACGTGATACCACCTACCTTGGATATGTAGATATTCTTTTATCCGGTGCAATCATATTCTATCGAGACGATGTGAGAGTGTTGGATAACATAATTACACATTTTGCGGCTTATATGAATAGTTCTTGTGTTTTATTGTCACTAGGTCAATTTATTGCCTTGGTTATTCTTGGACTTGGCTTCTTCCTCTCAGCAACACATTCTCCCAGTGTCAGTGATGACATTCAGATAGCCATCAATAACGCCACATCTACATCCATGTGTAATTTCAGGTA
The DNA here is from genome assembly GCF_037392515.1 of Haliotis asinina. Classification (NCBI taxonomy): domain Eukaryota; kingdom Metazoa; phylum Mollusca; class Gastropoda; order Lepetellida; family Haliotidae; genus Haliotis; species Haliotis asinina. The sequence continues at coordinate 45,646,814 of NC_090288.1, read as the reverse complement.
ATGAATCTACTTACCATATTACAGTCAAATATGAATGATCCAATCAGGCAAATGCACAAAGCTTATTTTGTGTAAATTTTCAGTCAAATTACATGTAAAACTACCATTTACCGTTTAAAGTGAATGTTCATGAAGGATCAGATGAGTTATAAATCCTCATCCTTTGTCTATTTCAGAACATGTGAGCAATGCATCGACTCTTCACAATGCGGCTTTTGCTACGACGTCCTCTCAAGAGCCTCATGTGTACCCGTGTCGTTAAACGGCAGTGCTACAACTGGGAGATGCTCTTCCCCCAACTCTGTTAACAGTTCAGACTTTACGCTGGAAACACAGGCCTGCCCGAGTGATTATAAATGGATTCCAGTGATTGGGGCGTCAGTTTTTCTAGCTGTATTTGGCTCTGGTAAGACAATAGACAGGCTATGATCGCCAAAGGCCTTTTCTGCTTTTGACTGGAATAAGTCAGATTTCATTTCATATCTGCTCTGAGTGTCTGTATGATAGTGTAAACAATGCACACCACGTCTTCAAAAGATATCTTATGCATACATAAACAGTGAAAGGATCAGCGTATCTAATTACGTATCTAATCGTCAATACTCAGGGTATTCGCTAAAGCATTATTTTGTCAAAATACAGAAATTAGAGTTTTTAACCACTCAAGTCGCTGAATGTGTAATTTTATAAATCATCTTACAGAGAGATACAAATCATCAAACCGATGATCAAATCACATTCAAGAAACATACCCGGAACCACGATATCGGATTTCATTCTTTGTTAAGATTGTCACACAAGACAAGGACAATCTGTTTTTGTTTTTTTTTAAATTTCAGTTTGTGGCGTCGTGTTTGTTGTGATATCTGAAATATTCCCTCTCTGGGCTCGCGGCACATGTAGTTCAATCGCCACTGCTGCGGTGTGGATATGTCAAATTATTGTCAGTGTCACCTTTCTGAGTGTGACTCAAGCTATCACTGTATATGGTAAGTGATCTCACCACTCACTCTGTGTGGCTGTGGTACGTAGGTTTATCTGACTGTGGCGCAAGCTATTGCTGTCTATGATAAGTGATCTCACGTCTTCCTCTTTGAGAGTGTGGTATTTTAGGCCACACGCAAACTGTAGAGCAAACTGGGTTGTGCAGCATAAAGAATATGACCAGTCTTCTTATGAGCGAGCAAGGTTGGCAACGTACTTCGTCGCTTCGGTTCGAAAAATATTTTTCATGTCAAAATAAAATATCCCCACCATCAAAGTTACACTGCCACTTCCCCGCTTGGGTGTGCTGTCATATTTCCAACCTCATATTTAATAATTGTTCATGTGAAATATATTTTATTCAAACTTTTAACCGTCACTGGTGGTATACAGATCGTCCTTTACCTCCATTCCATTTCCATCCTCTATCCTGACAAGGATGTTTCATTTTCAGTTCTGTAAGAGTAAGACTAACTGACTGAGTTTGGTTTTACGCCGCTTATGGCAATATTCCAGCAATATCCATTTATAGGGTTTGCACATTTCACTCACGTTGGAAATCAAACTCGGGCATTCGGCGTGACTACCACTTGGCTACTCCACCGCCCCTGTAAGAATGAGATGTTTCGAGGAATTGATAATTGTGGCCATAAGCAAAGCAGTGTTTATATCGTGAAATTGTAGAAGCGTATTATAATGTCGGGAGCATAATTATGGCACGACACGTGCCAACATATAAAATACAAAAGATGATACACGTCTTGCATATAATGACATGTCAACACCATTAAAGGGGTAGTGGGATAGCCTAGTGGTTAAAGAGTTCGCTCGTCACGCCGAAGACCCGAGTTCGAATCCCCACATGGGTGCGGTATATGACATCCATTTCTTGCTGACTCCACCATGATACTGGTGCAATATTGCTAAGAGAGGCGTAAACCTATACTCAGTCACAAACTCAACATTATGAAAATGTTTACATACATGTACTCGTCTTAGAGTATAACTGGCGACCTTGTGCACAGATATGTGTTAATCCTATGAACTATTTCTGATTTGAAGGTCTCTTCTGGTTGTATGCGGGATGCGCCATGCTGTCTGTCATTTACATACTGATGTTCATGCCAGAAACAAAAGGGGTACGACTGGAAGAAGTTGTGCTGCTGTTCTTGACTGACGACGAGAAGAATGCACCGCGAGGAAAAGACATTGATTAAAATCTCAGACCTGAATGGAAATGCGGCAACTTGTTCACCGTACGCTCTAAGTATACGGAAATTAGCAGAAGACTGTCATTGACCCACTGTTATTCTTGTCATGTAACATACGGGGTGTGGGGGAGGGTGTGTGTGTGTTTTATGAAAACGTTTTAGCCTAAAATACATCTTTATGATATCGAAGAATGGTTTATATTATTCACATAAACCAAATACTGATATGCTCTTTGCTCTAGTTTCTGATAACATGACATATAATAGCATGTACTCCCATTAAAACGACAGAAATAGGTACGTTTGAGTACAGATCTGTCATAAAGTGTTTGGTAGTTGAGGCCCACCCGGTGAGTGAGTTAATATTTGGCGTCATGTCAGCAATATTGCAGCCATATCATGACGTGAACAAATATATTTTGTCAATATTAAAATCAATAAACTGAGAACATAAAAACCTGTCATCGAAGGACAGTAAAAATACTAGACTATCACATATGTGAACATAAAACTAGCATATAAATTCAATGACTGTAATTAAAGAAAACACTACAATATAATATACGGGCTATAGATCACCAACAACTCAAAGTGGATCACCATACAAGAGGCCATGCCACCCGGTGAGGCACATTAAAGTACAGCATTAGGAGCGGGAGAGTCAAATGTGCATATCCATATGACGTTAAGGAATGAGATACACATTTTCAGTATTTTTTTTCAGCATCAATGTCTTAGTTGTTTTTATTCATATTAGGTGTATTTTTAGCTAAAATCGTTTTGATGGCCCCTTAAGCTTGTATGTTATATTTAGTAATATGTCTTCGTTTTCGTCTACTCAGGGAGACTATATATAGCCTGAAATTATAGAGGTATGTTTTGATTCATCCTCAATATCTACAGGGTATACTTTCCGATTAGTCTGCGCAATACCCTGGATACATCTATGGCTCAGCCCGATAAATTTATTACCTCCCTTGACTGGCGTTTCATCAAATCAGGTGTCTGCGCTGGGAAGTTGAGCGAACCAATTACAACTCGCTTTCGCTTTTTATATTATCTAACCTATTATATTTGGTAACAAAAAACACGCAAAACTCCTCTGAAAGAGGTAGAAGGAGTTCTTGCATATATAAATATATATTAAGTTTCAAACCTATCAGTTTGTCTGTATGATTTCCTCCAAATCTGAGTCGAACTGCAAACAACCTTCGCAGTTGCGACCGCTACCTTGGTTGACGCTAGCAAGTTCGGCTGTAACTGCGGCTTAGCCGATTGGCTATTTAGGTGGTTGGCTCTTGTGAGAATGCGGAGCCAGCAAAGGGAGGCAATAAAACTTATCTCGGAGATGCATCCGGGGTATAGTGGAAATTTATCGGAATGTTTAGCCTGGAGGTATCGAGTATAATTTAGACTGGACTAACGAGTCATTGCACATTACAATCAAAATCACTTCTAGTAGTCGAGATTGGGTGCTGACTGACCACCAAGACACGTTGGTCCACTGAGGGATTGGAAAGCAAATTATCCGTCAGGTGAGCATCCACAAACCTATGATCGTTGATATTTTCATGCATCTGGTCAAGGAATTCAAAGGATTTAAACAATATTTTATTTTCACTAATGTTTACATTGTTCCAACAAATTGGAACTAGGATTAGCAAACAGGCTAAGGGGCCTATCTCAATTCTTCTAAGGAATTCAAATTATTTCATGCACTTTGCAAAGTAACACCTGCTGTATTATGCAAAAACAGAAATCAAAATATCAAATTGTTTTGAACTGGCGCTGCCATCATCTGAAGCAAATGGAATCTGATTCCACCATTAACACATTGTTTTATATGATAAAATGAAAAGAAATTGATAATATCCATAAAACAAATAGTTCACACACTCACTTACAGGCAGCTATAACATATTAAACATCATAGCTGTATATGATATAATCCTAGTATGTAGGTCGATGTTGATAATCAGAGGAAGAGGAAGAGAGATGGAGACCGACCGAATGATGATACAACTCCAGTATAACTTTTAGGATAAGTCCGTGTTAGTCCCGTCAACACGATACCCAGCCTTATATATACACAGTTACTGATTCTTGAGCATTCAAGCGAAGTAAGGAATCTTCGCGATTGGCCTCGGTTATCAACAGTCAAAATACACATTCAAGTGGTTAAAGGAAGGCAGCTCTAAAGCACTACCTTAAAAGGAGTGGCTCTAAAATACTATTACTGCAATACGAAATGTGACCCATGATTACTATCACTCAAAAATCTACACATTGTGAGCCAATAATAACAGTCGCTTAATCAAAAATCATAAAAATGATAATAATATAAATAAATAAATAAATAAATAAATAAATAAATAAATAAATAAATAAATAAATAAATAATACCAAAAACACTCTCGCAACACAATACAGAGTAGTTGCAGTTAACATTGCAGTTAACATTGCACGTCACATGCATTTGTGAGATCTGCAGGAGATCGAAGTTCATCTACATAGTCCTAGGCCAAATGTTAGAAAAGTCCCTATCTTTTAGGATCTCTCAGCAGGAGTAAACGTGTTATTCAGTAATTGGTATGACACCTCCCACCCGCCAAAAATTCTTGTTGATGTGGAACTAGCAACAGGAGGTATCAGGTTACTAAAAACTAACTGGGTTCAGTCCACTGTTGAAACAGTGTCCACATGTTCATAAACAAACTGCTTGAGAATTGATCACATTGTCTAATGTGTGGTGACAAGCACTGGTGTTCAGCATGGTCAAGATATGCAGTATGGGTGATAAGGCTGGGTGTATCATATTACCTGATTTTCATGATATCGCTACATTTGGCCTAGGAGTATACAGAATTGTAAAACTACTTGAAAAAGCGAGGTGAAGAGAATTAGCATTGTTCGAAAAAATATGTCCAAATTCTCAACTGTGTGACATCGAATTATATATGTAAAGGTATGACAATAGCCGCTTTCCTGCAATTGTAGATAATGCCATAAATGGCAACCAGTTTCATACTAAAGTATTCATATGTAACAGATCAACTTTAGACGGACGTTTTAGGGATCTTTCAGATATGTTGCAGAGTATTCATTTTCAATTACAGCAAGGGTATATGGAAGTTCAGTTTCAGACACCGCATACTCTAAACCATAATAAGACTTGCTATGAGTTCTTCAGTTCGAGATAAATTTTTAAATTGTTTTCCTGTATTTGGAAATACACCTTTGGAAATATAAGCTGAACATTCGGTTATAATTACATCAGAATGCTTTCAACAAATCGTCATTATTATTGTTTGAAGCAGTTTGAAAATCATTTCGATTTTGATTGAATGCTTCAGTAATGCTTATTACTCTAGTAGTAAACAGGAATAGAGTTGTCGTTCTTGTTCTGGTGTTCATGCGTCAATATGAAAGCCTTCTAGTGGAGCACAAGTTGGTATTCAGCTTGTTCGGGAATAACACTAGTGGTTAACAAATGTGGATCGTGTTGACCATTCAGACTGAGGCCCAAATGAACCTGTTTAGCCTCAGTGTACATATTAAAAACATTTCACTACTTCTCTGGGTGCCATTACATAGAAGATGGAGGGTAATCAACGACACACTGTATGGATGAACAATTTCTCAAATCAGGTGCCACGACGTTTCGATAACACATTATTGCATACGTGCTTGACACACCATAAAATAATCTCTATTGAAACGTTGCGTCAACTGAATAAAGACGTTGTTTATTGATACGTTTGTCCATAAATAAATACATGTTGGCCATGCCAATAGCATATGATTATTATCACATGACGAAAAACAGTTTTCATCAATTGTACTAATACGTCTGGTTTGACGAGACTTTCCAGAACGAGTGAGTGAGTACAGTTTGACATCGAAGTTCAACGATATTCCACCATTACTGGAGTACAAGAGAACCTTGTGCCCATGTGATGAATCGAACCTGACTCTTCAGCTAACCCCGTCGCAGAAGGTGGAAATTTAGAATCACCCAACTTGTGTGTTCGCTCGCATGTTTCACTATTGGGGTTCACCGTCTAAGCATTGAACTACTATGTCTTTTCCCAATATTATGGCGTCACATCCAGATATAAGTGACACATCGCACAAGGTAACATTGGTTCAAGCTAGCTTGTGGTAAAAATCATCCATAAGACAAAAATCAATGCGATCTTGCCACTCATTGATGAAAGGAGCGAAGGAGTTTAATGTCATGTTGGATTACATAAGGGATCGAAATATGGGCACACTGGGTGTCAAGAGAATCACACAACACATCTGTCAGTAGAAAAACCCTCCTAGGGTCTATTTATGCGCTCCTTGCTTCGAATCAAATGGCCGTACTTGGTAAGACTAAACAAATGGATTCATTGCTGATGTTGACTGTATCAGGATGCTGTGAAGTTAGGATGCGCGAGAGAAACTGTAACCTGAAGGTAGCCGTTGGTTGCCTGATATCACACATTGTGCGTATGAGATACAATTTTACGCCAAAGTGGCTCTATTTCAGTCGCCCTGTGAAGGTTCGGGGTAGAATAGGCCTTCAGCACCCCATGCTTGCTATTAAAGGCAACTATGCTTGTCGTAGGAGGCGACTAACGGATGGTCAGACTCGATGACTAGGTTGGCCCGTGTCATCGGTTCCCAACTGCGCAGATCGATGCTCATGTTGTTGATCACTGGATTGTTATGTCTAGGCTCGAGTATTTACAAACCGAGGCCATGTACCTGGAATATTGCTGGGTGCGGGGTAAAAGCAAACTCACTCACTCCTAAAATGCCACTGTCTAAGTTAATTTTGCCGTGACTTGTTCCTTTGACCTGTAACTTTGAGTGAGTGAGTGAGTTAATGTTTAACGTCACATCGGCAATGTCTCAGCCATATCGTGACGAGAGCATTTATTTCTGAAATGAAATAAATGTATAGTATAAAAACCTGTCAACGAAGGACAGTAAAACAACTAGAATATCACAATTTCAATTAAAACTAGCATGGAAAGTTAAAAATAATATCACTATTCGGACAAAACAATATAAAATCAGGCTATAGATTGCCAACAACTGAAGGTAGATCACCGTACAAAGGACCATGGGGACTTACAGTGCCCTTGCTACCTGCATGGACCCTAGTCGGATTTACAACATCCCCTCAGCTGTTAACAATTTAGACACATCTAGCCAAAAATTAAAAATACACATATGCTATGATTAAAACCAGTGGAAGTCTAAACGTACAGGAAACGTTTTGGGACTTACGTACCCTCTCAGGAGGACTATAATTTTACGGTACTTCAACCCCCTTTGAGGGTACAGCCACCAACAATTCAAGTTACTAATCCAAACTTCCAAAAACTAAAATACATCTATTTACACAACAAGTTTTCAAAATTCAACCAAAAAATCAATTTCTTTTAAAAAACCAATAATTATATGAGATCTAACGGTGGTAAAAAGATCCTTAATTGCTTTAACTGTATAATACTTATCCCTTGTGATGGAGAATTCAACACGGTCAAGCAGGATATGCTTGACCGTGACTCTCTCATCACAAGGGATACAAAACGGAGGATCCTCACCTTTCAATAGGTACGCATGTGTATATCGTGTATGACCAATACGACATCGTCTTAAAATAACCTCTTCAAATCTGGACTGACAGCCCAAGTAGGTGTAACCAATATACGGTTTTATTTCATGTAATTTATTTATGCCTACTCGGGTGTCCCACTTCTTCTGCATCAGATCACGGATGTAGGTTTTAATGCTCGCTTTGTAATCAGAGTATGGAATAAGAAGTGGTGTCACAGATTTGTTGAGTGCTGCCTTGGCAGCAAAATCGGCCATTGTGTTACCAGAAATGCCTACGTGGCTGGGTAACCAACAAAAGACGATGTCATATAGGCCAGTAGCAAGATTATGATACAATTCAATAATACCAATTAAAAGTGGATGTTTACATGATAAATTTTCAATCGCCTGAAGACAAGAAAGAGAGTCTGAATAGATTGTATATTGTTTACGTTTAGGGTGTCTTTGAATATATTGAAGTGCTGTTAATATGGCGTTAGCTTCAGCTGTAAAAATAGAACTATTATCTGGTAATCTAGAAGATATTGTTCTGGATCCAATGACAGTGGCACAAGCCACAGCGCCACTATCCTTGGACCCATCTGTAAATAAGGATTTATAATTGCTATATTTACGTTTAATTGATTATATTCTTGCTTATATTGTAATTCATTAGTATCTGATTTTGTAAATGTGGTCAATGCTAGGTCTACTTGAGGCCTGACCAACTGCCAAGGAGAAGAAAGAAGACGGGAGGGAGCTATGTTTTCCAGCTGAATGCCAGCAGCAGAAAGAATTCTATGTCCTAGAGGCGGGACAAGAGAAGACTTTTTGTTGTATAAATCCTCATAAAGAGGATTGAAAACACAGTTATATGCAGGGTTAGAATGATTAGAGTATAATTTAGTAATGTACTGTAAAGCTAACTTTATACGGCGCTGCTCACGAGAAGGATCATCAGCCTCAACATAGAGACTGTCAATAGGTGAAGTTCTAAAAGATCCAAGACAAAGTCTCAGACCTTGATGATGGACAGGATCCAGACGTTTAAGATTGCTTTTGCAGGCTCCACCATAGACGATTGAGCCATAATCAAGTTTCGAACGTACTAGTGATCGATAAAGATGGAGAAGGGTAGCTTGATCCCCACCCCATTTAGAATTTGAAACCACTTTCAACAACTCAAGTGCTTTCAGGCATTTAGTTTTAAGTGATTTAATATGTGGTGAAAACGTTAAATGCGAATCAAAGATAATACCCAAGAACTTGGCTTCCTTCACAACTTTAATGGTCGTCCCATCTAGAGATACTTCAGGGTCTTTATGTGGTTTGTATTTTCGACAAAAATGTATGCAGTTAGTTTTCGATTTAGAAAATTTAAAGCCGTTTTCAAGACACCATTTATTCATTTTGTTTAAACACAGCTGCAATTGCCGTTCAATGGTATGCATATTTTTACCACGACAAGAAATATTAAAATCATCCACAAATAACGATCCATCGATTACATCGTTTAAAACTTTAGATAAACTGTTGATCTTGATGCTAAAAAGAGTGACAGACAAAATACTGCCTTGTGGAGCACCCTGATCCTGATTGTAATGATCAGACAGGGTAGAACCCACACGGACCTGGAATTGTCTGTTATTTAAAAAGTTGGCAATAAATTCAGGCAAACGACCTCGCAAACCAAAGTCATGTAAATCTCTCAAAATGCCATATTTCCAGGTTGTGTCATATGCTTTTTCAAGATCAAAAAAGATAGACACAGCATGTTGTTTATTAATTAGTGCGTTTTTAACAAATGATTCCAGTCGCACTAAGTGGTCGACAGTACTTCTGCTTTTACGGAAACCACACTGTATATCTGTTATGAGATTATTTGTTTCCAAGTACCAAACAAGTCGATTATTTAACATGCGTTCCATGGTCTTGCAAACACAGCTAGTTAATGAAATCGGACGATAATTGGATGCATCTGTATGATCACGTCCAGGTTTAGGTATTGGTACCACTATGGCATCACGCCATGAAGGAGGAAAGCTACCCAATGTCCAAATATCATAAAAAATACTTAGGACAGTTTCCAGACAGGATTCTGGTAAATGTTTCAGGAGTTGATAATGGATGTTTGAGTAAATTTTATTTTATTGATCTCCATTTGCTTTTTCCAAATTGGGCACTGTTTAGAAAATGAAGAATGGTCGCCCTTGGTGCACTTTTTATAATCACTGTCACAATCTTCTGTTGTGTGTGTCTTCTCACCACAGTGAGCACACACAACAGACAATGTACAAGTATTTACACCGTGTCCATATTTCTGACATTTAAAACACCTTAGCGGGTTGGGGATGTAGGTATCAACTGGAATGTTACAGTAGCCTGCCTTCACTGATTTGGGAGGAGTAGGACATGAAAAAGTAAACAGATACGTGTTCGTTTTGGTGGTTTCATTGTTTCTGCAAGTTGAAAAGCGCTTGACGTAGAGTACACCTTGATCCTTCATTTCAGATCCTATATCAAGTTCCGACATATTTTCAAACAATCGGTCTCGATCTCTAACGATACCTTTGCTTGAGTTCAAAGTTTTGTGTGCAGAGACCGTGACCGGAATGCCCACGAAAGATTTGATGGTCAGCAAATTAGTTGCTTGCTGCTTTTTCCCGCACTCTACTAGCAGAGCACCTGAACGTAAGCGTCTTATGTTCTTCACATCCCCTGCAATACCTTCAATACCCTTGGATACAGCAAAGGGGTTCAACTTCAAGGGTGCCGTGTCAGGAGTCTCAATTACAATGAAACGTGGCCAATACTCAATCGATGCAGACGGTCTATGGTCAGTATCAACAGGGTCAGTATCAAGTGGACGTTTTGTTTTTTTGTTGGGTTTTCATAAGCCATGGTTAGTTTAATTTGATTCATCATCTGAGCTCCCCATCCACCACGGAGTATCACAAGGACAATGCTAAAGTAAGCGGGCCTCCAGCTTACAGCACGTCCACCAAGGATACTCGGATGACATACTCCAGCAGAAGAATTAAAACATTAATAATTCTACCAGACTGGCCCATGAGCCACCGCCTTCTGGGCATACGACTCTAGGCAAAAACATGAATTAGTAAAATTTGAAATTCACAGGTAATCCAAAAATCGGCCAAGACCTAATAAAATACATATTACTATTCTCAAAATTTTGTGCCACATTACATACAGTAATGCTCAGGGCTTGGCGTGACCAGCCGATTGGTTGAACCGGGCCCATTCAACCTCCCGTCTAGGTGAAGTCAGGGCCGAGGTGGTGTGTTAAGCAATAGGAACACTGGTCCTGCTCCCATTGCCCTCAACCACCAGGATCCCCTCCTCCACCGACACAGGGCCGCAACCCACGGCAAACGGGTTGGTGGACCAAATATCCCCCCGGGTCCACTACGGGGGTGTCAGCGAGCTCTTAGCATTACCCAGCACCCACCACGAGGAGGTGGCTCGCCACGGGTGCCTGTAACTTCGAGGCATCCCCATGTGAAGAAATGCAAGAGAACGAATGTGTTCATCATATAGGATTGATCAAACATATTCACTACTGATGTCAGATTTCCCATTGCAGATCTAGGTCATATGACTCTATACACCCAACTGTAAACCTATCCTGGCGAGCATCACAATGACTTAAGCTAAAAGTGCACCATCATCTCCCTGTTGAGACAAAGGTGACATCAGAGTTAGTGGACCAAAGAGAAAAGTCATATCCAAGGTCGTTATAGAAAGCGCAATACACAAATTCGTTCTAATGATACATACAGCACTGATATCACTTAGCATGCTTGTTTGGTGTTTAACGGCGCATTCTGCACGTCCAGTTATATGAAGTAAATATATGACGGTCTGTATATAATCAAGTTTGGACCAGAAAATCCGAGATAATGGACATGGTTCTACTGTGCTAGGATAGGGGGACACACAGCAGCACGACTGAGAAAGAAATGGTGGAAAAGAAACCGAACGAAAGGACAGTCATAAGAATCCTTAAGGCAAAGGTATTGTGTTTCATCTACATTCGTCTACTTCATCAGACAAAGGAGCCATAGTGTATACCTGTTTCTCAAGAACACGTGATATCTTATCTATATGTTGTAGACAAAGAATCATTGTCTGTTATTATTGTCAGTCTTAATCCCTGCCAGTTGGCAAATTGTAACTAAGACTACAGACAAAATATATCATCACAAGGGCATCGATTGTGTCTGGCTGTTTTGCAGACAAGCAGTTATACAGTTAAACAGCTATACTTTCTTCAGCTGAAAAAATACATACTTTTTTATAGGAAAAAAATCAATTTATCATATTTGCTGTGCATTACTAATTGAAGATGTACACAGTCGAACATGACAGTTATATATATGTACTTTGTGGCGTTAACTAATCGATGAATGTTTCATTATAGGAGCATCCAAGCTTCGCCTGTCTCTCACAGCCTACGCCTTACACACCTACAATACTTTACATGTGAAAGATGTAAACTTGATTACAATATGTAAATCTCCATTTACCCACACAGTCAATATATAATAATTGATATTTATATATACGCATGCTACTCAAACTTTGCTAAGGATCAAATCATGTATTCAACAGAAAACAATAAGGTAGGGTCAAATTGGGTTTATGTCTTTTGTTGGCAGGCTTTTGTAATATACATATATCCCATTTCAGTGTTAAATGTTCTCGTCACGATATGGCTGAAATATTGCCGATGAGACGTTAAATATTAAAGGGGCACTGATGCGGAGCAATTTACGTGGACTGGTTTAATCTTTTGTTATTGTTTTTTTCCCGTGAGTACCCGGATGAAATCCCACAATTCGTGACTGGTTCGTGACCCTGCTGCGCAGTCCGTATGCGCAATTGAGAGTTTAATTATAGACAGATCAACTAAAGTGAAGTCGTTTTTACCTCATTACAAAAGTATTATGAAAACAAATGAAACATTTTGAAGGATCCGCCAGTGGTAAAAATGGTGAAAAACTATTAGGAAGGAAAAATAACGAAGCCAATGTACGTCTCTATATATTGTCTCATAACCCTAATAACTTTATTGTCATATTTGTATGATTTTGAAAATTAATAAAAGAACACACGGTCTACTCATGCTCATAGTAAATTCCTAACATGACTGTAACATTTAAACATTGTATAGACTGCCAATGTGCATCCTATTTCACACACATATGCGCTCTAGTGTGTGTTTTCTGTCATATAGAATCTGCTGAATGCTACAACAAATAAATTAAAGCAAAATGCAAATAATGAATGTAAAACAGACGCATTTTATAGCAACAATGTCAGGCTATTACCTTGTTCAGGAATGTATCCATCAATATCCACATAAAAGAACGATATTCCATTCATCTGAATTTGGTAAATAATCCTGCTCTGTGTCGTGTTTCTTACAACAGTCTAATTTGTGAAAAATTAACACATCCTTTCACGTCTTTCAAATTGGTGAAAACCTGATAAACCTCTCATTGGTCACCCAAGACAGCACACCTGGAAACTAATTGTATGACGTCCGACATTCTAAGTAATTTAGTTAACCGATAATGAGCAATCAATCAACGTAATGGTGATTAATTCTTTGAAGGGAGGATGTTGATTTTACACTCGCACTTAACGACAGGGTGTAGTCAGGATAGATTAGTACATCTACATACTGTCTTTTGACAAATCCGCTGTAGAAGATAAAGGTAATTAATCAATCAGTGTGTTATCGGTTAATCCGTTGATCGATGTTTGTTTTGTAACTCAGCTGATAAACCGTCTTTCATCACTTACATGCACATATTACATAACATGCAATACATTTGCCACTACAGACCTTAATTTATAATGTTGAGTATTTACTCCAGACAGGAGAAATGCCAAATGGGAACCATTGTTGAGTAACCTGAGTGCTGTTATCACTAATTATACCTGTTATAAATTAATTAACTGGCCACCAAGAGAATGATCATCAAACGCGAGTTACAACAAGGAAGATGTAATCTCTGTGTTGCATGCAGCCCGAAAACACTTATGGTCCGAAACTGTTTTGAGGATACCAACGGAACATCGTTACATAAGAAATACATACAGGCATTTGCTGTGTAAATAGGTGTAATCAGTTTTTTTAAGTAAGAAAATTTTCAGATTTTTCGACCAGTGGCAAAGGCATTGTTTTTGGCTTACGAATTCAAATAAATCAACTCTGTGCTTTTATAGTCATAGATAATAAACCAGGTCCTTAGCTACAAAAATTTACGTATGATATATGCTATCACAGCTGGGCCAACACTCAAAGCTTATCTAAATATAAAGCTTTGCAATCTTTCGGACCCAAACCACTGGCTTGCTACGTGCCTGTAGAGATAATATTTTCACATAACATGATTAAATATCGAGGTAAAAAACGCAGAAATAGGATCAAATTGGATCAGTCACTATACCATCCAAGCATCCGAAAAATAAACTACACAGCTGGGATATTTTGTTACAATCAGACAAGTAATACCATGGATATTTTTAAATGATGGCATATGATGGGCATCCGGCGTCCTGACTGTTCAGGTGAAGAAATTCTGCTAATGTGGACCGGAGCCCAGTCCCTTTGTCCGTCACGGTCGAAGGAGCGGGCGCTGACCAATTTGCAGATTGGTTTCGTTATTAGACTGTTGGCGACAGACATTATTCGCTCCGCATCAGTGCCTCTTTAAGTCACTCAAATGTGGTTTAAATACCTAAGCTTAGGTTTTACTATGTCACTGCATTTTGTGGATCCCATACCATACAAATATGGATTCGTTCTATGATTTGCAGAATTGCATTTCTATGGTTACTCATGAAAAATGTACATAACGTCAGATTAGAGTGGGGACATCCTATATACTTGTCAAATGTAGCGGAAATATCATTACACAGGCTTTTCATACATACATTGAGAATCGATATGTGACATATGGGGCATCGAATCCGAACCTTTGACATGATGAGGGAAGGTTTGAGTCACAACTCTACCCTACACCGGCGCTGCGTGGCTTGGGAAGAGGTTTATGGACATCCCCCAAATTGCACACTCATTTGCTTGAAACATTTTACAGCTTTATTTAGTATCAAGTTACAGAAATCGAGTAGCCGAATCAGAAACGTGCAAAACCTAGACTCTGTGCTTGACAATAGCATAAAAGCGAGAACAAAGGTTGGTACTATGCAAATTCATTGTTGTTGCTGGTGCTTCGAACGTAAGGAACTCGTTATACAGACATCATCCAAAGGCAGGCGGGATAAGGTGCATCTGACAAGGGTGGGTAATAGACTCATATAACTACCTTATTAAGAGACGTATGCTGTAGCGTTAGCCCAAGTATGTGCCAGAACAGTTTACTGTGTCAGATCTGTAACCCCAAACGTTACTTTCATATTCTTCAATATGAAGAATTCTTAATATGGGTTCAGTTGCATCACTCTCATACATTGGCGAGAGACGAACATCGCTATACCGGTACATAAACTGTTGCAATAAGCAGATATGAATATCCATTGTTTTGTGGAAGGAAACATTGTTCATCAAATTTGCAGTATTTTTGTAAAGCAAATACTAAGAATTTTATTGCAAAGTAAGCACAACCATTAGGTTTTCCTGTTCGCTGTTGCTTTAACGTTGTTGACATTTTGAGGATACCGCCTCAAGTTATCTTGATGTAATCCGGAGGAACTGTTTGGGACAGCTAACCCCTTTTGGAAAGCAAATCTGAATTCAAAAGCTTTGCTTTACATGTGCACAGTTTGGATTTCTGTGCTTCTGTATGGCTGTCGTACCATCCGACTGAATTTTCCGATTCTTCAATTCTAGGTGATCTAGTTTGTTTGTGGGGCATGATGTTACTGCTTCTCTGAGTCGTCGGGTGAAGAATACTTCAACTTTTGGTCGGGATTTGTGGGTGGGCGGGTAGAGCAGGACACGGTTGTGGTTGCCCCTTTCACAAATGCCTGGTGTACTAGCTATTTTGTTCGTGTCATCTATTAATATAATTTTCACAACTGTTATTTCCTTCACCGGTCGGAGTTTGTTTCTGAGGATAAGCATGTCTGGGTGTTATTTTGCACTGATGCTCCATATTTAAGACAACGTTCGGTCGTGTCAAGGTCATCCCGATAGAAAAAGAATTCATAATTATTTCTGATGGTCAGTGAAATTGTTACACTATGTATACCGTCATGGTGTTAAGTAGGGGAATCTGAAATTTCGTTTACTTAAACTAGAAAATAATATCTTGCCAGAGATCAGTCAGGTCTTTTCACATAGGGACGGGGTGGAGAAGTGAAGTGGTTAAAGTGCTCACAATTCCCTTTCTGGTATTCCGAGCTGTAATATTGATGGAATATTTTTAAAAGCAGAGTAAAACTCAAGTCACTCACTCTCACATGGGAAATCTCATTATCTTCTAAGTGTTGTTATCTTCATGCTATTTTGATTCAAGCATATTTGTACGGTTTCTGCTTAACGTACTTGGAATGGAAATGGCATCTGTATCGTCTTTCAAGAGATGCTTGTCCAAGGCACCATGACTACGTTTAAAATGATATCTTGAATGAGGTAGGATATTTTCCCCTCTCGTCTATATGCATTAAAGGCTACTTTCTATATTCTGATAGGTTCGGCAAAACAGGAAACGATTAACAAGGAAAAGCACTGAAACGAAATGGCTATTGATAGTTCAAGATCATCAACAGAAGGTCACCCGAGGATGGTCTTCATCTCGACAGTGTTTGCATCTGTTTTAGCCCTGCTGATAGGTTACAACCAGGCAATTATCTCGGGGGCCATGTTATTCCTAGTTGATACTTATCAACTTGACACGTTGTGGCAGCAACTTATAGTAACATCCAATACCATAGGGTGCGCATTTGCACTTTTTCTAGCTGGGTACCCTGTCCACATATTTGGAAGGAAAAAGATGATCCTTGCGTCAAATGTGATGTTGTGTATTGGCGCCGTCATATCTGCTGCAGCTCCCACAAAAGAAGTGGTTCTTGTTGGGCGATTCTTGGCAGGAGTGGGAGGAGGTAACACGTTTATGTTTTGGCATATATCCATAATGTAAGTTACATGAGTGCAAGTTTATCTCATTTTTTGATAAATATAGACAACAACATATTTTTTAAACAAAAGAGTATGGTTCTTGCCTAAGTTCATTACACATTGATAAAGTAGGTTTTGTTAAAGATAATGAATATGTTTTTGAACGAAAGTGTCGACCTTTAGTCCCCTATCAACCTGAAGAGAACAAGTAAGACAACCTAGATCCTCCAACAAATGTTTAAATGTTAACCTCTCCAAACATTAAGAATGAAGAGACTGACGCCACCAAAGAAATCGTTGTTCTCATATTTAAAATATTTGAACGTATCATCAAGATACATGACCATGTCAAAACGTAATATATATGCATGTTGCAGGAGCGGTATCGCTCGTCGTACCGATGTACATATCAGAATGTGCCCCCGTGGACATCAGAGGGACCCTGGGAAGTTTAACACAGTGTTTAATCTCTGTGGGTATCTTCCTGTCATCGCTTGTTGCCGGTGTTTTAAGCGGAATGGGGGAAGAAGCATGGAGGCGAGTACTTTTTTCTCAGGACTGAAAAAATACACCTCATTGTTGTATGCTTTCATGTTAATAAAAGTTTTGGAAAAGTTACTGTTATTGATATGTGTGATATGGATTAGATTATAATGAATCAATAAATAGTTTTTACTTTTCTCAACAGATGGATGTTTGCTTGTTCCTGTGTTGTCGACGTTGTACATTTTGTGGGATTTCTCTTCCTCCCTGAGAGCCCCCGGTGGTTCATGGACAGAGGAAGAGAGAAAGAAGCCGAGGCTGTCCTCAAGCAGCTGAGGAATAATCCGGATGAAATTGCCAAGGAACTCGATGACATGAAGAAAAGTGTTGCAGAAGGAAAACGTCTAAAACGTCACGAAGGTTGGTATGTTTGAAAGGTTGGTTGACATTTTACGTCGTAATTTCGTCAAAATGTAAATTATTCATCCGAAACCAGTTTATCATTGACTTAACCCAGCGATATCAAACTTTGCATGTGGCAAATATTTTATCTTGTAACATATGTTATTTAGATGTGGCCACTTGGACGTTTCACACATTTTTATGTCTGAAATTGATGGAAATATCAACTAATAAGTAATATACTCACTCCATTAGATCCCAAATGCAACATTAAAGTACGAGTTGTTTTAATCATTTTAATGTATGAGAAGGGATGTCACAGATTCGGCTGCTTTGGCAGCTGTGGCTGGGGCATACGCCATTGTGTTTCCAGTAATTCCAACATTCCTTGGTAACCAACAAAAAGGATATGTGCGAAAGGGAGTGCACTACACGCTCTTCACTGATTATAACGTATTGTTGATATTGCAGTTGATTTAGGTCTAATTTCTTCAGTTTATATATGAAAACATCAAGCTGTGAAGTGGCAATGGAAAGTGGTGCCTTTTGCTATTTACAGATTTTGGTGATGTATCATTTTCCGAATTTCCATGGAAACGGTTCAAACTTAGTCTCAAACGGGAGGGATGGGTTCCGTTTCTGGAGCACAACTCGAAAACTTCGTAATATCTATCGGCACAACTTGGCAGATATGTGAGACGGACCCCAGGGTGGTGCCTTTCGCTATTTGCAGGTTTTTCTGGTTTTTTTTTTTATTTTCCCCGATTTTGATGGAAACGATTCTGACTTAGTATCAAATGGGAGGGAGGTAACTGTCAGATTATTTGTCCTTAAAAATATGTAGGGGCCGAAGGTATATGCCATCTTCTGTTGACTCTTGTTATATTGTACTGTCCAAATAGTGCCACAAACTTTACCTTTCTATAATAGTTTTAGTAGTAATTGTGATATCCTAGTTGTTTTTTCTTTCCTATTATATTGAATCTATACTATATTATAGGCATCCTCCATCTTTATGTCAAATATGTTCCCGTCACGATATGACTGGAATATTGCCGATGTGACTTTAGATATCAACACACCCACTCATAATCGAGTTAAGGATGGATTCATGTTCTGCGTAAAGCATAAAGCCATAATCGACTTTAGAATGGCTTAGTGTTCTATGCAGATGAAAAAGGATTAAAAGCAAAGTATATCCTCAGGTATTTTCTAGTTATTGTTTTTATATGGGACAGAAAGGTGAAACCAAAATGAAAGCATTTGGCTTTTTTACAACTTTAATCAGTGTAAACTTTGTACATTTGTTAAATATTTATGCAATGTCTGAGTACAGGACTGCAGAGGCGATTAGGATTGTGGTATATACAAAGAAGAAAAAAATGTAGCTCTTACTGCAACAGCTTAAAGGGGTATTTAGAGAAACAGGACCATGAATGACGACTTGAATCACTACAACGCATGAATATTGGTGACACGTCTAATCTATTTCATCGTGGAACGTTGTCCTTGTATATGTTGTGTACAAGTAAAATGATACATAAACATAAGTCTGATTTTATTAATACCACAGTGTCATTTACTATACTTTAACTGCTGCACAGGAGATGGTTCTTCTACCATTGCTCGTGTGATGAAAACACCGCCTGTACGAAGAGCACTGATACTTGGAATTTGTCTGGCCACGATAACACAGATCACAGGTGTAGGGCCAATTTTGTGAGTAATTTTGCGATGACTTAAGCAATATTAATTCAATTACCTCCTGATATATTTATATGCTAAAGTCATTGAGCAAAATTTATACTTAGGATTGACAAAGCTATTTTGAAGTTTATAAGAATGTTATGTTTGTAGATTCTACTCAGGGATAATATTCAGAAGAGCAGGATTCAGTGGAGCACGTGCAATATGGATGACTACAATACCCAGTGTAATAATGGCACTCTTATCTTTCGCTGTTACGTGCTTGATCGAAAGATTTGGCCGGAAACATCTTTATCTTGGAGCCCAAATAGGTCAGTCCGTTTGAAATGAGTATGCGTCAGTCATAATCATGCATCTTCTGCTGTCTTTAACCCATAAAGGTCCGGAGTAGAACAGACCTTCAGCAGCCCATGCTTGCCATGAAAAGCGATTAACGGGATCGGGTAGTCAGGCTCGCTGACATGGTTCACACAAGTCGTCGGTTCCCAATTTCGCAGAAGGATGGTCATACTGTTGACCATTGGATTATCTCGTCCAGACTCGGTTATTTACAGACTGCCGCTATATAGCTGGAGTATTGCTGATTGCGGCATAAAACTAAAGTCACTCACTCATTCTGCTGTCTTTGTTAGATGCATATGAATAGGTACGAGTCGTCTTGAGTTTGTATCCCCATGGTGCATATTTATATACAATATTCACGGAAAGTATTGAGAAAACATCTAAGACATGTATATGAACTACTTAGATGAATACAGTCTAAGTCTCTTTTCTGTGGTTCGGAAAAAAGTCAAACCAAACTTTCATCAGTAAGAAACACATTATCCCAAGCTCGATTTTCGTGAGCCCCTTTTCTAGTTTAAACGTCTTTTTGTTTATGCATCTTTCATTGGTTAGGGAACTCCACGCTTTTTACCCAGTCTAATCCGTTTATTTTTTGTCTAATGGTGTGATTAAATAAGTGATGATTACCATAATTAATCAAGTCATTCCTGGTATTCTCAGCGCTTCTCAATTTTCCCCTCCTCACAATCTGACCACGTCACCGGCGATCTGTAGTACTGAACTTCCCTGGCCTCAAAGCCCTGTCTTGTGACCAATCCCAACTCCTGACTGAATAATCCTCTTCTGTATACCGTAGATAGAGGAATGTTATGTCTATCAACTATCTCTTTTGCATTAGTCACGCCCCTTTCAAAATCACCTTTCTTTCATCTTCCTCTGTCCAGTCTGCCAGGTCAACAAAGGAAGCTGTCTGCTAAACCAGGGGAAATAACTCTTTATGTAGTAATGGTCATTTTTAAGCCACCCATATTGAGTACCTTACAGTAACACATTTACAAGTCGAATATCGGTATTAGAAAACAAAGATTTTCTCCATAATTTCTGAGGCAGTGTGTATTCAATGTGTATTTTGTGTAACTCGACGAAACGTATTAAACGTATTTTCTATTGTGAAGACGTGAGTGTCTAATGTATTTTCACGGGTTGTGGCAACTAATATCAATAATTGCTGTATTCTGTTGTTCCCAGGTCAGTTGATTGCCTTGATTATTCTTGGACTTGGCTTCTTCCTCTCAGCAACACATTCTCCCGAAGTCAGTGATGACATTCAGATAGCCATCAATAACGCCACATCTACCCCCATATGTAATTTCAGGTAATGAGTCTGAATGATATATATATATAATCAAACCTACTTGGTAGATGTTGTTCTCTTTTTCATTCCACTCTATATTTTGCGTCTTCACTGATGCTATATGTGACAGTGTCATTTGTCGACAGCTATTTTCAATTAATGGCCTTGTTTTCATCGCTATATGGCTGTAACACTGCCGATGCGACGTAAAATTATAAGTTACTCAGTCACTGAAGACGAGGGTTAGGACTGACCTTTAGCCACCCGTGTGTGTCGCGCTTGTTGACCACTGGATCTTTCAAGTCCAAACTCGAATATTTACAACCAGAACATATCTATTACATTGCTGACAGCGGTCGTAAATAACAAACAAGCAGCCAAAATATTGTAAGCATGAACGGGCACTTGTATAAACATAAAACGACATAATTTCATGTGAACCAAGTGCCAATCCAGAATTCGCATTAGTCGGGAATCATATACAGGATATATTTATGTGAGTGAGTGAGTTAATATTTTAAATCACATCGGCAATATTCAGCCATATCGTGACTGAATATCGAATTATACATTTATGACAACTGATACAGTATATATTAAAATCCTGTCAACGGAGAGTAAAACAACTAGATTATCTCAGATATATATGTAAAACTATAATTAAATCAAAAACATTTTAACTACAGATCACACATACAATATATACAATACATTTTAAAGCTGACAAGCATTACACATAGCTGAACGTTGATCACCATGCTAGGGACCATGGAGACTTACAGTACATTTGCTTCTTACACGGACCCTAGCTGGATTTAAACCATACCTTCAGCTTTCACGGGGTTTGTGAGAGAACGTTTTGTTTTCAAATTAGTACACATATTCGGAAACAATGCACTACACACTAAACACGTCCACAAAATGTGAAAAAAACCTGTTTCCTTACCCTACATTGCAGTCAAATTACTACACTGAGGCAAGCCATGACCACCGAACCCCGATGGTTGATAGGCATGAATTACTGAAGACAAATTATAACTAACTCGCTAACTGAGCAGATTCTTGCTACCGCAATAATTTAAGATAACAATTGCATTGATTACAATTAGCTATTGCTAATAAAAACAGTAACAGCATGTAGTCAATTACATAGTCATAAAGACGAAACATGCCAATATGTTTTTAGGACATGTGAGCAATGCATCGACTCTTCAGAATGCGGCTTTTGCTACGACGTCCTCTCAAGAGCCTCATGTGTACCTGTGTCGTTAAACGGCAGTGCTACAGCTGGGAGATGCTCTTCCTCCAACTCTTTTAACAGTTCAGACTTTACGCTGGAAACACAGGCCTGCCCGAGTGATTATAAATGGATTCCTGTGATTGGGTCTTCACTATATCTGGCTGTATTTAGCTCTGGTAATGAATTAGTGAATCACGTCTTTGTTTTCATATCTGCCCTGAATTTCTTTAAATGATGCACACTTTATTTTTTCATAAAAATATTATGTATCCGTAAACAGTAAAACGATCAGCGCATGTCCTTTTAAATCGTCACTTATGGTACACTTTACACAGTACAACATTTAAGTTTTCGGACATTTTTATCGTCATGGTTGCGAGTCTGCTGGACTCATTTTCAAGAGTAAGCTTGTATTTCAGGTGTTGGGGTCATCTTTGTTGTGATAGCTGAAATATTTCCTCTATGGGCACGCGGCACATGCTGTTCCATAGCTACTGCAGCTATATGGATAAGTCAGACTGTTGTTAGTTTCACCTTTCTGACTGTGGCTGAAATTATCACTGTATATGGTAAGTGATATCCGGACTCCCGTCGCAGATGTGGGCTATTTTGGTTTAACGACTTGATCACTTGTTTAGTAATATTAATAGTTATCTCCCTGGCATGGTATGAAATCCCAACGTCATTCAGATCTAAAAACCTTTACTCTGTTTTTGAAGCTGATGAACACTCAAACGCCCGTGAAGATTCATGGTAGAATAGGTCTTCAGCAACCCATGCTTGTAATAAAAGGCGACTAACGGAATCCGGTGATCAGGTTCGCTGACTTGGTTGACACATGTCATCGGTTCCCAATTGCGCAGGTCGATCCTCATGCTGGTGATCACTGGATCGTTTGGTCCTGACTCGATTATTTACAGAAAGCCACCATTTATCAGAAGTATTGCTGAGTGCGTTGTAAAACTATACTGTCTCATTTTGTTTTTTGGAGTACGTGCATGCCTGAAAACGTACAGAATGAATAACGTCTGAAGAACCAGGCTAGATTTAGTCTTCAGCGACCCATGCTTGTAGCAAGATGCAACTAAAGGGTTCGGGTGGTCAGTCGTCATCGTATCATTTTTGCTTAGACAAATGTTCATGCTGTTGATCACTGGATTGCCAAACTAGATTATTTCAGACAGCCAATACATAGCTAGAAGATTGCTGAGTGTTCAACAACAAACATCCTGAGCCTAAATGTCTCTATTTCGCCACAAGAAGGGCTAATAGATGATTAAATACTCCTTTTGTTTAATGGAATCTCCAAACCATAAAAAAATTATCCAGTAAACTTTTTTCAGAGTACAAATGCGCCTGTAAGAAATATTTTTCAATACTTCATGCAACATTCTGTTTTCAAGGTATGTTCTGGTTGTATGCGGGGTGCTCGTTACTAGCTGCCATTTACATACTGATCTTCATGCCGGAAACGAAAGGAGTGAGACTGGAGAAAGTTGGACTGCTGTTTATGACTGACGAGGAGAAGAGTGCACTCCAAATTACCGATGGGCCTCGGACACAAACCATTGTAGTGGATAAAAATGTATGAACTGGCACAATGCCGTGCATGGCCATACTAAGCAGACCGGCAACACTTCGACACTGACATGTTGTTCTCATCTTGAAATTCATTTTCCCGAGTCAAAGTTGGTAACTAACTTTGCGAGGCGAGGCCTGATTTATTAAGAAATGGACGACGTAATCATGTAAGCTACGTGAAACCTAAAATCAGAATTCGTAATGGATGTACTCGTTTCATTTAAGATGTAACGGGAACACAGTAACCATTTATCCATGAAACTAATACCTGAGGAGCACTACCACATGCAGATGGATACAAGCCGTACGTACACAGTTGTAAAGAACGACTGTTTGGACTTTAAAAACAGTTAAAAATTCATATAAATTATGAAGTCCGGAAGATCCAATCGCAATTCGCCACTTGAAAAAGATATATAAGGACAGTACCTTCAGCTGAAGAAAACAGCCAGTTATGACAATTGTGTAATAAGCGACGTAACATTATTGTGATGAAGAATGTTTCATGAATGCTTTATTCAAAATTTAGACCGGTTCCCAGTTACTGATTATTCATGATTCTAAATGGCTGATTATTCATGATTCTAAATGAATGAATATTCATGGTTAAGAAAGGGCGGGCGCTGATCGTTTGAAGTCTGGGGTCACATGCAGCTTGATTTATGAAAACACTAAATGAAAACGTGGACTATGACTACTAACAGGATTAATAAAATGTGAATACATGATGTATTTTTTTCGAGTTTATGGATGACTAGCAGTTTCCAAGTGAAAGGGAGTGTTATTGTGCATGTGAAATTTGAACTTGAGATTGATACTTTATTATTGGTTATTCATGAAAACAAGAACATTTTTACATTTTCTGATTGTTACATTTTGTGATTTATTATGTGGACATAATTGTTTTGGTACTATACAATAGCTGTCGTTTACCCAAACACCCTATCTGCCTTCTACCCTTAGAGGATTGCAGTTTAAGGGAGGTAACTATTTAAATAAGATCCAATGACTTGCACATATAAAAGCATGACTAACTTTGGGTTTACGCCGCTTTTAGCAATATTCCAGCAACATCATGGCGGAGGACACCAGAAATGGACTTCACACATTGTACCCACGTGGGGGTTCGAGCCTGGGGTTCGATCTTGGGTCTTCTACGTGCCGAGCCAACACTTTAAAAATTAGGCTACCACACCGCCTCATAAAAGGGTGAACGTCCGCTTCTCTGTTCTCGTATTCTCTGATGTAACTAACATCCATCCGTGTCCATCAGTACAACTGAAAGTTGCATCTGACGTTAATTGAAAAATGTTCCCAACATTTATCTGTAAATCAGTTTCTGGAAACGTTCATGTTAGGTTGCTTCATCGACATTAGACAGTACAATACGTTACAATACAGCAAATATATAAACTAACCCAATCACATTATCTGATGAAGGCTTGTGATCACAGCATCACTGTATTTCTGAGACAGGGACAGCCACGTATGCGAGAAAGCATGCGAACAGCTCAGCACAGGTTAATGAATAAATAACGTCCTCGGCACTTTTGCATGTGGTTCTCGAACACCTGGCAGTGCCTTTCTCTACACTCCTCCCTCCTAATAAGCAGTGAAGTGTGTCAATATTTTAATGATAATTCGTTAAACAACTTCTTATTATTAGGACAAAAATTCTGCGAAAAACCTCACAGAGTTGTTGCGGTGTTTTGATTATGATCAGTGTTTCACTGAGTATGTTATGCTTATTTGTTTCGAGTAACATTGCAATTCATCGGTCCGCTTTTGAGCTAAACGGACCATAGAACATATGGCTTCTAAAAGTAGAGGAATCATTTGTGAAAGGCAATGATATGAAATATGCACGGCGACTAAACTACCAGTATCCGATTTTCCCGAAACAAACGGTCCACGTGATTTGATTTCAGGATAAAAGCTAATAGGCTAAACATTGTTTTGTTTTTTTTCCTTTTTTCATATCGAAAATAGATTTTACTGTCGTGAATAAAAACATTTCGTTTTCCGACTTGGAACAGCGTGCTCTAGTTTTATCTGTTTTACATGTATTTTGGGGCTCATGACAACAATGGTTTTACATAAACAGAATATTCACGATACATAAGCAGAGTATACAATTAAAGAAGTTTCTGATTAGTAACCAAAACAAATTAGTGAAGTTAAATCGATATCAACTGTCATGCTTTTAAGATCATATACATTTGTGTGTAAATGGAAGTTGACGACACACGTGTAATTTCTTTCCAGTCATGGACAATTGGTTTATCTGAAGTGAAACCCGTGAAGGCCCGGGTTAGAATATTGTCCTTCAGTAAATCATGCTTGTCGTAAGAGGCGACAAACGGGATCGGTCGGTCAGGCTCGCTGACTTGGTTGACAGATGTTCTCGCTTCCCATTTGGGCAGATCGATGCTCATTCTGTTCATCACTGGATTACCTGGTCCACACTCGAGTATCTACAGACCGTCGCCATATAGCTGGAATATTGATGAGTGCGGCTTAAAACTAAACTCACTCACTCTGTGTCTGAAGTGAATGGGTGATCTGATGTGGGCAGTATTTCATATCCAGCATTTTTATGTCATCTTGATTATATTTTATGCTAACATTTATATAGCGCCGATATCCAGTACAGCTGCTCAGTGGCGCTTTCTTTTCCCTTCGATCAGGTAATAAAACATCGTATTTTCATCTCAACTCCCTGGGGATCATGCAACTTTTGTATGACCATAGTAGGCGCACCGGGTTAATGTGGCTTTCCCATTGTGACGAGGCATTCATTCACAGCTGGGTGGACTGGGGCACGCAGTCACAGTCCTACCTCCAGGTTTATGCACGCTGTTGTACCCGCAACGAGGTGTTTTCACGTATTCTTGTGGCTACCATTTGATCATTTATCCACGGATTCGTGTGTTCTTTTACCAACGGATTGCTGTGTTGTTCTAAGTGCACAGGACTGTGTACCACACACTAAGGGTTGTGATAACACTGAAAGTGAGTGAGTGAATTGAGGTTTACGCCAGCTATTTAAAACTGCCCTAGCATTTGCTCTTGAATTTACACTACCCTCGAGCTTGGATACACGCACGTGTAAAGAAAATCACATTTTAAATGCACGCTTTCTTTTTGTATTGTCACTGATTATTTTATTCACCGATTCAGCAAATTCAAAATGCCTAATATTCACTCGTGTATGAAACGTTTGCCTACTGAAGCCGTTTGCAATCATCAATCATTCCCGTGTACACGAAATGTGACGTCATATTGTTTTGTGGATGATACAGTCGGTTACAATATATCACTGTGTACAACAAACCACAGCAGTAAGCATTGACACTGAAGATCAGACGGTGAGATGTGAGAAGTTGGTGCTAATGGCATCTTTTTCATAGCGAGTGAGTGAGTTTATGTTTACGCCGCAGTCGGCAGTATTACAGCTATATGACGGTGGTGTGTCAATAATCGAGTCTGAACCAGGCGTCCACTGATCAACAGCATGATGATCGATCTGCGCATCTGGGAACCGAGGACATGTTTCAACCAAGCCTGACCACCCGATCCCGTTAGTCGCCTCTTACGACAAACAAAATCGCCTATTATGGCAAGTGTAGTGAGAGGCCTTATAATCACTATCAAATGATTTAACCACTCCACTCCTGTCACTCCAAACATTATAGATCGAGAGCTTCATTTCTTCTTTGAATTAATTGACAATTTCATCAAGATACATCATGCCTAAGTTTTGAATTTAGTTTTACGTGGTGCTCAGCAATATGCGAACTATATGGTGGCCACATCTTGGCTGAAATCATGTAAATGAAGACATTCACAATACAGATAGGTTTATGGAGTTTTAACAATATGGATACATTTAACAACAATAACCATGTACATTATAGAGACAGTATTCGTCGTGGCGCCGATGTGCATATCAGAATGTGCCCACGTGGACATCAGAGGGCGTTTGGGAAGTTTTACACAGTGTTTACTCTCTGTTGGTGTATTCCTGGTATCAGTTGTAGGAGGTGCTTTCAGTGGAATGGGAGAAGCAGGGTGGAGGCGAGTACTATTTTGCTCAGGACTGAATAAGTGTCACCCCTGTACTGTATCTATGCATGTTCCTTGACGTACCGGCAGTACATGAATCATACTTTAGTAATATGTTCCATAAATACCAGCATTTTTTTTATTCTCAATAGATGGATGTTTGCTTGTTCCTGTGTTATCCTGTGTACACTTTGTGTTATTTCTCTTCCTCCCTGAGAGCCCCCGGTGGTTAATGGATAGAGGAAGAGAGATAGAAGCCGAAGCTGTCCTCATGATACTGAGGAATAATCCGGATGAAATTGCCAAGGAACTCGATGACATGAAGAAAAGTGTTGCAGAAGGAAAACGTCTAAAACAGGGACCGATCAGACAAAGAGGAACCGTCTCCGAGAAGTAGGAATACGTGCCAAACGTCCAAAAGTTGCCCCCTCCTTGACACGAAAAAATAGAGAGGCTATCATCTCAAAAGGCTTTGTCTGTTTTTCCTCCAACTCTTTTAACAGCTCAGATTTCACCTTGGAGACATAGACGTGCAGAGGTGATTGTAAATGGATTCCAGTGATTGGGGCGTCAGTTTTGCTAGCTTTGTTTGGTGCTGGTAAGAAAATAGAATCTCAAAAGTCTTTATCTGCTTCTGACTGTAATATGTGCGTATGATAGCGTAAACAACGCACACCACATGTTTACAAGATATAGTTATTATGCATACATAAACAGTGAAAAGATTACCTTACGTATCTAACTATAAATACCCAGGGTATTCGGGAAAACATTTATTTCCTAAAATACAGAAACTAGAGTTATTGATCACTCAAGTTGTTAAATGTGTAACTTTGTCAAATAAGTCGAACCAGTATAGTACAAAGAGATCCAAATCATCAAATCTAATTTGCAAAAGTGCAATCCGTTTTGTAAATTCTCTTTCTCAGTCATATTCAAGAAACATATCCGGAAACACGATATCGGATTTCATTTTTTTTTTCATTTTTTTTAGATTGTCACGCAAGACCAGGACACTTTGTTGGTTAACAGTCTTCAAGTTTTATTTTTTTCATTTCAGTTTGTGGCGTCGTGTTTGTTTGTAGTGATATCTGAGATATTCTCTCTCTGGTCTCGTGACACATCGCTACTGCTGCGATGTGGATATGTCAGATTATTGTCAGTGTCACCTTTCTGAGTGTGACTCAAGCTATCACTGTATATGGTAAGTGATCTCACCTCTCACTCTGTGTGGCTGTGGTTTATCTAACTGTGGCGCAAGCTATTACTGTCTATGATAAGCGATCTCACTTCTTCCCCTGTGATAGAGTGGTATTTTAGGCCACAGACAAACTGTAGCATATAGGGTTGTGCAGTATAGAAAATATGACCAGTCTTTTGATAGCGGACAAAGGATGGCAACGTACTTCCCTCGCTCCGGTTCGAAAACTAATTTTCATGTCAAAATAAAATATCCCCACCATCAAAGGAACACGGCCATTAACTCACTTGCGTGTGCTGTCATATTTCCAACCCATATGTAATAATTATTAACGTGAAAACTATTTTATTCAACATTTTAAGCGCCATTGGCGGTATACAGATCGTTCTTTGCCTCCATTCCCCTACAATCCTCTATTTTGACATGGATTTTTTCATTTTCAGTTCTGCAACAGTAAAACTGACTGACTAACTGCCTGAGTTTGGTTTTACGCCGCTTATAGCAATATTCCAGCAATATCCAGAAATGGGCTTTGCACATTTCACTCAGTGGGAAATCAAACTCGGGCATTCGGCGTGACTACCACTTGGCTAGTCCACCGCCCCTGTAAGAATGAGATGTTTCGAGGAATTGATAATTGTGGCCATAAGCAAAGCAGTGTTTATAGACTGAAATTGTAGAAGCGCATTATAATGTCGGGAGCATAATTATGGTACGGCACCTGCCAACATATAAAATGCAAAAGATGATACACGTCTTGCATATAATGACATGTCAACACCATTGAAGGGGCAGTGGGACAGCCTTGTGGTTAGAGTTCTATCGTATTTATACTAATCAAATTTAAACATTAACACTGACGTTTGTGGGATCTTTTATATGTTTCAACGTATTCATTTTGAATTACACCAGGGTATGGCAACAACGGTAAATGGAAGTTCAGCTTCACTAGATACTCCAAACCATGATAGGACGTACCACGAGTTCTTCCGTTTGAGATAAATTTTAAAATCGTTTTCTTGTATTTCGAAGTATACCTTTGGAAATATAAGCTGAACATTCGGTAAAAATTACATCAGAATGTTTTCAACAAATCCTTATTATTATTGGTGTTTGAATCAATTTTAAAATCATTTCGATTTTGATTAGATGCTTCAGTAATGCTTATTTCTCTAGTAATAAACAGGAACAGAGTTGTCGTTCTTGTTCTGATGTTCATGCGTCAATATGAAAGCCTTCTAGTGGAGCACAAGTTGGTATTCGGCTTGTTCGAGAATAACGCTAGTGGTTAGCAAATGTGTATCGTCTTGACCATTCACACTGAGGCCCAAATGAACTTGTTTAGCCTCACTGTACAGTAAAAATACATTTCATTACTTCTCTTGGTGCCATTATTTAGAAGATGGATGGTAATTAACGAAACACTTTATGGATGAACAATTTTTCAAATCAGGTGATGTGACGTTTCGATAACAAATTATTGCATACATGCTTCACAACCATACAAGAATCTGTATCGAAACGTCTTGTCAACTGAATAAAGACATTGTTCATTGATACGTTTGTCCGTAAATAAATACATTTCGGTCATGCCAACTGCAAATGATTAATATCATATGACGAAAAATAATGTTCATCAATTGTACTAATATGTCTGGTGTAACGAGAATTTCCAGAGCGAGTAAGTGAGTACAGTTTGACATCGCAGTTCAACAACATTCCACCATTATTGGAGGACAACAGAGCGTTGTGCCCATGTGATGAATCGAGCCTGACTCTTCAGGTAACCCCGCCGCTGAATATGGAATATCCCAACGTGAGTGTCCGCTCACTGGTTTCACTATTGGGGTTCACCGTCTATGCATTGCACTACTATATCTTTTCCCAATATTATCGTGTCAAATCAGGATATAAGTGACACACCACACAAGGTAGCACTGGCTCAAGCTAGGTTGTGGTAAAAATCATCCGTAAGACTAAACATTCGTCAGATTGTAACCCCACTCATTGATGAAAGAAGCAGTGGAGTTTGATATTATGTTGGATTACCACAATCACACAACATATCTGTCAGTAGAAAAACCCTCCTAGGATCTATTTCTGCGCTCCTTGCTCCGAATTACTAGAATCAAATGCCTGTTCTTGGTAAGACTAAACAAAGGAATTTATTGCTGACGTTGACTCGTTGATGTATCTGCGAAATTAGGATGCTCGAGAGAGATCATGAGCTAAAGGTTGCCTTTGGTTGCCTGATATGAAACATTGTGCATCTGAGATACGATTTTACGCCAAAGTGGCTCTATTTAAGTTGACCCGTGAAGATCCGGGCTAGTCTGGATTATTTATAGCTGCTACATTGCTGAGTGCAGCGTAAAACTAAACTCACTCACTCCACTGTGCAAGTAAATTTTCCGTGACTTGTTCCTATGACCTGTAACTTCGAGGCATCCCCATGTGAAGAAATGCAAGTGAACGGATGTGTTCATCATATAGGATTGATCAAACATTTTCACTACTGATGTCCGATTTCCCGTAGCAGATCTAAGTTATATGATGCTATACACCCAACTGTAAACCTATCCTGGCGGGCATCACAATGATTTAAACTGAATGTGCACCATCATCTCCCTGTTCTGACACACACAACACTAATATCACTTAGCATGCTTGTTTGGTGTTTAACGACGCATTCTGTACGTCCAGTTATATGAAGTAATCATATGACGGTCTGTTTATAATCAAGTTTGGAACAGAAAAGTTTAGATAATGAACATGGCTCTACTGTCCTAGGAAATAGTGGAAAAGAAAACGAACGAAAGGACAGTTATACGAATCCTCAAGGCAAATGTATTGAGTTTGACGTAAAAGTGAACTTAAGAGAGTTCATCAGACAATGAAGCCATAGTGTACACCTGTTTCTCAAGAAAACGTGATATCGTATCTGTTCGCAGTAGACAGAGAATCATTATCTGTTGTTACTGTCAGTCTGAATCAATGCCAGATGGGAATTGTAACTGAGACTACACACAAAGTATATCATCACAAGGGCATCCGGGCCTCGGTTGTGTCTCACTGTTGTTGCACAAGCAAGTACTTACACCTTAAACAGCTATACGTGTTTCATCTGGAAAGATACACACTTTTATGTGTGTATATACTTTATGACATAAACAAATCAATAAATCTTTCATTTCAAGGGCATCGATGCCTCGCCTGTCTCTCACTGCCTCTCGCCTGTCTCTCTCAACCTACACCAGCACACATATATACTACTCAAACTATACTATATGCTATTCAAACTTTGCTAAGGATCAAATCATGTATTCAACAGAAAACAATTAGGTACGGTCAGATTTGACCTGTGCTTTCAGTAAGCATGGATCCTAGGTTTCAGTATGTCACTACATCTTGTGGATCCTATACCTGCTATTGACATGTTGTTTTTTGTCATGGACTCGTTCCATGATTTGCAAAAGGTCTGATGGGTGCCATGAAAACCATTTCTATAGCTACTCATGTATCAAGTACATAAGGTTAGATCAAAGTGAAATTACGATATTATTATATATCCAGTTTTGAATGAATGAAATTTCCAATAATAAATCTAGGTTTAAGAAAAGTTGTGAAATTTTGTTATAGCAAAGTGTGAGTAGTATACTACTGTACATTTTTCACGGTAATGATATGTAGGCGCAAATATCACTTAAACGTTATTTTGTTGATTTTATGTCCAAATGTCAGATCTCTCCCTCTCTAGTAAATGAGTCTGGACCAGTCGACATTATGAGCATCGGCCTACAGAGTAGGGATTCAATGATATGCATGTACCAGTTTAGATAGGAAGGTGACGGGGAGATCGTGTACCGGACAAATATGGCGGAAATATCTCATTAAGTAGGCTTTTCATACATTGTACCATGTGGGCATCGAATCTGAACCTTTGACATGATGAGGTAAGGTTTTTGTCACACCTCTACCCAACACCGGCGCTGCGTGGCTTGAAAAGAGGTTTATTGGCATCCCAGCAGTTGCACAGTCATTTGCTTGAACCATTTTGCAGCTTTTGTGGTAGTATCAGGTTACAGAAATCGAGTAGCCGAATTAGAAAGGTGCACACCCTAGACTGTGCTTGACAATAGTTTAAAATCGAGAACAAAGGTTGGTACTATGCAACTTCATTGTTGTTGCTGGTGTCTCAAACGTCAGGACCTCTTCATACAGACATCACCCAAAGGCAGGCGGGATAAGGTGCATCTGACCAAGGTGGGTAACATCCTCATATAACTACTTTATTAAGAGACAAATACTGTAACGTTAGCCCATGTATGTGCCAGAACAATTTACAGCGTCAGATCTGAAACCCCAAACGTTCAATATGATCTCAGTTCAGGTTCAGTTGCAGCACTCTCACACATTGGCAAACCTTCTAGTCATCGTAGAATCTCAAACGTTTCCTATAACCAGAGATGAACATTGCTATACCAGTACAGAAACTGTTGCAATAAGCAGATATGAATAGCCATAATTATGGAAGTAAATATTGTTCATTAAATTTATAATGTTTTAAAAAGCAATTTCAAAGAGTCAATTTATTACAGAATAAACACAAACATTACGTTTTCCTGTTTACTGTTGCTTGGAGGATACCACATCAAGTAAACTTTTTTCGTAATCCGGAGGAAATGTTTGTCCAAGACAATTAACGCCTGCAATGCTGTGAAACAACTCTAAATGCAGTTTAGATTACCGTGTGCACATCGAGATTTCTATGCTTCTGCACGGCAGTCGTGTTTCCGAACCATCTGACATGATTTTCCGGTTCATCAATACTAGGTTATCTAGTTTGTTTGTGGGGCTTTGCGTTTCAGCTTCTGTGAGTCTTCGGCTGAAGAATATTTCAACTTTTGATCGGGTTTTGTGGGTGGTGGATGGAGCAGGACATGGTAGCCCCTTTCACAAATAACTGGTGTACTCGCTATTTTGTTTGTGTCGTCTATTAACACAATTTTCACAGCTGTCATTTCCTTGTCACTGGTCGGAGTTTGTTTCTGAGGATAGGCAAACCTGGGTGTTATTTTGTACCGATGCTCCATATTTAAGACAACGTTCAGTCGTATCATTGTTCAAGGTCATCCAGATAGAGAAAGAATGGATAAGTATTTTTGATGGTCGGTGGAATTGTTAGACTATGTATTCTGTCATGGTATTAATGAGGGGAATTCAACATTTCCTTCTAAATATGGAAAATGATATCTTGCCAGAGATCAGACAGGTCTTTTCACTTCGGGGTGCGGTGGGGAAACCATGTGGTTAAAGCACTTGCTCATCACGATTCTCTTTCTGGTATTTTCTGCCCTAATATTGCTGAAATATTTTTAAAAGCAGAGTAAAACTCAAGTGACTCACTCACTCTCAAATCGGAAGTCTCATTAACTGGAAGGCGCATAACATCCACATTGAAGTTTTGTTATTATCGTGCTATTTTGATACCAAAAAAATGGTTTCAGCTTAACGTACATTTGTAGACATGCACACATGTATATTGCCAAACCGCTAGGAAATGATAGAAAGGGGTATGCCTGCAAGTGTCTTGACATCTGTGTCATTTTCGGTCCCAGGAGATGCTTGCCCAAGACAACGTGACTACGTGTAAAATGATATCTCGTCTACATGCAATAAAGGCTACTTTCTGTATTCTGATAGGTCCGGCAAAACAGGAAACGATTAACAAGGAAAAAAGACTGAAACGAAATGGCTACGAGCAGCTCAAGGTCATCAACAGGAGGCCACCCGAGGATGGTCTACATCTCGACAGTGTTTGCATCTGTTTTAGCCCTGCTGATAGGTTACAACCAGGCAATTATCTCGGGGGCTATGTTATTCCTTGCTGATACTTATCAACTTGACACGTTGTGGCAACAACTCATAGCAACATCCAATACTGCGGGATGCGCATTTGCACTTTTTCTAGCTGGGTACCCTGTCCAAATATTTGGAAGGAAAAAGATGATCCTTGCGTCAAACGTGATGGTGTGTATTGGCGCCGTCATATCTGCTGCAGCTCCGACGAAAGAAGTGGTTCTTGTTGGGCGATTCTTGGCAGGAGTGGGAGGAGGTGACATGTTTATGTTTTGGCATATATCCATAACGTAAGCTACATGAGTGTATGTTTATCTCATTTCTTGATAAAAGATTATGTTTACTGCCTAATCGCAATAAATCTTGATGAGGTAGGTTTCGTGAAAGATAATGAAAGAATATGTTCTCAAACAAAAGTGTCAACTATTAATCCCCTATCAGTCTGAAGAGAACAAATAAGACAAACTAGATCCACTCCAAACATTAAGTGGACACTAAAGAAAACGTTGTCCTCTCAAACTAATTGAACGTATCATCAAGATACATGACCATGTCAAAACGTAATATACCTGCATGTTACAGGAGCAGTATCGCTCGTGGTACCGATGTACATATCGGAATGTGCCCCCGTGGACATCAGAGGGAGCCTGGGAAGTTTAACACAGTGTTTAATCTCTGTGGGTATCTTCGTGTCATCAATTGTTGCAGGTGCTTTAAGCGGAATGGGGGAAGAAGCATGGAGGTGAGTACTTTTTTCTCAGAACTGAATAAATTACATTTCATTGTTGTATGCTTCATGTTAATAAAAGTATCAGGAGAGTTACTGTAATTGATATGTGTGACACGGATTAGACTGTGATGAAATGTTGCATCAATAAATTCTGTTTACTTTTCTCCACAGATGGATGTTTGCTTGTTCCTGTGTTATCGACGTTGTACACTTTGTGGGATTTCTCTTCCTCCCTGAGAGTCCCCGGTGGTTCATGGACAGAGGAAGAGAGACAGAAGCCGAAGCTGTCCTCAAGCAGCTGAGGAATAATCCGGATGAAATCGCCAAGGAACTCGATGACATGAAGAAAAGTGTTGCAGAAGGAAAACGTCTAAAACGCCATGAAGGTTGGTATGTTTGAAAGGTTGGTTGACATTTTACGTCAGTGTCGTAATTTACGAAAATGTAAACCTGTCATCTAACATGACTAAGTGAGTGAGTTTAGTTTTACGCCGCGCTCAGCAATATTCCAACTGTATGAAGGCGGTCTGTAAATAATCGTGTCTGGACAAGACAATCCACTGATTAAAAGCATGAACATCGATTTACGCAACTGGGATACGATGACATATGTCAACCAATTCACCTCTTATGACAAGCATAGTCGCCTTTTCTGGCAAGCATGGGCGGGTCATCTTCATCTGACATGAGAGACTAGAATCCAGTTTATCATTGACTTAACTCGGTGATATCAAACAATGCATGTAGTAAATATTTCATCTTGTATGAACTACATATGTTATGTAGATGTGGCCGCATGGACGTGCCGCATACTTTGACGGATGAAATTGATGTAAATGCCACTTGTCAAATAACATGTAATATGCTCACCGTATGTGAGATGCAACATAAAAGTGCAGGCTTTCTTAATCATTGTAATATATCGTAGTGAGTGTGTTTAGTTTTATGCCGCACTTAGCAATATTCCAGCTATATGCCGGCGGTTTGTAAATAGTTGAGTCTGGACCAGACAATCCAGTGATCAACAGCACGAGCATCTATCGCGCAATTGGAAACCGATGACATGTGTCAACCAAGTCAGTGAGTCTGACCACCCGATCCCGCTAGTCGCCTCTTACGACAAGCATAGTCGACTTTTATGGGAAGCATGGGTTGCTGAAGGTCTATTATCGCCCTGGACCTTCACGGGTCTAATATATGGGAAGGGATGTCACAGATTCGGTGCTGTTGTGGCTGATGCATACGCCATTATGTTTCCAGCCATTAAAGTATGCCGTGGTAACCAAGAAAGCAGCAAAGCAGGATATGTGCAAAAGGGAGAGTACTATACGCTCCTTACTGATCAGGGCTTAATCTTGATATTGTAGGTGATCTGGGTCTGATTTCTTCAGTTTATGCATGGTAAAACCCCGATGTGAACTGGCAGTGGAATGCAGGTGAAAGGATATCCCAAAGCCAAGAAGCAGTAGAGAAAGCAGGCTTAACTCTATGTCCTAGTGTCGGGATTAGAGAAGAGTTTTTATTTGTGAAGATCACAAAGAGGATTCACGTCACGATATGGCTGATGTCTTGTGTATGCGATGTTAAATATTTACCCACTCACTCACAATCGAGTTAAGGATGGATTCGTGTCCTAAACAAATGTTTTGAATTGTGATGACGTATTTCTAACTTTTCAGTTCTTTTTTGGTATATAGCATAAAGCCATATAGTCGAGGATGAGGATGATTCAGTGTTCTATGCACATGAAGAAGGATTAAAAACAAAATGTATCCTCAGGCATTTTTTATTTATTTATTTTGATATGGGAAAGAAAGGTGAAACTCGAATGGAAGCTTCTTCTACATCTTTAATCAGTGTTCATTTTGGATATTTGTTCAATATGTTTACAGTGTCTGAAGGCGGTTAGGATGGTGGTGTATGAAAAAAATGACACCAATATGTTAAATATAGCTCGTACTGCAACAGCCTGAAAGGGTATTTAAAGAAACAGGACCATGAATGACGACCTCACAACAGCACAAGTAATATTGGTGTCACATCTAATCCATTTTATCGTTGAACATTGTCCTTGCATATGTTGTGTAAATGTGAAAGGATTCATAAATATAAATCCAATTCATCT
This sequence comes from Haliotis asinina, assembly GCF_037392515.1. Lineage (NCBI taxonomy): Eukaryota > Metazoa > Mollusca > Gastropoda > Lepetellida > Haliotidae > Haliotis > Haliotis asinina. Next base: position 45,608,883 of record NC_090288.1, on the reverse strand, counting down.
GATTTTATTAATACCACAGTGTCATTTATTCAACTTTTACGGCTGCACAGGAGACGGTTCCTCTGTCATTGCTCGGGTAATGAAAACGCCGCCTGTACGAAGAGCACTGATACTTGGAATTTGTCTGGCCATGATAACACAGATCACAGGTGTGGGGCCAATTATGTAAGTAATTTTGCGATGACTTAAACAATATTAATTCAATTACCTCCCGATATGTTTAAAAGTTAAAGCCATTGAGCAAACATTCTACTTGAGATTGACATAATAATTTTGAAGTTTATAAGAATGTTATGTTTGTAGATTCTACTCGGGGATAATATTCAGAAGAGCAGGATTCAGTGGAGCACGTGCAATATGGATGACTATAATACCTAGTGTAATAATGGCTGTGTTATCGTTCGCTGTTACGTGCTTGATTGAAAGATTTGGCCGGAAACATCTGTATCTTGGAGCCCAAATAGGTTAGTCAGTTTGAAATAAGCACGTGTCAGTCTGCACTGTGTCAAGAAAATTTGATTTTTACAAATCTGTCATATAATCATTCATCTTCTGCTCTCTTTAACCCGTAAAGGTCCGGGGCAGAATAACTCTCCAGCAGCCCATGCTTGCCATAAAAGGCAACTATACTTGTCGAAATTTCTGGCTATGTGCTGGGAGATCTTCATGGTATCTTTTGTCCACATTTTGACACGGTTCGGAAAAAAAGCCAAACTGAACTTTCATCAGAATAGAACACATTATCCCAAGCTTGATTTTCGTGACTCCCTTTTTAGTTTAAACGTCTTTCTTTGGTGAGAGAACACCAGATTTTTATACCCATTATAAACTTTTTAACTTTTGTCTAACGGTGTGCTTAAATAGCTCATGATTTCCTCGATTAATCATCTCATTTATTTCTGGTATTCTCAGTACTTTTTCAATTAGCCCTCCTCACAATCTGACCAAGTCACCGGCGATCTGTACTACTCAACTTCCTTGGCCTCAAAGCCCTGTCTTGTGATCAATCCTAACTCCTGACTGAATAATCCTCTAAGTTCTGTACACTGTAGATAGAGGAATGTTATGTCTACCAGCTATCTCTTTTGCGTTAGTGACAGCCGTTTCAAAATCAGCTTTCTCTTCTCTTCTTCTGTCGTACTTGTCGTGTCAACAATTGAAGCTGTTTGCTAATCCAAGGAAGATAACTGATGTTGTGGTAAGGTTCATTTTCAGGCCATACATACCTTACACCTTTACAAGTCGAGTATCGCTATTAGGAAACAAAGATTTTCTCCATAACTTCTGGGACAGCGTGTATTCAATGTGTATTTTGTGTAACTCGTCTGTTTTAATTCGATGAAAACTATTATACGTGTTTTCTATTGTGGAGAGATGAGTGTCTAATATATTTTTATGCGTTGTGGCAATTAGTATCTAGAATTGCTGCATTCTGTTGTCTCCAGGTCAGTTGATTGCCTGTTTTTAATTTTTGTGAAGCAGTGTGATTAAATTGCTGATGATTTTCACGATTTATCATCTCATCTGAGAGATTTTCTCAGCGCTTTTCAGTTTTTCCCTCCTCACAATCTGACCAAGTCACCTCCGATCTGTTGTCCTGAACGTCCCTGGCATCCAAGCCCCTGTCTTGTGATCAATCCCAACGCCTGACTGAATAATCCTTTTTTTCTGTATACTGCAGATAGAAGAATGTTACTTCTACCAGCTATCTCTTTTGCATTAGTCACGCCCATTTCAAAATCAACTTTCTTTTCTCTTCTGTCCAAACTGCCATGTCAAAACACGAAGCTATCTAAACCAGGGGATGTAGTAAGGTTCATCTTTAGGCCACCCATATTGAGTACCTTGCAGTAACACCTTTGCAAGTCTAGTGTCGGTAGTTGGAAACAAAGATTTTCTCCATAATATCTGGGACAGTGTGTATTCAATGTGTATTTTGTGTAACTCGTCTGTGTTTAACTCGATGAAAAGTATTAAACGTATTTTCTATTGTGAAGACGTGGGTGTCTAATATATTTTTATGTGTTGTGGCAACTAACATCAATAATTGCTGTATTCTGTTGTTGCCAGGTCAGTTGATTGCTTTGATTATTCTTGGACTTGGCTTCTTCCTCTCAGCAACACATTCTCCCGAAGTCAGTGATGACATTCAGATAGCCATCAATAACGCCACATCTACCCCCATATGTAATTTCAGGTAATGAGTCTGAATGACATATATAATCAAACCTTCTCTTTCTCAGTCAATGACAGTCTAGTTAGTTTTAGTGTCCTGTTGTCGACAGGTATTTTCAATTAATTACATTGTTTTCATCGTTATATGGCTGCAATACTGCCGGTGCTATGTAAAAGCTTAACTCATTCACCCACTGAAGCCGGGGTTTAGGAATGGCCTTCAGCAACCTTCATCTTGTCGAGTGTCGTGGATCTATCAAGACCAAACTCGAATATTTACAACCAGGACATATATATTACATTGCTGACAGCGGTCGTAAATAACAAAGAGCCAAAATATTGTAAGCCTAAATGTATAAACATATAACGACATAATTTCATGTTAACTCAGTGCCAATCCAGATTTCGCCCTTGTCGGGAATCATATGCATAATTCAGGATTTGTGTGAGTGATTGAGTGAGTTAATACGTCAAGTCACATTGGCAATATTCAGCCATATCGTGACTAAATCTCGAATTATACATTTATGGCAATTGATAGTATATATTAGAATGCTGCCAACGGACAGTAAAACAACTAGATTTCGAGCCATGACCATCGGCCTCGATGGTTGACCGGCATGAATTACTGAAGACCAATTATAACCATGATCTTTATTGAGTGAAATATACTTGATGAAATATATATTAATGAAATGGTTAGTGACGCCTGATGTATAGTACAGATTAATATAGAACTCATAAAGTTTTACTGTATTTTCCCTTTGATATACCGTTATAGCAGAGTTTTGCTAACTGAGCAGATTCTTGCTATTGTAGTATTTTAAGATTTACTGATTACAATTAGCTGCTATGTAGTCAATTCCATAGTCATAAGCACGAAAAGCCATTACATTTGTACTGACATGCCAGTATATGTTTTAGAACATGTGAGCAATGCATCGACTCTTCACAATGCGGCTTTTGCTACGACGTCCTCTCAAGAGCCTCGTGTGTACCCGTTTCTGTAAACGACAGTGCTACAGCAGGGAGATGCTCTCCCTCCAACTCTTTTAACAGTTCAGACTTCACGCTGGAAACACAGGCCTGCCCAAGTGATTATAAATGGATTCCTGTGATTGGGTCATCTCTATATCTGGCTGTATATAGTTCTGGTAATGAATTAGTGAATCACGTCTTTGTTTTTGATATCTGCTAGTTTCTGTATTATTGTGTAAATGATCAAAACGATCAGCTCGTGACCTTTTAACTCGTCACTTATGGTACACTTTACACAGGACAGCATTTAGGAGACAAACATACTGTGATATATAACGCAATTATTATAGTTCTAAATTTGATTTAAACCTGAACGCGGAACGTGAGGTTTCAAACACAAAAATTAAGAGCTATTATAATTTCGTTATGTATGTTCCAACACAATGCGTTTATTTCCATTCTACCATAACCGCGTTATTCAGACTTTAAATAATTACAGGATGTGTCGGAAAATCATAATCATTCAGAGGTATAAAACGTGATTATATACCTCTGAATGACTTTGATTAACCAATCACAATCCAATATTTAGTGAAGTCATGGTAGAACGGTAGACCTTTTTATCGTCCAGACTTTTTATCGTTTGCGAGTCTTCTTGACTCATTTTCAAGAGTAAGCTTGTATTTCAGGTGTTGGGGTCATCTATGTTGTGATAGCTGAAATATTTCCTCTATGGGCACGCGGCACATGCTGTTCCATAGCTACTGCAGCTATATGGATAAGTCAGACTGTTGTTAGTTTCACCTTTCTGACTGTGGCTGAAGTTATCACTGTATATGGTAAGTGATATCCGGACTCCCGTCGCAGATGTGGGCTATTTTGGTTTAACGACTTGATCACTTGTTTAGTAATATGAAAGGTTATCTCCATTGCATGAGATAGAATCTCATCGGCATTCAGATCTAAAACTTTTACTCTGTGAAGCTGATGAACACTCAAACACCCGTGAAGATTCATGGTAGAATAGGTCTTCAGCAACCCATGCTTGTCATAAAAGGCGACTATGCTTGTTATAATAGGCGACTGACGGGATCCGGTGGTCAGGCTCTCTGACTCTCGGATCCCAATTGCTTTGGTTGATCTTCATGCTGGTGATCACTGGATCGTTTGGTCCAGACTCGATTATTTACAGAAAGCCACCTTTTATCAGAAGTATTGCTTAGTGCGTTGTAAAACTATACTGTCTCAATCAAACACTAAGAAACGTCCGGCCAATCTCAGATTCACACAAACGAGTTTCTGTTTTCTGGAGTCCGTACATGCCTCTAAACGTACGTACATGCCTGAAAACGTACAGGATGAATTACGTCTGAAGATCCAGGTTAGATTTAGTTTTCAGCAACTCATGCTTGTAGCAAGATGCAACTAAAGGGTTCGGGTGGTCAGCCTCGCTGATCTAGTTGACATACGTTATTGTATCCCATTTGCGTAGACAAATGCTCATGATGTCGATCACTGGATTGCCAGACTAGATTATTTCAGACTACCATCATATAGCTGGAACATTGCTGAGTGTTAAACAACAAACATCTTGAGCCTGAATGTCTCCATTTCGCCACTTGAAGGGCTAATGGCAGCTTGTATACTCCTTTTGTTTAGTCGAGTCTCCAAACCATAAAAATATCTAGGACGTTTTCTTTAGAAATCAAATGCGCATATAAGAAACATTTTTCAATACTTCATGCAACATTCTGTTTTCAAGGTATGTTTTGGTTGTATGCGGGGTGCGCCTTACTAGCTGCCATTTACATACTGATCTTCATGCCCGAAACGAAAGGAGTGAGACTGGAGAAAGTTGGACTGCTGTTCTTGACTGACGACGAAAAGACTGCACTGCAAACTACTGAGGTGCCTCAGACACAAACCATTGTAGTGGATAACAATGCATGAACTGGAACAATGCCTTGTATGGTAATACTAAGGAGACTGGCAACACTTTGACACTGACTAAACATGTTGTTCTCATCTTGAAATTCATTTTCCCGTTTCAAAATTGATTGCTAACATTTGCGAGGTGAGGCCTGTTTTATTATGAAAATGAGAAGTTGATCATGTATGCTACGTAAAACCTAAAATCAGAATTCTTTATGAATATATTCGTTTCATTTATGACGTAACGGGAAGACAGTAACCATTTATCCATGACACTGATATCTGGGGAACACTATCACATGTACAAGAGGATGGATACATGTCGACTACAGAACGACTGTTTGAAGTTTAAAAACAGTTTAATTGATATACATTATGAAGTCCGGAAGATATAATCGCAATTCGCCGCTTGAAAAACACATATTAGGACAGTACTTTCATCTGAAGGAAAACGCCAGTGACGTAAAATGTTTGAGATGAAGAACGTTTCATCAATTTATTAAAAGTTTACCAGAGACATTCTGAACGTGATGTTAATAACCCAGTGTTGTTGCTTTCGTTGTATATATCATTTCATAGATCTGAACTTGATTTGTGCCAGTCTCACTGTTACGGACAAATGTGTAAAAAGTTCAGTCCGCTTTTGTTGGCTGAATCGACATAGAAGGGAGGCCCACTTGGCCTCCGTCGCCTGCACGAAAATGGAAATCCGATAACATGTCTCGATCACGTACTCTAGACCAGGTTCTCAATGAGTGATTATTCTGGGTTCTGAAATGGTGGGCACTGATCGTTTGAAGTCTGGAGTGACATGCAGCTTGATTTATAAAAACACTCCATGAAAACGTTTCCACTTGTAACTTGTTATGATTACTAACAGGATTAATAAAATGTGAAACGCTGATGTAGGTTCTTCAAGCTTATTGTTGACTAGCGGAAGTGGAAGAGGCTGTCATTGTGCTAATGAAGTTTGGACTTGAGATTGATACTTCATTATTGATTATGCATGAAGACAAGAACATTGTTACATTTTCTGAATTACTATGTGGACATTATTTTTTGTTACTGTACAATACTTGTCGTTTACACATACACTCTATCTACCTTCTACCTTTAGAGGTTTACAGCTAAAGGGAGGTAATTATGTAAATGACATTCAATGACTTGCACATGTAAAATCATGTCTGGTCGATTGACTGAGTTTGGTGATGTTGCAATATTCCAGCAACATCACGGCGGACACCAGAAATGGGCTTCACACACTGTGTATGTACAATATGTGTGTGTGTGTGTGTGTGTGTGTGTGTTTTCTCTGTTCTCGTATTGTCTGATATAACTATCAAAGCTATATATAACTTTACACTTTTAATGACATATATACATTAAGTTACCCACCTTTTATCCACCCTTGTTATAAATCCGAGGTAAGTGCTGACTGAGTTACAGTGTCCATCAGTACAACTGATCTATGAACTGAAAATTACATCTGATGTTAATTGCAAATGTTCATATTACACGTATTTATCTGTAAATCAGTTTTCTGCAAAAGTTCATGTTAGGTTGCATCATCGACATTAGACAGTACAATAGGTTTCAATACAGCAAATACATAAACTAACCCAATCAAATTTGTTTGTGAAGGGTGCTACCGGTCAGACAGGGTACTCTCCCCTTTTGCAAAGACCGTGTATCATCACGAGTGATCGGAAAAGTACTATGATGTCCATGGAAAGGGTTGTGATTACTTCAGATAACTACATTACAGCATGAACTGAATGTTTGAACAAAAACATAAGACCTCAACCTACAGTAGCTTTCCAAACACCTGACGTTTAATAAAGGCACAAAAGAAATATTTTGACGTGTAAGTATGCTCCAGAATCGCCTTCCTCGTGTAAGATACATGCGGTAAGATTGTACTGTTTGTGTGATCTACAACTCTACAAAAACACAGGAGAGAATTACACATTAACTTTCTATACTTACCTTTGTAATCTCTGTTTGGTGGTGCGAGTGGCTTAGTTCGTATTCAGATATCCAATGTATGGATGTGATGACAGCGTTACAAGAAAACGTATCTCTCCAAATATTGAACTACGACCTTTTACATACCGGTATTGGGCGAAATAGATATTTTGAGGGTATTAAAAAACGAACTGAATGCTTGGTCCATGGTGTGGAACCTGCAAGCTGGCAAACCCACTAACACGGAAAAAATATTGCACAGCGAATCATCACACAGCGAGGTCAGGCTTGATATAGGCTCAACGGTCTAGTGCATTTGTTTTGCATAATGTCTATGTTTAAATTTCCACTCAGCTAAAAGGATGCAGGGGTGAGGAGGCGATGAGCGATATCCTTGTACTTACGAGAGTGAGTGAGTTTAGTGTTATGCCTCACTCAGCCGTTTTCCATCTATAGAGCGGCGAATTGAATTACTTTGTCCTTTCCTAATATTGTGGTGTTACAATAAGATATAAGTGACACACCACACAAGGTAACATTGATCCAAGCTAGCTTGTGGTAAGAAACATCCATATGACAAAACTCAGTGGGATCTCTGAACCACTTGCCAGCTGGTAGCCTCACTCATTCATGAAAGGAGCCAAAGAGTTTGATGTCATGTTAGATTACATAAGGGATCAAAATCATGGGCATTTTGGGTACCAAAGCAATCACACAACATATTCGTTAGTAGAGAAAGCCCGCCTAGGATCAATTTCTGCGCTCCTTGCTCCGAATTACTAGAATCAAATGCCTGTGCTTGGTAAGAATAAATAAATGAATTGATTTCATTGCTGATGTTGACTGTTTGATGTATTCACGAAATTAGGATGCTCGAGAGAAACCATGTACGTTGTGATGTAAGTGATCATATCTTCAATATGATCTTAGTTCAGGTTCAGTTTGCGGCACTCTCACACATTGGCAAACCTTCTAGTCATCGTAGAATCCCAAACTTTTCCTATAACGAGAGATGAACATCGCTATACTAGTACATAAACTGAACAATTTACAGCGTCAATCTGAAACCCCAAAAGTAACTTAAAAAATTTACTATTCTTCAATATGAAGAATTCTTGGTACGAGTTGCAGCACTCTCATACATTGACTAACCTTCTGGTCATTGTAGAATCTCGAGCTTTTCCTGCAACGAGAGATGAACATCGCTATACAAGTACATAAACTGTTGTAATAAGCAGTAATGAATATAATACCTTGCTTTACGAGGACGTCCTTGGTGGCCATCGCCATACCCAGGTTCATAGTAAGCATAACCATGTCCTGCAGGTCTAAGTCAAGTTTGATATTCAGCTGTTTTAGTACCGTCTTGTTCAATGGAGCGTACCCTACGGCTAGGCCGGCAACCACGATGGTGTGGTATGCGTTGTTGACGAATGTTTTTTTTCCCTCAGATGTGATATATACAACTAAAATATGTTTATAATTAATTATAACATAATATGAAGGTCGATCTCCGGAGGTGGTAGTAGCGGTTGGGGTTGTTTTGGTTACAATAGCATGAATAATGAGAAAACACTGGTACCCGCAGTCGTGCTTATGGCCACCCATGTGTTAGTTACCTTTGCGGTGCCTGGCTAAGTCACATTTTCTACCAGCTTCAACTCTCTTAGGGTTCTTCTTCCTGGTGACTTGTATCGGGGTCTCCTGGTGTGTTTCCTGGGGTTCCTCCTGTGTGTCACTTCATCCATCTTGTATAATACTATTATTTAATTTTTACTCTATTAAATTGGATATGCTTTGCTGTAACACTAGCCCCTGTCACCTTGGTTAGAAACATGCTGTATTTGTGGTAATAAGTATTTCTCTAGGTCTTCCCACAGCTAAAGCCTACGCTCTGGCTGAATAGGAAGAAAGTGAAACCCTATGGTAGCATAAATCTGGGTCATAGTCGACCCTATAGTCTTTGTCATCATGGCCCCAAGCTGTGACTCTTATCTCATGTACAGCTTATTGCTTTTTTGGCAGTCTTTCTCTGTATTTTATCAGCTGTGAGGTCACCACTCCCTAAGTATAGTTTAGCATGGCCACCGACAACTATCTCCACCAGTCTATCTCGCTCACCATCATTTTTGGTACACCCTTCTGGCACCAGCATTTGTTCGAGCAGCTCATGGCACTCCATGCTATAATATAACAGACGATTCTTAATTTTAATGATAAAATGTCTGGCAAAGACAAAGCACAGTGAGTTGCACATGACCAGGACTACAAATGGCATGTTTGCTAAGTATTGCTAAGTATAGTTAAGCACTTGGTAAAAAGCTACGGGTTGGTCGGTCTTTAGCAATAATTTGCCATGCTTAGTCTCGGCTACCCATTTCTTTACTTATTTTCATGCTTATTATGGAATCACGTCGTTCTCCCTTAGGCACTCCTCGAACAAATACATGTCCTGGCCACCCATCGCATCTATTCCCACAAGTCTTTCAGCACTGGGTTGAATTTCAGAAAAGGCACAGATCTACTGCTGTCTTGCCAATCACTAGCTCTGGTTTACAATGCTGCTGATTTTCAGCCACCTGGTGTGGTGAAAAGGGCTGTGCATGTCAAACCCTGGGTCTCGGGGGTGGTGCCACGATTCCTGTAGACGTGGGTGGTGGGACGTGGGCGACATTGACGTCGGGGTAAACGCCCAATTGCAACTTCTGATTGGCCGTGGTGATGACAATTTCCTTATTGTAGCCCACCACTTTGTTGATTCTCACATAGTCAATCTTCAGTCCTGGTAACACCGAATAGCTGTTGGTAAGTCCACCAGCCTGGCGATGACATCCTTCACGTTGGCCACAAACTGTTTCTGGGCATCGTAAGCCATCCCAGCCCTGTAATACCATAACATGTCTGCGTCTGGGCCCCAAGAATAGCCCCAACATATGTTCGAAAAGAATTGTTCAGACGCACAGTGCTGGTGTGAGTGAATCCCTTCAACGTGTCCAGCATAAATGTTCCTGCAGAGCCGGGCGCTGATCTCTTTGAGGATGTGCCTGATTTGGTAGTATATGTGAAACGTGAACATGGCTCTACTTTGCACATCATCCCTAGTGTCTGTCAGTGTCAAACCACACCCAGTCGTTGTGCACCAGACGGCGAAGTTGAGTTGGTTTAGCCAGAACTGCATAGGGTTGCAGAACCATGCATGGACTGATGTCACGTTTGTTACTGAGAGGCCATACTTTTCAAACATGTCAATAAACTGGGCTCTCAACATAGCTCTCTGAGATATCATGTACTCCTGTGATGAACTAATATCAATGACAACAATAATGCGCTGCTCGTCAGTGGCCTCCGCCATCTCATAACCGACGGCGACGAGGTCTAAAAGCACAGTGGTGTTGACTAACAATGGTGTAAACACATTAAGGCTCGTTTGACTAAGAATGCTGGGGCTGTCGCCGGACGAAACGGAGATTACGATCATTGTTACAGATACAGTGTTGACATCCTTAATATTCAAGGTGGGTATCCTTTCATGCTGCTGAAATCTGTGAAAGCAGAGAAGTACGATGACGGCAGAAGAGAGTCGTGTTTGCCTCGGCAGTACAAAAAGTTGGCCAAGAGACCATCCTGGAGTTGACAATATCAGTTTCTGATATGACACATATTCCTGTTAATATACGATATCTTGTCCCGCAAAATACAACAATACAATGTAAAGCAAAGAAACATGATGAGATCCACTACACCCACGAATAATAAATTTTGGAGGAGTTTTATTTCATCGTGACTATGTGTAAAATGATATCTTGAAGGAGGTAGGATATTTTTTCCTCTTGTCTACATGCGATAAAGGCTACTTCCTATATTCTGATAGGTTCGGCAACACAGGAGATAATTAACAAGGAAAAGCACTGAAACGAAATGGATATGGATAGCTCAAGGTCATCAACAGAAGGCCACCCGAGGATGGTCTACATCTCAACGGTGTTTGCATCTGTTTTAGCCCTGCTGATAGGTTACAACCAGGCAATTATCTCGGGGGCCATGTTATTCCTGGTTGATACTTATCAACTAGACACGTTGTGGCAGCAACTCATAGCAACATCTCATACCACAGGGTGCGCATTTGCACTTTTTCTCGCTGGGTACCCAGTCCAAATATTTGGAAGGAAAACGATGATCCTTGTGTCAAATGTGATGATGTGTATTGGCGCCGTCATATCCGCTGCAGCTCTAACGAAAGAAGTGGTTCTTGTTGGGCGATTCCTGGCAGGAGTGGGAGGAGGTAACGGGTTTATGTTTGAGTTTATCTCATTTCTTGATAAATATTGGCAAGTACATATAGTCTACAAAAGATTGTGTTTGTTACCTAATCTCATTAAAATCTTGATAAAGTAGGTTTCGTTAAAGATAATGAATATGTTCTCAAACAAAAGTGTCAACCTTTAATCCCATATCAATCTGAAGAGAACAAATAAGACAAACTAGATCGTCCAATAAATGTTTTAACATTAACCACTCCAAACATGAAGAATGAAGAACTTGACATTTTCAACACCACCCATGAAACCGTTCTCTTATTCAAAATAATAATTAAACATACCATCATGACATAATGCCAAAACGTAATGAAAAAATACATAAAGCACCTGCATGTTAAAGGAGCTGTATCACTTGTGGTGCCGATGTACATATCGGAATGTGCCCCCGTGGACATCAGAGGGACCCTGGGAAGTTTAACACAGTGTTTAACCTCTGTGGGTATCTTCGTGTCATCAGTTGTTGCAGGTGCTTTAAGCGGAATGGGGGAAGAAGCATGGAGGTGAGTACTTTTTTCTCCGAACTGAATAAGTTACACAGTGCTGTTTGCTTTCATGTTAAAAAAATATTAGGAAAGTTACTGTAAGTAATATGTATGATATGGAATAGATTTTAATGAAATTTTGCATCAATAACTACTTTTTACTTTTCTCCACAGATGGATGTTTGCTTGTTCCTGTGTTATCGACGTTGTACACTTTGTGGGATTTCTCTTCCTCCCTGAGAGTCCCCGGTGGTTCATGGACAGAGGAAGAGAGAAAGAAGCCGAAGCTGTCCTCAAGCAGCTGAGGAATAATCCGGATGAAATTGCCATGGAACTTGATGACATAAAGAAAACTGTTGCAGAAGGAAAAAGTCTAGAATGCCCTGAAGGTAGGTATGTTGGAATGGTTGGTTGACGTCTTACCTCAGTGTCATAATTTCGTCAAAATGTAAACTTGTCATCTGGCATGAGAGACTAGAAACCAGTTTTTCATTGACTTAACTCAGCGATCTCAAACATTTCGTGTAGTAAATATTTTTAACTTACGAACTACATATGCCGCACTCAGCAATATTCCAACTGTACGAAGGCGGTCTGTAAATAATTGTGTCTGGACAAGACAATCCACTGATTAACAGTATGAACATCGGTCTACGCAACTGGGATACGATGACATATGTCAACCAATTCACCTCTTATGACAAGCATAGTCGCCTTTTCTAGAATCCAGTTTATCATTGACTTAACTCAGCGATATCAAACAATGCATGGAGTAAATATTTCATCTTGTATGAACTACATATGTTATGTAGATGTGGCCGCATGGACGTTACATATACTTTGACGGACGAAACTGATTTAAGTGCCACTTGTCAAACAATATTCAATATACTCACTGCAGTAGATCCGGGATGCAACATCCAAGTAATCATTGTAATATATCGGAAGGGATGTCACAGAGAGATTCGGTGCTTCCTTGGCTGATGCATACGCCATTACGTTTCCATTAATACCAATATTCCTTGGTAACCAGCAAAACAGGATATGTGCAAAAGGGAGGACACTGCACTCTCCTTACTGATTATCGCTTAATCTTGGAATTGTAGTTGATTTGGGTCTAATTTCTTCAGTTTATATATGGTAAAATCCAACTGTGAACTGGTAATGGAAAGAAGGTGATAGGATATTCCAAGGTCAAGAAGCAGCAGTGAAGATCAGTATGAGGATTAAAAATTGCTGTAAATATGTTTAGACTCATTTGACCATGTTTTGGGATATTGTAAAGATACGTTTTACTCTGCCTTGTTCAAGAGAAAGCTTTTCAGGGTTCAAATACAAACTATTCTAAAAGATCCCAGACAAAGTCTAAGGCCTTCATGGTGGATAGAATCTAAGATTTAATGAAGTTTTATACGTACGCTAAACCGTTTAAAGTCACAATCGAGTTAAAGGTGATCTGCCGTCATTTTTTCTATTGTACTGTCCAAAAGTGTTGTTAGTTTTACCTTTCCTTACTAGTTTTAGTTGTATTTGTGATATCCTAGTTATTTAATGTCTTTTGACGATATATTTAATTTACCTTATGTTATATATAGACATCTTCCATTTCAATGTCAAATATGTTCTCGTCACAAAATGGCTGAAATATTGTCGATGTGACGTTAACAATTAACGTACTCACAATCAAGTTAAGGATGGATTCATGTTCTAAACAAATGATTGGAATTGTGATGTCGTATTTCTTTTTTTTTCCTGTTCTTTTTCGGCGTAAAGTATAAAACCATTATCGACTTTTGGCTGGCTTAGTGTTCTATGCAGATGAAGAAAGATTAGAAGAAAATATATCCTCAGGCATTTTATATTTATTTTTATTTTATATATGGGACGGAAAGGTGAAACCTAAATGAAAGTAGTTCGTTTTGGAGTGTTCGTTTTGGATATCTATACAGTGTCTGAAGAAAAGAGATGGTGGCTTATGCAAAGAAAAAACAATATCAAATGTAGTTTGTACTGCAACAGAACAGGACCATGAATGACGACTTGAATCACTACAGTGCATGAAATATTGGTGACAAATATAATCCATTTCATAGTTGCATATAAAAGTAAAATGATTCATAAATATAAATCCTATTCATCTGATTTTATTGTTACCACAGTGTTCTTTACACAACTTTTACTTCTGCACAGAGGATGGTTCCTCTGTCATTGCTCGGGTTATGAAAACGCTGCCTGTTCGAAGAGCACTGAGATAACACAGATCACAGGTGCGGCACCAATTGTGTGAGTAATTTGCGATGATTTAAACAATAATATATTAAAGAGTTAAAGGTCACATGCAACGTAAAACACAACTTTGCAGATTCTGGTACCTTTCGGTGTGCACTTACCGAAACAAATCATAAAAAATGCCAATTCAAACTGTAAAGTTGTAAAAACGCGATGAAAAAAAGCCCGCGAATTCGGAGTTCAAACGTTTCACTAAATCCCCCCCAGCGCTGGGGGGAAAACTGGTTTCAACAGTTGTGCAGCGCTGCGTCCATAACGCATGCGCAGTGAGTAGGTTCGTGGAGCTTGAAACAGAATGCATGCCCAGCGTCTGAGGTGTGAGAAGTAGTCTAATCGTAGTTGTGTATACAAACAAGTAACTAATCTACTCGTTACGTAAAAAACTTGTTGATTGTGGTAAACAGTCTCTGTCACATTGAAAGCTCAGTGTCTGGTTTATTCACACCTATATGTCTGCCTGTCTGTCTGCTAAAGACAACATGCAGTACACAGCTTCAATCATTGACCACGTGCAATTTGATCTTAACACCTATCACACTTTACGACATAAAGAAAACAAGTTGATTTATGACTCGTGCACCCGTCTCTGCCACATTATGTAATTAGGCACGTGTGATACACATGGCATGTTTTTATGTCTGTGGGCTGCAAACAAACTACATTCATTTTTTTCGGATGCCTGGATCTGACGGAAACTGGTGCAAACTCTTGTCAGTTTCAAGTCCTGCTTTGTACTTGGACGAATGACAGATTCCAGCCACGCAGTAGTTTGTCTCTACTGACATGATTTTTGATTGGATCGAGCGCAAACATGCATTTTCAAAACCCAACATCTCTATATACATTCTACATGGATAACGACGTTCTTTAGTGTGTATGATTTTGTTTGACAACAGTATATGAATCCATACTGAAACGACGCATCAAGTACACAAAA
This sequence comes from Haliotis asinina, assembly GCF_037392515.1. Taxonomy (NCBI): domain Eukaryota; kingdom Metazoa; phylum Mollusca; class Gastropoda; order Lepetellida; family Haliotidae; genus Haliotis; species Haliotis asinina. The sequence continues at coordinate 45,593,806 of NC_090288.1, read as the reverse complement.
AGAAGTTGTTATCCATAAAGAATCTTACTTTCTTGTGACTCGCCATACTTCTAAAATGCCCATCAAACAGATCATCTTTCTGTACACACAATGAACCCTCAGCATATCAACAAATGAAACAGTCAATCAGAAGCCGTCGTTACACTTGAGTGCACATCCACCCGCTACGACTGGGTTCGGTCTCCCGAGGGCTTCGTTTCGGGGGAAGTAAGCCCAAGTACAAAATATTCCACTTTTGAATCGCGATTGTACGCTTATAATTTTGTTTATTTGTTTTTGTAAAAGCAGCAATGTATATTATATGTCATGAATAAGTGATAAATGTGTTTTAATTATGTTTGATTTTTTTGTTGCATGTGACTTTTAAAGTCATTGAGCAAAAATTCTACTCGAGACTGATATAATAATTTGGAAGTTTATCCGTATGTTACGTTTGTAGATTCTACTCAGGGATAATATTCAGAAGAGCAGGATTCATTGGAGCACGTGCAATATGGATGACTACAATACCCAGTGTAATACTGGCCGTGTTATCTTTCGTTGTTACGTGCTTGATTGAAAAATTTGGCCAGAAACATCTGTATCTTGGAGTCAGTTCACATTGTGTCAAGAAAGTTTAAAGTTTTACAAATCTGGGACATAATCATGCATCTTCTGCTCTCTTTAACCCATGAAGGTCCGGGCTAGAATAGGCCTTCTGCAGCCCATGCTTGCCATAAATATCAACTGTGCTTGTCGTAAGAGGCGACTAACGGGATTGGGTGCACGTGGTCAGGGTGGCTGACTTGGATGACACATGTCATCTATTCCCAATTTCGCAGATCCATGGTCATACTGTTGATCACCTGATTATCTGGCTCAGACTTCATTATTTACAGACCACCGCCATGTAGCAATATTGCTGAGTACAGCGTAAAACTAAACTTACTTACTCACTCTGCAATATTCCCAGACATTATTAAGTAAGTCGTTTCAGTAAATATCTAAAACATGTTTATGAATACAGGCTAAGTCTCTTTTCAGTAGTTTGGTACACTAGGTACACTACCCTCCAAAGTTTGTCCATGTGATGAAATCCAACAATTCAGTTTCGGGCTATGTGTTGGGTGTTGGACATAGTCTTGACAGTATCTTTGTCCAAACTGACACAGTTCGGGAAAGAGCCAAATCGAACTTTCATCAGAAAACAACACATTATCACAAGCTTGATCCTCGTGAGCCCCTTTTCTAGTTTAAACGTCTTTCTATTTATGCATCTTTCATTGGTGAGGGAACTCCACGCTTTTTTACCCAGTCTAATGTTTCTAATTTTTGTGAAGCAGTGTGATTAAATTGCTGATGATTTTCACGATTTATCATCTCATCTCAGAGATTTTTTAGCGCTTTTCAGTTTTTCCCTCCTCACAATCTGACCAAGTCACCGGCGATCTGTAGTACTGAACGTCCCTGGCATCCAAGCCCCTGTCTTGTGATCAATCCCAACTCCTGACTGAATAATCCTTTTAGTTCTGTATACTGTAGATAGAAGAATGTTACTTCTACCAGCTATCTCCTTTGCATTAGTCACGCCCATTTCAAAATCAACTTTCTTTTCTCTTCTGTCCAAACTGCCATGTCAAAACACGAAGCTATCTAAACCAGGGCATGTAGTAAGGTTCATTTTAGGCCACCCATATTGAGCACCTTGCAGTAACACCTTTGCAAGTCTAGTGTAGGTAGTTGGAAACAAAGATTTTCTCAATAATTTCGGGTACAGTGTGTATTCAATGTGTATTTTGTGTAACTCGTCTGTGTATAACTCAGTAGTATAATAAAAGTATTAAACGTATTTTCTATTGTGAAGACGTGTGTGTCTAATATATTTTATGTGTTGTTTCAAGTAACATCAATAATTGCTGTATTCTGTTGTTGCCAGGTCAGTTGATTGCCTTGATTATTCTTGGACTTCTTCCTCTCAGCAACACATTCTCCCGAAGTCAGTGATAACATTCAGATAGCCATCAATAAGGCCACACCTACCCCCATATGTAATTTCAGGTAATGAGTCTGAATGATATATATAATCAAAGCTACTTGGTACATGCTATTCTCTTTCTCAGTCAATGACAGTCTAGTTAGTTTTAGTGTCATGTTGTTGACTGCTATTTTTCAATTAAGATATCTTGTCTTCATCACTATATAGCTGTACTATTTCCGATGCTATGTAAAAGTTTAGCTCACACACTCATTGAAGCCGAGGGTTAATATTGGCCTTCAGCAACCCGTGCTTGTCGAGTGTCGTGCTTGTTGACCACTGGATCTATCAAGTCCAAACTCGAATATTTACAACCAGAACATATCTATTACATTGCTGACAGCAGTCGTAAATAACAAATAAGCAGTCAAAATATTGTAAGCCTACAAAGGCACTTGTATAAATGTAAAACGACATAACTTTATGTTAACCAAGTGCCAATCCAAAGTGCAGGCTAGTTGGGAATCATATGCATAATACAGTGAGTGAGTGAGTTAATATTTTAAGTTACATCGGCAATATTTCAGCCATATCATGACTAAATCTCGAATTATGCATATATGACAACTGATAGTATATATTAACATTCTGTCAACGGACAGTAAAACAATAGTATATATTAACATTCTGTCAACGGACAGTAAAACAACTAGATTATCTCAGACGTATATGTAAAAGAATAATTAAATCAAAATATTTGAACTACAGCTTACATATGGAATATGAAAACAGGCTAAAGATTGCCAATAACTGAAAGTTGTTTTTGTTTGTTTGTTTGTTTCTTTGTTGTTGTTTTTTTCTTTTTTTTTTGTTTTGGTTTTTGGTTTTGGTGGTGGGTGGGCGTGGTGGGTGGTTATTGTTTGTTTATATTTTATTATTCCATTTCAAACATTACACATGGCTGAAGGTTGATCACCATGCTAGGGACATTTGCTTCTTGCATAGAACCTAGCTGGATTTAAACCATACCTTCAGCTGTCACGGGGTTTGTGTGAGAACGTTTTGTTTTCAAATGAGTACACATATTCGGAAACAATGCATTACAAACTAAACACGTCCAGAAAATATAGAAAAAAAACTTACCCCACATTGCAGTCAAATTGGTACATTGAAGCGAGCCCTGACCACCGGACCACGATGGTTAACAAGCATGAATTCATGAAGACCAATTATAACCAGGACCTTCATAGAGTGAAATATACTTGGTGAAATATATATTAATGAATTAATTAGTGACTCCTAGTATATATTACAGTTTTTCTAGTAATAGTACTCATAACGTTTTGTTGTATTTTCCCTTAGATATGCCGTTGTGGCAGTGTTTTGCTAACTGAGCAGATTCTTGCTATCGTAGTAATTTAAGATAACAACTGCATTGGTTACAATTAGCTGGTGCCAATGAAAACAGTATGTAGTCAACTCCATAGTCATAAGCACGAAAAGCCATTACATCTTTTCTGACATGCCAGTATGTTTTCAGAACATGTGAGCAATGCATCGATTCTTCACAATGCGGCTTTTGCAACGACGTCCACTCAAGAGCCTCATGTGTACCCTTGTCGGTAAACGGCAGTGCTAGAGCAGGGAGATGCTCTCCCTCCAACTTTTTCAACAATTCAGAATTTAGGCTGGAAACACAGGCCTGCCCGAGTGATTGTAAATGGATTCCTGTGATTGGGTCATCTCTATATCTGGCTGTATATAGCTCTGGTAATGAATTAGTGAATCACGTCTTTGTTTTCATAAATGATGCACACTTAATTTATTTCATAAAAAAATTATGTAGCCGTAAACAGTAAAACGATCAGCTCATCTCCTTTGAACTCGTCACTTACGGTACACTTTATGTTTGCGAGTCTTCTTGACTGATTTTCAGGAGTAGGCTTATATTTCAGGTGTTGGGGTCATCTTTGTTGTGATAGCTGAAATATTTCCTCTATGGGCACGCGGCACATGCTGTTCCATAGCTACTGCAGCTATATGGATAAGTCAGACTGTTGTTAGTTTCACCTTTCTGACAGTGGCTGAAGTTATCACTGTATATGGTAAGTGATATTCGAACTCCCGTCGTGAGTTAGCTATTTTGGCTTAACGACTTAATCACTTGTTTAGAAATATGGAAGGTTAACTCCGTGGCGTGGGGTGAAATGCCAACGTCATTCAGATCTAAAACGTTTACTCTGTGAAGCTAATGAACACTCAAACACCCGTGAAGATTCATTGTAGTACACAGACCCCATGCTTGTGATAAAAGGCGAGTCTGCGTGTCGTAAAAGGCGAGTAACGGGATCGGATTGCCAGGTTCGCTTACTTGGTTGACACACGTCATCGACTGCCATTAGATCGATCCTTATGCTGTTGATCACTAGATTGTCTAGTACAGACTCGATTATTTTCAGACCGCCGCCATATAGCTAGTATTGTATTGCTGAGTGCGGCGTAACACTAAACTAACTCACTCACTCAAACCCCAAGAAACATTGTCCGGCCAATCTCAGATTCAAACAAACGATTTTGTTGTTTTCTGGAGTACGTACATGCCTGAAAACGTACAGAAAGAATTACGTCTGAGGATCCAGGTTAGATTTAGTCTTCAGCAACCCATGCTTGTAGCCAGATGCAACTAAAGGGTTCGAGTGGTCAGCCTTGCTAATCTAGTTGACATACGTTATCGTTGCCCATTTGCGTAGACAAATGCTCATGGTGTTGATCACTGGATTGCCAGACTAGATTATTTCAGACAGTCACCACATAGCTGGAACATTGCTGAGTGTTAAACAACAAACATCTTGAGCCTGAATGTCTCCATTTCGCCACTTGAAGGGCTAATGGCAGCTTTTCTCCAAACCATAAACATATCTTGGAAACTTTCTTTAGATTACAAATGCGCATATCAGAAATATGTTTCAATACTTCATGCAACATTCTGTTTTCAAGGTATGTTCTGGCTGTATGCGGGTTGCGCCTTACTAGCTGCCATTTACATACTGATCTTCATGCCCGAAACGAAAGGAGTGAGACTGGAGAAAGTTGGACTGCTGTTCTTGACTGACGACGAAAAGAACGCACTGCAAACTACTGAGGGGCCTCAGACACAAACCATTGTAGCGGATAACAATGCATGAACTGGCACAATGCCTTGCATAGTCATACTAAGGAGACTGGCAACACTTTGACTCTGACTAAACATGTTGTTCTCATCTTGAAATTCCGTTTTCCCGTGTTAAAATTGGTTACTAACATTTAGGAAAGTTGAGGCCTGTTTAATTACGAAAAGGAGAAGTTGATCATGTAAGCTACGTGAAACCTAAAATCAGAATTCGTAATGAATGTATTCGTTTTAATTAATATGTAGCGGGAACACCATATATCTATGATACTGATATCTGAGGAACACTACCTCATGCAGATGGATACAAGTCGTATCAACAAAATTGTAAAGAACGACTGTTTGAACTTTAATTGATATAGATTATGAAGTCCGGAAGATCCAATCGCAATTCGCAGCTTAAAAAAGATATATCAGGACAGTGTGTTCATTTCTGAAGGAAAACGCCAACTTTGCAAACTGTAAGCGACGTAAAATTTATGAGATGAAAATTTCATGAATGTTTTATTCAAAATTTCCAAAAAATCACTTTCTGAAAGTATGTTAATAACCCTGTGTTGTTGTTTTCGTGTACATATCATTTCACAGATCTGAACTTGGTTTGTGCCAATCTCACTGTCACGGACAAATGTGTAAAAAGTTCAGTACGCATTTGTCAGTTGAATGGACATAGACGGGGAAACTAGCCCACTCGGCCACCGTCGCCTGCACAAAAATGGAAGTCCGGGAACGTGTCGTCTCGATCGAGCCCTGGTCTTCGACGTGACGATTAGGTTACCTCGCGGCCCCATCTCTTATTTGAATTTAATTTGGTTTAGAGAATGACCACCTGATCCCTTAAGACAAGCATGAGTTTGTGAAAATCATTTCTAAACCAGAGTCCATCGGAAAGGCATCTGTACAGCTGGACCTTCGGGTTCAGATATTTAGACAAAACGTGAGATTCAACTTTCGAGAACTTCGACTTCTCCTGACGAATCATATTCTAGCAGGTTGAATCTTTGGCATCTATATTCCATAACGTTCGGGGCATAATCTAGAATATTTTTTTCTACGACACAACATAAAATTCAAGACACCAGTAACATTTTATGGAGGACACTGGATTGTGCATCAGTTAAATCCCGTCCGATATTATTTGTATCTTGAAATTACAATTCATTGGCCCTCGGTTTCAAGTGAACAACTGATTTGCCTGTGAGCGTGTGTGTATAGGGTTAGACAGGGTACTCTTCTCTTTTGCAAATACCGTGGATCATCATGGAGTAATCGGAAAAGAACTGTGGTATCCGTTTTGAGCACATGATTGTATGGAAAGGGTGGTGATTCATTCACAGCAAGAAATGAATGTTTTAACAAAAACATAAGACCTCAAGGTTTTGCTGCAGCTTCCCAAACGCCTGACGTTTAATAAAGGTACAAAAGAAATATTTTGACGTGTCAGCATGCTCCAGAATCGCCTTCCACGTGTGAAATACATGCCACAGTAAGATTGTACTGTTAGTGTGATCTACAACTCTACAAAAACACAGGAGAGAATTACACATTAACTTTCTATACTTACCTTTGTAATCTCTATTTGGTGGTGCGACTGGCTTAGTTCGTATTCAGATATCCAATGTAGGGATGTGAGGCCAGTGTTACAAGAAAACGTATCTCTTCAATTGAGCTACGACCTTTATACTGGTATTAGGCGAAATAGATATTCTGAGCGTATAGCAAAACAGACTGAATGCATGGTCCATGGTGTGGAACCTGCAAGCTGGAAAATTCAAAATGTGCACAGGAAATCCTGGGGTGGGACGCAACTCGGCACAAATGAGGTAGGAAGGAATGCAGAACGTATCAATGGTGTTGGGCAGATCAAATTATCTGCACCGAGACGACATCAGCTAAATGTCACATGTGTCATTATTCCAGGCACGGGAGGGGTTAGAGTATCACATACAAGCTCTACGGTCCAGTGCTCTTGTTATGCATAGTGTTTATGCAGTCCCTGACTGCATATGCATTGTTTCCTATTTCTCTTCCTCTCGAATCGTTAAGAGGACCCAGTATGCATGCTGTTGCTTTATTCGTCTTCTAGGAATAACATTTTTTAAAAAGTTCTACTCAGCTGAAAGGATGCATGCGCGAGGGGCCGATGAGAGAAATCTTTTTACTGACCTGAGTAAATGAGTTTAGTTTTATGCTGCACTCACCAATAATCTACGTATACGGCGGTGAATTGAAAATAATCGAGTCTGAACCAGACAACCCCGTGATCATCAGCATCGATCTGCGTATTGGAAACCGATGACATATGTCCACAAAATCAGACAGTCTGACCACCCGATCCCGGTAGTTGCAGGGACAAGCGAGGAACAATATATTCCTAGGTTTTGAGAACGCTGCGGCTGATTTGTTTGTTCCTTACGATCAAGCCATACGAGATAACATGCTTTTGCAGTTTGCTCTAATGTGTTAAGTTGTTTATGTTGGCACCTTATCTCATGTGGAAAGAAAGGTTTACGGAGATGTTTTGTGGTAAAAAACAAAAGCAACGGTACCATATGTTCCGCTGCCTGTGGAGAGCACTGTCACGTAAGATACTCATCATGTGCTGTGAAAACCTGAGCAAAACGTAAAGTGTATGTTACGTGTGGAGGCATGGCATTTTGAAGAGTGGAACGAATTCTATTTCGTGGTTTGTTTGTTGCTAAACATTGCTCTCCAGCAATATTCCAGCTGTGTGACCTTTCTCTGTAAATGATCGAGTCTGGACGAGACAATCCAATGACTAGCATCATCACTATCGATCTGCGCAATTGGGATACGTTGACGTGTTAACCAAATCAGCGAGCCTGACCACCTGGTCTCTTTAGTCGCTTTCTACGACAAGGCTGCTGAAGACCAATTCTAACCCTAAAAGTAGAAGAATCATTCGTAAAAGCAATGATAGAGATGAAATATGCATGGGGACAAAACTACTACGTGTTATCACTATCAGATTTTTCGGAAACAAACGGTCCACGTGAACTGATTGCTTGATAACAGTAATAGGCTAAACATTGTTTTTCATCAAAAACAGATTAGACTGTCTGGAATAAAACATGTTCCATTTCCGACATGGAACAGCATGCTCTAGTTTGATCTTTTTAATATGTATTTTGGCCTCATGACAACAAAGGTATATTGTTTTACATATACAGCACATAATACAGTATATAATTATAGAAGCTTCAGATTAAGTGACCAAAACAAATAAGTTAAGCTAAATGTACCACGCGCGATATCGATTGTCATGCATTTAAGATGCTTTTCTATGTGAATGGAAGTTCACGACACACATAATTTCATTCCAGTCATGAACAAATGTCTATCTGACGTGAAACCCGTGAAGGTCCTGGTTTGAATATTTGCCGTCAATAAACCATGTTTGTCGTAAGTGGCTACTGACAGACGTCATCGGTTCCCATTTGCGCAGATCGATGCTCATTCAGTTCATCACTGGATTGTCTGGTCCACACTCGAGTAAACCCGTGAAGGTCCCGGGGTAGAATAGGCCTTCAGCAACCCATGCTTGCCATGAAAGGTGACCATGCTTGTCGTAAGAGGCGACTAACGGGATCGGGTGGTCAGACTAGCTGACTTGGTTGACACACGTCATCGGTTCCCCATTGCGCAGATCGATGCTCATGTTGTCGATCACTGGATTGTCTGGTCCAGACTCGATTATTTACAGACCGTCGCCATATAGCTGGAATATTGCTGAGTGCGACGTAAAACTAAACTCACTCACTCACTCACACTCGAGTATCTACAGACCGTCGCCATATGTTGTTGAGTGCGGTTTAAAACTAAACACACTAATTGAGTGTCTGAAGTGAGAGAGTGAAGTGAGGGAGTGAGTGATCTAAACGATATCCAACATTTCATGTCATCTTGATTATTATTATTATGCTAACATTTATATAGCACCGATATCCATTACAACGGCTCAGTGGCGCTTTGTTTTCCCTTCGATCATGTAGTAAAACATCGTAATTTTTAATCTCAGCTTCCTGGGGACCATACAAATCTTACTTCCAACTAGGCGCACAGAGTTAGCTTTCTCATCGTGACGAGGTACTCATTCGCTGTGTTGCATTCTCTATTTATCAATGGAGACAAAACAATTGCACAAGTCGTACAATCCAGTTGTTCAAGAGACATATTGCACAGGTTGACCATCTTATTCTTATAGATTCATCTAAAGATTATAACACCTGATGACGATTTTTTAAGAGCGTAATATACTGAGTCTCGTTAAAAGAAACGGAATGTCATGGAAAAATCAACCCTCATTTATTGCATAAGGCGATATAAAAATATACATCCACAGCGAAAACATAATGTTGCACGAAAAGTATTGATCTGTGACACGTGAAGAACAGACGCCTACCAACCATCAGAATCTCCCACTTGACAGATGGTGGCATTTGTACGGCACTGAAGCAGGTCAGTAAGTGTTCTCTCTGTTTTATATGAAAACGCAGAAAATTACTTGTGGCCTTGGCAGAGAGATTCCTTTCAGGGGCGTAGCTACCATTATAAAATAGTCCGGGTTTCCAAGTAAGTTTTGCTTTAAAAAAATAAACCTAAAAGTCTTGTCTGAAATAAGGGAAATAAGTCTACATGTAAACCGTTGCACGGCCCGCCTGTTCCTAGCTAATATCTGAGACAATTTGGAACCGTTTAAATATACAGATCCTGTGCAGAAACCTGTTGCTAAGCTGGTCTGAGGTCACCTTTTCCGATGTTGTAAAGGCGATTAGCAAGGCAACGAGTGATGGCCCAAGTGACATTGAAATCTGCTGAGGCTGCAGAAACGCATGCTCCCAGTAAACCAATGCCTTTTTCACTGTTCTTTCCTTGTGATTTATATTATTTATACGGATGGATTTGATAAATACAGCAAACATAAAGCATCGCTCGTTTGAAATGGCATTTTGTCCGTTGTTTCTATTTGTTAATCTCGGCTTACATAATTGCATCCCACAGATATGATTGCGCATGCACGTTCATTGTGATTTGTGGTATTGAAAATAGTTTTCGTCTATGACTACCTCCCACAAATCATTTACTTTAAACATACGTTGAAATTTGTAGAGCCTATGTATATATCTTAACTGATTTTATCAGTCTTGTTCATAACCCTACACCACCTTTTGATCCATGACGACAGTACTGGCACAATATGTTGAACCAATACTTCCAATATCATGAGTGGTCGTGAGTGTAGGTCACATATATGACTAGGACATAATATATTACTCTACAAAATGTTTTCGACATGTCTTCTGAGGAAAAGGATCGCATTAACTTTATAGCGGTTTCGAGTAACTATAGCGAACTCGAGTAACTATAGCGACGTCGAGTAGCTATAGCGACGTCGAGTAACTAAATCACATCAGGGAAAGCAGGTTATCCATTTCGTGTTGTACAAACATGTTTACAGAGAAAAATCCATAATTCCTCAAACCTCTGTTGAGGAGATCTGATACTGACTGTCGATATCAGAAAAGTAACCAATACACAATGAGAGCAAGTTTAGCAGTCCTACATAAAGTATAAATTATGAACATGCTACGATTGACTGAATACTAATGAATGTAATGGCAACATAGATACGAGGACAGATGTTGAGCAACAGAGGAAGACTTGAAATTAACTCAACAATTTTCAAAGCTCATGTAGTTTTACTTGCATACCTTTGAATCAACGAAATATTCCAACGTCAGTATATTCCCAACATGTCCTGATTTGACACGACACGATATAGACAACGATCTGAACGGTCCTTATGTGACCACTGAACCACCATGTGGTATAAATTGAAGTTCTTATTTGACTTCTAATACTTGTGACCTGATTTGGCACTGAATGCGAGACAGTCACCGATAGCGCGGCTGCCCTAACGAAAACTCTCCCTGCTCAGTGTCCGTGTACACCGATGCAGGCGTCTGCGCGTGCGAGACAGTCACCGATAGCGCGGCTGCCCTAACGAAAACTCTCCCTGCTCAGTGTCCGTGTACACCGATGCAGGCGTCTGCGCGTGATGCAAGTTTTTAACGAATCGCTGTCCACCGTGTTCAAGTGGTGCGTTCGTGCGAATGTTTTGGGTTCGTTCGGACCTTCTGTCCACATGTGATGACACAAATACAAGCCCCACTCAGTGTCTTCAAGAAATCTAGGTCTTCCTGTAATTCGTATATCAGGACGTGCTCTGCACATGAAGCATCACTCACGTAAACACAAGACAAGATAGCAGTTTCCAATAACTTAGTCTGTGATTGTTAGCATATAAATCGGGAACGTGTGCCTAAACAAGGTCAGTGTCTTTTGAGACAGTTGGCACATACATAGGAGATCGAAACAGTACTTCTCCTATTTTATCGATTACTTTTTGAAGGAATGACCTTTTAGTCCGTGCCTCCCTCCTCGCCCTCAATCGCGCCTCTCGAGCCACCTTCCGCACATGTTGATTATACTCCTCTTCATAAATTGTCTGAAGAGTGATCATCAACTGAGCATCATCCTGCTCGAGCCTGTTCATTTCCAATTCAAATTTTTCTTTCAAAAGTCTCATTTCTTCTTCTTTCCTCTGACGAAGTTCTTCTATTTTCTTTCTCTCAACTTCAGTACGTTCGGAATTAGCCATCTGCGCTGCCTTTATATCACGTTCCCTTTGACGCCTGACACTCTCTTCATTTTGCTTTAATGTTCTTAGTTCCTGTTCAAGTTGCAGATGCCTATCTGCTGCTTCCTTGTCTAGTTTCTCCCTAAGTTCCAATTCCTTCTGTTTCTCTTTATCAGCTTCTTCTTGGGCCTTCGTCAGTAGCTTTTCACGTTCCGCTTTCCAAGCCTTTTCTTTCATTTCCTCTCTCTGTCTCAGTTCACGCAGCATCTCGTCTGTCTCTAGCATTATTTCTGCCTTTTCCTTTTCATATTTAAGTCTCTGTTCCTCAGCCTTTCGCTCTATTTCTTCCCTCTCTCTCATCAGCAACTCACTCCGTGCTTTTTCCATTGCATCAAGTTCAGCTTGTTGCTCCATCTGAACATGGTCCATTAACTCATCTTCTTTCACCTTCATTGCTAGCTCTGCTGCTTTATACATTGCATTTGTGTAACACCCTCCACCGTTATGGGCAACTGTCTTGTCAATGAGGTCAATGAGATTTGTTCGAAACGTCTCTTTTTCCTCATCGTTGCGATTGTTAACAACGATGTATCTATCCTGACAGTCCCTGACGAGTTGTTGTAATACTGGTGAACTTCTTCTTAAGTGGTCTTCAATTGTTATGCCATCGTGTACAAGGTTGTCCTTTCTTGTGAAGACTATTATCATGTAGTGAACAATGTTCTCGCCGAAGTACTCCTTGTAGCACTCCACTGTCTTCTGTTCTTCTTCGGTGAATGTTCCAATCTGGGTCACAAATACTATAGCATGTAATCCGGGTGACGTGAGAGCTACACATTTCATGATCTCCTGTTTCCTTTCTTCATTTGATTCCAGAGTATCAAACATGCCAGGGGTATCCACAATAAGAATCGATCTGTTTTTGAATCCAGCAGTAGCATAGTGGGTCTCTTTCGTGATGGATATGCCGCTTGCACGGGAATCAAATATTTTGGATCCGATCAGAGTATTCCCGGTTGCACTTTTACCTGATCCCGTCTTACCAATGAGCACGATGCGCAGTTCTCGGATTATTTCATCATCAGGAGCAACTTCATTTTCTGAAAGAATTATGTCATTCTGAAAGAATTATGTCAATATGTGATCCAACTGTAAATTAACCGATTTGCAATACTTGTGTACACAGATATATTGCTCATCGGTAAGGTGCAGGAGCACAGTGGTTTATGCGTTCGCTTGTCAAGCCGAAGACTCTTAGATACCTCACATGAGTACAATATGTTCGATGATAATTACCCAGGACATATATACACATTGCACACGTACACATGAAGGAGTGGCATTCGTCTTTTGCGGAAATAAAGCTCGATCAAGGTAACAAGATTCATGATTTCAAACGTTCTTATGGTAGATGTGTGAACAGTAGTTGCGAATGAATTCCCAATTTTGCCTGTGTTAATATTGGACCTAATACGCTCACCCTACTGCGAGATACTAATATCACCACTTTTTGACGATGATTCAAATACGCATATTAAAGATACTCGGAATCATACAATCGATGGAACTGGTAAATGGTTTTGCCATTGCTCTTTCGATGCACATTATTTTCCATACCTATGATCAAAATTGGACACCCTTTCATCCTTCTCACATCCTCCTCCAGCTTCGCCTGCTTCCTTCTGGCTTCTTCAAGCTCCCTCATCATCTTTGCCATCTTTTCTTCATATTCCTAATAGAAACGAATATATAGTTACTTGGAAATGGTTACATATTCAATACTGTAACTTATTCACACACGGCGAGGGAGGTGTACTCTGACTCCTGTTGGCTCATTGGTAGCAAGTCACATATATAGACCTGAAGGGTTTCTCTGCCTATATATTAAGTATGGCTTCTACTCCCGGAATAACCTTTTTCAAGGGAGAAGAGGTTTTACTTTTCAAAAAGTAAAACCTCTAAACAGGTTAATATTATGAAGTTCAGAGGTTTTACTTTTGTAAAAGTAAAACCCCTCCATTCTCCACAAGGAAAGATAAGAAAGCACTTGTCAAAGAAACACGTCAAATCTTTATTATTTAATGGAAATTCAAGACAACAGAAGCAGGGTTTCCGGTGTCAGTCTCCTTTGTTTTACCAACGTTCACAGAAGTTGGTTTTGATTTCTCAGCGACTGTTTCGGTGGCCGGTTGGTCCTCTTTTCGCTCCTTTTTCGACACGTACAGCACATCAGAAACACTCCTCTGTTGTTCATCTGAAGAGCGCTAGCACGCTGAAATAAGAACCGTGCTATCTTGAACTAACGTTTCTTTGATTTCACATGTGTGCCATCTTCACCCAACATAAAAATTAAATTTCAATAGAATCACATTGTAGTACATTTCTGATAAGCAATACGTTAAATCTCACCACACTGTTCAAAAACTAGCTTTTCCTAAACGCCAGACTGGTAAAGTCTCGTTACGGAGGTGGCCCGCAGGGAATGGTTCGTTTTGTGCCCAGGTATCCCCGCACTCTGACCCAACCTCTTAACTGTTCCATGAAGTGTGTTATGTCCAACCGCTTTCTAAATTTCTCAGGATGTTTCAGACCCGTGAAGGTCCCGAGGTAGAATAGGCCTTCAGCAACCCATGCTTGCCATAAAAGGTGACTGTGCTTGTCGTAAGAGGCGACTAACGAGATCGGGTGGTCAGACTCGCTGACTTGGTTGCAATTGACATATGTCATCGGTTCCCAGTTGCGCAGATCGATTGCGTTGATCACTGGATTGTCTGGACTAGACTCGATTATTTACAGACCACCGCCATATAGCTGGAATATTGCTGAGTGCGGCGTAAAACTAAACTCACTCACTCAGGATGTTTCAAGGCCATGACGTGAAACTCTTTGCGGTGCTGCAAATGTTCACTGTAAAATAAATCCACCCCATTACATGACTTTCAAATTATTCTCAAAGAATGGATGATACATTTCACAATTTCTAAATGTGTCTGAATAGGATTATATAAAAAAAACTTGATTTCTTTATCTTAAATGTTTTTTTACAAATATCATTTAAAAATTGAAAGGTTCGGTTTATATTGTAACTTACTACAATGACTTGTACTTCTGAAAGAAGCGTACGTAGCCTCTCTCTCCGCAGTCGGGGTTATCGTAGCCTCGAACTTCTTTCTGCGTTCCTTTCCGTTGTTTGAGACCACCAGGGACGTTTTTCGATATATCTTCTCTGTACAGAAGGTAAGACCGGCCGTTATTATCTGTGTATGGTCCTGTGATCTGTGGATTTTCGAAAAGTCTTAGCTGTCGATGTTCATTTCCACGTCGCAGTGAAAAGTGCAAACCTAAAGTTAAATAGATAAAATTCAGTGTTTTCTTTATAAACTACACCGCAATAATGTTAACCAAACAATATATCAGCTTTTTCGTACACATGTTGCCGTACACAATGTGAAAAAAAACATTTATAAATTACAGGCTATGACCACATTTCTTTCAGTCATACCATTTCAAGTAAAACCATGTCTGGTGATACCAAACAGTTATCCACAGTACTTACCAGTCAAATACAAAATGGTGTCAAACAATTTCTGTGGGGAATCCTCGTCAAGCAACCCCTTCTCCCACAGCTGGTTCTCGTCATCGATGTTTACTTTAGTCTTTTTTTCGGGAAGACTCCCCCAAACCGGCCGCTGAATGTTCTTCCATGACTTCGTCAAGAGCGGCTCTGGCTTCAATAAATTCGTTGTCTTCAAATAAGTTCACATTTGGAGTTTGTGATTTCAGATACGATTGTAGAGCGCCAAAAAGACCATATCAGGTAATCAGACCCATCTTGTTTTGAAACCTCGAACAAAACGTATTTAAGGGCTATATTGAGTCCATAAGCACTCCTTTCATCCACAGAGCAGCGTAAGGATTCACCCGGCAAAGCAATGTTATCACCAATACTTCGGCTACGTTGCTCCTCTTGCCACCTTTTGAAAACCGATGTCTCCCACTGCGTTTTGTATTTAGTTGCTTTCGGAATCCGCTACTCGATTTTTGCCGCCAACTCGCTCTCCGTTAATGGTTCCTTGAACCGAAACACATAATCATCCTCGTCATTATGTTTTTGAAACACAGACTGTGCGAGGAATATGTTGTCGTCTTCCATTGTGAGCTATGCTTTTCACTGACTGAATTATACTGACAGTGACGAGAGTCATACCCCGTCGTAAAGTCCACGTTCTCCTCCTGCACGCGCAGCACGAAAAATGCGCTCTACTACCTCTCCCTCGAACCGTCTCTATAACACTTCTCACGCCACCCTCTGTTCTCGGGTCTTACTTTCCCAACCATAACCTCGGAGTCGTGCTTTATGCTATACATATCAAATGGTCAGATAGAACATGAAATGCCATGTCTAGGGCGTGCCACGTTCAACTATAGCTGAGTCTTTGCTGTTACTGTTCTGTATAGTTGTACGTTAATAATAGTATGAATATTTGCTGTGATATGCCGATATATATTTTGTGTTTCGAACTTGACATGAAGATCTCCTGCTGGACCAATTCCATCATTCTACATTCCCCACCACCCAAAATTAATCATAATTATATATTGATATATGTCCATGTCTATGGGTGATTTGGTTTGGGGCTGCTTGTTATAACAATACATCACTATCACAACGGGGGTCACCAGAAATAGATTGCTAATGAGTAAGTAAAAGAAGAATTTTAACAACATATTTTTTTGACAGTACATATTATTTATAAGGCTACCATTTGCATTGCTGCTTTCTCTGCTTCAAAGTACGCAGCCTGTTTTTCATTTTCCTTCTGGCAGAGCAAAGCCTGCAGGTCCGCATCTGCAGTTTAGAGATAGAATATGAAAAGGACAGAATATATGTGATGCCTGAACAAGCATTGAAAGAGTCAGAGGTAAGAAAACCATTGAAATGTGAACTGTGTTGGAGAAACATGCTGTTCGTATTTTAGACAGTTCATAATATGTGAGCTAAAGTACTGCAAATACTCGATCACTAATATGAAATTTGATTTTTTTTCAGATTTTAACGCATTTAATCCTCGGCCCTATCTACTCGATCCGGCCAATCTCCTGCAGACACATAAACTCACGTGACACCTTTCATAAGTACATACCTGAAGACATGCCTCAAGAACATATCAAAGGTACAGGCCACAAAGACACTTGTCTCAAGTACATGTCACGGATACGGGCCACAAAGACACTTGTCTCAAGTACATGTCACGGATACGGGCCACAAAGACACTTGTCTCAAGTACATGTCACGGATACGGGCCACAAAGACACTTGTCTCAAGTACATGTCACGGATACGGGCCACAAAGACACTTGTCTCAAGTACATGTCACGGATACGGGCCACAAAGACATAGCAAAAGTACCTGTCTCAAATACATGTCAGAGGTAAAAGGCCAAAGACATGACAAAGGCACCTGCCATAAACACCTGTCTGAAGTCCATGACACAGCTACAGGCCACAAGTACATGCCACAACATCACGTCACAACACAAACACATTTTAGGTAATGAACACATTGAGGATATAGTTTGTACACTGCATATACAAACCAGGTATTCGATTCTTGTCCCCAGTCTCTGCTAGTCGAGCCCTGAGTTCCTGTATCTCCCTCTGGAACTCCCTCAGCAGTGCATCCTTCGGGTCTTCGTTGATGATCGGTTTGTTCTTGATGTTCTTTGCACTGCGGGCAAACCTGAGAGTGCTTAATGTCTCGTCATAGTTATAGTCGGCCGGGGACACACAGGCCGCCATCAGTGTACGGGCATTTCCACCCAGAGAGTCCTGGAGCAGCTTCGTCAGCTTGGAGTCTCTGTAAGGAATAAGCTGGTTCTTTCCCTCTGCTAATATTGAGATGACTCTTCCAAGGCAGTGTAGAGAAAGGTTAATCTTGATCGTCTCCTTGAACCTCACACCAACGGCTCCTGTTGTCAAAGAGATTCAGGGAAAACGGATTCCGTAAAGGACACTTTGATTGAACTGACGTTCCAGCTTTGTGTTTTATACCCAAACCCGAGGCGCACAGCAATGCGCCTACAATTCTTGATTGTGTCATAATTTTTGCGTAGAATCACACTCACTGACTGCCACACTAACTAATCAACTCGTCCATCCTATGGAGTTTCATTGACCTAATGAATTTAAATATAGTTGTATCATTCACTCACTCACTCACTCTTTCTCGGGTGTTTCGGCCGTAGAGGCAGCCTTGTGGTTAAAAGCGTTCGCTCATCACACCGAAGAGCGGGGTTCGATTCCCCAGATAGGTATAATGTGTGATGTTCATTTCTCACGTCTGAAGCCTGTTGCTCGAATAATGTTGCATGAATCACCAACTTATTCAGAGTTTTGTAGGCCTGGCGAGACTAGGTTCTGTAAAATGTACAATGTAAAATATCAAAGTATCAAGGAACATCGATAAACGTAAATTTCAATTACCAGATTCTTTGACCACTCACCAGTCTTGCTTTGTCTTTCACTCCCTGCCAGATCCACAAGGTTGAGCTTGCCCGCTCTGATGTGTCCGTTTGTTCTCTGGTCAAGTGTCTCAATGCTAATGGCGAAGACGGTATGGCTGCGGGAAGAATCACTGTTCATGTCTGTGGCACCTGTAGAACGCCGCTTCAAGCCTTTGTTCATGAGCCCCTCACATTGAACCACTGTGTTGACTGGGTGTTTCGAGAGCCCTGTATTTGAAGGAATGAACAGGGTTTCACTGACAACTGGCTTATATGTTTCATGTCATATCTGTCCACTTGACCTTTGCATGCTTTGCCAGATAACCAGTTTCGTTTTTGCTCAAATGATTCAACTTTTTCATGACCTTCTATTTATCAACTACATACATATATAATCACATATTGAGGTGCTAGGTGAGAATGTGTTTTGAACACATTTTACAGTAGAATGACAAGTCTGTATGGATGGTCAATTCCTTTACCGTTTTCATGTTTGATCATCCATAAAGACTTGCTATTCCTATTGCTTCCAAATGTTAGAATGCCTCTCTAAAAGTTCACATATTACCAAGGTTTATATGTTAAATCGTCTGCTGGTCTCGATGTAGACCCGGGTTCGATTCCCACATGGGTGCAATTGATGAAACGCATTTCATTTGTAATGATATTGCTGGAGTATTGCTCAAAGATCATTAAACCCTGGACCATGTAAAATAATCCAGTGACTGATATCATAAGCATCGACCTGCACAATTGAAACACAGTGACGCTTATCAACGTCCATCACGTTTGTTCGTTTACTGCTTATTCACCAATATTCCAGCGACTGGAAGACGTTTTGTAAATAATCGAGCCTGGGCCAGACGATTCATTGATTGGCATCGATCTTGGGATACGTAATATCTGTCAACCAAGTAAAGAGTCTGACTACCCGTTCCCGTTAGTAGTGGATCGTGACAAGTCTCTTGGAAGGCGAATCTATATCAAGGCGTGTTCTTGTTTCAGAGCCTTATAATGCAAAGGAAACTTGCTTGCCTATTAGCATTGCCTTCTTGCCAAATCTTATCAGACATTTTTGACAGACATGGATATGGTACAAACGTCAAATTATGCGCTTACCTTTAACATAGAAGCCTTTATTGGGAAATGATCCAATATCCAGTTTCTCTTTCAGACTTTTCACTAATAAATCTCTGATTTCTTCGTTGTAGATTTCAAAACATGAACAGTGTACAACCCACTGCTGACTCTTGTTGATGGACACGTATTTGAAAATGTCTTTCACGGCCCTACAACAACAAACAAACCCATGTTATACGTTTGTTCTTTTGAAAAAGCAGGCAGTGAGTATTTGATGTATTTCTGTTCCCCAACCTAAACCAATATGAGATGTCTTTACAGAGAAGAAAAAATATACATGAATAAAATAACAAATTTACTAATTTTCAACAAAACTCATTTTCACAAAGTACGAAAAACGTATTTCAGAAATAATTTTCCTTATACTTTATCACTTATACTTATTATCTGAAGCGAGTCGCCTTGCTCCTTTAATTAGAGTTTATGTGGATTAAAAAGATCAAGCTGACTTTGACTTTTATAAAAGAGCAAATGAATACCTTTTGCATCACATCTGGGCTTAGATTTCTGCAGCCTTGGGTCAAATTGAGATAAGGAAAAGTTTCATCACTTCTGAAAACTGGGGCAGACCGGAGATGGGAAACAGAACCAAAAACTGGACATTCTAATAACATATTACCTTTAACTGTGTGAACATTATCACCAAGTGCATTGTGACAACAGCAGCACCTTTCGGCGTTAAATAACATCGTTAAGTTTCAGTCATCTTGAGGACTATTGGAATCACGTCACGACAGGAGGCAAGGGGAAAGAGCTTAAGCTTTGTATATAAACCTGCGACTGGAATTGAATCGACAGCACCAAGTACGCCCATCCCATATATTTGTCTATGTTTACTTTGGTATACCCCAAGTTGAGTTGTGGATTCTGATACTCCTTGCATGATAACCGTCTACAAGACAGCACCAACAACACCCAGCCCATATTTTGTCTATGTTTAGCTGGGAATGATCCCAAGTTGAGTTATGGATTCTGATACTCCTTGCATGATAAACGTCGACAAACCAGCACAAACTACACCCATCCCATATCTTTGGCTGTGCATACCTTGGTATGATTCCAAGTTGGGTTGTGGGTTCTGATACCCCTTGCATGGTAAACGTCTTTCCAGAAGCGGTCTGTCCATATGCAAATATGGTGCCATTATACCCTTCCGTTACACTCTGGAAGACAAGGAGAAATGTCGTTGGTACTATTACTGCGATATTGAACACCAGTACTCTTCCCAAGTCGGATCTCATATGAGACTATGCTGTTGACTCACATAGACATCTCATAGTCTGTCTGAATACGCATGGTTGTAACCAAAGACGTTACTATGGATATTTTTCTCCTTCCACGTAATCATGCCTTGAGGTCATTAATATCTGAAGTAAACTAAACGCACATATGCGCTTACAAGTCTGTATATGACAATAATATTATATTCGACAACACTTTCTTAATTATATAATGGTTTCTGACAGATCTAGATGGCAGTCCCTGGACCAGGTTGCCTCGTCTCCCTGTCTACTCAACTCTCGCCCAGGAATGGTTCAGGGACATACTATATAGTATATAAAGGCTAGTCGTTAGTCTAATGTCTTGGGCTGCAACAATGGATATAATTATCCATGGACTGCACTTATTGAATCTCCGACAGTAATCAAATCTCTAACCTTTACAATAGGACACACAATGTCGCAGTAAATATGTTCAGTAGTAGTGTGGCCGGAATATGCTCGGTCAAAGGTGAACTGTTTCCTTTCCTCTCTATCGGAGTCCTGCTTTGTGATTAAGCAGGAACCCCCTTCATCAATGGAGAGCACTGCTTGACAGCCTCGGCTGTGTTCCGACTCGCTCATTGGGCGGCATCTTACGATGACCTTCACCGGCTCTTCTTTAGTAGCCATGGGTTACAGATGTGTTTGAACTGGAAGAAACACCATAGTCTATACAAAAGCGTTCAAACAGTTCCATCATCACTTTCCTCATGAGAGAGTTTGTACATCCCATATTTCATTCAAAGTAAATTAAAACTGACCATATTTTCCTAGTCGTGGAACACGTGATATGTGTTTTTACATTTATGACTATATGTGGGTGAAGGAATGGTGTAAACCCAACATGGGCTCATGCAGGTAGCGAAAGTACTGTAAGTCCCTGTGGACCCTAATATGCTGATCTGCCTTCAGTTGCTGGCGATCTATATTGTGTAATGCCCTAAATTGTATTCAATTTTAAATTACGTGGTAGGTTTTAACCTCTAAGTGTACTATGTTGTTTTACTGTCCTTTAGCGACAGATGGCATGATTAAAATTAAAAGTAGATACTGGTTTAGTCACAATATGACTGAAACATTGCTAAAGTGACTTAGCAATTTTAACTCACTCACTTATTGTCATCACTGTCAATAGATATGAAAATACATTGTCATTACTTGTCATTACTTTTACAGCTTATACATTGCTCAACGACTTTAGCTACAGACACGTGAAAACTAAATGGAGTATAGTTCTACGATGTCTAGTATAGTTCTACGATGTCTTTCCAATTACTGCTAGACACATATTAGATGATCCTGCGCACTAAACGCATTTGTGACAAGAGAGGCGGTATAACGAATAAGGCGAGTACACTTGGCTGCTACAGGTAGCTTGACGATTATGCACGTGCAATACATGCTAAACGTGACATGAAATCCACACCGCATGTTCCTTCGAATGATAAGACTGCAATTTCAGGCATAAGATACTGATATTCCACGCTAACCTTTAGTTAAGACGAGGACAAATAGATGATTGGGGCATTGACAAGCATTTTAGATATTCAACAATTTTGTTAAAAGAACCCAGGAAAATGTCATTTACTTCGTGAAATGGATCGGTGGTCCTAAACATATTTGCTCAGTATATTGTGTGTTGATTCAATTCGTTGGGATTGTACCTGTTCCCAAATCAAGTGTGCTATAACAATCTATGCGTGAAACGCACGGGGAAAATGAACTTCTCGATATTTATCAGACAACCTGTCTCCCTCTTGTTTCAAGTGGATCGTTCTGTGGGGCGTTCCCAAGTATGCAAATTGGGGTCATTTGTCAGGTCGTGGATCATCTTATCTGTGTTTACCAGTACGTTTGTTCGTTTTGTTGTCTGACGTTGCACTCAGCAATATTCCAGCTATATCTCGGCCGTCTTATGAATTGTGTAGTTATGAACCCGATTTCTCTAGTCTGATTAATCGATTCGAGGCTTTTGCTGCTAACCGAGCGTGGGTTCTACGTGACCCACCATTAAGATTACGTAAAAGAAACAAGGAAAATAGGCTCTTATCCCGTTAACTTACCACTGTTTTCGTGAGCGGTACAGTGCCGACTTCCTGCTTTGATTGTGTTACCAAGTTTGTTTTCCTATAGCAATAAACATTGACATAAATATCTGTTATAATATGTACAGTTCGGTACTTGGAGTTCAGGTTGGTAATATGTAGTAGTGAAGACGCAGGACATATGTTTATAAACATTTCACCAGAATACCTCCCTTATGTTGTCTAGATAACACTAGCCATCTGATATGTCTACAGTCCGGTCATATATGAAAATATTCATTATATATTGTATTGTGCTATTTTCAACATACCTTTTTCATCCGAAGGTGATAGACCACTGTTTGTATTCTGACGCAGTTACACTTGTTTCAGAAATAGGGTTTTTACCTACACCTCGGACATATAAACTCCGTGTGTATTACCTTCCTCACGAGACGCGTGTTTCCCGTATCGCATGATAAGCTGATTAAACGATGACATCATTACCAGTTTCGGCTGTCGAAAACTGGGACGGTCGTTGATATTTAGTATTGTAAGGTCTTTGCAGGGGAAATAGATACCGTGAGATATACAATACGGAGGGGGTTAGAATGCATTGCTGTCACTACATCATGTGTTTTTAAAGCCATTCAGAAACAGGACATGTGGTAATGATATTGTCGGTAATGATACTGACTTGAATTTTTGTGGTATTTTATCATGATGATGAAATGTTGCTTGGCACAAATGAATATTTATTTCTCTGAAACAATTGTTTATAGAACTAGAACCGCCGTTACAATTACGGACGGGGTTATGAGCTTATCCCTCTCTCTGTCTGTTTTTTCGGCCTCACATCCTTCTGTCCGGCCGTCTATTTCTAATTGAGACATTAGAATACTTTTATATCGATCACTATTTCTCAAACTGGCCATATTTGGATACACCAAAGTTATTTTAGATGAATCGTTAAGGTGTAAATGTTATGGTGTAACCGTTAAGGTGTAAACGTTAAGGCGTGAACGTTAAGGTGTAACCGTGATGCTTGCAGAGCACCATCGAGATTTAATAGTTGACAGAGATTTAACCCTCGTTTTATCCTCCACAACAAACACCGAATTTCCCTGACAGTGCCTGTCGGGAATAAACGACGAATGAGTATCAAGGTACACCATCCAGCACAGTGTCATTAAGTAACATTGTAGATCAGAAGTTGAACATGCATTAGGTTCTAGGATTCAACGATATAACCTGGCAGTGTAGATAGGAAGGTAAACGTAACCTGTATCAGATTACACTATCCAAGCACAACATCATTAAATGACAGTGTAGTCAGGAAAGTAAATGCACGTCAGGTTACACGTTCTAAACATAACCATATGGATAGGAAGGGAACCGTTGTCTAATCAGATTACACGATCCAAGCACAACAGCATCACATGGCAGTGTAGTCAGGAAAGTAAATGCACGTCAGATTACACGTTCTAAACACAACGATACAGATAGGAAGGTAACCGTAGTCTAATCAGATTGCACGATCCAAGCACAACATCACATGGCAGTATAGGCAGGAAGGTAAATGCACTTCAGGTTACACGTTCTAAACACAACGATATTACCTGACAGTTGCTAAATGTACATCCAGCAGAACCGTACTTCCTCGCATTGCAGATTAGATGGTAAATGTACATCCAGCTACACGATCCAAAAAATGGTATTATGTGGCAATAAAGATCACGCTGGCCTGTACACTGAAAATGAAAGTAAAACGAAGGAAGACTTACGATCGATTTAATATTCTAGATGGCAACACGTGTCTGAATAATGACACCAGCGTTGTAAACGTTGTGAGGGCTGAATGCTGCCTGATCAATAGTCAGCGAAATATAAACGCAGTAAAGGTCACATCGCGCACCTTGATATACTGAAGCACTCACGGTACTCATGCTGTGTGAGTCATGTTGCACCTATCTGTTGTCACTGCATCAATGGTGGATACAGAATAGTAGTATCAATACATCGACAGTGTATCGGTACATAGAAATCAACAAAACGTCGACAATATATGGACAGTGTCATTACATTGACAATATATCGGTACATTGAAAACAGCGATAACATACGATAATCTGTACATTGAATATCGGTCAATATATCGATAATACACTGACAGTACCAATACTTAGAGAATATATCGGCACATTGAAAACATCACTACAAAGTTAATACATTGACAGTATTGATACATCGACAAGATATCGGTACATTAAAACATGAATACATCGATAATACGTTGACAGTATTGATACATCGACAAGATATCGGTACATTAAAACATGAATACATCGATAATACATTGACACATCAGCACATCGACGATGTATAAGAATACTGAAAACATCGACAACACATTGATGATATCAATCAAATCAGAACATTAATACATCGCCAATTTCAATACATCAACAACATGTCCAACATCATGAGCACCAATCTACGCAACTTGAATACGATGACATATGTCGACCAATCCAGCGAACCTGACCACCCGATCCCATAAGTCGCCTCTTACGACAAGCATGGGTTGCTGGGACCAATTCTAACCCGTGTACTCACGGGTCGGAATCAATTTGTAAACCACTATGGACGACATCGAGGCTCTGCGCGGCTGCATGTGACATAAATAAAATACAACCACGGCAATTTTGTTGTGTGTGAAATGATTAACTTTGAATATTTCATGACGAATTCCATGATCTCAAGCAAAAACCACAAACATACATGAATTGGGCCAGTAATACTACTTACAGACGCACTATAATATCTTAAAGAATATTTTCTCTCTAGATTAAAATATTGTTTTGACTAACCTAGGTTAAACTCAAATAAATTTTATTTATCAATTTATTTATATTAATTATTATTTATTTAATTTATTTATTTATTTATTTATTTATTTATTTATTTATTTATTTATTTATTTATTTATTTATTTATTAAACTCTAGCATACGCTGGCATTCAATTATTTTTATTTGCAATAGTTTCGATTTTTTTCTCTCTCCTTGCGGCTCTGGTTGAGCACGTGCTGCACGAGACCCAGCAGTCAGTGTCAAAGTCACTGGCACATTTCGCAACGACGTCCGTCAGCACACTTGACTCATCTGATACAGTATAAACGGGAATAACGTGATATTGTACTACCGTCGGAAAACCTTTCAATATAGATTACAGATATAGATAAAATGAAGAATGCTGTTTTGAAGTTTTGAAGTATGTTTATTAGTATGTTTATTATGTTTATTGTTGGGAAAACAACAAATTTCGCGACGCCATTCTGTTGCGATAGTGATAGCCTTTTGTGGGACGGTGGTGCAGCCTAGTTGTTGAACTGTTCGCTCGTCACGCCGAAGGCCAGGGGTTCGATTCCTCAGATTGGTACAATGTGTGTCTCCTGCAGTGACATTGCTGTAATTTTGCTAAAATCGGCGCAAAACTACATTCACCCATTCTACTATGAACAACTGCTGCAATACTAACTTGATTTGACGTTTTTCCATAAAGTTGACCTAACATTCCCAGGTAGAATGAAATATGCGTTTCACTTCTACAGAACGTTCACACGATGTCAGTGAATCTATTGACAAAATCTCCATCACGTCAAGGGAGCGGTAGGGTAGGCTAGTGGTTAAATCGTCCGTATCCGAGTTCGATTCCCTGCTTGGGTTCAGTGTGTAAGGGGTGAGTGAGTGAGTGAGTTTAGTTTTACGCCGCACTCAGCAATATTACAGCTATATGGCGGCGGTCTGTAAATAATCGAGTCTGGACCAGACAATCCAGTGATCAACAACATGAGCATCGATCTGCGCAATTGGGAACCGATGACATGTGTCAACCAAGTCAGCGAGTCTGACCACCCGATCCCGTTAGTCGCCTCTTACGACAAGCTGAGTCGCCTTTTATGGCAAGCATGGGTTGCTGAAGGCCTATTCTACCCCGGGACCTTCACGGGTCTCAGTGTGTAAGGCCCATGTTTGGTGTCCCCCGCCGTGATATTGCTGGAGCTCTTCTTAAATAGGCGTAAAACAAACCTCACTTTTCAGGTCACTCCCTCTACAGCTTCTGTTTGTATTAGGGCGAGTCACAGGATCCGGTGTTCAGCCTCTGTAACTTGATTCATGCATATTATAGACGCGTGGATCGATGGCCATGATATCGGTCACTCGATTGTCTGATTCTTTACACACTCCCGTCATAGTAGCGCTCAATATGTATAAGCTATATTTATTATATATAGTATACGTACGCATATCATCTGATGACAGACATCATTGCACAAGACAACCTAGTAAAGCTGTCAGCTGAGATCGACTTTGCCCCGACAGGTCACACATGATATCATGCTGACAATGTGAAGGCCGGTTTACATGACGCGACTATTCACTGCAACACAATTTGTTCAAAATTCGTTTAGCGATTTATGTGTGCCCGAGTTCTCGTGTTGTGCCGTCTGGTCGTGTCGTGTGATCGTGTCGAGACCATGTATTCATGTCGTATGGAGTTGAAGCGAGATCATGCTTCATAACCAGTATAGCTTCAGTGATGTCAGGTATCGTCATCCACTCTGACACTGTAGATAAGCAATGCATGTACAATATGTACCCAGTCACAATGTTGCCTCGATTGCTGCTGCTGGCGGTCTTTCTGAACGGTGAGCCTGCTTTGACTGACATGACACTGTTTAGTGATACAGATCTCAGGCTTTACTACTTTGTGACGCTAATCTTAGATTTTACTACTAAAGTTCACCTGGCAGACCAAGACACTTTATCAAGGAAGAACTAGGAGCTGATCACAAACGCAGGGTCATAAGTTTCTGACGTAGCAAGGGGAGGTAACTGGAGTGGGTGGGTGAGTATGGTTTTGCGCCGCTTTGAGCAATTTTCGAGCAACATCATGGCAAGGAACATGAGAGCTGGATCGTTCGACCTTTGATGGTCCATCTCTCCGCAACACCTTCTGTCATCTATGTTAAAATACATTAAACATTAAATTTTATCCTTTAATCTGTTGCAGTCGTCACTGCCGAATACTGCAGGTTTGAAATCAGTAAGAGACATGCCAAATACGCGCGATGTCAATATGGGTGTTGTCCTGGTGAATGCTGTGAACCACCCGAAGAGGAAGAAGAAAAAAAGTACGTTTCTATTTAGTTCTGACAAACACAATTTAATATTGATTTCTTTGTTTCATTAGTTTGATCTTCATGCTTGCCATTGATATAAATGATACACATCGGTAATCTTCAACTGAGTATCGATCGATCATCGATAAATATTTTGTTCAGATAAAATAGCGTACGAAATTATTGATAATAATAATAATTTTTATTATTTTCATATCGATTAGTTATCAATGACTTTTTTATTGAAGATATTTACGATTATCGATCAATTTAGACAGTCCTAGAAATGATACTTGATATTCAAGTATTTATAGGACATAGTATCTCCTATGTAGAACATGCTATCTCCTACGTAGGTCATAGTGCCTTCTACGATGGACTTATTACCTAGTACTATATACTATCCAAAAATAGAAACGCATAGACTCTGTTGGAAAAATGTTCAAACATGTATAACTCGTCCACAAACTTGTTATTATTGCCACACAGTGATGACCTTTGCTTCACAATTTCAATTGGAAGGTGATTTCTGTTGCGTTGTGGCGATGCCTTTCTATTCCTTGTAAGAAATCGTTCTATTCCTTGTAACAAATCTCATAAAAATCAACATTTTCAGATAAAATCGATTTTTTACTTGTGCAATTGTGTAAAAGCATGCTATCATTTTTTATACATATCTTCATGATTGTTTGAACACAGTAGGCAATTAATAGAGTTTGAAAAATCGCCTATGCGTTTCTTTTTTGGGAAGTATAATATTTCCTGCATTGGACGTACTATCTCCTACGTAGTGCTTAATATTCCCTACATGGGACTACATGACTTTGATGGACAATGAAGAACAATGTAGGACTTGGTGTTTCATTTGCTGTAAGCATCTACTGTTTCATTCACCATTAGACACTTGCGTTCAGGTAATTGTTGCACATTACTGTCGGACCAACTGTTGTACCTTACTGCCTCGCGTTCAGTTAGCTCTACTGTTCCGCGTTGCAGTTAGTTTACTGTTGTATGTTGCACTAGTATGCGTTGGTTATTTCATCGGTCGTTGCGCATGAGTTATAACTGGTGTGCACAGACTATCAGTGGCAATCTATGCGTACTTATTCCCTAATACTTCTACAAACAATTATAATGACAATCTTGTACATGTTTGAATTTCGTATTGTTTTTCGGCGCACTCAGCTCATGTCCACCCCAGTCAAGTCGACTTGTAAACCGCAAGTGAGCGTTATATCCGATCCAACTTAACCCCACCAGTAATGACTTGCGGAGGTCATGTTATAATCAGAAATTCATATTGGAACCTTACCCCGCCCAACTCTGTCTGTCTGTCTGTCTCTGTCTGTCTCCCCCTGGTGTGTGTGTGTGTGTGTGTGTGTGTGTGTGAATACCCGTACCAAAAACTCCATAACAGCAATTGGATCAAGAACCACGTCACCCCAACGTAACACACACACACACACACACACACACACACACACACACACACACACACACACAGAGTAACATTGTATAGTAACACTGCGTTAGTGTCATGAATATTCACTGACTCGCATTTCTACTATCTAACGTCCAGCATAACCAAACATTTTTAACTTAATAACCATACTTCATAATCCGAACTTAAAAAAGGGATATTCAATTCCTACGTAGGAGATGCTAAGTCATTAGTAGGAAACAGTAGGTTCTACACAAGAGATAGTATGTCCTACGTAGGAGATGCTAAGTCATACGTAGGAAACAGTAGGTTCTACACAAGAGATAGTATGTCCTACGTAGGCCTTAATAACTCGTACGTAGGATATAGTGACACACACAAAACAAAACAAAATTCACTGTGGCTCTACCACGCTTCCGTATTTCCCATTGCTTTTGAGACTTAATATTTGTTGTTGAGATGAATATTTATTGATACAGGAAAACTGTAGTTTTAAAATATCTTTCAATAAATTAACAAGGAATCACAACCATTTCCCAATCCTTTTGAGATCTGCGTTAAATTTAGAGATTTAGCGTACGAGAGGGGAACTGGATTAAATTGTCAGTATTTGGCAATCAAGGTGTTCCACAAGGGCCGCTGTTTGGGAGAGCTAAGTGGTTAAAATGTTCGCTCGTCTTGTCGAATACTGACTGACTCACTGACTGACTCAATGAATGACTCAACGAATGACTCAATGAATGATTCACTCACTGCGGTGTTTTTCGGTTGTCAGTGAGGGAGTATTACTTGGTGGCACGCTCAGTGGAGGTGGCGTGTTAATGATCATCCTGTATGTGGTCATCGCCTGTCTGTTCCGTTACTGCACAGGAGGTAGTTGCAGTAGCGAAGCCGAGATTGACGTGTAATAGTTAAGGTACGTATTTCATATTTCCCAGTTAGTACTTCGTACCAACCCCGTAGATGCTTGGTTTGGTATGTTGTCTGTCGTTAACGCCGCACCAAGCATTATTCCAGCTGTATGTCAGCGGTCTGTACGTAATAGTCCAGATAAGTCAATGATCAACATGAGAATCGATCAACGCAATTGGGAACCGATGACATGCGTCACCCAGGGCAGCTCAAATCTGAAACTGAGTTGACAATTTGAAACAGCTGAATATTTAACTCATCTGCATTGTTTTCAATACAAAATGTTCAAACCACTAAAGAAATCTGTCCACAAAACTCAGATTGTCTACTAAGTTCGACTTTGATAGCGATTTCCGTCCATTCTGCAAAATGCATGTTCCTGTGTTTTCTAAAATTTGAGCAAAAACTTGAACTTACTTCAAAACTCAGACTTAAGTTTGTTTCGAGAAATCGGGACCCGATCCCGTTAGCCGCCTCTTACGTCAAGCGTTGGTTTTTTAGACCGACGTTGAAGTTATTACAAGAACAATATTTAAGGTATGGAATTCTGTTTAACTTTATTGTATACCTACGATTGAGGTAATACACGTCCATATAGAGTTTATGTATGACATTAATGGTTCTCGTCACGATTTGGCTGAAATATTGCCAATGTGACGTTAAATGTTAACTCTCTCACTCTCACTCACCCATATAGAGTTTATCTAAACAGAAGGCAGTTGTCCAACTTATATATATATAGTCTTTTACGCCCAGTGTGAGTGAGAAAGAGTGGTTTTCAGCCTCTTTTAGTAACATTCCAGCAATATCATGGCAGAGGACATGTGGGGAATCGAACCCGAGCCTTCGGCGTGAAGAGCGAACGCCTTACCCACTGTCATTGTTTCAGAAGTTGTTCACCTATATATTCCTATCCTTCTGGCTATCCAGCTCACCTCAACCGTGCACAGTAGAGATTACCTGTATGCATTTTAAGCTCTTAATATATTATGTACCCTTGAAGGTCCGGGGTAGAAAAGGCCTTCAGTAGCCCATGCTTGCCATAACGGGATCGGGTGGTCAGGCTCTCTGACATGATTGACTCATTTCATCGGTTCCCAACTGCGCAGATCGATGCCCATGTCGTTGACCACTGCATTGTTTGGTCCAGACCGCTGTCATATAGCTGAAATATTGTTGAGTGCGGGGTAAAGCTCAACTCACTCACTTAATACACAATGCGATTCAGAAAGTGGTCAAATGCAGCGTGTGTTCCAGTTGAGATTACACTTTCTTCATACAGGTATTTTGTTGCTTTGAGTCGGGCACCTAACTGCCAGCACACAAAGTCAGACGCAAGCCCGCCCTTAAAAGCACTGTAATCCATTTCAATGATCACCAATGGCACACGTTTTATGTGGTCGATATAATCAGTAGGGTCTGCTGTTGATCGCAGAAATCAACAATCGTTAATACCGATCGAATAAAAATCGGAGACGTAGACTTGAGCAAAGGTATTTTGAAATGTCTGAAATAAATAAATCTCACATCATTGGTGAGTGGTAACGTCTTTGTCCATGGACTATCAACATTTACAGAACAATTGAAAAAGGTCTAAATTTGTATATTGTGTAAGAAAACTTAAAGACTATTAATGTCCAATATTATCGACATAATTATGTATCGATAATCATTAATATTAATCTATCTGGAAATGAGAGGGTTTAATCTGACAATGGTCCACATACAAAGATGTCATTTGCGTACTAATGGATATGACACAATGTGACGGATAGTGCTTGTAAGTAAATGCATATATATCACGAATACTATTGATCGCAGCGTAATACGACAAAAACAAACATCATTGATATCCCTACTAAAGATGTTTTGTTTTGTTTTTAGATTTTGTGGTTGTTTTAGTGTTTGGTTTTTCTTTTTGGTGTGTGGGGACGGTTGGGGGATGTATTTAATGTTTTTGTCTGCTCTAACTTCATTTAAATAATATTCATAACATTCAACTTTTTCCAGCGTATTGTAATAGTTTTGTTTCGTATAAATATTAATATTTCAGGCTTGCAAAGGCAGTGAGGAGTTCCGTCCTACATGTACAACCCACAACCCACTTAAAATACTGAAAACCAGATCTGTGATACAACAAGGAAATCCAAGCGAAAGAGAACTATGGATACAATGGTGTATTTTAACTTTATATCAGCTGTACACGGCGCATTTAAGTTATATTCCCACATATGACTGAAGATCCGTTTCAGAATAGATCTCCAGAAACCCATACTTGTCGTAAGAGGCGACTAACGGGATCGAGAGGTCAAGCTCGTTGACTTGGTTGACACATGTCATCGTATCCCAAACTGAAATCGATGCTTGTGGTGTTGGTCACTGTATTGTCTGCTTGAGACTCGATTATTTGCAGACCGCTTCCTTACACCTAGAATATTGTCGAGATAAACAACCACAACCAACCATTTCAGATGTCGGAGAAGAGGAAATAAAATGATTCATTTGTGAGAGTCAGGTGCTCCCATTGCTGATGTTCAAATCCACATCATGAGACCAAGGCTGAAGAAAAAAAAGTACAGTCTTGACATCTTGCGAATGCTTGAATTCTTTTTACCCTAAAGGTTTCACTGATGTTTAGATCGGTTGGGTATCCCAGTGGTGAAAGCGTTCGCTCGCAACGCCGAAGACCCGGTTCGATTGTCCACATGGGTACTGGTGTCCTAAGCCGTGATATTGCTGGTATATTGTTAAAAGCGGAGTAAAACTAAACTCACTCACTCTTTTACATTGTTCACTAGAACTCAAACTCGTCACAGGGCGAGGGGAGCTATTTTAAATTAATGATTAAAGGTCACATGCAACCAAAAAGTCAAACATTAAAACACAATTATCACTTATTCATGACATATAATATACATTGCTGCTTGTAGAATAACAAATAAACAAAATCATAAGCGTACAATCGCGATTCAAAAGTGCAATATTTTGTACTTGGGATTACTTCCCTCGAAACGAAGCCCTCGGGAGACCGAACCCAGTCGTAGAGGGTGGATGTGCGCTCAAGTGTAGGGACGGCTTCCGATTGGCTGGTTCATTTGCTGATACGCTGAGGACTCATTGTATGTACAGAAAGATGATACGTGTGATGGGCATTTTAGTATGGCGAATCACAAGAAAGTATCTTTATGGATAGCAACTTTATTTGTTGCACTTGATGCGTCGTTTCAGTATGGATTCACGTACCGTTGTCCAGCAAAATCATATTCACTAGAAGAAGTTGTTATCCATAAAGAATGTATATATAGAGATGTTGGGTTTTGTAAATACATGTTCTCTGACTTTGCGTTCGATCCAATCCAAAATCCTCTCAGTAGAGATGATGAACTACTGCGAGGCGTCATTCGGGACTTGAAGCTGACAAGAGTTCCCACCAATTTCCGTCAGATCCAGTCCAGAAGAATGGATGTAGTTTGATTGCAACCCACAGGCTTAAAAACATGTCATGTGTACAAGTATGACACCTGCCTAATTACATAATGTGGCAGAGACAGGACTCGGGTGCACGAGTCATAAATCAATTTATTCTGTTTATGGCGTACAGCTGATAAGTGTTAAGTTCAAACTGCATGTGGTCAATGACTGAAGCTGTATATTGCATATTGTCTTTAGCAGACAGGCAGACAGACATAATTATAGGTGTCAATAAACCAGACATTGAGCTTTCTCTGTGACAGAGGCTCCTTGCAACGACCAACAGTTTTTTCATTAACGAGTAGATTGTTCACTTGCTTGTGTTCACAACCAAGATTTGACTACAACTTACGACCTCATATTCAAGGCATGCATACTATTTCAAGCCCAGCGAACCTATTCACTGTGCATGTGTTACGTAGCACAGCTGTTGAAACCATTTTCCCCCAGCGAAGGGGGAAATTTAGTGAAACGTTTTATTTCGCGGGCTTTTTTTCATCGTGTTTTCTTTTCAACTTTATTGGTTGAATTGGCATTTTGTTTTCGATAAGTGCATGTCGAAAGGTACCAGAGTCTGCAATGTTGTGTTTTACGCTGCTTGTGGCCTTTAAGGTATAAACGATATAGATGTACCATGATGATGTTGCTAGAAAAATGGTAAAAGCGACATTCACTGTTAGTCCAGGAGGAGCCTCCCAAGTACTGATTTTGTTTGACACTATTTTCAGTCAGTTAATACTCTCAGATTGTGGTATCAGGGTTTTTATCACAGGTCATGTTATGTGTTGCGGGTCTGTGAGCATTTTCATGACATTTGGTTTGCTGCCCGACAACACCTCACAGTTAATCATAGATAGTTGTACCACTATCAATCTGATCACTTTCATTTTGATTTTTGTGCATTGCTAAGGGATGTAGAAATTATTTTACATATTTTTGTTTTTGAAAAAAAGAATAATGGCCGCCATTTTGACCGCCATCTTGAATTGTCATGTGTTGCCTTCTCGGCACTTAAATTTACATAAAAATTAACAGCATTTTTTCCATTTACATCCAAAGTTGATACATTCATCCTTGAAGACAGCCGCCGATCCGGGTTTCCTACTTCATGTAGAAGTAAGTAAATGATGTAAACAAAATCTAAGTCATAACAGAGAGAAAAGGGACAAAACTAACTTAAGTAGAAATAACAAACAACCTTGGGTGTACGACGTCATAGTCACAGTATCTGGAGATGAGGGAACTGTGAGACAAACAGTGACAAAATGGTGGTATCAATGGTGGAAATGTCGTCATAGCGACGTCCTAACTCTCGCGAGATCGTCACTGCCTCGCGTGACGCAAGCTGGAATCAGGTCCCTTTGCGCTACCTTGCGATGTGCGAGACGGGGCCTGCTGGTTTGCAGAAACACACAATCATAGCGCTATGACTATCACATCACCGCTAAAGTCGCTCTGTTAAGGGCACTCCGCATTTTCACCATACTGGAAGAATTTTGTTCCTCTGCAGAAATAATTACTTAGGGTTGTGTATTTTGCCCTATGTCATACAATTTATTAGATTTTGTTCCCTCACTTTGAATTAGGTGGTGACTGGCGGAATCGGATGACAAGGCTGACTCGATGCTCATGCGGTCAATCGTTGCACTTCCCGTCCCGTTCGATTCACTTATTTACACAGCACCGCCATAAAGCTTGAACATCTAAAAGTATTAGAGTTCGAATCGCCTCAGCTCTGCCACGTGACGTAATTTACATACTCATTTAAGTGGATAAGGTGCTCTTACTGTGTGACCTCTCTATATTTGTGAGATATTGCGAGGAGAGGGTCTCGTGCGCTCAACCACTGACTTATGTACTCTTTTTTCATTCCATTTCTATTGTCAGATGCATTCCATAAGCGATAAAAGACAACATATGTCACATGCTTGAGGTATGTCGATATACAGGTATATGGATACATAGAATATCACAGGCTGTATAGAGCATATATACGATTACAGAAATCTGGTGTGAATGGTCTGGAGATGGGAAGTGTCAACTTATATTATAAGAGTGCTTCAGTGCTCAGTGATAGAACAGAAGATAGTATTACATATTTCCACTTCCTTATATATAGGGATCTAAGTTACTGTTTTTCGTTGCTATACACTTTTCGGTTGTGCAGATATCTTTCAATAACTTATGAAATCTCTGAAAACAGAACGCATGTTGTTTAATACTTGAAACATAAATGAATCTTTTGGCGTGAAGTGCAAAATGATTGGGTATATTATTGTTCAGATGTAAACAACCTCCCGGGGCATGACTTGTGACACTCTTCTTCAGTGACAGTCTTTTCCTAAAAAAAATGAGCTATAGCCCCAACAACACCTCATACCTAAACGCATTCAACAAGGGTGGTCAAAGATGGATAAGTATAAAAATGTAATGGTAGGAACTAAAAACAAAACTCACCGAGACGGGTGCTTCTTCTAACGACGCCATGTTTTGTTGCGTGAGTTTCCGCTCGCGACCGACAAATCACGGAAGTGAGCGGAAAAATCTCCGAAGACGGCCGAGTGTGTTTCAAGTATTACCGATATTGCTTCCGATGTGGACGATGTGTTTCAGTTATTACCGCTAAATTGCCGATATGGCTGCAGTTGTTTCGCGAGTGGGCTGCGTTTGTTTACATTTGAGATGCAAGTCCTTCAAATTTGCTGTAATTCCTTCAATTACTTAGGGGGACCTGATGTAAGAATGTCGAATTTTGATTGGGCCACGTGACTCTGATAAAATACCATGTACATCCATCACGATCCGCCAGCGGGTGTATACAAGTCGTATACTCCCGCTGCGAAAGTCATATCACCCCGCTACGCCTCGGTGACGACGCGAAGTGAGAAAAGCGTGCATCGACAAGACTTTAGTGACGTGCAGTGCATTGAGGTCAAACGATCAGCTGGTGTCAACATGGCAGCAAGTCGATTCGATGCGTGTTGTTTTGTTTTGATTTAGTGAAAACATTCAGCTAGATAAATGCGTTATCACATCGTGTCTCGGGAACAACGGGCTTTTATTAGTCCCGAGTAAGGTTGTATTCCCCTCGCATCCCACCTCGGGGAATACAACCTTACTCCGGCTCGGAGAATACAGCCTTACCCCGCACCCCGTATTTCCCGAGACACGATGTGATAACTTATACACTACGCTGGCGGTGGGTATTTGGAAATTGGTCTACATTTTAACTAAACGCGATAATATGATTTCTTCTGGGGTATTTTATCAGAAATGACATGGATCAATATCCACTTGCTTCATCCTCAATAGTTCTTTCTTTGTATAAATTACTTATGTCTTATGTACTCTTATCTGTTTACTTGTGTTTCCTCATGTATTTCTGTGATGTTCTGATATACATCCGGACAATTTCAATAAAAACACAAGCGTTCGGATAAACGGGGCACGACTGTATCTGTTCTACATGTGTTCGTCAAGGTCGAGGTGTTCTCGTGTGCTAATTGTTTCGTTTGAGATAATTCCTGTGACTAAACGTTTGATAAAAAAAGAATTATTTTACCAAAATATGAAGTAATCAGTTAAGACGCAGCTCCTCGCAAGCATTAATTTTTCACAGGAGTCATGTCAGCAAGGTTACATTCACACAACAGATATTATGCGCACTGAATCAGTTACATTATTCTCCTCGTTTCAATCCGGCCGGGTGGGTAGGCTAGTGGTTAAAGTATTCGCTCGTCCCACCGAAGGTTCGGGTTCGATCCCCGACATGGGTACAATGTCTGAAGCCCGTTTGTGGTGTTCCCCGCTGCGATATTGCTGGAATATTGCGTCTTCAAAAAGTGAACGAATTTTAAGAAACGTGTCTTCATGCTATCTGCTTGATATTGTATAAAAAGCCCCCAAATCCGGAATCACACAAAATTGCTAATTTATTACCTATATTGTGGGTGGGTCAGTATTGCACAGATATTCGCAAATAAGAACACGATAAAGATGTAAAGCTGTAATTAAAACTCCGCACACACTTCAGCAGACATGAATGTTTGCTTGCAGACTGATATAAAAATCCTATTATAAGCTGTAATTATAATGTGTTTGTGAACGGATATGTCGAACTTGGACTATAGCGCTCATATATTGACCAGAATCAACATTTAAGATTTCCATTAACAAATAGATTTTCGAGCGCCCATAAGTGAGTTTCCCAAATCGACAAATAAGAAACAGCATGCAGGTTTCATGCAAATATTTTCAAAACAGGTAGCGACAAGAGAATCGTAATTGAAGAAACACTTAAAGATTTGTTCAAATAAGCATGAAATACGGACTGAAACGCTGCAACCATTAAAACGGCCAACAGAAATAAACATGATTATTTCGCCATCGAGATAAAAACCAAAACCAAAACAGAACAAGACCAAAAAATCAAGTCAAAACTAAAGATGAGAGTGATGATAAATATATTTGTAATGGCACTTATATTAATTGTCAGTATTTGTGCATCTCAGCACAAATGTGCATATCTCATATTCGTGTGGGATTCAACTCAACACAATCGTCATGCTGTGGCTGAAATATTGCCGTTGTGACGTTAATTATTAACTCACTCACTCAACACAAATAATGGGATCTGTGTATCACTGAGAAAGGATAATTTCAGATATACCATGTTATATTTGACCACTTTCTAAATGGCATTGTGCATTCATAGATATATCCCCGGGGACCCGTGCCACTTTGCACCAATTGCCAGAGGGGGACACAATCGTCCGGGTTAGAATATTGGCCTTCGGTAATCCATGCTTATGCCAGATATAATAGGGCCTTTGATATAATACCGCTGCCACAGATTTTGACCAATGGTGCTGCGTTTTAAGTCTGTTGTCTTGCTCCTGTATTACTCATATGTTATTTAGTGATCAAGAGGCCCGAGGTATAGATAGATAGACAGAGCCACGGAGTCCCTGTCAGCTCCCGTCTGAAAGATATGACGGGCGATAAAAATAAATGCAGTCTAGTGTTTGATACTAGGAGTTTGGGAAAGAGTTATTTTAAGACGGAATTGGTTTCAAGAACGATCCCTTTGGGATTCCGGACAGGGTCAAGAAACCTGTTAACTTAGAAGTGACTGAAGGGATCAGATGGTCATACTCCCTGACATGTTAGACAACAAATGTCGGGAAGCGCAGATCGATGCTCGTGACGTCAATCTCTGGTTACATTCTGGTACAGATTCGACTATCTACCGACCTCTGTCATACTGTTGCACAATAAGGTCGGAAACAAGGAACTAAAGGTTTCAAAATCAATATCAGGCTGACGATGTACAGCCCTTATTTCATGATTCCATGTCTGCACTAACTGGAAATGACGTCACAGTTACGTAAACGCTGGAAGTAATCTGCATGTGGATCTGCTGTCCAGGCGTGGAGAGCATCATCCTTCACGAAAGACTGCAGAAAACACCAGTGTTGTCCATAATAATACTCGTAGCTTCTGCATGTGAATCTTGTGTTCTGTACACAATATTCTTCACATTTTGACACTGACATTGTGTCGTAGAGTGATACGTTGTTCAGCAGCCAGACAACGTGACCTGCAATCTTGCTGAAGGAACTGGTATACGTCGAGCAATCTGAAATAGAGGATATTAGCTTCGTGAATTCAAACGTCTTTGAAAAACAACTTACGGCTCGTTGGATAAAACCTAACGCGGCTCTGATGATTCCCAATGCCAACCGACCCGTGAAGATCCGGGGTAGAATAGGCATTCAGCAACCCATGCTTGCCATCAGAGGCGACTATACTTGTCGCAAGAGGCGACTAACGGGATCGGGTGGTCAGGCTCGCTGACTTGGTTGACACACGTCATCGGTTCCCAATTTCGCAGACTGATGCTCATGCTATTGATCACTGGATTGCCTGGTCCAGACTCGATATTTACAGACCGCCGCCATATAGTTGTAATATTGCTGAGTGCGGCGTAAAACTAAACTCACTAACTCCCAATCCCAACCTCCACCAAATGTGATAAGTCATAACATGTATCCCAATAATTTCTTCGTGAAACATTCTACAGAGATTTGAGTGAGTGAGTGAATTAACATTGTACGAGCGAGCGATCAAAGGTTGTGGAGTAGGGTCGGCATCCCTTCATAACCAGTCAGGTACATGTTAAAATCCCGGTGCAGGAAGATCAATTCATTTCATCCCACGTGAAGATCCGGGTTAGGATTGGTCTTCGGCAAGCTGTGCTTGTATGAGCCTACGAACGGGATCGGGTGGTGAAACTCGTTGATATCCTTGGCATATGTCATCGTGTCTCACCTGCGTATATCTATGTTCATGATGTCAATCACAGTATTGTTTAGTCTAGACTAAGATATTTACTGACTGTCGTCACATAGCTCGAATATTGGTGAATACGGCGTTAAACCAAATTCATTTCATACAATCCTTCACTCTTCCGTAACGACCTGACGCGCACCCTGTACTGCGCACCATTGGTAATTTGATTGATGCTTAAATTCAATAGCAAGAGCATCGATCTACGATCTACCAAGTCAGCGAGTCTGACCTCCCGATCCCGTCAGTCGCCTCTTACGACAAGCATGTGTTACTGAAGATCAATTACTCCAGCCCGAACGTTCAAGGGTCCTACGAATACATGGGTGAGTGAGTACTGTGTAACTTTTGCAGCTATTCGCGGCAATCTACGAATAAATGCATGAATATATACTGCTCACAAAATGTAGGGGACAGTGAAGTTGAAATCAGTGTCTACACCACAGGAATGCATATTCCTCTGATTACTTTGGATATGTTTGAGAACTATCACTGGACCAACCTCCCATGATGCACCTTGATCTTGGGGTGTTCTGGGGTATGCAACGTTGCGCCCAAATGTACCAGGGGGTGGGGCTAAAACATCAAACCATGTTCCACACGTGCATTTGGCCAAATGCACGTGCGTGATGTTAACTGATGGCTATAAATGCTGTTCTACGACCACGTCCAACCATCTTTCCACCAATCTGCACAATGTGAAGACTTCGATAAAACGAACGATTGCGAGGCACAGGGATACTCCAGGCCGGAAGAACACAAACCTACACAGCAGTACAGCTTGGACTTTCACGCCGTGTCGTCAGACGGCCGTGAGCACATTACAAAGTCCCGGAGCACCCGTTTCAAAAGGTATACAAGGCATAGCAGGAGATGTTAAAAACGTTAGACTTTTGCCTTCATGTTCTCTTCTTATTGAATGCAGTGAGAGACAACAGGCATCTAACCTCCTGTCGACTAAATCTTTTGTCGGCATTCCTGCCCACAGAACGCTTAACACCAGCAAAGGCATAGTGAGAGACTGAGCCCACCTTTTTGCTAATATGCTGGACATTGATATTGCCTCTGAAATGAAGGAACAAGGTGTGTTGTATGTAAAACGTTTCACTATCCGGAAACACAATGAGATCCAACAAACACCTATTTGTTTTCTCTGCTCCGACTGCTCCTAAATTGATAAAGGCTGGTTACTGTCATATCAAAGTGGAAGCGTATATTCCAAATCCACTGAGATGTTTCAAGTGCCAAAAGTATGGGCATGGCGTAAATACTTGCACATCGTCTGTGTGTGCTCACTGTGGTGAGAAGACACGCACAATAGAAGATTTTGACAGTAGTTATAAGTGAGTGAGTGAGTTAATATTTAACGTCACGTCGGCAATATTGCAGCCATATCGTGACGAGAACATACGTGGCATTAAAAACCAAATATATGACCATATTATGAAGAACCTGTCGACGAAGGACAGTAAAACCACTAGATTATCACAGTTAGTATTTAAAACTTTAGCGTTGAAATTTAAAAAATAATAGTATCACTATTTGGACAGTACAATGTTAAAACAGGCCATAGATCGCCAACAACCGAAGGTAGATCACCATACTAGGCACCATGGGGACTTACAGTGCCTTTGCTACCTGCATGGTCCCTAGCTGGATTTACACCATCCCCTCGGCTGATGGCGACTGTATGCAAAATTAGCCACAATTTAAAATGACACATATTCTGCGACTAAAAAAATGGAAGATTAAATATGACTTCAACTGTTTTGGGACATACGTCCCCTCTCAGGAGGACAATACTTTTACGGTACTTCAACCCCCTTCGAGGATACAGCCACTAACAATCTCAGTTGCTAATTCAACTTCCAACCATAAAATATTTATCTATTTACAAGTCATGGAACAGGTCTAATTCTTTTAAAGACGCAATGATTAAATGAGCACTAACATTACTAAAAAGATCATTCATAGTTCTTGATTCGAAATACTTATCCCTTGTGATGGAATATTCAACACAGTCAAGCAAGATATGCTTGACTGTGATTCTTTCATCACAAGGGATACAAAAAGGAGGATCGTCACCTTCCAGCACATATTCATGAGTATATCTAGTGTGGCCAATACGACATCGTCGCATGATGACCTCTTCAAATCTTGACTGACAACCCAAGTAGGTGTAACCAATATACGGCTTTATTTCATGTAATCTGTTTATACCTACTTGGGTGTCCCACCTCTTCTGCATCAGATCATGGATGTAAGACCTAAGATTGCTTTATAATCAGTGTATGGAATAAGAAGTGGTGTCACAGATTTGTTGAGTGCTGCTTTTGCAGCAAGGTCAGCCAGTGTGTTCCCAGAAATGCCAACGTGGCTGGGTAACCAGCAGAAGACGATGTCGTATTGGCCAGTAGCAAGATCATTATACAATTCAATGATTTCAAATAAAAGTGGATGTTTACAAGAAATATTTTTAATCGCCTGAAGGCAAGAAAGAGAGTCTGAATAGATTATATATTGTTTATGTTTAGGGTGTCTTTGAATATATTTGACAGCCGTTAATATGGCGTTAGCTTCTGCAGTAAAAATAGAACTGTTATCTGAAATTCTAGAAGATATTGTTCTGGATCCAATGACGGTGGCACAAGCTACTGCACCACCGTCCTTGGAACCATCTGTAAATAAGGGTTTGTAATTGCTGTATTTACTTTTTAATTGATTATATTCTTGTTTATATTGTAATTCATTAGTTTCGGATTTCTTAAAAGAAGTTAATGTTAGGTCAACTTGTGGTCTAACTGCCAAGGAGGAGAAGAAAGAAGACGGGAGGGAGCTATGTTTTCCAGCTTAATGCCGGCCGAAGAAA
The DNA here is from genome assembly GCF_037392515.1 of Haliotis asinina. Classification (NCBI taxonomy): domain Eukaryota; kingdom Metazoa; phylum Mollusca; class Gastropoda; order Lepetellida; family Haliotidae; genus Haliotis; species Haliotis asinina. The sequence goes on along the minus strand of NC_090288.1, from coordinate 45,550,869 downwards.
GAAATGGTTTAATTCTGTGCCCGAGAGGTGGAACAAGAGAAGACTTCTTGTCGTACAAATCCTCATAACGTGGATTGAACACACAGTTATATGCAGGGCTAGATTCATTAGAGGATAATTTAGTAAGGTACTGTAAGGATAATTTTATACTACGTTGTGTAGGAAATGGTTCATCGGCCTCAACGTAAAGACTGTCAACGGGTGAAGTTCGGAAAGATCCAAGACAAAGTCTTAAACCTTGGTGATGGACAGAATCAAGAAGTTTAAGATTGCTTTTACAGGCTCCACCGTATACGATGGAGCCGTAATCAAGTTTCGAACGGATCAAGGATCGATAAAGTTGTAGGAGGGTAGCTTGGTCTCCTCCCCACTTACAATTAGAAATGACTTTCAACAAGTCAAGTGCCTTCAGGCATTTAGTCTTAAGGGATTTGATATGGGGAAGAAACGTTAAATGTGAGTCAAAAATCAATCCCAAGAACTTGGCATCTTTAACAACTTTAATAGCAGTGCCATTTAGAAACAGTTCAGGGTCTTTATGTGGTTTATATCGTCTACAGAAGTGTATACAATTAGTTTTCGATTTAGAAAATTTGAAACCGTTCTCAAGAAACCATTTATTAATTTTATTTAAGCATAACTGCAGTTGCCTCTCAATGGTACGCATATTTTTACCACGACAGGAAATATTACAATCATCCACAAAAAGTGATCCGTCAATCGAATCATTTAAAACTTTGGATAAACTGTTGATTTTAATGCTAAATATAGTAATGGACAAAATACTCCCTTGTGGAACACCCTGGTCCTGATTATAATGTTCAGACAGGGTAGAACCCACTCGGACTTGAAATTGCCGGTCTTGTAAAAACTGTGATATAAAAAGAGGCAAACGGCCACTCAAACCAAAATCATGTAAATCCTGTAAAATACCATGCTTCCAGGTCGTATCATAAGCTTTCTCAAGATCAAAGAAAATGGACACAGCATGCTGTTTATTAACTATAGCATTTTTAGCGGATTCTAAACGTACCAAGTGATCAATGGTACTACGATTTTTCCTGAAACCACATTGAATATTTGTTATAATGTTATTGGTTTCAAGATACCAAGTTAATCTATTATTCACCATACGTTCTATGGTTTTACAGACACAACTCGTTAGAGATATTGGTCTGTAATTAGACGGATCAGTATGATCCCGGCCAGACTTTGGATTAGGGACAACAATGGCATTACGCCATGAAGTTGGGAAATTCCCCGACGTCCATATTTGATCAAAAATTCCTAAAAGGACTTCTAAACATGATTCGGGCAAATGTTTTGAACTTGGAGGTCAACATTGCCAGATTGGCCCATGAGCCACCGCCTTCTGGCATAGGACTCTAGGCATTAAATATGTTAATAGTTTGGAAATGAAAACTCGAAATGGCCAAGACCCAATAAGTAGTTGAGTGTGCAAAAAACTTTTACTATGCACAGGGCATGGCGTGACCAGCCGATTGATAGAACCGGGCCAGTTCTACCACCCGTCTAGGCGAAGTCAGGGCCAAAGTGGTGTGTTAGGCAACAGGAACACGGCTTCAAGCTCCTATTGCCCACAACCACCAGGATCCCTTCATCCGGCAAACGGGTTGGTGGACCAAATATCTCCCCAGATCCACTGCGGGGGTGTCGGCGAGCTCTTGGCGTTACCCAGCACCCACCACGAGGAGGTGGCTCGCCACAGGTGCCGACAGTAGTTATAAGAAATGTACTAACTGTTCAGGAGACCATTCTTCTTTTTCAAAAGAATGTCTGCTGTGGAAGCAGCAGATGGAGATAAACTCAAATTCACCCAAAATATTAGTTTTTCCCAAGCAAAACAACTTGTCCAGAGATCTGAATTAACAGAAACGTATGCTTCAAAAGGTAAGAAATCATCTGAGGCGACGAATAAAGCAAACCAGATGAACGTGAGGCTGTCAAACAGATTTGACGTGGGTGAACACTGATTCCCCACAGACTTTTGCACCTGCAATATCTACCCAAACTGCTGAGCCACTTTCTGGCACGTCTCAAAGTCAGCCAGAGTCAGGTCGTTATCATAATGAGTCACCTACAAGGTCTCAGTTGTTGTGTAACGTACAACAAATTATTAAAGGCAAAAGTAAACTTAAGTCTCATTTTCCCCAAAAATAAAGTGGCAGATCCCCCAAAGGTCTGAAAATAAGATTAGACTTTACAACAAATATGGATCACTTGAGGACATGCACGTGTTCGAAAATGTCCATTCTAGAGCACACAGCTTGTCGCCCACCAAAAAAGTGCGATGAAGGTCCCCAATAAATCCCCCGAAAAGATGGTTTACTCCCACAATATCGCACAGCGGAACTGCAGAGGACTAAGGCATAATTATAATGAGTTACAGTTATTGGTCTAGGATTGTACGCTGTCAGCAGGAGACCTATTTAAAGCAGACAGATCCTTTTGAGCTACGTCATTTCAATGCTTATCATTGTTTCTCACCCCCGAGTGACAGAGCAACTGGAGGATCTTCAATCCTAGTCAAACAGAATGTTATCCATAGCCCAATTACACTCACTTCTAATCTTCAAGCAGTTGCCGTCAGACTCACTTTACATGGTACGCTCACATTATGCTCTTTGTATGTCTCACCGTCTACAGCTCTTCAGAAGACTGACCTTCCAACCCTATACGATCAGCTCGCCAAACCGTGAATTATTATGAGAGACGTGAATGGCCACAAGCCACTCTGGGGTGATACAACTTCTAATACTAAAGGTAAACCGTTGGAACAGCTCTGTTCAGATAACAATTTATGCTTATATAATGACGAATCTAACACATATTTACATCCTGGCACGGGAAGATATTCAGTTCTTGATCTATCAATTACAGACCCTGAACGATTGGGTGAATCTGTATGGTCAGTCCATGATGCCCTTTGTGAGAGTGACCATTTTCCAACGATCCTAACACCGGTAAATCCATCTCATACTATCCCATCTTCGAGATGGAACTTTAAAAAAGCTAACTGGAACTTATGTTGAATTTTGTGTTGGAAAAAGACTTAAACCTGAACTTTTTACAGATGTTCCTGATGCCATAAAGAATTTCTCTGATGAACTCAATAATATAACTGACGAGTGTATCCCTAAATCTTCTGCAGTTCGACACATACAAAAACCACGGTTTACCGATGAGTGCAAACAGGAAGGCACGGAAGAAAGCGGAACGCTATTTCCGTAACCATCCCATGGCCCATAACTTGAACAATGTCAAGATTTTAAACGCTAAGGCACGGCGTACTTTCAAGTACAGTGAGCGACAATCTTGGCGTAGTTATGTGTCAAAAATATATACTCCGACCACCGATATCAAAGGTATGGAATATGATCCAGGAAATAAAAGGTAAGCGCTCTCAAACTAGCATGAAACATCTCACAGCCGGAGGCGAATTATTAACTAGTAAATCTGATACTGCAAATGAACTTGGAGAAACGTTAGCCAAACACTCTTCCTCATCGAATTATGTACCTCAATTCCAAAAATATAAAAATACATCAGGAAACGAAAACTATTGATTTAATTCAGATACTGGGGAAGACCGCAATGAAATAGTTTCTATTCATGAGCTTCATACTGCTCTGGAACTAACGTACATTATCAGCTCCTGAAACACTTACCGGAATCATGTTTAGAGACTCACTTAAAAATGTTTGAAGATATTTGGACCTCTGGAAACTTTCCTTCTTCATGGCGTGATGCCATAGTTGTCCCTATCCCTAAACCTGGTCGTGATCATACCGATCCTTCGAACTATCGACCTATTTCCCTTACCAGCTGCGTTTGCAAAACCATGGATCGCATGATCAATAATCGAATTGTTTGGTACTTGGAAACCAATAACCTAATTACAGATATTCAATGTGGTTTCCGTAAAGACAGAAGTACCGTTGATCACTTTGCCTTTGGAATCATTTGTTAAAAGCGCTCTAATTAATGAACAACATGCAGTGTCCATCTTTTTTTATTTAGAAAAAGAAAAGCATATGGCACAACCTGGAAATATGGCATCTTAAAAGAATTACATGACTTTGGATTACGAGGTCGTTTACCTCCAACTTTTTAAATGACAGACAGTTTCAAGTCCGAGTGGGTTCTACCCTGTCTGATCATTACAATCAGGATCAGGGTGTCCCACAGGGAAGCATTTTGTCTGTCACCTTATTTAGCATCAAGATTAACAGTTTATCAAAGGTTTCAACCGACTCAGTTGATGGATCATTATTTGTGGATGATTTTAATATTTCTTGTCGTGGGAGAAACATGCATACTATTGAACGGCAACTGCAGTTATGTTTAAACAAAATAGATAAATGGTGTCTTGAAAACGTCTTAAAATTTTCTAAGTCAAAAACTAATTGCATACATTTTTGCCGTAATTATAAACCACATAAGGCCCCAAACTGTTTTTAAATGACATTCCCATCAAAGTTGTAAAAGAGACCAAGTTCTTAGGTCTGATTTTCGACTCACATTTACCTTTTCGTCCACATATCAAATCCCTCAAAACTAAATGCCTGAAGGCACTTGATTTATTGAAAGTGGGGAGGTGATCAGGCTACCCTTCTGCACCTATATAGATCACTTGTCCGTTCGAAGCTTGACTATGGCTCCGTCGTATATGGTGGAGCCAGCAAAAGCAACTTAAAATTAGATTAGAGTCTGTCCATCAACAAGGTCTAAGACTTTGCCTTGGCTCCCTTCGAACTTCACCAGTTGACAGCCTGTATGTCGAGGCTGATGTACCATCTCTTAAGAAGCGACGCACAAAATTAGCTTTACAGTATGTAACGAAACTGTATTCCAATGAGCCAAACCCTGCATATAACTGTGTCTTCAATCTTCTGTATTTATACAAAAGTATTTATACAATAAGAAGTTATCTCTTGTTCCGCCTCTTGGTTTAAGAATAAAACCATTTATTTCTGCTGCCAGCATTGAGCTGGACAATATAGCCCCTTCCCGTCTTCTTTCTTCTCCTCCTTGGCAATTGGTTAGACCCCAAGTGGACCTAACATTGACCACATTTAAAAAATCAGAAACTAATGAATTACAACATAAACAATAATAATCAATTAAAACATAAATATACCAATTATAAATATGGCTTGTGCCACTGTCATTGGATCCAGAACAATATTTTCTAGATTACCGGATAATAGCTCTATTTTCACTGCTAAAGCCAACGCCATACTAACAGCACTTGAACGTATTCAGAAACATACTAAACATAAACAATACATAATCTATTCAGACTCTCTTTCTTGTCTTCAGGCGATTAGAAATGTATCATGTAAACATCCACTTTTAATAGAAATATTTTAACTGTATAATAATGTTGCTACTGGCCAGTACGACATTGTCCTTTGTAGGTTACCCAGCCACGTAGGTATTTCTGGTAACATGATGGCCGATCTTGCTGCAAAGGCAGCATTCAACAAATCTGTGACACCACTTCTTATACCATACTCTGATTACAAAGCTAGCATTAGAAGTTACATCCGCGATCGGATGCAGAAGAAGTGGGACACCCAGGTAGGTGTAAATACATCACATGAAATAAAACCGTATATTGGTTACACCTACTTGGGTTGTCAGTCGAGATTTGAAGAGGTTATTTTACGACGATGTCGTATTGGCCACGCAAGATATACACATAAATATTTGCTTAAAGGTGAGGATCCTCCGTTTTGTATCACTTCTGATGAAAGAATCACAGTCAAGCATGACTTGCTTGACTGTGTTGAGTATTCCATCACAAGGGATCAGTATTTTCATTCACGAACTATGAAGGATCTGTTTACTAATACCAGCTCTCATTTAATTATTGCTTTTTTAAAAAGAATTAGATTTGTTATAAGAATTGTAAATAATTGAATATTCTATTTTTGGTAGTCTAGATTAATAACCGAGATTGTTCGTGGCTGTGCCCTCTAGGAGGGCATTGTAAAATTTTTGTCCTTCTAAGTCCAAAACATTCTATGTAAATTTAGTACGACCAAATTTTTAATCGTAGTATATTTGTTGTTTTTAATAATGGCTAAATTTCAGCACAATCGCCAATGGCTGAGGGGATGGTGTAAATCCATCTGGGGTCCATGCAGGTAGCAAAGGTAATGTAAGTCCCCATGGTCCCTAGTATGGTGATCTACCTTTAGTTGTTGGCGATCTACAGCCCGTATTTTATTGTCCAAATAGTGGTATTTGTTTTAACTCTCCACACTGGTGTTAACTGTAACTGTGATATTCTATTTGTTTTACTGTCCTTTGACGACGGGTTTTTATAATGTATACAAGTTTCATTTCAGTATCCAAACGTTCTCGTCACGATATGGCTGAAATATTGCCGATGTGACGTTAAATATTAACTCACTCACTCACTCACTCACTCACTCACTCACTCAACAAGCAACCCGGAAGAGTACCCGACGGACCACGAAGTGGGCTCCCCAAACGTACCACCAGACGTTATGACCGACGGATCATCACTGGAGTCCTTCGCGATCGTTGACAAAATGCGACACAGCTGCAACAAGTACACAGACAGACCACCGGGAGTCGCATCTCGACACAGACGATACATAACCGTGTCCATACTGTCCACCTCCGATCAGGGCGACCTTACATTCCCTTGCTCCTAACAGATGAACACAGGCCGTCCCGGAGAGAGTGGTGTCAAGGTCACCAGAGGTGGGCCCACGTTTTGTCTAACGACGAGTGAAGATTCACGTTGGACTTCATGACGGTCGTCACCAACTAGCTGCCATGATTCCACGCGATCGATGTGAAAAGGGATCTGTGATGGTGTGAGGTGGAATCACAATGACTGGTAGGACCGATCTGTACGTTTGCCAAGGGAAGAGTCACTGGTCTCTGCTACAGTGATAACATCATCACTCCACACGTCGCCACGGGTGAGGTTTGTGTTCCAGTATGATAACGCCAGGGCTGCTAATGGTGGGCTTACTCGCAGTTAAGCGTTCTCTGACATTTGGGTTACCACCCCTCATGAACTTGACAGTGTCCGTAAAGGTCATACGCGTCATTACCAAAGAGCATTTGTTGAAAACAGCTCATAGACTTACTTACCTGCACCTGTACATTGTTTGCAAACGGTGATCAAACATTTATTTGATTTTATTTAACTTTATTTTTCATTATCCCCTACTTCTTGTGAGCAGTATATGCATGGGTAAGTAAATGGGTTACAATTTTAGTAGCATCGGTGTTTGGACAGCGACATTGCGATGAGACCACGTTGTATAAACATACATCATCTTTCAGAATGTATCAGTGAACATGACGTTATCGATATAGATCGTAGGTATCGATAACCATTAACGAAATATCGATCGATTATCAAAAATAATGATAGGATAAGAAGTCTGCAAGGAATTAATATATTTCACACTACTTGTAAGTTGTAACATGCATGATTATCATCACAACTGGGCATGGATGAATTAAAACATGATTCTGTCACAGAATGACACTATTTTCCTATCTATATTCATCAATAACTTTCCCTTTCGACGAGGGCAGCGGGGTAGCCTAGTGGTTAGTGACCCTGGTTCGATTCTCCACATGGGTACTATATGTGAAGTCAACTGAAGGTGTCCTCCGCAGTAATGTTGCTGAAATATTGCTGAAATCGGCGTATAACTTAATTAACTCACTCCCATCGGCGAAATTTCTGATTACCGATCTGTCTAACAAGCGCTTTGTGTATTTCTTACCAGGCGTAGTTGTTCTCGCTATTGTAGTTGTTGTAGAAGTCGTAGTCGTAGGGGATGTATCTGTCTGAGTAGTGACAGCAGTAGTAGTAGCTGCAATGGTAGTAGGTGTGGTTGATATTTTTTCAGTAGATGTCGATTCACTCGATGTGGTTGTTGCTGAGGTTGTCGCAGTGGTGAAAGGTGTTGTGGTGGACAAAGCCGTAGTTGCTGAAAATGTCGTTAAGGCTGCAGGAGTGGTCAAGGTTGATTCTGCTGTTTCAGTAGAAATTGATTTCAACGAAGTGGCTGGTGGTGTTTCCGTAGAGGAAGGGGCTGTAGTTGCGTTCGGGTAAATCGACACTGCCATGGCTCGGATAGTTGTGGCAACAACAGTAGTGGTGGTAGAGCCATCGCCACTTGTAGTAGTTGTCGCTGTCGGAGATGATGTTCCTGGTACAATGCTTCTCGTCTCGGTAGATGCTGCCAACTCGGGACGCAAGCACACGTGACCTTTTGTTGCCATTACAGGAATACAAACTTCCATTTTTCGACATGGGTTAGGTATACAAGGATGCTTCTGAAAATAAATAAATAAATAAATAAATAAATAAATAAATAAATAAATAAATAAATAAATAAATAAATAAATAAATAAATAAATAAATAAATAAATAAAGAATGAATGAAAGAAATGATTGAAAGTTTATTTTATAAACGATTGGTTGATACGAAAACCAAAATGCGCTTAAACTCATCAGTGGCCAGAAGTGTTATTCTGCTATCAGTGTACGAGTGCAGGACCTAGGACGTCTGATTTTCAACAATAGCCACCCCTTTGTTTCCGTCCATACGTGCTTTCCGGCTGGTTTATCGTATTTTCACACATTGTTCATTCGTTCATCGGACATGGTGAAGAATGGATAAATGCTGCAGATTTTCATGTTTCACCACCACTGTTAGATATGTTGGGTTCAGAGAACATGACAGTTTGGGGTACATCTTCACCTATTTATCCATCTATATCAATGATAACTAAGACGCAATGCGCTCTAGATAACCAAAGGTCAAGTTAGCCAGATATCAGAGCAAGAAGGATGATCCAAATGAACCGGGTAATTACAGGGCAACTAACTTCGTGAGATGTCGGGAAAGTACTTTCTAATACCATTTGCAATCGGTTCAACAGTGGGGCAACTCAAGAAAATATCTTAGCACCGAAGTAGGGTGGATTCAGAAAAGGGTTTTCAAACTGTAGATAAAATTTCCACCCTAGACACTGTAATAACTAAACACTTGTCCTTGTATAAAGGTAGACTTTGCTGTGCTTTCATGGATTGAAAATCTGCTTTTGACCCAGTTACACATAGTGGACATAATTGGTAATATTAAGGGTTGCATTTTTAAACTTGTAAGAAATATGTATGAAAATGTACAATCTTGCGTTCAGGTTAGGAACAGTTTTTTTTATTGTAAGTTTGGAGTACGTCAGGGTTGCCAGATGTGTCCCTTTCTCTTTTCATTTTTTATTAATGCCGTAGCTGAGTTTCTAGGGCAGGATAACCAATGGTCTATTAGTATCGGTATGCTGCAAGTGTTTATGCTTCTGTTCACAGATGGTATAGTGATGATTGACAGTACAGTAAAAGGTCTTAGACTAGTTGACAAGGTATTGTGATGTGTGGCAGCTGTTTGTTAATTTAGATAAAAGCAAAGTCATTGTATTCAGAATAAAGAAACACTTAAGCTTCATGAAAAATTCTCTTTTAATGGTCGAATCAGAGATACTGTCCCTGCATATAAATACATCAGAGTGCATTTCGCAAGTTCTGGGCCGTGGTGTACTGCTAAGAAAACATTAGCTCCAAGCTACTAAAGTCATTCCGTGTGGGAATGACTAATTAAAGTAAATAGCCTTCGTAACTTACCAATTCATATGCAATGTCACATATCTGATGATGAAGTTTTGCGTGTTCTTATCTATGGTTCTGAGGTTGGGGTTTTTCCCCCAGACGTGGAAAGAGTTCACGATCGTTTCTGTAAGGAGGAGTTATATTTACATAGATCTGCACCAAATATTGTGGATCGTGGTTAGGTAGGACGACATTCAACGAAAGTCAGTTGTTATGTGACGATTGCAAAGTGTTGGGTAGAACTGCTGCATCAAGAAGAAAATTTATTCTTACCAACTGTCTTTAGCAAACATGGGTTTGTTTGGTATTATAGGTCAAATCATTACTCTTTTATTATGGATTCGGTGAAGTATGGTGAAATCAGGATGTTGGTATTCTAAATCATTTCATATCGTCTTTCAAGATGTAAAGATATTGATAAGGATCGTTGGTTTGAACATCTTCATACGTATAATAAACTAATTGTGTACCGCTCTATAAAACAGTTTACCGGTCTTGCGTACCCGTGAATGATACCTGTTCCCTTTCATCTCTCCGCTGCTCCAGTCATAAATTATAAATCGAATAAGGCAGGAAAATAGCTTTAGCTAGGTAAGACAGGTTATGTCATTTGTGCGTAGTTTGAAACATTGAGTCAAAGTATCACATTTGTTTAGTATGCCCACTTTATGGTGGACTTAGACGCGCTATTATTCCTGCATACTTTTACACTGTGTGACATTTCCCATAGAAAACAAATTTCAACAGTTCTTATATTACCCACGTATGTATTCTTGGCAATTAAATTACGAGCACGTTTTCTGTTATATTCATATATACTATTATGTTCCTGGCACTTACTGGTGCAATTGTCTATATATAATTGACCTGTGCCTCCCATACTGTCAATAAGCTCATTCAACTAAGCTCACTCACTCCTCCCTTTAAATGAGAACACTACTAGTGTGGATGAAATTAAAATGATCACCTAATTATTCGTTATATGGCATACCTGTTGGATAGACATTCGAGAAAAGATGTCATTCGTGGACAGTTGTAGACTTGTTTCAGAGCTGACCTCTTCAGGGTTCAGTTGACAAAACTTTGTCTTCGGGTTCCAGTTTACAGAAGTGCATGTCCTAGTGTACAGACAAACCCTCTCACAATGTGTTAGTGTAGTAACTTTAAACAAGCCGTTACCATGACCCTCGAGAACGTTGTGGTACAATCCAGAACGATTCAGAACACTGTCTACGTTGTTGCCGTTACAGACGACGACGGCACACAGGAACAGAACCACATTGGACGTGGTGATCGACTCCATGTCTGACAGCCAATTCAGGCTTCGAAATCCGCCAACAGTCCTTTAGCATAACATCTACGTCACAACCAAGCAATACAGCACACGTGTTCATCAAGCCAGCTTGCGTAAGCGCGTTTTAAATCAATGGCCTGGAACAGTCTCTAGCCCTTATATAGATATCTTAACGATCAGTCATCGAACCTGTATGCTAGTATGCGTTCCTTGATTACGTTTGTGAACGATAAAAGCTTCTTGTCATATTACTGTTTATTGAAGGCATAAAAATAAGGATACTAATTGATATGACCTTCAGGTCTTTGTTATCTGATGTTTTGTTTGGAAGAATTTTAATTGGGTTTCAAGGCAGTTATGTATTGATTGGTGTATATGAACATAAGAATCTCCCTTGTGAATACAAACCTGCACTTTAACTACTTAGTGATTGCATGGTCGAGATGCTCATTAGACTGCAAACAGCACTATGTCTGTAGAGTGACAATCAATTAATACATACAAAATACGAATACTACCAGTAATGAATATGAAAAAAGTAGTGGTTTAGGACTCCTGGGGCGTTCAGCTCTTTTCTAAAGGTTTACGTAAAAACAAAAACAGCCTTGGTGAATTTAGGGCGGGTCGCAGAACAGACACACAGTTTTATTCAAAGAAAAACGTACGGTCAAATATTGAAAAAAGAGACGTTGATGCCAGTGCTGTTATCGCCTCTCATGTATGCTCTAACTTTGACATATATATATATATATATATATACCCAACATATATATCCAATATATACCAATACTATCTAACTGCCCTCGGGGATGCTACCAAACAATTCACTGCACCCAAAACATACTTATTCAGATTACAAAAAAGTATCAAATCCCGAAGATATTAATGCAACGTTGAATTAAACTGGACTCTCATCACATCGGCCAAACGTTATTTCAAACTATCCTAGGCGCTACTAGTGATTGAGACCAGTTTGACACCTACAATACCGCGTGCAACAGTTTTTAATGTACGAAGCCATCGTTTACATTCCATATTTGGCAAGTGTTTCTGTTTCAATTATCCATTTCAGGGAAGTCGTAAGAGTTACAAATTAATTCTTTTATTGCATAAATAGGAAGCTAATTAGGGGCATATGCCCTTAATATATAAAACATAGGCCAAACAATTGTGAAAAGACATGGCATTGTGTCTTTAAGAGCCTAGTATCCATCGACAGGTGTTCATTGAGGCTATATAAAGTTACAAGTCCATGCACAGATATAGTATTCAAAGAAATTATTGAGAAAGTTGTTTCGGCAAATATCGAATATCTGTATATAAACTATAGAAGTTAAATGAACATGTTGAAATATGATTCTCTCAGTCTAAGTGTCTTTTCAGTGCTTTGTGAGACTTCCTTGCCCTGCAATACATGATTGAATGCACCTCTTCACACACATCCTCGATATCTCCAGGGTATGCGTTCCGATAATTCTCCGCCATATCCTACGTGCATCTACGGCTCAGCGCGATGAATTTATTACCTCCCTTGGCAGGTTCCGCCTTTTCACAGTTGCCAATCAGCTAAGCCGCCGTTACAACTGAGCTTGCCAGTGTCAACAAAGATAGCCGTTAACAAAGATATCGAGGAGACGGTACACACTATCGATCAAAGTTAGTGGGAAATTGTATATTCGACCATTTCTTTCTTCATATCCTCATATTTAAAGTCATTTTCGGTTTACATGTATTCTGCCCTTCATTAGAACCACACATTCTATATAGGGGTTAGGTCTGGGACATAGCTGGGCCAAGACTTATTAGCTTGTGTAGCCCTCAGTGTGTTTTGGTTCGTTATCAGGCTGGAAAATCGAGATAAATTCACACAGTGTTCGGGCGAAGGAAGTGACTATTTAAAATGTCAACATAACGTTCCCCCGTCACATTTCAAGTGAAATTGCTCAACGGCGTCACACCACGTTTTTTTATCCTATCCCAGTTGATTTTCGTGAACCTCACAGCAGTTTTTAACGTCTTTCTTTTTGTGCATCTGTGCACGTGGCTAGGGAATGTCTAACTTTCTTTTTTCACACATTTAAATCTGCGTACTTCCTGTCTAAGGGTTTCATTACATGCCTGAGGACTTCCTCTATTAATCATTTCATTTCTGACATTCGCAACGCCATACCTCTATTCACAATCTCGACATGTCGCAAGCGATCCGTATCTTCTGAACTTCCTTGACCTTGACCTCAACCTTACAACACCACCTAAACCAGCTTTAATTTGTCTTCTGCTGTCTGAAGACGTCTGTTGCATCAGGGGAGATAACTATTGATTTATTATGGTTCCTTGCTAACCCCACAAGAGTTGATATTGAGTACCTTAATACATAATATAACACCTATTTTAGACTTCAACTATCAGTACTGGCAAACAAAGATTGTCTCAGTAATTTCTGGAAAAACTGTATACTGAAGGTCAAGAAGGTTACAAGAATAGCTCTGTGGTGGATATTGTGTTTGTTAGTTCACATTGCATAGAGCTCCATGACGAGACTGCAAACTGAAAAAAACACGGTCAGGCATCGGAGAAGTAGGCAGAGGCGGATCAAGTCCCACACAACATTCATAGACATAAAAGTATTCACTTGTAAAAAGCACGATTGGATAAAAATGTTCGAGGCTGTACTTGTAGGCACGGCAAACAGTTCTTGAAAGAGTTCAGGGTTGTGTGACAGACGGTGGTGCATTGTTGTGTTGAGGAGGAGGGTACACAACAGCAGCAGGAGGAGGATAAGCGTTGTATGCTGGGGGTTGTGGTACCTGGCCTGGATATCCACCTTGCTGGGAAGACGCAACTTAAAAAGACAAATGAAAAACGTAACACAGCGGCGTAAAAATAAACTTATTCACTCACTTGAAGCAGTATCCTTATTTACACAAGTTCTGCATATACTAGTAGTGTATTTGGAAACATGAATATCATGGTTATCTTGAAATATCTTGTTACACTTCCTGGACGATATAGTCCCATTCGACTTGTGTAAACGCCGAATGACATCCCGCACTACTTGTCTGTCAAAATATTCGAATTTCCCTTTCTTGGGATGTTTGCAGACGCTACCTGTCCCTTTCAGTGTCAGTCTCGGTATCATTGTCAAGACACACAATGCGTTGAAGCATTGTTCTTGAAAAATTGGTAGCATGAAGTGTACGTTTCTTGAATCAATTCAGAGAAATATAGGGTGTTTGTCTTTTAACCTCTTTCTTGAAAAACGCATGTACTCTTTTGACTATATCCCGTGCATCTTTAGAGAGCATCTTGCTACACCAAAACCACGTGAGAAACAGTTCCCATGAAATGCTCGGGCATAACATAACATGTTGACACACATTACAATATTGTTTATAGCTGTTCCAATATTTGCCAGTACTTTGCAAAAATAGAGCATGTTCAAAAGTTTAGGTTGACGGACTATATACCAATTGAAAATGATTCCTGTAGACACTCTTTTGTCAGAAATTCCTTATTAGCTGGGAAAAGGTTTCGTCTGTTCGGAACATTTGGGTAGCGTAGTGGTTAAAGCGTTCGCTTGTCACGCCGAAGACCTGTGTTCGTTTTCCCAGATGGGTAGAATGTGTGAAGCCCGCTTCTGGTTTCCCCCACTGCGATATTGCTGGATTATATCTAATAAAACCAAACTCACTCACTCTTTCGTCGGTTTTATTTAAAGAAGTAACACAGAAAATGATTTCAAACGGGTTGCTGACGCTTTTTAAAAAATAATTAGTACAAGGATTGTTTTCAAACCTATTGTAGACACTATCGAAGTACTGGGTGGGAAAAAGTTTTGTTGCTTATCTAAAATAAATTAATCCAAGGATTGTTTTTAAATGTTGTTCCTACCATAGTGGTATAGAGTTGGAAGAATGTTTTGTTGGGTTTTTTTAAAGATTTAATGAAACAGTTATATATACAACGGTTGCTTTCAAACCTGTTGTCGACACCATCGCAGTTCCGACCGGCTGGACGCCAATGACTCGGCCTGACTTATTTCCTGACTTCACACAGGCACAAATGACAGCGATGACGATGATAATGAAGAAAAAGCCACCCACGGACAATCCGACGATGAGTGGAATGTTCCTGCACATACAAATAGAAATTACATCTACATATATTGGTAACTGAACGCATATATATCACAGAATAGGTGATAAAGCAGCTATGTTGGTAATATGGGTAAGACTTGGTCCAAAACTAACCAAATGGATGGATAGTTGTAGTAGTGATGGATAGTCCCTGACACTTACACGAATTTTGCCCCCCACAAGTACGCATTTATTGCGTAAACTGATGTGAAGTGTGCATGAAATGACCGCTGCGGCTGCTGAGTACGACTGCGAAAAGACAGTATTGAAATGTTTAAACAATCTCGCACACGAAATCGTGCCACTTGCGTGAATTAGTCGTGAGCATTGCGCAACCTACTGCCAACCACTGCAGGGGGTGCGTATCAAAGCGTGTCAATTTCCGGCTTGCGTACCTTTGACACGCAGAGTCATGCATTGGCCCGCTTTGATCATGAGCTGTCCAACATGACCGCAACAGACTGCGCAAAGTTCACGCCTTCTAACTTGTCAAGGAGTGTTGGGGGCGGGAATTGTGTATTGTCATGACTCATTCTCGTCATCATGGCAAAACGAGCTCTTTCATTGTTTGCGCACGACACAAATAGTTTGCACATGGCGCGAAACAGATACACATTGGGCATGTCTACCTCACGCATTGTTGGCGCACGAATCAACGACGAGTACGCACATGGCAGTGCATACATAAAAGCGTGATTATCGCCAGTCCCCACATTCCTCAACTCGACAGCGAACAGTCAACAGTCGACAGAGACAGACCTTTGACAGAAGATTTCCACCACACCACGACCACAGCACAAACTGTAGCAGTAGATAATCTCTTGGTGAAACTTCTAGCGATGAGTGAAAGGAGTGCAGCTGGTCTAGTTAGTCCTCGACAACGCTGTGCAAAGTACAATTCTTCCAGGTACCTCCATCTGAAACACCATCCTCTGCTGCAACCTCAACATACAAGAACTTGTATTCAGCATCCACATGGACCATGAGCACAATGCTGTTGAAGCCCTTATAATTGTAATAGAATGATCCAGCTTTTTTTTTTTTTTTTTTTGGGGGGGGGGGGGGGGGCTTCTTCATAGCAATGTGCTTTCCGTCCACAGTCCCAAGACAATTGTGATAGTTGATTAACCTCCTTCCGCTCTTTGGGGCACCCGAATACATCGTCAATGACTGATTTGCAAACCTCTGATAATGACGTGCCGAGTTTCAACTATGAGGCTGTACTGTAAATATGCTTATGAATTGTGACAAGAAAGCGAAGGGTCAGCCAGCTTGAACCTCCACAGGTTCTCCAATGAATACCATCGTTTTCTCAAGGTGACGGGTTAACTTCTCCATGATGTCTTGTAACAAATCGGGGGAAATTCTCAGGTAATTTCTGTAGCCTCTTGGATCTTCCTTATGGAGGTCTGTCAATAACTGATCATAATGTCCGATCTGATTCTGTCTTGTCAACCATTCCCTCACCCTCATTGTCCTTGCTTCCCTTTTACTGGTTGGTTTTACTGGTTTTACATCTTCTTCTTCTTTGGGCTGCTCTTGCTGCATTTTCTGATCTGCAAGAAGTAATAGTGCAGCACCTACCAGACACTTTTTCTTTTCTGCAATAAAATCTTGTTCTCTTGTGTTCAACATCTTGTTGGTCCACAGCAATGCTTGAACCTGTGGGTGATGTCTGCTATTCATATAGCGTGCCAACGAGAGGGACAAAATATTACGAAGTGGCTGTAGCCATGCATCCCCATTATGGAACTAGATGTAAACAATGCGCCAAAGTTACTTGACCTAGTTATAAATAGGTCGTGCAATAGTGTTTCAGTGCGAGACAATGCGCATTTTTGGACACGAATTGTGTGCTAAAGATATAACTTCAGCAAAACAGGAGGCGAACAGTGTGCAAATTCGTCGTGACGGTTTCATATGTACCATCTAAATTATATGCATTGCCTTGAAGAATTGCGTCCCAGTGTGGGGCATGTGCGGCTAGGTGGCTTAGTTGAGTGTGCGCAATATCGGTCACTAGATTCTGATCCAGGCTCGCTTATTTTGTGGAGACACTATTCCAGATAGCATTAAAACGACCAAAGATATCATCAGTTCAAATGAACGTTCGTATTGGTACTTACAGGTAGGTGTAACTAGAATAAAAGGTTGAACTTGAGGAGCCACTTGAGGAACCACTGGAGTAGTCACAGCAGTATCTACCTGAATAGCCGTAGTAAGAACCACAGCAACTCGAGTAGCATGTTATGGAAGAGTAGTACGCTGAGTAACAGGTCTCTCCAGCTGCACCTGAAAGACAAGCGGCCACAGAGTACTCAAAGACCCAGAGTTAGCAGAATAACAGGTCGGAATGTAAGTTCCGTGTGAAAGTTTGCCGAGCATTTCTCACTTGGGTCGTCACAGAGGTAGTAGTAGCAGTAGTAATAGTAGTAGTAATGGTGGTGGTTTAGGTGGTAGTGGTAGTAGTAGTAGAGGTCGCACTAGAGGAATGTCAATAGTAGTAGTAGTAGTAGTAGTAGTAGCGGTGGTGGTCTACGTGTAAAATGTGTCAAGTTGTTTTTTTTATCTGAAAAGTGCTTACCAATAATAAATTATGTTTTACTGTTATGCAAGTTGTTCTCTGGTCACGAGGGGTCATGGATTGATGTACCCTCTTTGTTTGTCAATGTTCCCTGAGTCTGAAGGGTACATCAACCCATGGGCCCCATGGCACCAGGGAACAACGTATTTATCTTACCGAACACCTCAATGTTAATTTGGAACTGTTTGAAGCATGGGTATCGGATCGTACACTTCAGCCAGCCTGTGAGAATCAAATGATTCGAATCTTGCATCTTGCTGGGGTTTTTTTTCTTCTTGCAGGTATTGTCGTAATAAAGTTGTGGTGTAATTCCTCTTCTTAATATTCACAGGGCTTTACTTGAACGTTTTGTCAAAATTTATTTATTGGAATGCGAGGGAAATCATTTCGTGGCCATCAGCTTGAGATAAAAGATTTATCTCCCTTTCATCGATTTGCATTCGTAAGTCGGGTAAAGAGAGGACATTGTTGAAAAATGGAGACCGATTACACGCTTAAATATATGAAGATATTAAAACCGTGTAATGCAAACAGATTCAAATTAGCTTTACTTGCTTTAATACATAGTAGCCGAACAGGATTTCTGTCTGCTAGACGTATGAGCGACAATATTCGTCTGCTGCATGATATTATCTTTGAAACTAAATTAGAACAACAAGCTGGACTTCTGGTATCTCTACTTTGAAAAGCCATTTGATACTGTTTTGAAAACCGTTATAGTAAACGTGTTTAGAGAGTTTCAATTTGGATCAAATATGATAAAATGAATTCAAATATTGATTAACAGTATTAATCAATTCTGCATGTCAATCAATCAATTCTCCCCCATTTTTCAATAACGAAAGGGGTTGTAGAGAAGGTAAACCTACGTCCCCATACGTTTTTTTATTAGTCGCCGAAAAATATTGGGCATAATGGTCAGACATAATAAAGAATCAAAAGTATTGTTTTGTATGATAATGAACATAAGGTACAGAATTGTTTCTTGATCGGTCCACTGATGAGGCATCAATGAACACTGTTGACTAATGTGGTGACTAAGAATGAATAATAAAAAGGCTGTATGGCTTGGTTCCATGGCAAGGTAGTAGACTAAAATTATGTAACAACCTCCTATTTGACTGGGAAGAAGGTAATTGTAATGTTTTGAAAGTCACAGATAATGCAGACAGACCAAAGACCAAAGGCATGCAGACTTGCTTCCTACTTTCTCTGTTCAAGACAAGTTAACGTGTTTATGTTGTTGAAAGACACTGCAGGTAACAAGTGTACATGAAGGAAGGCATTTTTGTGTAATATCTACATACCTCTCGCATACTGACATATTGATGCGAAAAATGTTGACACAGTGGTAACATCATGTTGTACATGTTTTAGTATTAGTACTATGAATAAAATGAATTACACATGTGTGTATGTGTGGGTGTCTTCTCGCAAGAAATTAGCCAAATAAGGTTATCAAACTATGGTTAACAATTGCACATGTCTACTACCTTCATATCTCTAACATACTGAGATATCGATAAAAACCTACAGACACAGTGGTATTAGTATTAGCACAGTGAACAAAAGAAGTTATAGATTGCAATACCAGATTTGCTTCTTACTTTCTTTATACGACAGAGGAAACGTCCGACACAAAAACGTGTGTGTGTTGTTGCAAGAGATTCACCCAACAAAATTACCAAAACTGAGGTTAACAAGTGCACATGAAGAAGGCATTCTTGTCTTCTTCACATATCTCACATGTTAATGTCACATCTTCCTCCACCAAATGTAAACCATTACTATGACAATAAGAACAAATCCTATCAGCCTAACTAACGTTTTTTGTGCCTACCGCTAAAAGGAAATTATTACACCTAAGTTGGGAAACATAATATGGGATATCTACACTTAAGTATCTATCTAACATTAGCAATGGCTTAAATTTACCATATGTAATACATTTTGATTGATTTGATACTAAGGAATGTCAGTCTTGTCATAACGTTTCATATAAACTTGTTTTGAAAGTAAGCATAATAAATTTACATTACCTGTATCAACCAAACCGACACAAAAAGTGTTTAAATAATATGTTGCACATATTAGATGACGTGATTTCTAACGATATTTTCCTGCATGTAATTGTTGTCGGTCTAGTCATACGTGTTTAAGTTAATAAAGACATGTCTCATGTCTCAAACTGTGTGTTCAGAATACTTATCATGAGTACATAAATAACATAAAAATACATATGTTACTTGTTCTCTGATTGAATACTGGCAAACATATATTTTCGAGAATTAAATGTGTTTTCTCGTCACATTCGCACAAAGACAAAGACTTGCCTGTGAGGAAAATCAGAAGCAATCCATTAACGTAGGGGAGACCGTTCATCCTGAACTGTTCTTAACCGAAGTCGTTGAAACACAAAATGATATAGCGTAACTGACGGTAACTAAGGACGCTAAGAGGAATGCATGTCTACACACTACAGTCGCTATGAGAGATATCCTGTTTAAAACTGATATCCTAGTCAATCGAGTGGGACAGCAAACACAAAGGACTGAAACGTAAACAGATCGTAATCTGGAATTACCTTACGTCTGTGAAATACTTGATTACTGAACACGCATGTTGTGCCCTTAAGTGCACAATGGTCTTAAGTGCACAGAAAGCATTAATATTCATCAGTGGGTGGAGCTTATGTGACTGCGTCACATTCACAGCACAGTATCTTCCGGTGAACTAATGGAGGGAGTGAACGAACACGCTTCAACGTCTGTCATCGCCTTATACAGTGCGACAGCTACAATATCCACGTGAGGTATATATAAACAGAACGTATGTGTACCGTGTATTCAGGATAATGTGCTTTATTCAACCTTCCGGGGGTGACGCAGTTCAAGCGAGATTTTTTTCAAGTCACCTCCAGCCACCGCGTACTGCAGTAGCATTGCTGTCAGTACATTGACATGTATTTGCTCAATTCTGACTTAACAGTCTGACTAAACACAGTTACAACTCTTGACAAACAACCAACTAAATAATTATACAATGTATATATATAGATAGATAGACAGGTAGATAGATAGATATTGCCAGATCTCCACGTAATCAAAATGCTGAAAAGCATCAACTCTTAATGCAAGTAAGGCTGTCAGAGTACTGCAAACTTTGACGAGAATATTTGACACGAAAGATTTCCGCCCTTATCCCCACTAAATTTGAACTTTGAGGAAAACGTTCTGAGAGTGTC
The DNA here is from genome assembly GCF_037392515.1 of Haliotis asinina. Classification (NCBI taxonomy): domain Eukaryota; kingdom Metazoa; phylum Mollusca; class Gastropoda; order Lepetellida; family Haliotidae; genus Haliotis; species Haliotis asinina. Next base: position 45,529,917 of record NC_090288.1, on the reverse strand, counting down.
ATTGTTATAAGCTGAATATGAGCACATGTTTCAGTATGTTATGATACGATTAAAGAAACATGTTAAAACTGCATACTCAGTTAAGAAATATATATATTCAAGTGATATCGTTTTACTGGAATGAAATTTATGGGGCGATAAGGCCAGAAGTCTTACAGTTTGATATTTCTATCACCAGGGTAGACTACATTGTGAACAAGCATTTATTAAGGTCACTGTAGCTGTCTTAAAAGTGCTCAGAAAAGCCTTAAATGCACAATGATGTCTTGGCCCCTCCCTCCACCCTCTTGGCTGTTTCTGACTGATGCAGAGGCCTTACCCCATCCCTTTGACCATCTACAAACCCATCTACACTGAATATTTCATTCACTCTCTCTCCCATTTCAGCCATCATGGAACACTGTCTCGACACCCAAGGCGAAGAGTCAGTGTGTACCATGGAGGTGCTGCCAGCTGTCTAGGAGAGCTTCATCCAGCCCCAAGCATCCCAGAGGACTGGTAGGAAATGAAATGCATCTTGTATTTCCTCCGTCTTTTCTCAAAATATCCATTGTGCACTTAAGACCTTTCTGTGCACTTAAGGTCTTGTATAGGAGTTGTTAAGTGCACAGAAAAGCCTAAATGCACAATGATGTCTTGGCCCCTCCCTCCACCCTCTTGGTTGTTTCTGGCTGATGCAGAGGCCTTACCCCATCCCTTTGACCATCTACAAACCCATCTACACTGAATATTTCATTCACTCTCTCTCCCATTTCAGCCAACATGGGTCACTGTCTGAGCTGCTCGTCAGACGAAGAGTCAGTGTGTACCATGGAGGTGCTGCCAGCTGTCTAGGAGAGCTTCATCCAGCCCCAAGCACCCCAGAGGACTGGTAGGAAATGAAATGCATCTTGTATTTCCTCCGTCTTTTCTCAAAATATCCATTGTGCACTTAAGACCTTCCTGTGCACTTAAGGTCTTGTATAGGAAACCTTAAGTGCACAGAAAAGCCTTAAATGCACAATGATGTCTTGGCCCCTCCCTCCACCCTCTTGGTTGTTTCTGGCTGGTGCAGAGGCCTTACCCCATCCCTTTGACCATCTACAAACCCATCTACACTGAATATTTCATTCACTCTCTCTCCCATTTCAGCCAACATGGGTCACTGTCTGAGCTCTTCAGGCGAAGAGTCAGTGTGTACCATGGAGGTGCTGCCAGCTGTCTAGGAGAGCTTCATCCAGCCCCAAGCACCCCAGAGGACTGGTAGGAAATGAAATGCATCTTGTATTTCCTCCGTCTTTTCTCAAAATATCCATTGTGCACTTAAGACCTTCCTGTGCACTTAAGGTCTTGTATAGGAGTTGTTAAGTGCACAGAAAAGCCTTAAATGCACAATGATGTCTTGGCCCCTCCCTCCACCCTCTTGGTTGTTTCTGGCTGATGCAGAGGCCTTATCCCATCCCTTTGACCATCTACAAACCCATCTACACTGAATATTTCATTCACTCTCTCTCCCATTTCAGCCAACATGGGTTTTTTTTAATTGGGTTTCAAGGCAGTTATGTATTGATTGGTGTATATGAACATCAGAATCTCCCTTGTGAATACAAACCTGCACTTTAACTACTTAGTGATTGCATGGTCGAGATGCTCATTAGACTGCAAACAGCACTATGTCTGTAGAGTGACAATCAATTAAAACAAACAAAATACGAATACTACCAGTAATGAATATGAAAAAAGTAGTGGTTTAGGACTCCTATGGCGTTCAGCTCTTTTCTAAAGGTTTACGTAAAAAAAACAGCCTTGGTGAATTTAGAGCGGGTCGCAGAACAGACACACGGTTTTATTCAGTAAAAGGCCACTGACCTATGATACAGAGAGATGCATGGTCACACATCACATGAATGGTACACATCGAGTTATAAATAAGCTATACACATAACGGAAATTTCTGCATTATGATAAAAAGACTGCATTATATTAAAAACCTTGTTTATTGTAGGGGAATAACTAAAATATTTCACAACATATTTATCTCTAACATCAGAAATATCATTAACAGATACATAAAATGCGCCACTCCTCTTCAACTAAACCAATTTATTATCATTTAGTAAATAAACAAACTGTTATATTAGAGGCAATATTTTCTAATCTCCCAGTCAATAATGCTAAGTTAAATTTAAAAAAAAAAACACTTACAAAATATATTTCTACAGACTGTTACAAATTTACAATAACTCAGCTCCATGACATAATAGAGGCGAGATGACACAATCAAATATTCTAAATAAATCTTTATAATCGACACTACCTACCTTTGTCGAAAAGTTATTTGCAGAAATAATGCCTTATTAGCATGAGTGAGAAACAAGACATGTCTGGGATTTACTGCATAGAAATTTTGGTGTAAACACGAGTCCTAAATATCTATAAAAAGATACAGATTCAATTTCTGTAGCATAATACCATATTTCATAATCTCTTAGCAACCCACCATTGCTTGAAACAAGAATCTTGGTCTTTTTTAGATTAACTGACACACAAGTGGATTTATAATACTTTTCAGGGACACTAATCCGATGTTTGTTTGGAAGAATTTGAATTGGGTTTAATGCTAGTAATTGTCTTACTTGATATCTGTAAATATTAGTATCTCCCTTGTAAATATATACAAAGCTTCACTTTGATCGCTTAGTGATTGCACGGTCCAGATGCCCATTAAACTGCAAGTAGTATTAGTGTGTCTATTTAGTGAAGAACAGTTTATAACAAGCATAACAAGAAAACAACCAATAATAAGGATACTTGCAAGTTGTGGTGTAGGGCTCCAAAGGAGTTCCTTTAAACCATTAATCTTTACGCAGAAAGCAAAGCGTTGGTTGTTTTAGAACGAATCGCGGAGCAACAGCACATTGTGTCATGTATTGTATGACCTGCGGATTATAAACTTCACTGTTCACTGTTCATCCAACTACAGCTCTTGCATGTTTCGCAGAAGTTGACAAATTAATGTGTCAGTGGGACACTGTCCATATACGACACATGCATTGAACTTACTTGACGTGAGACGACTCCTGCAGTTGCACCAAGGCCCGTTTGCACAATACGATCTTAGTGGTGATTCCGTTAGATCCATATGGTCACTTTATAGTTCAGACATATGCATTTGATCATTATAGTTTAGATCACTTAGTTCAAGAGGATAAAGGCTGTCGTCCTATGAGGCCTAAAATTATTCAATTAGATAGGTAGAGTTCACTAGGCTATAATGATACCTCATGCCTCACTGGTTTTATGGGATGACAGTGGATTTTTGCTGGGTGGGTTCATTATTCACCAGAAGACATGATGAAGAGAGGTTACAATCATTTTCGATTCCTTATATAATTTCTGGCTTCATTAGAAGAAAGGTGAAGTTGCTTTAGATCAATACTTCACTAGGATAATACATCAAACTGTTTGTATCTGGAAATAGCGTGGACAATGTGTGTTTATACCTAATAAACAAAAGAACGTTGGCTTGAGCCACGACAATAAACACCAAGTGATAAATAACAAGTCAAAGTTAGAGCATACATGAGAGGCGATAACACCACTGGCATCAACGTCTCTTTTTTCAATATTTGACCGTACGATTTTCAGTGGAATATTGTTCCCCTCTCCAGTAAGACCAGTGGCATGTTCCGCTAGAGCTACCAGAGGGACAGTGTTGTTAGATCGACAGCTCGTTCTACATTCATTCAATGTGCCTGAGGTCTGGTAAAATGCCACGCTACTCAATACAGACTATGGTCATCTGATCTAAACAGGATTGTCAGCCTTGATGAGGTGATGTGCCATCGTCAGGGAGAATAAAGTAAAGTACGACTACACCACCATACCATCTTACGTAGATGATCAGAATATCATCCACGCAGTGTTCACCTTTCATCGTGCCTTTCAGCATGTCAGTGCATGACAACGAGACCTGTACCTCCAGCACTCCTGACCGCCCTTTAAATGCGTTTGAACCAACGCCAAAATGGTCGTGCTTCGTATCATAATAACCCCAGTTCAAATTGTCTACGCAACACTTGAGTACGACGATAGCTGAAGGCTGAAGGGGCGGTGGGGTAGGGTTAAAGAGTTCGCTCGTCACCCGGGATAACATTCAGCTCATGTTCAAAGGGGTGTTTAACCACCCCACTAATCTCCTAAGTCGTTTTGGAATTTAGAAACTGTGTGAACATATAACACAATTGCTTATATTTAAATTCCCAACGATAGAATAGAGATATGTAAAATCATTACGTGATTAAGGAAAATGTTAATCAGCCAATAGCAAATATATCAGTGTTTATTCATGAAAAAGAGGAACACAGAAAAAAATCAATATAAAAGGTATTTGCTCGTTATAACAGTGTAAATTTGACATTTGAAATTGACATTGAAATGTAGATACAAGTAACAATTTTATGTACAATGGTAGGTTTGAACTATGCTTGGAGGTAATGACTATGAACAGACCTTGTCTTTGGTGTTCTAGATCAAGGGACAAATAGTGAGGATAATTTCATTCTGAAAATTGCAAAATTGCTACTTGCAGTATATATATTTATATTTGTGTATATATATATATATATATATATATATATATATATATATATATCCAACATATACCAATACTATCTAACAGCCCTCGGGGATGCTAGCAAACAATTCACTGCACCCAAATCATACTTATTCAGATTACAAAAAAGTATCAAATCTCGAAGAAATGAATGCAACGTTGAATTAAACTGGACTCTCATCACATCGGCCAAACGTTATTTCAAACTATCCTAGGCGCTACTAGTGATTGAGACCAGTTTGACAAACACCTACAATACCGCGTGCAACAGTTTTTAATGTACGAAGCCATCGTTTACATTCCATATTTGGCAAGTGTTTCTGTTTCAATTATCCATTTCAGGGAAGTCGTAAGAGTTACAAATTAATTCTTTTATTGCATAAATAGGAAGCTAATTAGGGGCATATGCCCCTAATATATAAAACATAGGCCAAACAATTGTGAAAAGACATGGCATTGTGTCTTTAAGAGCCTAGTATCCATCGACAGGTGTTCATTGAGGCTATATAAAGTTACAAGTCCATGCACAGATATAGTATTCAAAGACATTATTGAGAAAGTTGTTTCGGCAAATATCGAATATCTGTATATAAACTATAGAAGTTAAATGAACATGTTGAAATATGATTCTCTCAGTCTAAGTGTCTTTTCAGTGCTTTGTGAGACTTCCTTGCCCTGCAATACATGATTGAATGCACCTCTTCACAGACATCCTCGATATCTCCAGGGTATGCGTTCCGATAATTCGCCGCCATATCCTACGTGCATCTACGGCTCAGCGCGATGAATTTATTACCTCCCTAGGCAGGTTCCGCCTTTTCCGCGTTTTGGTTCGTTATCAGGCTGGAAAATCGAGATAAATTCACACAGTGTTCGGGCGAAGGAAGTGACTATTTAAAATGTCAACATAACGTTCCCCCGTCAAATTTCAAGTGAAATTGCTCAACGGCGTCACACCACGTGGTTTTATCCTATCCCAGTTGATTTTCGTGAACCTCACAGCAGTTTTTAACGTCTTTCTTTTTGTGCATCTGTGCACGTGGCTAGGGAATGTCTAACTTTCTTTTTTCACACATTTAAATCTGCGTACTTCCTGTCTAAGGGTTCCATTACATGCCTGAGGACTTCCTCTATTAATCATTTCATTTCTGACATTCTCAACACCATACCTCTATTCACAATCTCGACATGTCGCAAGCGATCCGTATCTTCTGAACTTCCTTGACCTTGACCTCAACCTTACAACACCACCTAAACCAGCTTTGTCTTCTGCTGTCTGAAGACGTCTGTTGCATCAGGGGAGATAACTATTGATTTATTATGGTTCCTTGCTAACCCCACAAGAGTTGATATTGAGTACCTATAACACCTATTTTAGACTTCAACTATCAGTACTGGGAAACAAAGATTGTCTCAGTAATTTCTGGAAAAACTGTATACTGAAGGTCAAGAAGGTTACAAGAATAGCTCTGTGGTGGATATTGTGTTTGTTAGTTCACATTGCATAGAGCTCCATGACAAGACTGCAAACTGAAAAAAACACGGTCAGGCATCGGAGAAGTAGGCAGAGGCGGATCAAGTCCCACACAACATTGATAGACATAAAAGTATTCACTTGTAAAAAGCACGATTGGATAAAAATGTTCGACGCTGTACTTGTAGGCACGGCAAACAGTTCTTGAAAGAGTTCAGGGTTGTGCGACAGACGGTGGTGCAGTGTTGTGTTGAGGAGGAGGGTACACAACAGCAGCAGGAGGAGGATAAGCGTTGTATGCTGGGGGTTGTGGTACCTGGCCTGGATATCCACCTTGCTGGGAAGACGCAACTTAAAAAGACAAATAAAAAACGTAACACAGCGGCGTAAAAATAAACTTATTCACTCACTTGAAGCAGTATCCTTATTTACACAAGTTCTGCATATACTAGTAGTGTATTTGGAAACACGAATATCATGGTTATCTTGAAATATCTTGTTACACTTCCTGGACGATATAGTCCCATTCGACTTGTGTAAACGCCGAATGACATCCCTCACTACTTGTCTGTCAAAATATTCGAATTTCCCTTTCTTGGGATGTTTGCAGACGCTACCTGTCCCTTTCAGTGTCAGTCTCGGTATCATTGTCAAGACACACAATGCGTTGAAGCATTTTTCTTGAAAAATTGGTAGCATGAAGTGTACGTTTCTTGAATCAATTCAGAGAAATATAGGGTGTTTGTCTTTTAACCTCTTTCTTGAAAAACGCATGTACTCTTTTGACTATATCCCGTGCATCTTTAGAGAGCATCTTGCTACACCAAAACCACGTGAGAAACAGTTCCCATGAAATGCTCGGGCATAACATAACATGTTGACACACATTACAATATTGTTTATAGCTGTTCCAATATTTGCCAGTACTTTGCAAAAATAGAGCATGTTCAAAAGTTTAGGTTGACGGACTATACACCAATTGAAAATGATTCCTGTAGACACTCTTTTGTCAGAAATTCCTTATTAGCTGGGAAAAGGTTTCGTCTGTTCGGAACATTTGGGTAGCGTAGTGGTTAAAGCGTTCGCTTGTCACGCCGAAGACCTGTGTTCGTTTTCCCAGATGGGTAGAATGTGTGAAGCCCGCTTCTGGTTTCCCCCACTGCGATATTGCTGGCTTATATCTAAAGGCGGCGTAAAACCAAACTCACTCACTCTTTCGTCGGTTTTATTTAAAGAAGTAACACAGAAAATGATTTCAAACGGGTTGCTGACGCTTTTTAAAAAATAATTAGTACAAGGATTGTTTTCAAACCTATTGTAGACACTATCGAAGTACTGGGTGGGAAAAAGTTTTGTTGCTTATCTAAAATAAATTAATCCAAGGATTGTTTTTAAATGTTGTTCCTACCATAGTGGTATAGAGTTGGAAGAATGTTTTGTTGGGTTTTTTTAAGATTTAATGAAACAGTTATATATACAACGGTTGCTTTCAAACCTGTTGTCGACACCATCGCAGTTCCGACCGGCTGGACGCCAATGACTCGGCCTGACTTATTTCCTGACTTCACACAGGCACAAATGACAGCGATGACGATGATAATGAAGAAAAAGCCACCCACGGACAATCCGACGATGAGTGGAATGTTCCTGCACATACAAATAGAAATCAGAGACAGAGACAGACCTTTACAATAAGATCTCAAAGGTATTCTCCACCAAACCACGACCACAACACAAACTGTAGCAGTAGATAATCTCTTGGACGAAACTTGTAGCGATGAGAGAAAGGAGTGCAGCTGGTCTAGTTAGTCCTCGACAACGTTGTGCAAAGTACAGTTCTTCCAGGTACCTCCATCTGAAACACCATCCTCAGCTCCAACCTCAACATACAAGAACTTCAGCATCTACATGGACCATGAGCACAATGCTGTGGAAGCCCTTATAATCGTAATAGAATGATCCAGCTTTGGGGGACTTCTTCATAGCAATGTGCTTTCCGTCCACAGCCCCAAGGCAATTGTGATAGTTCCCTCTGGAACTAAAATCTTGATCAACCTCCTTCCACTCTTCTGCAGTTTTGGGGCACCTGAATACATCGTCTGAACCGCAATGACTGATTTGCAAACCTCTGACTAATGACTTGCCGAGTTTCAACTATGAGGTTGTACTGTAAACGTACTTATGAATTGTGACAAGAAAGCGAAGAGTCAGCCAGCTTGAACCTCCAGAGGTTCTCCAGTGAATACCATCGTCTTCTGAAGGTGACGGGTAACTTCTCCGCCATGTCTTGTAACAAGTCGGGGGAAATTCTCAGGTAATTTCTGTAGCCTCTTGGATCTTCCTTATGGAGGTCTGTCAATAACTGATCATAATGTCCGATCTGATTCTGTCTTGTCAACCATTCCCTCACCCTCATTGTCCTTGCTTTCCTTTTACTGGTTGGTTTTACTGTTTTTACATCTTCTTCTTTGGACTGCTCTTGCTGCATTTTCTGATATGCAAGAAGTAATAGTGCTGCACCTACCAGACACTTTTTCTTTTCTGCAATAAAATCTTGTTCTCTTGTGTTCAACATCTTGTTGGTCCACAGCAGTGCTTGAACCTGTGCGTGATGTCTGCTATTCATATAGCGTGCCAACGAGAGGGACAAAATATTACGAAGTGGCTGTAGCCATGCATCCCCATTATGGAACTAGATGTAAACAATGCGCCAAAGTTACTTGACCTAGTTATAAATAGGTCGTACAATAGTGTTTCATTGCGAGACAATGCCCATTTTGGGGCACGAATTGTGTGGTAAAGATATAACTTCAGCAAAACAGGAGGCAAACAGTGTGCAAATTAGTCGTGACGCTTTTTGTGTACCATCTAAATTATACGCATTGCCATGACGAATTGCGCGCCAGTGCGGGGAATGTGTGGCTGTGTGGCTTAGTTGAGATCGGTCACTAGATTTCTGATCCAGACTGGCTTATTTTGTTGAGACACTATTCCAGATAGCATTAAAACGACCAAGGATATTATCAGTTCAAATGAACGTGCGTATTGGTACTTACAGGTAGGTGTAACTAGAATAAAAGGTTGAACTTGAGGAGCCACTTGAGGAACCACTGGAGTAGTCACAGCAGTATCTACCTGAATAGTCGGAGTAAGAACCACAGCAACCCGAGTAGCATGTTATGGAAGAGTAGTAGGCTGAGTCACAGGTCTCTCCCGCTGCACCTGAAAGACAAGTGACCATAGAGTGCTCAAATACCCAGATTTAGCAGAATAACAGGTCGGAATGGCGAAATATAAGTTCCGTTTGAGGGTTTGCCGAACACTTCTCACTTGGGTCGTCACAGAGGTAGTAGTAGCAGTAGTAATGGTAGTAGTACTGGTGGTAGTTTAGGTGTTAGTGGTAGAAGTAGTAGAAGTCGCACTAGAGGAATGTCAGTAGTAGTAGCAACAGCAGCAGCAGCAGTAGTAGTGGTGGTGGTGGTCTACGTGTAAAATGTTTCAAGTGTTTTTTTTCTGAGAAGTGCTTACCAATGATAAATTAAGTTTTACCATTAACCAAGGCTTTGTAGGTTGTTCACTGGTCACGAGGGGTCATGGATTGATGATCCTCGGTGTTTGTTAATGTTACCTGAGGATGAAGGGTACATCAACCCATGGGCACCAGGGAACAACGTATTTATCTTACCGAACACCTCAATGTTAATTTGGAACTGTTTGAAGCATGGGTATCGGATCGTACACTTCAGCCAGCCTGTGAGAATCAAATGATTCGAATCTTGCATCTTGCTGGGGTTATTTTTCTCGCAGGTATTCTCTGAATAAAGTTGGCGCGGAGTAATTCCCCTTCTTAATATTCACAGGGCTTTTATTTGAACGTTTTGTCAAAAGTTATTTACTGGAATGCGAGGGAAATCATATCGTGGTCATCGCTAGATTTTGCGGACAACACAACTTGAGATGAAAGATTTATCTCCCTTCCATCGATTTGCATTCGTAAAACATCGGTAATTTCCGTGCATCACGCGTTATTTGAAGCTGTTTGTAATAAAGAAGTACCCATGAGTTGCCAGTGACAACGGGGTACATTTAAATGAGCTTCGCTTGAAAGTGAGGTGCACTGAAAATAATAGAAGAACGCTCACCCAACAAGAAAACGACATGTGTGAGGTAAGATAAAATTATATATATGTCTAAGTCGGGTAAAGAAAGGACATTGTTAAAAAATGGAGTACACGCTTAAATATATGAAGATATTAAAACCATGTAATACAAACAGATTCAAATTGGCTTTACCTGTTTTAATACATAGTAACCAAACAGGATTTCTGTCTGCTAGACGTATGAGCGACAAAATTCCTCTGTTGCATGATATTATCTTTGAAACTAAATTAGAACAACAAGCTGGACTTCTGGTATCTCTACTTTGAAAAGCCATTTGATACTGTTTTGAAAACCGTTATAGTAAACGTTCTTCACATATGTCACATCTTCCTCCACCAAATGTAAACCATTACTATGACAATAAGAACAAATCCTATCAGCCTAACTAACGTTCTTTGTGCCTACTTAACTCTACCGCTAGCAGGAAATTAATACACCTAAGTTGGGAAATGACATAATATGGATAACATACCACCCGCCGTAAATTCCATGATAGGGTATCTATTATAACATTGCTGAGACTGATCTTACCTAAGAAAACACACTCTACTTACCGTCTATCAAAGCATTGCAGAGTAATGAGATTAGAGTAGGGAGGGAGTAATGAGACTGGAACAGCCACATCGCGGACTACCGGCACACATAATCATTCGCGGTCTAGCGGGAGCGGACTAGCGGGATGATGCCATATGGGATATATACACTTAAGTATCTATCTAAAATCAGCAATGACAGAAATTTACCATACGTAATACATTTTGATTAATTAGATACTAAGGAATGGCAGTCTTGTCATAAAGTGTTATAGTCAGCATAATAAATTTACATTACCTGTATCAACCAAACTGACAAAAAAGTGTTTAAATAAAATGTTGCAGATATTAGATGTGATTTCTAAATGATATTTTCCTGCATGTAATTTTGTCGGTCAGGTCATACTTGTTTAAGTTAATGAAGTCACATATATCATGTCTCAAACTGTGTATTCAGAATACATATCATTAGTACATAAATGACATCAAAAGTTATTTGCATGAAAAAATCAGAAAAAAATACATCTGTTACTTTATCTCTGATTGAATACTGGCAAACATATACTTTCGAGAATTAAACGTGTTTTCTCGTCACATTCAGACAAAGACAAAGACTTGTCTGTGAGGAAAATCAGAAGCAATCCATTAACGTAGACTAGACCTTCCATCCTGAACTGTATTTAACCGAAGTCTTTGAAACACTAAGTGATATAGGGTAACTGACGGTAACTAAGGACGCTAAGAGGAAGGCATATCTACACACTGCAGTCGCTATGAGAGATATCCTGTTTAAAACTGATATCCTAGTCGATCGAGTCGGACAGCTAACACAAAGGACTGAAATGTAAACAGATCGTTATCTTGAATTTCCTTACGTCTGTGAAATACGTGATTACTGAACACGTACATAATCATTGTGGGGTGTCATTTTTCAAAATATTTCAATTGTTGTTTTGGAAAACAATAATATAATCTCCACTGGCGGATGATATTTGGTGTGGATCATTCAAAACCAATCCAGCCATATGGTGGCGGTCTGTAAATAATGGAGACTGGACAATACAGTCAAGTTATCGACAGCATGAGCATACGCAAATGGGAGCCGATGACATCTGTCAACCAAGTCAGCGAGCCTGACCACCCGATTGCGTTATTCGCCACTTACGACAAGCATAGTCACCTTTTATGACAAGTATGGGTTGCTGAAGGCCTATTCTACCCACGGGTCCATTGTATAGAAAGTAGGGTATGTCAATAACACAGTGAGGTTTAGTTTTTTAAATAACATTAACATTGACATCTGACACAGGTCCACAGGCGTCGTGGAACGTCAGGTGACCAACTTGTTTGAGGTTTGGCCAAAGTGACTATCGGTCCATTACGTCGACGTCATTTTTAACAAAAAGTCTTATTCTTATCACCTTCTATCCTCAACACTTTGACGGATTCAACAAGAAACACTCCTAATCAACAGTCCATTGGCAAAGTGGTTCACTGGATCCTATTCTACCGACAGGGCAGTGCCATGTTCACTTCCTTCTTTTCTATAGCATACACCATCCCTCTGTAACGTGTCAAATTCGCGTTGGAAATATGATAACCCTGAATTCGGTTCGGGTGACGAAACTGTAATAATAGGTGGAAAAGCAGACATAATCAGTGGTCATACTATTGCCCTGGGTATTTCCTGGATATCCTGCGAAGAAAGTTCGTCACACAACTGACCACTTGCTTTGCAATAATGTCAGATGCCAAGGCCATGAGCTTGCTCCTTTACACTGTCTTAAAAAAACTTCCAGAAATGTAATACTGCCCAGGTCACTCCTGACCCCAAAACGTCAAGTCGCTATTTACATGAAATAGTAATACGTTTTTGACAACTAAAGAATGCAAAACTCACTGCTAAAATCAATCTTAACAGAAAGGATCAAATACAAAGACAAGATTGTTTAACACAAAACCTCACTGTAATAACTACTTTGAGTGATTACTGGGAACTGCATGTGGCAATAAGGCGTACATCATCAGAATTATTATCTCAAAAAAGTTCCAGACAAATTCCGATTTAACCTCTATTATCATTAACTGATCGACTGTTCTTCAAATGTTCTTCAAACTGTGAATGGAATTTCACTGAATTTAGTTGCCCCTCTGGCATTCATACAGTATTTAAATAATAGAACGTCCCCATGCTGTAGCAAAGTCACGTATGGTTTTCAAAGGTCTATACTATATAGCAACATAACTTTGAGCAGATACTGCGTTTCTGCATGAAAACACGTATTGAGAAGTATTCCACAGGACTCATAAGGAAGACATAAAGACCAAAGACCTGGGTTCGATTCCCCACATGGGTAAAATGTGTGAAGCCCTTTACGGTGTACCCCGCCGTGATATTACTAGGAAAGGCAGCGTAAAAACCACATATTTATTCACTCCTAAAATCGGTTGTTCCGTCAAAGAGTCAGAATTTCTACGTCACTTTTTGCAGCATTCCTGGTACATCAAAGAGAGGGACAACTGTACAGTTTAAGTACTGGGTTACCCCGCAGCAAATTGATCTACGAGTAAATGTATGGCTCTCCCTAAGGGAATACCTTAGACACTAACATAAATTCATATGCGCTTGGGTAAGTTTGTCCAAGTTTGTTCTTTCAATCAATACATCTGATTTAGAGGTAACCATGTTTCTGATGTGTGAGACATTGACTCTGTATCTATAAGGCTAACAAATAAACCCTTTGCCTTATGAGTAGCGAGGTGGCGTGGTAGGCTTATGATTACAGCGTTCGCTGGTCGGGTCAAAGGACCGGGTTCGATTATCTCCCTATTACCTGACCACATTCCCATGCACATTATAAAAAACGGCTTTTTTGCCAAATAATTATTAGTTTCTAAAGTCATATTCAAGCATGCAACAACATTGTTAACATATAAATGGCATTGTAATATCTACACAAGATACACTGAGAGATTAATAGTTTACTGGTTTTAATAATACAAGACAGTGTTTATTTAGTTTCTACTGGGGCTTAACCTCTAATATCATTGATTATGCGACTGCTCGTGTGTATGCATGTACTTGGCGAACCAATGGATAGATAACACGTTTAATACACATGTACCAGGAAGTCCACGCAACTCAAAAGACACTGTTATCTCAAAATATATAAAAAAAAAATACAACCAGTCTCAGTAAGGGGAGCACATATATTTATGTGTTTCGTGTTATCATTGGGATCTATACTCTGTCGCTCGGTTACAGTAAAACTGTAGACCTGATCTTAACGACAAAAACATCTGTAGCTATAGTTCAGCTTTATTTTTGCTTGTTTTGAACTGGAAAGTCCGCATATTCTAAAGAGCAAAAGACCTATCTTAAAAATGCATTTAGTCTGTTTTTTATTGTTGTTTTTTGTTGTTGTTGTTGTTTTGTTTGTTTTTTTGTGTTTTTTTTTTTTTGTTTTGTTTCAGGAAACATATAGCAAGATCATTCGTTGTCTGATTAATAATTCACATCTCAGATTCACTTCAAACAAAACGAGGACAACAGAGAAAAGCTACAGAGGACATCAAAATACATTGAATCAATTGTTGCTGTAATACATACTGGACGTTCAAACGTTCTTTGTGATAATACAGAAATGAAATGCATAAATGGAGTATATTCTTACCTAGCGCTCAATTTTCTTGTTAATTTACACTTTCCCCTACATAATCCTAGCACTGATTGGCTGGTTGGTTGTTTAACGTCTCACTTAGCAATATTCCAGCTAAATGACTGCGGTAAGTAAATGTAAATAATCGATAAACTACATGAGCATCGATCTACGCAATTAAGATACAATGACACGTGTCAGATAAGTCAGAGAGTCTGACAATCTGATCCCGTGTGTCGCCTTTTCGCACAGGTTACCGACAATCGGTTCCAAACCCGGATATTCACTGGTTACAGTCTGTCGGACAATGGGAAACACAGAAATAATACATGTTGTCCTTAAACAATTTCAGTCGAGTGCAAACACACAAAACCGTTGTGAAAAAAGCATGAGCGGATGACAGTCATTAATGAGAAAGGAACAAGAGCAAGCACGTTTTGCCCCACATATAGCAGACACCATTCACATAAGAGCACGTATTGGTCCCCGATCCTGCCATGTAACAGCAGCTGGTAAACAAACCCAACACTAAAATGATCAACGCACCCAACACGCATATGATACGACCATGCATTTACTGATTACAATAACGCTAAAAACCTGTATGTTAATTTTACGTCGTCTGTGTACACGTGCAACCCCACACGTTGTTTTTAATACAGTGTAAACACACAGTGTTTTCGTGTACTCAAAGGGGAACACAAACTAAAGCATTGTTGTCGTGGTATTTGTTTTCATTTGTAAAAAAACCCAAACTCTAATCCGCAGTGTTTTGTTTGGTTGTCAATGGATTGATATTTGTTCACATATGAAAACATGGTATTATAGAACATACACTCATTCGTCAAATATAAAGCTTTACTGATTTTAACTGGAGTTGATAATGTTTTCGATAATGAATATTAGAGAGGGAAATTGGAAGAAAAGTAAAATTCAGTTTTAAATAAACCTTTTCGAAATCTACCATTTTCAAACAAGTCATTTTCAACTTCAAAATCGCTGTACAAAATTGTGTCCCTTAGAATAGAAAACAGCACTCGATCGTCACCACTCGTCCCTTTCCGTAATACCCTCTGTGAAGATTACTTAGATGAGTGTTTGGCTTGTCCCGTGACAACACGAGTTGACCACGGAACAAAAGAGACAAACAACTCTGTCTGTGTATTCGAATAACGGTTTGCGACGTGGAAATGAACGAGCTACTTTTCAATGTCTATTCCGACACGCTGCCTTGTGCATGAAAACATAAAAACTGTTCAAAGCGGCAGTAAATCCAAATCATTCAATCACACTGTCATTCTAGACACACTCGTGAAATTCCGGGATAAATCGGATAGCGGTTACGCAAAAGGACGAGTGGTGGCGAATGACACTCTATATGAATAAATAAGGGGAAATGCAGTACTTAGTGTCAGATATAAAGCTACAATAGTACAATGGTTTATGGGTGACCCGGGGCACATAATCCGTAATTCCTAGTGGGTTAGGTTTAGTATTGTCCACGTAAATTCCAGTTGGACATCAGTAAAACTTCTGAAAAGACCACAAAAGGACATTCGAACAGTCTGTTGTAGTGGATATAGAACTAAGTCTTCCTTTTATTTGTTTATTGTTGCTCGTTGCACTAGACAAAATTATTGCTATATGGTGGCTGTCTGGAAATAGTTGAGTCTTTGTCAGACAATCCAGTAATCAACTGCCTGAGCTTCTATCTTCTCAAGTATGATACGATGGCATGCGTATACGAAGTGAGTGGATCTGACCTACCGATCCTTTTTGGAGCCTCAAACAACTTGTACCGGTTGCTGAAGACCAACTGTAACAGGATATATACGAATGCCACGAGAAACGCTACCAGATTGTAGGCTTACGGGAGCTTTGTGAAATGGGGTCCAGGTCTTACCCCAATTACGGAATAACTTTGAACATGACGTCAGAGGAATGCGTCCTATTACGGATCAGAATTTCAGCTCAAAGTCCACACAAATGGTGTGGGACAGATCAAACATTCTTCAAACATACAATACAAATTTGATTAATATTTATGTATCTATGGTATTCAAATAATGGAACATCCGTTAACAGAACACCGAAGTCATCTGCAATCATAAAAGGTCTATGCTGTGGCACTATACATTCTTTGCAGATTTTTGGTGAATAAGACGAACATATTGAGAAGTTTTCTGAGAGATTCACACCGAAGTCACCCAAATGATCAACAGCATTGCTCTCCTTATTTTCATACTTTGAACACTAGCATGGCCCTTCGTTTGATAAGACGTCATTTGTCCCAGGGTGAACTGTCAGTAAACACTGGTAAACATTCCGTCGTTGCATGAAACATTGACCCCATATCTAAAAGCCTGAAAAATCGTTTCATAACTGTTTAGAAGAAGATAGTTTATTTGTATATAAGGCCATTCGACCTACAGTACAAAATAGTACACAGTACAGATGCGTTACCCAATATGTATACAATATGGGTCAAAGAGGCAAGTTTCGCTAACAGTATTTCGGATAATAATACACTTAATACAGATATATGACAAGGTTGTTAGACATGTTACATATCTGAGGACATTGGATGGGGATAAAGTGGCCGGTTGTAGGTTTATATAGGATGGTACATTATACAGCTGAGCTATCAGACGTGTACATACCATAGATCAAAGAGACCATGCTGTTAACACTATGTCAAAGGATAAACGTATTTTAAATATTTCACAAAGTTGTTAATATTTAGAATATCCGAGAAGTATACATAGGCTTAATGACTATAGAATCCGCAACATTTTCACTGACAGTATCCAAACCTTTTCTGGTTTGACTACGTATCGAATAGTTTACACCCTGGTCTAAATATTACAAACATACCAATATATGAACTATTGCATAGTATGGTTGAATTTCCAAATGGGTATACAACAAGGGTAGAAAGAGAATGTGCTAACAGTACTATGCTGAATAAACATAATTCAGATATTTCCCAAGGTTGTTTATTATTTGGTATCTGAAGATGTACAAAGACTTTGAATCGAAAGATAATGCCCACCTGATGTCTTTGGAATTATCGGAATAATTATATAGATCGAATCAGTCGTTGGGTGTGGAATCGGCACCCGTGGTGAGCCACCTCCTCGTGGTGAGTGCTGGGTAACGCTAAGTGCTCGCCAACCCCCCGTGTGGATCCGGGGGCATATTTGGTCCACCGACCCGTTTGCCGTGGGTTGCGGCCCTGTGTCGGTGGAGGACGGGAGTCTGGGGGTTGAGGGCACTGGGGGCCTGTGACCGCGTTCCCTTTGCTTATAATACACCCCTTCGACCCTTACTTCACCTAGACGGGAGGTTCAATGGGCCCGGTTCAACCAATCGGCTGGTCATGCCAAGCCCTGTGCATAGATTATAAATTTATTCATCATTGCACAAGTATGATTTGGAAGTGATTTTGATTGATTTTGGTCTTGGCTTTATTGTCTAAAACATGTTTGATGTTGAATTATGTTGCTCTGAACTTTGCCTAGAGTCTTATGCCAAGAAGGCAGTGGCTCATGGGCCAATCTGGTGGAGTAATTATTTATAATTCTTCTACTGGAGTATATCATCCGGGTAACCTTGGTTCTGCAAGAGGGGGGCCGGCTTGCTTTAGCATCGTCCTTGTGATACTCCGTTGTGGGTGGGGAGCTCGGATGATGAAATCTACATAACTAACCATGGCTTACGAAACCCCCACTAAGAAGAGCAAACGTCCTCTCGAAAACTGATCCCGTTGACGACCTCAGATCGTCCAAACAGATCGATTACTGGCCACGTTTCCTTGTCATTGAGACCAAAGATAACACACCTTTGACGCTGAACCCGTTTGTTGTGTCTAAGGGTATCCAAGGCATTGCTGGCGAAGTAAAGAACATTGGACGATTACGTTCTGGTGCACTGTTGATTGAGTGCGCCAGAAAGCAACAGTCAGCCAACCTTTTGAATATCGACACTTTTGTTGGTACTTCGGTTATTGTCACGACCAACAAAACACTGAACACGAGTAAGGGAATCGTACGTGATCGAGTGCGCTTGCTGGCAGACATGCGTAAACTTGATATCGCTTCCGAAATGGAAGATCAGGGTGTATTATATGTCAAACGTTTCACAACCCGGAAAAACAACACAACTATTCAAACTAATACCTCTCTGTTTTCTTTCTCATTACCTACTGCTCCAACATCACTTAAAGCTGGATACTGTAATATCAGTGTGGAAAAGTACATTCCGAATCCCCTTCGGTGTTTCAAATGCCAAAAGTTTGGCCTCGATGTCAATACTTGCACATTGTCTGTTGTGTGTGCTCACTGAAGTGGAAAGACACACACAACAGAAGATTGTGACAGTAATGTAAAAAAATGCACCAACTGTTCAGGCGAGCATTCCTCATTTTCAAAACAGTGTCCTATTTGGGAAGAGCAAATGGAGATAAACAGAATAAAGTTTACTTAAAGTGTCTCCTTTTCTGAGGCGAAAAAAAACAGGTAAAGAGGTCTGATCTTCCAGAAAGGTATGCTACAGTAGCAAAAACATCATCGGAGTCTACCTCTAAAATAACAAAATCATTCACGGACTGCCAGACTACCTTGACTTGGGTAAATTGCAATTCTCCACAGGTTTTGTGTCCTGCCATATCATTTCAGACTGAGGAATCACTTCCTAGTACATCCAAGTCTTCTTCTGATCACAAATCATCATCATCTCAGTCACACTCAAAGTCTCAATCGACAGCTGATAGTCAACAAACTGTGGAAGGTAAACCTAAACCTAAGCCTGATGCTTCAAAACAACAAAGTGGCAGAGCTCCCAAAGGGTCACAGAACAAAATTCAATTGTTTAATAAATACGGGTCTCTTGAAGACATGGACGTTTCTGAAAACGCCCATTCTAGGGCACATAGCTTGTCGCCCTCCAAAAGATTGCGGGGTAGATCCCCAATAAATCCCTTCAAAAGATAGTTTATTCCAATAATATTGTACAGTGGAACAGCTATGAGTCCAAGATTTCACACCTTCAGCGATATGTCTCCAAGAGACATATTTAAAACTAACAGATACATTTGACCTTCGTCATTTTAATGCATATCATTGTTTTTAACCTCAGGGTGATACAGCCACTGGCGGGTCATCCGTTCTAGTCAGACAAAACGTTATTCAAAGCCCTGTTTCACTTATTACTAATTTGCAGGATGTTGCTGTGAGAATTACTTTACATATAGCGTTTACGCTATGCTCACTCTATATTTCGCCATCTTCGACGTTTGCCAAAACTGATCTTCAAGCTCAATATGTCCAACTCCCGAAGCCCTGTATTATAATGGGAGATTTAAATGGTCACAACCCACTCTGGGATAGTGTAACTACAAATATTAAAGGTAAGTTGTTGGAGGACTTTTGTTCTGACAGTGATTTATGTATTTATAATGATGGTTCCAACACATATTTACACCCTGGTACAGGGACCTACTCTGCTTTTGACTTGTCACTCACAAATTCAGAACTACTAACTGAATTTGAATGGTCAGTCCACGATGACCTTTGTGGAAGTGACCATTTTCCAACTATTCTAAAAACTGTAACTCCATCTGATATTCCTCCATCATCAAGGCGGAATTTTAAAAAGGCTAACTGGGCTTTATATGAAACACTGTGTGCGGAGAATCTTAATCCTGAACATTTTATTGACGTTCCTGATACTATTAAATGTTTTTCTGATGAACTGAATTCCATAGCTGACGAGTGTATACCAAAGTCCTCTGCAGTTCCACATATTCGAAAACCATGGTTCAGCGATGAATGCAAACAAGCTACGAAGGCAAGGAAAAAGGCAGAACATTATTTCCGTCGCCATCCTGTGGTGCATGATTTAAATAAATTTAAAAATTTAAATGCTAAAGCACGGCGTACTTTTAACACAACAAACGCCAATCTTGGCAAAATTATGTATCTAAAATAAATTCTCGGACACCTATGTCCAAGGTATGGAACATGGTCCAGAAAATTAAAGGTAAATGTACTAAATCTACTGTCCATCATCTTAAACATGGAGATCAATTACTTACTGATAAATCAGATATTGCAAATAAACTGGGCGAAACTCTCGCTAAACATTGTTCCTCTTTTAATTATATACCTAAATTTCAGCAATATCAAAAACAACAAGAAATGAAAACTATTAATTTCAATTCTGATAATGGGGAAGATTAGAATAAAACGTTTTCTATTCACGAACTCAATACTGCTCTTGATCAAGCTCATGATACTGCTACAGGAGCTGATAACATACATTATGAACTCCTGACACATTTACCAGAATCCTGTCTGGAAACTCTCCTAAATATTTTGATGATATTTGGACATCGGGTAACTTTCCTCCCTCATGGCGTCACGCCATAGTAGTACCAATACCTACACCTGGACGTGATCATACGGATCCATCCAGTTATCTTCCGATTTCATTAACTAGCTGTGTTGCAAGACCATGGAACGCATGATAAATAATTGACTTGTTTGGTACTTGGAAACAAATAACCTTATCACAGATATACAGTGTGGTTTCTGTAAAAACACCTCGTGCGACTAGAATCATTCGTTAAAAACGCACTAATTAACAACCAACACGCTGTGTCTATCTTTTTTGGTCTTGAAAGAACATATGACACTACTTGGAAATATGGCATTTTAAGAGATTTACATGACTTCGGGTTGCAAGGTCGTTTGCATGAATTTATAGCCAAGATTTTAAATAACAGACAATTCCAGGTCCGTGTCGGTTCAACCCTGTCTGATCATTACGATCAGGATCGTTCCACAAGACATTATTTTGTCTGTCACTCTTTTTAGCATCAAGATCAACAGTTTATCAAAAGATTTAAATGATTCAATTGATGGATCGTTATTTGTGGATGATTTTAATATTTCGTGTCGTGGTAAAAATATGCATACCGTTGAACGGCAATTGCAGTTGTGAATAAAATGAATAAATGGTGTCTTGAAAACGGCTTTAAATTTTCTAAATCAAAAGCTACATTTTTGTCGTAAATACAAACTACATAAAGACCCTGCACTATCTCTAGACGGCACGCCGATTAAAGTTGTGAAGAAAGCCAAATTCTTGGGTCTAATCTTTGATTCACACTTAACGTTTTTACCACATATTAAATCTCTTAAGAGTAAATGCCTGACAGCACTTGACTTATTGAAAGTGGTGTCAAATTCTAAATGGGGAGGGGATCAAGCTACCCATCTCCATCTCTATCGATCACTCGTACGTTCTAAACTTGATTATGGCTCCATCGTATATGGTGGAACCTGCAAAAGCAACCTTAAACTTCTTGATTCTGTCCACCACCAAAGTTTAAGACTTTGTCTTGGGTCTTTCCGAACTTCACCTATTGACAGTCTACACGTTGAGGCCGATGAACCATCTCTTGCACAACGCCGTGTCATATCTTTACAATATATCGCAAAACTATACTCTTACGAATCTAACCCTGCATATAACTGTGTCTTCAATCTTCTTTATGAGGATTTGTATAGCAAAAAGTCTTCTCTTGTTCCACCTCTTGGACTCAGAATAAAGCCGTTTATTGCTACTGCTGGTATTGAGCTGGACAATATATATAGCTCCTTTCCGTCTTCTTTCCTCCCCCACTTGGCAGTTGGTTAGGCCACAGGTTGACCTAACATTAACTACATTTAAAAAATCAGAAACGAATGAGTTATAGTATAAACAAGAATATAATCAATTGAAACATACATATAACAATTACAAATCCTTATTTACAGATGGGTCCAAGGACGGTGGCGCAGTTGCTTGTGCTACTGTCATTGGATCCAGAACAGTATCTTCTAGATTACCAGACAATGGTTCTGGTTTTACAGCAGAAGTTAACGCCATATAACAGCTCTTAAATATATTCAAAGACACCCGAAACTTAAACAGTATATAATATATTCCGACTCTCTTCCTTGCCTTCAGGCTATTAAAAATATTTCTTGTAAACATCCACTTTTAATTGAAATTATTGAACTGTATAATACTCTTGCTACTGGCCAATATGACATCGTCTTTTGTTGGTTACCCAGTCACGTAGGTATTTCTGGGAATGTGGTGGCCGATCTTGCTGCAAAAACAGCACTCAACAAATTTGTGACACCACTTCTTCTTCCATACCCTGATTACAAAACAAGCATTGGGACCTACATCCTTGGTCTGATGCAGAAGAAGTGGGACACCCAAGTAGGTATAAATAAATTACATGAAATAAAACCGTATATTGGTTACACCTATTTGGGCTGTCAGTCCAGATTTGAAGAGGTTATTTTAAGACGATGTCGTATTGGCCATACTAGATATACTCATGTGCACCTGTTAAAAGGTGAGGATCATCCGTTTTGTATCCCTTGTGATGAGAGAGTCACGGTGAAGCATATCCTGATTGACTGCGTTGGATTCTCCATCACAAGGGATAAATATTTCAATGTCAAAACTGTCAAGGATCTTTTTAACACTGTTAATTCTCATTTAATCATTGGTTTTTTAAAGGAAATTGATTTCGTGATTGAATTATGAATGGTATGAGATGTAAATAGATGTATTTTAATTATTGGTAGTTTAGATTTGTAACTAGAATTGTTAGTGGCTGTACCCTCAAAGGGGGTCGAAGTATTGTAAAATTATTGTCCTCCTGAGAGGGTACGTAAGTCCAAAAACATTCGATGTAAATTTCAATCTACCAGGTTTTTAATCGTAGTATTCTTGTTGTTTTAATTTTGGCTAGCATATGGTACACTCGCCAGCAGCTGAAGGGGTGATGTAAATCCAGCTAGGGTCCATGCAGGTAGCAAAGGTACTGTAAGTCCCCATGGTCCCTAGTGTGGTGATCTACCCTCTGTTGTTGGCGATCTATAGCCCGTTCGTATATTGTATTGTCTAAATAGTGATATTGGTTTTAACTTTTCATGCTGGTTTTAATTAAACTTGTGATATTCTAGTTGTTTTACTGTCCTTCGTTGACAGATTTTAGAATGTGCATATATTTCATTTAAGTGTTCATTAAGTGTCCTCGTCACGATATAGCTGAGATATTGCCGATGTGACGTTAAATATTAACTCACTCACTCACTCACTCACTTGTTGTGGAATCCTTCGCAGCATGTGGAACAACTGATGGATTAAGACGTCGACGTACCCTTCTATCGATCTGATCCCAAAGGTGTTGGTGATTGGGTTTAGATTCGGGGATCTGGCGGGCCAGGGGAGGGTAATGATGTTGTTGTTGGTCAGGTAGTTCACGCTGACACGTGCGGTGTGGGGCCTGGCGTTGTCCTGTTTGAAGAGCTCCCGATGACGGTCAACAAGATCCATGTATCGACTGGCCGTCAGAGTGCCTTGGACAAGCACATGTTCCGATCTGTGGGTGTATGAGATCGCTCCCCACACCATAACATTCTCGCCATCGAATCTGTCCACCTGTCTGATGCAGTTAGGAGCAAAACGTTCATGACGTCTCTTGTAGACACGGTCTCTACCATCACGTCGCCTGAGGAGATACCGAGATTCATTGCTAAACCATATGCGCCTCCAGTTTGCCATGTTGCATGGCAGGACTGTGTTACACCACCTCACTCGACGACGTCGATGTAGTCGTGTCAAGGAGGGGGCAACTTTTGGACGTTCGGCACGTATTCCTACTTCTCGGAGACGGTCCCTGATTGTCTGATCGGACACTCTTCGGGCTCCAAAATGTTCTTGTGTTGTGTCCCGTGCGGCACGATGGCGGTCACGTAGATGGGTTTCCCGGATGTACCGAAAGTTCACATTACAGCTGTAATGATCCATACTTATTCACTTATTCTGTTCTTATATTCGCTTCGTATATGTCTTTTGTATATACCCTTTGTACATGCATGTGTATTTCTATTATGAAATACCGATTGTTCCTTTGTCTGTACTAGTCTATCTAAGTTGTGACAATCTTTGGTCAATAAATCATAGATATATTCAAATACAAAACACAGACTTACTCGTATCCAAACCAACAAAAACTTGGCTTGGTCGTTATTGGCGTGTTTGATGTTTTGTTTGTTTTGTGTTGTTTTGTTTTTATTGTTGTTGTTGTTGTCGTCGTTGTTCTCGTTGTTGCTGTTTGTGTTTTGCTTTTGTTTGTTCGTTTGTTTTGTTTTTGTTTGGGGGGTAGGTTTTTTTCATTTCTATTTGTTTGTTAGGAGGGAGTGCAGGAATTTGTTCACGAATATAGTATGTATTTCAATGAATCTCATATACGTTTGACACAAATGAATTAACTGGGATCTGGAAAAGTCATGGTACACCTCGCTACCAGAATATCACGCTTGATCCCCAAGTACCAAGTTGTCCGACCCCCAAACTGCTCTTCTTACCCTAGGTTTGCTGCTTTATACTCTTCTGAGTGACATTAGAAGAGTACACAGTCACATTTGCTGTCAGCGTTGCAGCCCTGCTGGTACTTTGGACCAAGCTAGGATTGAACTTCAGAAACCCATGCTTGTCCGACCCGTGAACGTTCCGGGGTAGAATAGGCCTTCAGCAACCCATGCTTGCCACAAAAGGCGACTGTGCTTGTCGTAAGAGGCGAATAACGGGATCGGGTGGTAAGGCTCGTTGACGTGGTTGACAAATGTCAGTTATTAATTGCGCAGATCGATTCTCACGCAGCTGATCACTGGATTGTCTTGTTCAGATTCAATTCTTCACAAACCACCGCCAAATAGCTGGAATATTGCTGATTCCTGCATAGAACTGAAGTCTTTCACTCACTCTGACACTTCGGGTAACGCAGAAGGCTGCAGTGTTTGGAAGTCTACATGTCTTCCGAAAACGTCTCAGCAGGTTTGACTGAGTAGCACCATGTAGGTAAAGTGCTGTAGACTGTCTGGGCTGAGTGTAGAGAGGAGAAGGATGGTGAAGAACTTAATCAGTCTTAGCACGAACAGTGATAATAGGTAACACACAAAAATTCTACATCCACAACTATGTATTATCAAAACTACCTTTATTGTTCATGATCATGAAGAACCAGCGATTCAAAGCACATTCAGACCCTTTGCTATTGCCCTTCATCAACAGGGACTCTTGTTTCTATGTAAAGTCGTTAAACATGACAGCAATGCTAACAGTGTCAAGGCTGTAGATCAAATTTGCCATGGAACAGACTTCACATAACTCACTTATCCCAAACCATATAGACAAACATGTTTTAAACACTAAACATATTGTATTATTGTGACTACTAATTATAAATATATGAAGCAGGTTACAGGTTCATTTTATTCAGCTGATGTGAACATATATTGATCCATATGAACATTAAGTTCAGTGATTTAACTATGACAAAACGAGATCTCATTCCAAGAAAACATCTTTCGGAATACCTTGGCACCGAAGTGGCAGGTATAATCCACACAGTTCAAAGGCTGAAGGGCCTGATACTGACAGATCACCAGAGCCCTTTTCCTCAAAGCGATCGTGAGGCTATAGCTGTCGTAAGTCTAAGTTAAAGTATGGCAGTTAGGAGCACTACAACCACTTTGTGGAACGGGGGCATAGTTCTCTGCCCTTTGTCGTATTTTTGACAACCAGTCAAGTGCGAGAGATTGTGGAGGGGGCTGAGAGACAACGGCATAGCAACAGAGGAGGAGTTAATTGTGGCTAATTGGTTTGCAAAATGTAAAAATTATTTTTAAGGAAGCATATGTGAGACCGTAAAGAACACAGGGTTCTTTTTTTATTAAAATGTGACGTTATGTGTCTTCCATATTACTGACGGCAACCCTTCATGACGTGACACATTAGCTACACCGTGTAGTGACATGACAGTAATTTCACTTCTTTTGAGCAGTATAGGTCGGTATACACCAATTCATTTCCTATATGTATGTGCACAGTTGCGAGAGGCTGTAATCAAAACAGATGCTAACTTTAGTTAGGGGAAGGCGCCTGCTGAGGAGGAGGATTCGAAGGAGCAGCACTAGCAGGAGAGGGGTTAGGAGTAGAAGCAGGAGCAGCAGCAGGATTAGCAGGAGCAGGAGTAGCAGGAGCAGGATTAGGAGGAGGTTGATTAGCAGCAGCAGGAGCAGCAGAAGCAGAATTAGGAGGAGGTTGTGTAGCAGGAAGAAAATAAGGAGGAGGAAGATTAGCAGAAAGTGGGTAGGAAAGAAGAGGATTAAGAAGAGGCTGCATTCGAGAATGAAGTGGCGGATGGGGAACGGCACTGTATCCAAAAGGCTGAACCATCTCGGTTGAATACCCAGCCATTTGGGCAGCCAGTGCTAAAAACACGAAAAGAATATTTCAAGAATTATATTTGTGAAAACAGATATATTCCAATACATTTTCCAATAACGCATTATGATTCATGATTCTAATTCATTCATGAAAGACAAGGTTTCAGAGAAATGACCAAAATGAACTTTCTTTTAATCATTTAAACTTGCATTTGAAGGTACATACAGGTATCAATTACACAAAACAATTGCATGTACAGAGAAAGACAAGGAGACCAGAATTTGTAAAATATTCTATTTGACATTTCATCAGCATATTTAGTAACATTATTATAATTCGTATTTCAAAGGTTTCCAATCGTTTCTGCTTCTGGTCAAATATCGTATTTTAGAAAATCATGATGCTTATGTTTAGTTGGTACATTGTTCTCTCTGGAAAATCAGTGAGAATCCCTTCTTCATTGAAATGAGTTTCTATTTGAGATTTTTCTTTAAGCCAACCTACTAGTGTGCTCCACAGTAGCCATACACAAATCACATTCCCAAAATAAATGCTGCAAAAGTCACATTTATCTGATGTGGTATAGCCCATTCTTTGTAAACAGATATTGGTTTGTAGGGTATAGCGTAGGATTTCGTACTAGAAGTTGGATCCACTGAATGTGGACAAACAGAAACTAACAAGAGCATAATAAAAGTACTCGAATATGTTCTTTACTGAGGATCCTCCATGATATTGCTGCGATATCGTTAAAAGCGGCGTAAAACTCATCTTACTTAGAAAGTGTAATCCCAAGAATAGACGAGTAACTTTTTTAATGGCATTGTCTACTCACAGCTTTCGGCCGTAGGAGCCGTGCCAATTTACACCTATCAGAAGGGTAAACAAGACCGTAGTCTTACCGATCACTGGTCTGCCTTCGTTTTTTGTGAACCCGTGGTGGCTGAGTTGGTACACAAGAGCTTAGGAGGTTAGATATCATCCTTCATACAGATACGAAATGCACCTCCTTTGAGACTCTCAACACATTCTGCCCACAACATTTCAAATCACACATCTTCCAATCCCATTTTGCAATCTTTGCCACGATAACATGTCTTCGTGTATTAAGAAAAGTTTACAAACCTGTAGTTGCCAGCATGTTTGGGTCAACGCCGATAGTGCGGTCTGCTTTGTTTCCTTTCTTCACATAGACACAGACGGAAATGATGAGGATGACGATGAAGACAACGCCACCTACCGTCGACCCGACGATGACTGGACTGGAAGTCACCGAATAATTAGTGTTATGTTGCATCTGCTCTCATATATTGAAAACAATTGACATGAACGAATAGGATGATAACACATGGACAATCTGCTCATCAGTGAGGAAGTGTAATTGTGCATTAATTGAGATTATAATTATGCATGATTGAGAATATGTAGATAACGACTTATTGATTTATTTTTCACAACGTTTCTGGGCCAGTTTTTGTTGTACACTATATCATTAGCCACCTGACATTGGGGCAGGAACTAGCCAAGAACCGTTGTGAAAGATAAATAAAACATTTGTTATCTACACCAACCGGCATAAAATCTCAGTCCCATCCACGGCTTGGACATTTATCACCAGCTCTATAAATCCAGCACATTGTCTACATCGGACTATTTCTTCATTCCCAATGAGTGCCGGTTTAGACAACTTCCATTGTTCGCGGTTCTGTTGTACGGATTGCACAGGGGGCAGTTGACCAGAGAAACCTTCATCTTTGCCGGTAAGGTTCACACGTGGGTGTTTCGCCTAACCGGTGAATGACTATCGACGTGTCCTGAAATATTTGTTTAGTCATTCAGTAATATCTTCGGAGGACGGATAATCTCACTCCGTCATACCTGAATACAAGCGACATTTATATTTTATATGTCCTCATATCTCTGTCATATATTCTCTGTTTTGAAGGGTGCTTTTGGATAGCCGTATGGTTAAAGCTTTCGTTCGTCACGCCGAAGACCCGGGTTGGATTTCCCAATGTTTGAAGCCCATTTCTGGTGTCTCTCGCCGTGATATTGCTGGAACATGGCTAAATGCGGCGTAAAACAAAACTCACACTCTCTGTTCTGAAGTATCCCTGTAAATAGTTATAAATGACTTTGAGCCCAGTCAAAAAAGTGGTTGATATCAATTGCAACAACTCTTGTAGAGTACAAACAGTACTCTACAACTGGGTTGGCCTCACATTATTGTTTGGTATTTCGACCAACAAGACTGGGTTATGGAAACATACTGTAAGTACAATACTTACATGTTGTTTTCACAACAAGTACTCCCACAACAACCATTCTCGCAATTCATGAAGTTGTTGTAACAGAGCTCTGTCCTCACATCTGAAAATTGAATATTTCCAGAGAATCAGTTGATGTGCCGAATAAAGAAACAATCATAATCACAAGTAAATAAATTTTATACTGGGAAGAGTTTTCATGTCATAGGGGCATTTAGCATGGTTTTAAATCTTGTGGTGCGTGGTCTCGGTACTGTCTTGGTCACAGTTTACATTAATCAACGCTGGTGGCGGAGAGGTCATCAGCTCATTTGGCAGCTTAACTGCTGAGGATTCCTATGAGTTTGGTCCTGCTACGATGCACATATGACACATGTGGCCTTACCTGATGTTAGTGATTTTGTTCAAAAATTACCTTTGTGACTGGGTGCCTGATGGAAGGGTGCACGTGTCTTGTAGCATAAAATACTCACTCAAAGAAACGCAAAGGTACTTTTATTTGTGGATCAGCCATATTTCGCAGTAACACAGGTCAGTTGTCTGTTAACATATATAGCTTATACAAAATGTCACCAGTCGAAGGAGTCCATTACCAGTTGTCTTCACTATCTGTGCCCCAATGAGTCCCGGCATGGACTGAAGTCTTCTAATGCAGGTCCATATCTCTTACTGTTTCTGCTTCAGAAAGCTGATCTGACGTGAGGGGCTCCGGCTGACGTTCATGTACATGTTGGCAGAGGCCATCCCGCAAATGCTCGATGGGGTTGAGGTCGGGGCAAACTAGCATTGTAATGTTTTCATTCTGCCCTACAGCGGCATATATTGTGTGCGGCCTTGCACTGTTTTTCTAGAACAATTTCTTCAACGTTCATTTCGATGTTGAAAAGCACCTATCTTTCCGTCAAGGCATTGAAGCGAAAAGTGATTCGTAACTAAAATATACGTGGCCAGTTTTGTAGATTCCAGAATCTAACCATTATTGCACCGCTGGACCGGTCGAAGTCGACGTAGTCGTCGCAGCACAGGTTGAAGAAATAGTGTGTTCTGGCTCGAAGTTCAGCGATTACGAACGGTTTGCGTCGAGATTCCCATCTGAATTAGGCACTTGCACTTGCAGAAACAGTTCGATTCCGAAAATAAGGCACCCGGATGTACCTATCCTCCGCTCGCTCCAGTGGTGAAGCGCGATCGGTCCCAGAACTGCACCCGCATTTAGTGCATATTTCAAACCTCTTTTACACCAAGTCATTTTCATGCAGCTTGACACTTTCGGACGTAAACGTGTATTAAAGTTTCCGAATTTTTCTTTTTCTGTATTCTTTCCTTTTTTGCGCATCGCCTTCGTTCCATGTACACAAAAAACGATTATAATGGTGACATTTTAGAAATTAAACACTGATTTCATTTCATATTTACATATCAGTGTCACCTATGCATTTCTTTAATTTATTTAATTTTGTTTTGTTTTGTTTTGAACAGGTAAATTGTTATCAGCACCACTGAGATGATCTTCGAGATGAATATTATGCGGTCTACAAACCTATTTCAAATATTTCTCTTTGGTAATTAGAATAAATCGTATCTTCATTATAATTGATCCCAAGCTTATCGGACATTTGATGATTATACTAATACTTTTAAATGTATAATTTAAGTTTTTAAAAGAAAAGGGAATAAATATACCCGTGACATTATTCATAAACATCTTTCAGTATAAGATTATCAGATGAACTTCAACCGAGGACATATTACCTTCAAGAAGAAGCAGTAGAAGACCCGTGACCAAGCCGATGGCCCCCATGGCGTTACGTCCAGATAGTGTGAGCTGAAATATCGCAAGTTTATATCACATCATTCCTTGAGTGTTTCTATTGGTAACTAAGGACGCAACCATATAGTAGCCATGGCTGATGTCAGCAACGCGCAGAAACCACCGCTGACAACCAATGAATGTACGTTTACGGATTTGTTTTGGCGAGATAATGTCATGTATGTGACTTCCTTAAAAGGCAACGATAGGTAGGATAATTATATAACTTTCAAACCACAATTTGCGACAGATCACCCAATATCTCAGGCATGCAATATAAACTGTCAGACAAACGATAAATAATGGATCGGTCCAAAACACAACAAACTTTATCGAAACGTTATTTCACCTGAAATAGTCGAATCGCGCCAAAGTTAAGGCTCAAAACCATTAAACTGACGTTCAAAAGAACATGCACACTTGGAGTTGTGTGATCGTGTTTTTTAAAACAAAAAAAACTAGATAAACAATGTTTAACTAATGAGTACACAGGTAAGTTACAATCCGACACTTTCCAAATCATTTACGTTACCTTTTGGAAAACAATTTCCCAACAGGTGTGCGTCTTCTAACGTATATATATAAGCATACAAAATCCATTTATCGAATAACAAATTCTCGTTAAGTTAACCTCCATTAATAGGCACACAGTTGGATTGAAATAAAGACTGAGATATAACGTGTAAATTGCTCAAACTAAACCTACACTTCGACAAACCACTCAATGTACAACCCATACATACTATGCGTATTAAGTAATCTGACAATATTGTGCACAAGGATTGTTACATACATATGCGGCCACATACAAGTTCATTGTGAAGCAAAGGGTAAGGGCATGCCTCCAATACCCTAAATGTGTGAGCTAAAACTAATGCTGATCTCAAATCGATTGATTTGCTTTTATCACATCTTTTTTCTGTCTTGTGCCATTGTATTATTTAGACAGGAACCTCGGGGAGGTACGTTGTTGTTCAGTGTGCGCCCTATATATGTCGTAGGGAGATAAGACAATGTCAAAGTTGTAACACATTTGTCTGCATGGCTACTAAACAATCCCTTTCCTATTCCGCACAACATAGTGCACTATCTCTCAGTGGAAAGGTTACCAGCGGTGGTGTAAACTGCTAAGGAAAAGAAACTTTTAAATATGCCCTCGTGAAGGTTTAATGAAAGAACACACACAGACACACACAGACACACACACAGACACAAACACACACAGACACAGACACAGACACACACACACACACACACACACACGATGAAACATTGACGGAACAGTTCGTATTGCAGAGTGGAAACCATCAGCAAATAACGCTCCAAACGGCTGTGGGTTTGGACCTCAAATTCACCATGATTGTTTCAAGGTTTGTTGGCACCATATCCACTGGGACAAGTGTAGGGTCTTTTCTCCCACATCAAGCTAACACGCCATGACAAAATCTAAATACAATTCAACAGAGGGTCAACCTGAACTTAGACTATGTCAACATATAAGTCGGTGTTGAGCCGGAAGCTCTGAGACGATGAAATCAATCAGGATGCAACAGATGTACATCCTTGTAAGCTAACAACACCACTACAATAAATAGGTTTTTTTTAAACCAAACTCTCTTCATGACTAAGACAACGTATAATTTGTAAGAGGCATTTGTCATTTAATGTCTATCTCGTCATATTTCAACTATCAATCAGCTGCACTCGTAGGTGAGTAATTTACATCCATGGTACGTTCAAGCTGTAACAAGTCCTTGTTGTATAGCAAATGTCTTGGGTACTTTTAAAGCCCATCTTCAAATCTGTAATTGTTGCATAACCCATAAATAGTCGACCAGTAACACTCTGATTTTTAGGATTTTGTGTATAAGCAGTTTCCAGAAGGTGACTCACATTCACAGAAATATGAAATGAAAGTACCATTGCTCTCCATTTATGAAAACTTACAGAATGACAATTTAGTAACGAGCAACCACACACCATCACCACCACCACCAAACACTACAACCAAACACCACCACCACCACACACCATCACACACCACCACCACCAACAACAACAACACCAACACCACACACAACCAAACACCACCAACACCAACACCACCACACACCACACACCACACACCACCACCACCACCACCACACAACCAAACACCACCACACACCACCATCACACCACCACCAACACCACACACAACCAAACACCACCACCACCACCACCACAGACCACCACCACACACCAGCACTACCACCATCACACCACCACATCCAACAAGACACATAACCAAAGACCACCACCACCACACACCACACACCACCACCACCACCCACAACAAAACACCACCACCTCTATGTGTAGCATAAGTCTTGGGTAGTTTTAAAGCCCATCTTCAATCTGTAATTGTTGCATAACCCATAAATAGTCCACACACCACCAACACCAACACCAACACCACCACACACTACAACCAAACACCACCACCACCACACCACACACCACACACCACCACACACCACACACCACCACCACCACCACACACCACCACACACTACAACCAAACACCACCACCACCACCACCAACACCAAACACTAAAACCAAACACCACCACACACCACCACCACCAAACACTACAACCAAACACCACAACACACCACTAGCACCACCACCAGCACCACCACCACCAAACACTACAACCAAACACCACCACACACTACCACACACCACCACCACCACCACCACCAAACACTACAACCAAACACCACCACCACCACCACACACCACCACACACCACCACATACCGTCCCTACGAGGGTTGGCTGAAAAGTTCTCAGCCTGAGTGGTTTTTCCCCACCAGGTAGAGACAGGTGTTTGCCACCAATGAGGACAATCATTTAGTGAATCATAGACACAAGAACTACAAACGTACTAATAGTTTTATCTCAACTACAGCTCTTTTGGTAAACCTACCCTCTGAAATCAACAGAAAAGGACAAAACTGAATACAGGGCAGTCACTACAACCAAACACTACCAACAAACACTAAAACCAAACACCACCACAAAACACTACAACCAAACACCACCACACACCACCACCACACACCAGCACTACCACCATCACACCACCACATCCAACAACACACATAACCAAAGACCACCACCACCACACACCACACACCACACACCACACACCACACACCACACACCACCACCACCACCCACAACAAAACACCACCACCACCACCTCTATGTGTAGCATATGTCTTGGGTAGTTTTAAAGCCCATCTTCAATCTGTAATTGTTGCATAACCCATAAATAGTCCACACACCACCACCACCACCAACACCACCACACACTACAACCAAACACCACCACCACACACCACACACCACACACCACACACCACACACCACACACCACACACCACCACACACCACCACACACCACCATCACCACACACCACCACCACACACTACAACCAAACACCACCACCACCACCACCACCACCAAACACTACAACCAAACACCACCAACAACCAACACCAACACCACCAAACACTACAACCAAACACCACCAACCAACACTACAACCAAACACCACCACACACCACCAGCACCACCAAACACTACAACCAAACACCACCACCACCACCACCACCACCAAACACTACAACCAAACACCACCACCACCACCACCACCACCACCAAACACTACAACCAAACACCACCACACACACCCCACACCACCACATACCGTCCCTACGAGGGTTGGCTGAAACGTTCTCAGCCTGAGTGTTTTTTTCCCACCAGGTAGAGACAGGTGTTTGCCACCAATGAGGACAATCATTTAGTGAATCATAGACACAAGAACTACAAACGTACTAATAGTTTTATCTCAACTACAGCTCTTTTGGTAAACCTACCCTCTGAAATCATCAGAAAAGGACAAAACTGAATACAGGGCAGTCACTACAACCAAACACTACCAACAAACACTAAAACCAAACACCACCACCAAACACTACAACCAAACACCACCACACACCACCACCAACACCACACACAACCAAACACCACACACCACCACCACACACCACCACCACACACCAGCACTACCACCATCACACCACCACATCCAACAACACACATAACCAAAGACCACCACCACCACACTCCACACACCACACACCACCACCACCACCCACAACAAAACACCACCACCACCACCACCTCTATGTGTAGCATATGTCTTGGGTAGTTTTAAAGCCCATCTTCAATCTGTAATTGTTGCATAACCCATAAATAGTCCACACACCACCACCACCAACACCAACACCAACACCACCACACACTACAACCAAACACCACCACCACCACACCACACACCACACACCACCACCACCACCACACACCATCACACACTACAACCAAACACCACCACCACCACCCCCACCAAACACTACAACCAAACACCACCAACACCAACACCAACACCAACACCACCAAACACTACAACCAAACACCACCAACAAACACTACAACCAAACACCACCACCAAACACTACAACCAAACACCACCACACACCACCACCACCAAACACTACAACCAAACACCACCACCACCACCACCACCAAACACTACAACCAAACACCACCACACACCACACACCACACACCACCACCAAACACTACAACCAAACACCACCACACACCACACACCACACACCACCACCAAACACTACAACCAAACACCACCACCACCACCACACATCACCACACACCACCACATACCGTCCCTACGAGGGTTGGCTGAAAAGTTCTCAGTCTGAGTGGTTTTTCCCCACCAGGTAGAGACAGGTGTTTGCCACCAATGAGGACAATCATTTAGTGAATCATAGACACAAGAACTACAAACGTACTAATAGTTTTATCTCAACTACAGCTCTTTTGGTAAACCTACCCTCTGAAATCATCAGAAAAGGACAAAACTGAATACAGGGCAGTCATCAAGTGGCAGACAAAGCCTTGATGATGACCCACGCTCAGGAAGGCCTTCAACAGCAACCACTCAAGAAAACATCACGCGAGCGCTCGATATGTTGATGGATGATCGACGATTGACTACTCGACATATTGCTAGTGTAGTGGGCATCTCTCATGAGAGGGTTGAGCATATTATCACCTACGAATTAGGAATGACGAAAGTTTCTGCAAGATGGGTGCCAAAGCTCTTGACAGCAGAACAGAAACGTGTCAGGTTCCAGATGTCCCTTGACAATTTGCGTCGTTTTGAAGCAGATCCCGATGATTTTGTGGCACGATTTGTAACCATGCATGAGACCTGGATACATCACTTTCAACCAGAAACAAAACTACAGTCAAAACAGTGGAAGCATCCTGATTCACCAGCTCCGAAGAAAGCCAAGTCTGTTCCTTCAGCTGGGAAGGTGATGGCATCAGTCTTTTGGGATTCCAGGGGTATTCTGCTCATTGATTATCTTGAAAAAGGTCAAACTATCAACGGCAGATACTATGCTGATCTACTGAGCCAGTTGCGAGAAGCAATCAAAGCCAAACGACGAGGGATGATCGCTAAAGGTGTCCTCTTCCACCAAGACAATGCGCCTGTTCACAAATCGGTGGTGGCCATGTCAACAATCCGCGATTGTGGCTTTGAACTCATTGACCATCTCCAGTTCCGGCCAGATAGTTCTCACCCTATGTAACAAAAACTGACCACTTGTGAACATGCACTCATCGTGCGCCATCACACTGGAAATCATTAACAGCCATTCCATGTACACATGATTACAGTCCTTTAAAGAATATCTGTTCAACTTGACCCGGCTAAATTTGTAAGCACGGGAAGCTAGACGCATGAACCCTTCCACGTCCGCCGCATGGGACCTCTGTCTTCCACATGCCCTGGGTTGTTCTGTTTGGGCGTTTGAATTAAACGTGATGCAGGTGTGTTTCACCACCCCTATTTTTCACCAATGTTTCAATTCTCTCGACCTCAACGAATACTGAATTAGTTGCCCCGCTACATGTTCAAACATGTTGCCCATTTAGCATACAAAAAGTTTCGTTTGCCTCAAGGTACAAATGACCTCACCACATTTAAGCGGATATATAGTTTAGGGTGTTCAAGTATGTTTTGTAGTATATTATCCTGCGTTGCTGTTTTCGCTTTTTCGTTATAAGAATTAAATAAACGAATAACATATACGCAAATCACCATACGAATTTGGTGTGAAACCATCAAATAACGAAATTTTAGTCCAAATATACTAAACAGCAAAAGAAACGCAAGTGAAATTTGAAATTTCGTAAAAGTGATCGTGTTTATGTCTATGTCATGTTGTATAATCTTTACAAACAACAGGTTGCGTTTCTTTTGCTGGTCAGTATACATGTGCAAAAGAATATAAAAGCGGATTACGGCAAATCTGGAAACATCGTATTTTTGTGTGTAGTTATTCTTCAAAAATAAAACGCTTTCTGAACGACTTTTTGGCATCGAATGTCCGTGTTAAAAACGTCGTTACATGATATGATCCTAATATACTGTAGGAGAACGATGTTATCAGACCCTTCTCATGATTGACGTTGACAGCACCTAACAATGATCACCTGCTGATTGTCTGATTATAGACAGGGGTTTGTGTGGGTAAGTTTAGTTTTACGCATTTAGCAATATTCCACCTACATGGTGGCTGCCTGTAAATAATCGAATTTAGACCAGACAATCAGGTGGGGAACTGCGCCATTGGGAAACGATGACGTGTGTCTACCAAGTCAGCGAGCCTGACCAACCAATCTCGATAGTCATTTCTCACGAGAAGCATGGATTATTGAAGGCCAACATGAGTTTGAAACTGTGCGCATTCTGCCAGCAAACTGATTTAAATGGACTGCACGGGCCTACATATTAATAAATCAAAATATACTCTTAAAAACAGGTAACGAAAACGTGAAATTTTCCTTGTAGTTCCTTAGAAACTCAGTTACGAAAGCTTAACATTTTGTGTTATGGTGCTTAGAAAATGTATTTTAATCGCACGAATCCATGACTTTGTATACAGATGAGTGACAGTGAAAATTCGCAAAAAAACGGAACTGCTGTTTTTAGTCACTTGCAAAAAGACATGGTATGCACATGCAAAAGGCACATCAAGCACTATGAAAGTGCAGGGTTCCCGATTTTGCTTCACCTCAGTTCAAACGTTTTAGCACGGATTCCATAATGCCAAGACTGCGCGAATCTCAGAGGTACAACGGAACTGAACGGTTGTAAGCAGGTGAGTCCAAATCAAAGGTTGCAATGTCTTGCAACGTCTCTCCTAGAACTATATCGAGGAGATGGAACCGGCAGCAGTGATCAACACGTGACCTTCCCAGATCCGATAGGCCATGTGTCACTACTTCCACACAAGACTGCTGCATTCGGTTTCGGCACCTACCCCAAAGGGCGACAACTGCTGTCTCCACTGCATCCTCCGTACTGGGACTGTGCATTACTGGGACAGTATTTTTTCTGCATAGTATCGACATAAATGGAAACAAAGATACCTTTTGGTGGATTCAGATTGGATTTTGTTCCATGTTATAGACAATATTGTAAAAGGTTCAAATCTGTGAAAAAGACATGTTGAAAATAACTATTGTCGTACATGCAATTTGACATGGTTCTGGATGCAAAAGCAATCCTGTCCTGTCAACAGTGTCTTAAGAGCCAGAAAGCATAGTTAGTGTGAATATTTTGTGTAACCACCACGCACACGCACGACTGCCTCAATTCGTCTCCTCATTCCCTGGATCGGTCTTTCAATCTAACGCTGAGAGAGCCTGGCCCATTCTTCATGCAGTACAGCTTCCAGTTCACGTAAAGTTTGTACAGGGGGTCTCTTTGTCGAACTCGACGGCCTAAGATATCCTAAATATCGGATTGAGATCAGAACTTCCGGCAGGCCAGGGAATTGTCTCTACAGCGTTTCGACGTTAAAATTGAATTACGGCATGTGGTCTGTGGCGTCTCGCGTTGTCACCCATGAAAATTGGACGGTCTGCCAACACGTGACTGTCAAAATATGGAACAACACTTGTTTGCAACAACTCGCGTTGATATCGGAGTGGGTTCAAATTCTCCTGCACCGTGACTAAATCAAGTGTGCAGCCATGGGAGACACACCCCATGCCATGACTGAACCTCCACCGCATGGAATGGTCTCTGCAATGTTCCGTTCTGTCATTGCCGTTTTTGATCGTTTCCAGACCCGTAAACGGCCGTCAACAACTTGCAATAAAAACCGACTCTCATCAGAGAAATGGACTCTTCTCCATGACGCAAGATTCCAGCGTTGACGTAGTCTAGACCATTGTAAACGAGCTGCACGATGGTTTATGGTAAGCATGGGACGTCTGATAGGTCTTCTAGCCATGTATTCTGCCGCCTTCAGCCTGTTCCTGATACTTCGTGAAGATATCGTCCTACCCTGTGGGGTACCAATAATTTGCCATCTCAAGTTTTATGGCACCCTACGACGAGCCAATGAATATTGAAACAATATTGAGACACTCTATGACAAGATGATTACACTGTAAAGCTCATTTTAAGCTGGGTGGGGTTGCTTGTTTTACGTGCATTCTATGCAACACTAAACCAGTAAAACTCCTTAACCTTTACAGTAACGTGTT
Source organism: Haliotis asinina (assembly GCF_037392515.1). Classification (NCBI taxonomy): domain Eukaryota; kingdom Metazoa; phylum Mollusca; class Gastropoda; order Lepetellida; family Haliotidae; genus Haliotis; species Haliotis asinina. The sequence continues at coordinate 45,490,418 of NC_090288.1, read as the reverse complement.
CAGAAAGGGTCATATATTGTATGTGTGAAGTATCATTTGAATTTTTCCGGTAAAACATGCTTTATGTCATTTTGAATTTGGTGGTGCTTAATTAATTTCGAGGTGTATATTTCGTTGCGAGAATTTGTGTTAGTTGCCTCGTAGAAGATGCATAGGAAGCTGAAAGGAACTATTATAATTACTATTATAGGCAGTTACAGTGTGTAATGTATCATACGTTTTGTGATTTAATTAAAGGCCCTGGACCTCCCTTAAATGTGTCTACAATAACATGAAATAACAGTTGATAATGCATGCTGCTGCAAATAGTTCTTAAGACTCAGACACATAGCGAAATATACTTGGTGGAGCAATTATAGAGTTGAACATTAAAACTAAAGACATTGATGAGATATGCCGTAAAAAGTATTATTTAATGTCCTCACGTGACCATTCACATGGGTAAATTCAAAGTGGTTGACGTCACTGCTACTGACCTACTAGGGTTGGGTATTGCCAAAACATTCGCACGGAGATTTATTGTGATATGTGTCGGCGTTTTTCAATATGTACTGCAAGTTACAAGTGACCCGTTCATTTCATAATTGAGGCCTCATGGCCCGTAGTGCTAAGGTGCAAAAACGCATCATTCATTGCGCAAGATATAATGATATACAATGCAGCATTACTTAGATGAAACATTTCTTTCGAGGAACGATGATATATTCTTCATACGATCAGGATATGTTGTCGACATTAATGAGACAAATTTAACTTGTTAAAATAATGTGGTGGTACCAAAAGTACTCCTGTCTTATAATGAGTACATACAGAAGTAAGTACAGAAGGATAATGGAAATGGAATAAATTGAATGGATATTTATGGCGTGGTGGTACAAAAAGTTCTACATGTCTCTTAATCAGGATATAACGAGAGGAAATGAAATTCATCATCAACAGAAGCTGAACTACACTTCGAGCGTAACTGTTGGTTATGGTCTTTCAAACGTTTTTATCGCAGTAACTGAACATTCAATTTATGTAATGAACAATGTAATGGAATTATTGTTCCCTTTCTTTTGAATCAATGTCACTCTCAAGGACTCAAATGTGATGTGAAGAAGAGATCAACTGAAGACTTCACTCTAAAGTTTTGAACTGGAGAAAACTCCAGTGAACAAAGTTTCTATTTTATCGAACACCTCAATGTCAGTTCTGAACTTTTAGAAGCACGGGTAGCACGAATCGTCATAGGCAAGACCAGGCTTCTGCAATTAGCCATTAATGACAACGGCCAAAACACTCTACCTTCCTTTAGAGCACATAATTTCCCACAGTTTGGTATTCCTAACCGGTAACATAGATAATGTTCATTCACAACAACAGAAGAGATCTCAGCTAAACATATTTGTCGCAGCAACTTCAACGAGAATCAAAGAATTATGAAAACAGAGCAGCATTGATCACTGTTGTGCTAAATTACAGAAACACAACCTAGTATCTGTCTGTGTGATGTGATGGGACAAATCTGCATTGCCAACACTGCGGTGAAAGAAGACAGGAACACACGACTTATGACAAAGATGTATCGAATACTAGATTTAAGGCCCTTAATTCGGAGCATTATATGGGTAGGCTTTTGGGTGGAATTTTTCTTCAGGAATCAGATTTAGGAGATAAACGTACTGTATGTAGAAATTAGATGAATGTCAGACCTAACTGATAGCTCCTAAACTTCATTTGAGGCCGAACTCTTCTTAGATATTGGTTGTTTAGGTTTGGGGCTGTGTATTGAAATTGAGTTTGAATATTTTTAGAATAGAAGGTAATATAATGGTGAGGTTCCCTGATACTTGTGGCCTGAAAATCATATACTTGTAGTTTTCGAGTCTTAATAAATGTTTTATCACCATTTCCATGACGTCTGTTGTGTTAATACGAGACATGGTGGTGGTCAAGCTGAAGTAGTGCGACAGTGTTGTATACCTGCGCAGTGAAGCGCCGTGAAATCAGACGCATATTCAGTTCAAAATTAGGAATGAAGATTTTCATGGATATCAGCTTCTTATTATGAACGTTTTGGAGTTAATGCTTACTCCTTTATCAGGTGAATGAGAAGGGGGTGCAGAGCTATGTTTATATGTACAGGTAAACAATAACAAAGTAACAAGTGGAATGCGTTAACAAAAGCTGGAAGCCAGTATAAATAAGCACTGATAGGGAGCCGACAGTTATGATGACAATCATGGAAGCCAATGGTAAGATTATGTTTACATAACACAGATGGGGATTAAGGACGATGTACATGATTGAGGATTAAGGAGGCCAATGGTGATGACATACACATGATTGGATGAGGATTAAGGATGGTGTACATGATAGGGATGATAATAAAGGATGTACACGTGTGTAAACACTAATGAATTACATAGATGAAGTGTACACAGATAGAAGAGATTAATTTATCAACAAGTCCCTTGGTAGGTACACTCCTTGGTCTCGGTTGATTGCTGGTTTCTGTCTCCGGATCTCGATGGCCTCTTGTAGTTTCCTTTGGCGCCAGTTCTTGTTGTTGGTAGATAGTATCCTAGTGTCCTCCCATCGACTGAATGTCCAGAGTTCTTGAGAATGTGTTCAGAGATGGCCGATTTCTGGTCAACTTTGCTGACGGAGGTCTGGTAATCTTTCGTTCGTGATTGATCTCAGCGTTTCTCCAATGTATAGGTCGCAACAGTTGTAAGGGATCTGGTAGATGCATCCTCTCGGGCTAGGGTGTTGACAACTGGGTCCAGTAAGCATTAACTCCGAAACGTTGTGTTGTCAAAATAAGAAGTTGATATCCATAACAATCTTCATTCTTATGTATTTCACTTCTAAAAGCCCTTCAAAGACCAGTTCAAAACTGATAGCGTCTGATATTATTGAATGAACAATAATTCGAACATTTCACGTAGCTATGGTAGAGTGTAGAATACAAAACCAGATACTATTCTCATAATGTTCTCTCTATGTGAACGTTCATAGTTGTGAGATATGATTCCATGTGGTTATGAACTGAATATGCTATGAGTGAGTCATTGGGTGAGTTAATATATGCTATGACGTCACTTAATGTTATTACAGATACAATGACAAGAGAACATTATATGTAAAACATTGCTTTTCGTCGTATGAACAATCGACGCAAATATCACGTTTGAGTGGCGCTTTTCAGTAGTCGTATGAAATATATCATTGTTCGATACCTTAATTGAATGAGACAGAACAATATTATGTTCTATCCTGTCTTGATTGTGACTTCCAAAACACAGTTTAGGCTTCCATGGAATGACTTAGATGGTTGTGCTCCGTGGCAAGATTAAACTGGGCTCATTTGAATGTGCTACTTGACAGCAACAAGCAGCTACATGCATATCGAAGTTTTTGGTCTGCCTTCTGGAAGCTGGTGGATCAAAAATAGAAGTGACTACGTTTCGTAACTTCGTACGTTGTAACAAGATTTAGATTCTTGAACTGAAGTACTTGTTTCTCGTCCATGTAGGCTCAACAAGGACAGAGACAATGTGGCTGCTCTTTGTGTTTGAGCTGTTCCTGCTGTCCACAGCAGTTGGTAAGATACAATATTATTGAATTTCGTACATGCATTTCATTTCACTGTATTATTAAGCAACAATGGCAATGTGTAACGAATGTGGCACCTCTGTCATCTTTCTCTTAACTTTTATATCTCAATTAAATAAATATACTACACATACCATAGTGATGTTGATAAAGTATTACGCTTTGCATATATAGAGAGTCTCATCCAAGTGTCTACGGATATCAGTTATGGATATCAACACGAGTCGATAGGTTACACATATTCTAGGCTTGTCGAGCATATTTGTTTATAATTATCAGTGAGAGTTAAAAATCACTCCTCATTAGTTTTCAGCTTAAAATGTACATCTCTGAACAGTGTACTGAAATTAGATTTACAGATCAGCGATTTATAGCATTGTGACGTCATCACGTTTATTATGTCATAGCACTGCATTGCAATCTCATATAATGGATGAGGTCAGTGCATGGTACACAATCTACTATCAAAACAATATCTCCTGACAGATATCAAGCAATATCTCCAGTGGAACACATTATTGAATGTCAAGAACATTATTGCTCCAGTGCTGCCAAGATGCAACCACTCATGTTGATTTCTGACCTTTGCTTGCGGCCGTGATACGATTACGATTAACACTATTAAAATGATGTGGACTGTACTGTACTGTAGATTCTTAATTTTCAAGGAAGGGGAAATAACTCATTTTGTATCTTGTGTTTGAACTGAAACATTTTTGCAAATTGTAGCTGGAGAAAGCCATTTCTACAATGCAATTTCAAGCAGAGCATCTCTGTCAACCACTTGTAACCAACATGGCGGATGTATCAAGGGATGGTTCGGTCCGACCTGCCAGAAACGTGAGCACTGATGTTTCCCTCATCAGTTAATCCATTTTGACATCTTACAATACATCGATTTTCGCTTCCCTATTCTGTGTTCACATATTTTCGAATTTCAAGGAGTTTTCTACGATGTTAAACATATGCAGCACAGAAAATGACCTACATGAGAGACACACGTTAACGTACCATTTGCTCTTGGGTGTTGTTTCTTTGGGTTTTTTTTTTTGTTTTTGTTTTTTTGTTGTTGTTTTTTTGTTTGTTTTTTAAATACGGGTTGTATTTATTATGTCCTATTCAAGGAGTTTTACCTTTGGGTCTCTTTTTCATCGTACAACGTGCACATAGAGCAAAACTGTTGATATACAATTATTCGTGACATTTGGTACGATAGCAATTTAACTTGAAATTCAGTAGGTGTCATTTTCTTGCGTTTATTAAAATTTTCTGTTCATTGTTTATGTAGACCTGTTTTGTGTTCACATTTATCCTATTGTCATATTTGTTCTTTTTCCTATCTGGAACTAATGTATTAGCTACAAAAAGATTTCCGCCATCCCAAAGGAATTAAGAGAGAGTTGGTACTTTTTTCAGAAACACTTTCAATAAATTTTAGAGAAAATATCATACTTATCATGATGTGTCTACATACAAGATCTTCCTCCAAAATGTGAAAATTACTGTGTAAGTATAAATGTTTCGGCGGACTCATTTAGATTCAACTTTGATTAGAAATGGTAACTCCATCTTGCAGTTTAAGGTATAATGAACGTTCAAGCTGCATCGCAAACATTCGGGTATTTCCTTTCCAGTCATATCTCATTTCCTTCAGTCAAGTCACAGATAGTATTGCTGCCCATGAAATCGAGTCATGCCGATGTTGACCTTTCAAATTTAATGAAATAATGTTATTGCATTTGATGCAAATTAAGTGATATGAAAAATGGATGTAAAGGGGGAACAGGATTCGCTGTTTAAGGTTTCAAAAAACGGAATCTATCAATAATGTCAATGCCATGATCAATGAACTGCAAAATCACAAAGCAAGAAAAAATAGTTCACCATTTAATCATATAGAGTGCCATTCGCTGTGTATTCTGTGCTATTCACGTGATGAACTGACGTTATATCAAACATCAGTGCAAATGGGACCAGTTATTCTATTCTATTCTATACCCAAACATCTCGGCAAGATCAGCTGTTAGGTCCTAACTTTGAACAACATCCAGTTAACGGATTATATGGATAAATAAGTAATTTTCTTTTTAAAAAATCACAGATTATCAACAGCGGAATGGACAGTTTGAGAGAGTCAAACCCAATCATAATGAACATAACCCAAAATACTTTTTATGTAAACAGTGTGAAGAAAACGATTATTCATTGAACGCTTTGGAAAAGATACTATAAGAACGATTAAAATATCTCTATATGCAAGTAAATCATATGTGTATCGACTTTGCTTTCATATATATTGAACGAGGTAAAATTTGGTAAAAGGAAAACGTAATATGAGGTTTATTATGTCAGAAACATTGGGGTATCTTGATTTTTAGCACAGTAAGTTGAAAATTATTTTCACATTTTGTGATATGTGTTGTACATTTGGCCTTAATGTTTTACATATTGCTTTAGTTATTTTACGTTTTGCGTAACGGTTACGTTTTCACACATTGCGTTAGTTTTCACATTTTGTCTTGATTTTACATGTTGGGGTTGTATAGGACTAACTCACTCGCTGTTCTATCCTTCTCTGAATTTTTTAATTACATCTGTGATAAACGATAAACATATAGACCAATACCAATGTCGCATTTCTCCCACCAACGTAAGTTCAGTTCAAATCAGTACATCCAGATAAAGCAGACTAGTCAAGCTACATTCCACGATTGCATTGTGACACCGTAAACATCGCAAACGTTACCCTGTCGCTGTAAAATTATGAGTCTAACCGAGACATTTTATTCATTGGAAAACGTAAAAGTAATGTTTCCATCATCGATGTTAGCTGAGGGAAGCAACTGCAATTATCCCTGTGGTCATATTGGTCATTTAATTAATTGGAAAATATCCAGTTTTGAATTGTTTCGTCAGAAAACGTTGCTCTGAAAAGACCTGCAACTCAGACCTCCGTCTACCTTAAACGGCATCAAACGTCCATTCCACTGAATCTGACATCGGACTATGCGGTGGATGGAATAGTTTCCAATCACAACAACCAAGATGGCCTATGTGGTCATACTGACGTTGGAGACACGACTCCATCATGGACAGTATTTCTCAGTTCAAGCGGTCATTATAAAATTCACCACTTGAAACTGTATCTCCGCAACACATGTGAGTATTGAAGCGTCTATATAAACATTTTCTGAATTATGATAGATGCAAGATTTGAAACAGATGTTTTCTAGACCATCCAATAATTCATTAGAATTGCAAATTAAGTACATAGGTTACGCTAAACCAAACATCTAAATAGCCCCCAGTCACTGACATTTTACACCAAATATGTACAGACACACATCGAAATAACGGCATGGAGATCCTGGTGGACAACCAGACCTGCTACGATTGGTCACCAGCTGAACGACCTGATTCTGTCATAGACGTCACCTGCAGACAGCCATTATATGGAAACTCAGTTACCATACGGACACCCCAGGAGTTTCTCACTCTGTGTGAGGTTCAAATATTTGGTATGTACCGAAATATCAGCAATACCACCAAGAGCTACAAAAATCTCTTAATACCTATGTTCATCTAACGTCTCTTCTTAAGTTGGTACCAACCACTTTCACATATTCACTGTGGGTACACTATTAGGAGAATGGGATAAATGGGGTGCATTTAAATAAACTTCCGTTTCATGGATGGAGTTCAATGTGAGATCAACTTGAAGACTGGTTCGTTGGTACAAATATTTTCCAGTATCCAAAAAACAGTAACTGAGAAAGCGGAATTAATGCATGGGGATTTGAAGTTCAATTGTCCTTCGACGTTTTCTGTGGAACAACATTGTATTGCAGACGCTGGCCCAACGTCGGAATGCAGTCTTGTTATTCTGTGCTTCAGTCAGCAATATTCCCACTCATCGCAGTGGTCTGTTAATGCATAAGTCTTGACAGATATTCACAGAGGTCTGTTAATGAATAAGTCTTGACAGATATTCACAGTGGTCTGTTAATGAATAAGTCTTGACAGATATTCACAGATAAGGCCAACTGAACCAGCACATGCTCTCCCTAAAGAGGAAGAGTGGATCTCTCAACACTTTTTCGTTGTGTAGTTCAATGCATTTATGTGTCCAATACCATCTTTATTACACAGTTTGTAGCGACGGCTGGTTTGGTGACGACTGTGACAAACAATGTCACTGTCTAGATAGCAAGGAAGTATGTGACAAGATCACCGGACACTGCTCTGGTGGATGCACTCCTGGATTCACCGGCGCAAACTGTCAGACACGTGCGTACATATTATTTGCACAGAATTACCAGTAAAATTAAGAGTATACTTTGTCAATAGAATTGAAGTGACCATCAAAAGAAAGTATACTCGGTTTTCAAAACGTCATTATCATTGATCCAGAGAACCCAGACACACAAACAGTGGCGTTAACAACATCTTCTCTCACCCTGAGCTAAAAATCACACTCATACTGCCGAAACAAGTGGGGTCACGGAAGTGCACTGGGGGTCCAGAAACCCAATTCCCCATCACACTGAGGATAATCAAGTACTGCGTTACACACAACTAATGTTCACTACCAGCAGTTTAGCATCCTATATGTCCACCCCTTGCATTAATACAGGCACGCAGCCTCCTTCTAACTAAAGATGTCAGACGTCAGAGGTCACGCGGTATGCAACACTATTCGTCCTTGAGGGCTTGTTTAAGTTGTCTAATCTGTGGTGGGTTAGTGCTTTTCCGAACGCGTCTGTCATATGCTCGGGAACATATCTGGAGAACGTGCTGGCCACTGTTCCTCCCGTCGCTGCCAAATACGAACAACTCAGGCCCAACGTGATCTGTGACGTCTGTACTCGCAACAAATCTGCTTTGGAGGGTCTGTAGACTCTGATACCTACTGCCCGAACACGTCTGGCAACCATGTATCGACTGACACGGTGATCAAGGGAATCCGACCCTGATGACGTTACCGTCAGGAAACGATTTCTGAAATGCCGGTCTTCAGCTGGTTTTGTTACTCGCGTTCTCCCTCTTCTTGGTCTGTCCAAAGTATAGCCCGCCTGCCTGTAACGTTGCAGCAGTCTAGAGACGGCAACACGGGTGCAGTCGAAGGTTCTTGCAACGTTTGCGGGTGTCGACCTTATCTGGTGCATAGCTGGTCCCTCTCACATTCAGCTGCTGATAGTCGTGGCATATCTGCGGTGATCTTTTTTTCAAAGCTGCATGTGTAACCTGTCCGGACACTAACCTGTATACCGTTAGTGCATTTAATCACTTAATCATATTATATTCTCGCCATGCATGTGAAGTTCACTTCAGGTATCTCATTGCTACGTTGGCGCGACATGTTTCAGTGTATAATTTACCAACAAAACTATTTCTTTGAAATATGAGAAATGGGTACTTTTGGTATACTTTCTTTCGCCAGTCAGTTTAAAATTATACAAAACCATCCTTATCAGGATGTCACAAATACATTAAATGCCTGACCAAATGAATAGTATTGAACTTTGTCAGTTATATATTCGAATGAAGGAGTATCCCATTACATTTCCTTGAAAAATATGTCATTTTCTACACCTGTTTAACATCCACGACTGGATAATTACTATCACTGTAATATAGCTTGCAGTGATGGATGGTTTGGCGAGAGGTGTGATAAACAATGTCACTGTCTGGACAACAAGGAAGTATGTGACAAGATCACTGGTTACTGCTTTAGCGGATGCACTCCTGGCTTCAACGACTGCCAAACATGTACGTACAGAATGGCCAATGGATGCATAGTATTTCCAATCAGATTAAGTGAGGAAAATCGTAAAAGGGGATGAGTTTATGTAATGATACAGTCTGACAATCCCACCGTGAAAATCAAGCTTACAGGTATGTAATCATATGTTGTACCCATTGTTGACAATATTTGGGTTTTTTATTATTTATTGTTTATCAGAAACAGGCATTACGCCAACTAAAATGAATGAAATGTACTCTTGTACAGACACTTTTCTGAACATTTGGAGATGAAAGCGTTTTAATGCAACAATGTGCATTGGACATTGGACATACCCTGCATGCAACGTCCTCACATGTTTGCAAATCAGTTTACTTAACAACATTGGATTTTCAGCGGGCGCTAACAATGCTTCTTTCCTCACAACGTTAGCAGTTGCAATAACATGTGGGGTTGTCATATTCATCATTGTGCTGATTGCTTTTCTGTGCATCAGAAGGTGAGTAACAGCTTAGTTTTGTTTGCAAATGTTTGCATTTATTGAATAGGGCTGCTAAAATCTTTTCTGTTACTGTCGAGATCTATAATACGGGACACAAACGACGTGTGTACATCGACCTAATGTCATGTCACCTACACGAACTTACTTTATCTCGGAACCATCTCAAAATGTATCTATTTGCGATTTTTTGGAGGTTTTTCTTCTTTGTTTTGTTTCTCTATTCTAGACAATCCAGATACCAACATGTTGCTGATGGTTGCCATTTACAGAAATGTCTTTTAAATAGGGGCGATGGGGTAGTCTAGTGGTTAGAGAGTTCTCTCTTCAGGCCGAAAGCACGGGTTCGATTTTCCACATCGGTACAGTCTGTCGAGTGTATTTCGGGTGTCCCTGTTCATGATATAGCTAAAGTATTGTTAAAAGCATACTCACTCACTCACATTTGAACAACGATCCCCATAGGTCCTGTACATATATATTCAAGAAACGGTTCTGGTTCCAAAATGCGCAACCACCAAATATGACTTCACAAGACCGGACCAAGTGTACGTTGTTTGTCACTGGGAGTACTAAGGTCACGCGAGGTGCCTTGACCTACTTACAAGCCCTATTCAGCTTTACACCTTTCACACCTTTGAATTACCTTCAGCACAGATTCATTCCTAATTTTCGATTATTGTATACATAAATCTTATTCTTTGAATATCCAACTAATGTAACACATATTATTTACTAGCCAAACATGTAGTATGACATGTATGGAATAAAGAAATGTGTTGTGGTTTCACAAAAATGGTGATTTTTAAGACAATGTAAAAGTCTTAAGACTATTAGAAACACGTTGTGAATAGCAGTCCAGGTAGTAGGTCATATCCTATTAGTCATACTAATTGTTGTATCCAAATTTTCACTAACGGTAATTAAATGCTTTGGAATCTTATTTAACGTAATATTTAATCAAATGAACATTATCAATAAGTATGTGTTACGAGAGTGTATTTTCTGTAATCTGTATTGTTATTGATTAAGTGACAGTTATTACTGGGTCACACTGTTTAGAGTTTTGAGTGATAGTTATTATGAGTCACATTTTTTATCATTGGTAATAGTATTTTAGTGACAAGCCTTTCAAAGTACCGCTTTAGTGTTGCCTCCCTTTAGGAACTCTTCTGTATATAAGTGTGTGTTTTGACTGTTGATAAAGACGAGGCCGATGGCGAAGTTTCTCTACTTTGCGGAAATGATCAAGAATCAGTGACTGTGTACATAAAGGTTGTTGTGTCCCGTCGACACCCGCATAAAAGAACACAAATCAGCCATCTCAGACCTTCAACACAATTTCCCCACTCACCGAATCAAGTTTGACGAATTCGAAGTCCTGTCAACCAAAATCCAAGACTTCACAAAAAGGAAACTATTGTAAATCATCGAAATCCGCCGCCACAAACCTATGATCAACAGAGACCAAGGATACTACATACCATCGGTCTATGAAGAGATAGTCAAACCACAGACTATCTAAGCATTGTGTCTCTTGTTACTACTTAATCTCACTCGTCTTGGCTTCACCACTAGTGCTCTTTGTTATTTTAGTTCCCTACTGGCTTCTTCCTGTTATGTACCACCTGTTTACAATGTTGTTAATGTTAATCCGCTGTTAGTCACAACATGCCATGTATATAAGCTTCTCACAATTTGGTTGTATTCACACTTAGCTTGAAATCGATGTAAGAATCTACATCGAAACGTCCCTCAACCTAATAAACAAGAAGCTGTGATCCATAAAACTGTATGTTTCATTTTTGACTCACCAACTTCTAGAAAAAGCCCATCGAACAAACATTGTACTGAATATTGTACACTTGTCATTGTTATATTCTGCTGGTTCGTAAAGGATTTCTTATACCTTTTGTCAAGGCAAATTATTAACCGTAACATATGTAAGTATCTTTTGTTTCGGGGGTATTTGTACGGCAAGGAAAGGGTGATGTAACGGCTGGGACAACGAGGAAAACCATAGGTTCGTCACGGTAGTAGCATTATATACCGTGACATCATCACTGCCCTGACATGCATTATTTACCTGTTTGTTATAAGACAAATTAAATCTTTTAGATATCACATTATTTCCAAAAATTCTGAAATATCTGACTAACCAATTTCATTAAATCAGCTTTTAAAGTAAACATGTAAACCTGGCTATTATTAAAAATGTCACTACCGTAATGTGTGACACCGTAACAATTATCGCACTGCCCATGTCATAACCCTATCATTTTCTTTACTTAATTAAAACTGACTTATCTGTTAATATCTGGAATTTGCAATGCAAGTATGTTTAGCAGTAGAGTTTCAAGTAAACATAATATAATTCTTATTTTCATTCTGAATTTTTTGCTACATATTACTTTTAATTTGAAAATAATAAATGAAGGAATGTTTAGGCTGTTAGCCCCGTTTAAGCTATAAATGTAATATTTCATTAGCCATGTTATATTGGTGTGAGGAATCATAGTCTGATTGTTAGGGAAGTGTTTATGCGATAAAACAACGAACAGGAATCAACGACCCGAATGTAACATTATCCCTCGATTTCCTGTACATCGCTGATAAGCAAGAGTATTCACGTGATCAAACACGTGTCGGCAGATTAGATAGGTAGCAGAAGAAACAGCATTGTGTAAAGTATGAAATGGAGTTTGAACTGGAATGATGGAATGGAACTTGGCATGGAATTTGGAGTAGGATTTTGAAATTTGTTCTTATAAACAAGTCTCCATTCAGATATCCTAGTTTCTAAACAGCTGGTCACTGATGTATGGCACGCAAGCTAAGAAAGTTGAGGGACTGTGAGGCAGGCTATTGCCACACCTCCATCTGCCACTAGCCTTATCTAGCTTCCATCTGCAGGGGGAGGATCGTAAGGGGAGGGAAAGTGACTCCCGAACTGTTTACAAACTGCCAATTTAATGTATGTTTGGAGGTCGTCACAACGTTTCAAAATAACGTTTAACGAAAAATTTTAAAAGTATTATCAAACCGTTTTCACGAAACATTTCCCTGATAAAAAGAAAACGTTTTCGAAACATTTTGTGTTCACTGGATTGGATCTTTTTTACATATTTCATAACGGTAGTGAGGTAATTTCCTGAAACTTCTAATAAAAAGGACCAAATATGATAAATGAAACGTCATTAAGCTTGATAAATTTGTTTACTTGTATATTCAGAATACTACAAACGTAGACAACATTTCAATATTAAGCAAACACACAAAACTAACGATTTTTCTGCCTAAATGAAATATGCAGGAATCTTGCTAAATTCGTTCTGTTTTGTTTCATGTGTGTCATGCCATTTACCTACAGAAGTACTAAGGGTTCATAAGTGAGAAGAATCGACTATGAAATGGGATTATAAACACGAATGACAAATGGGACATATGGCTAATGGTGATACCGACTCGTAATATCATGCACCCTCTTCGGATGTTTCTAACTGTAAACCGTGGTTCCGGTGAATCTAACAGTATTCCTTCCTGGAATTTGCATGTGTACTTTTATGACTTGTGACTACACAAAAAGTATAACATGGTTGTCATTCTAACTGACTTAAATTCAAAACCTCATTCTCGACAACACCTCATGTAGCGACGTTACGTTTTGCATCCACTGTACCTGTTTCCTGGTGTTGTTTTTATGTAGATGAGTCAATTTGAAACACACATAGACGATCTAGTTTAACGAAAGGATTCTATTTTCCTCAACATGTTTGTCATCTCATGACGCATGGAAAAGTAACGTTTATTTTTTTCACATTACAGGCTCCAGATGAAAATCAAAGCGTTAGAAACTGCAAGTGAAGAACCGTACGCCTCACTGGATACGGAAACAATGGAACAAATGTCAGAAACGTGTTATACGGAGATAGCTGAGAGCAGGTGTGATGTGATATAAATCAGTTCAATGCGCTAAATACTCTTACATGCCTGTGCCTGTGCCGTGGCTTGCTTTCATTTTAAAGCATAATGGCAGCAAAATCTGGTCCATGATCATAACAAAATCTCTGCCACAGCAGGACTGACTGTACGATTTTGATTTACCATGTATGTATGAATCACTGTCAAAGCGTGATGATGTTAAAAATATGTAAAGGTCAACAGCTCAGCCGAAAAACAATACATGCAAGACGATGTAAGTCACACTTAGGTTGTTTTTGCACAAAAAACAATCCATTTAGATGGAATTATTTTCGTTCTCTCAATTGGCTCATATGAGTCATGTTAAGATATCTTTAGAATTTGCGGAATGATAAAATTTCGAAATACGTCCAAGTCTGACTGAGTTCGTTGTGTCCGGAAGTGTTCTGACTCAGGCTGTTTGTTCTGAGATAGCTCTTTACAATGCTTCATTAAGTCAAAATATTTCTTTTGTTATTGAGGTTCAATGATCTTGCTGCCTACAGAAGTCTTGATGTTTTAGTATTTTCTGCCTTGTATTCATTTTTGAAATGTTGCAAATGTGTGCAGAGTTTTGTATGATTATTCACAAACACTACCGTCTGAAATCTCAATTGTGTAACTGTCTGTGCAAATCCGATGCCCACACTGACTTTTCTCAGTACGTTTGTCTTTGCATAGATGTGAGAAAACGCAACCACCGTACATGTGTCATCCATATGTTTGTTATGTTTAAGGGTCAGTTTGAAAGAAACTTGTGACATTTCAGATATGTTTAATGGACTTGTTTAAACTCAACCAGTCTTGAAGCGCATGGCCCAGAGATATCACAGAAGAAACCAATCTTTCAAATCACAATTGTTTGAGAAGAGTTAAGTCCAATGAAGCCTCAAAGTTGTTAATTGATCAGGTTGTTCAAACGTTGGATGATAACACAGATAACGCATGCACAGAAAGATATGGTTAAATGTGTACTGGAAAGCGAAGTTCATTTCATTCCTTTAGCTATTTTAGATAACTAGGTATGTTTTGACTCTCCTGAAAAGTTGTAAAAGGTACGTATGACCTGTTGACTGCAGTAGGTTGCAATTGTTTGTTATGAGTTGGTTAATGAGATGTTCAAAAATATATACAATGAATATAGGAATGTTAGGCACTCTTTCCACGATTATTTAATACAAGTTTGATTAATTGTGGATAGCGTTTGTGTTTAGTTTTTCAACTAGTTGACATTGGGGAATAATTTGAAGCTGGGACAATATTTAAGACAGTTCGGATTAATAACCAATGATAGGTATTGAAAGTTTTGTTGCCTAGGAAACAACACGTTGTAAATCCCAACGACTAATCATCATGCATGCACATAAATAAGTATTTATATAACACAAAATATATTTGAATGAATGTTCTGATACCTGTTATACATACATATAATACTGGAGTATACAAAGACAATGATTGTAGGACTGAGTACGTATCGCACTGCTTTGCAATTATTTATGTAACAACTTTTGCTAGAGGAAATAAACAAGCAATGGTGATGGGAATATTCTGTCCCGCTGATCTTTGAAGAGTTTCAAACTATTCATGGTCGAACGGGTGACCTCCCTTGACAATAGACACGGTACAATATTGTGTGAGTCTGCTGACTGGCAATGTTAAACATAGGCTGTTGTGTTATTTTGTGAATTAGCTTCCATGTATGCTTATAACCACTCACTAGACAACACAATGGTGCAGTGGGAATTATCAGGGTCCAAATCGGCAGATAAAACAGCGAAACGTACTTGAAATGAGAAATATGTCCGTTATCTGGGACAGTTCAATTATACATTGAAGTGTTCATAAAATCCCAGTAGTCGTATTTTTTACGTCTAAACACTTACATATATTGTGAGCATTGTTGTTGTGGGAGCACTTGTAAAGACAACATGTAAGTATTGTACTGCCCACGGGCTCGCCCATAGGCCGCTGTTCGTACATGAGCGAGCGAGTTTAATTTTGTTCTAGTTTAAGTTTTTTGAAAAAACATTCATCTTTTCGTCCTTAGCACACATTCATAACAGCTGTATGTTTATTTTTTTCAAAACCCTTGTGAGAGACTCGCCGCAGTGCGGAGAGTTTCTGGACTTTGGTGAGTCCAGAATTAAATTGTGACGTGCTATTTATTTTTCACAACGTTTCTGAGCTAGACTTGGTTGGTATCGTCGTATCCAAGTTGCTTAGATCGATATTCATTATGCTGATTACTGGTCTGGTCCGATAATTTGCAGACCACCACCATATAACTAGAATATTGCGGCGGTAAATAGCACTCCAATCAACCAAATCCCAAGACTAACCCTCGTGCTTCGGTTAAATTCAATGAGTGAGTGAGTTTAGTTTTACGCCGCACTCGGCAATATTTCAGCTATATGGCGGCGGTCTGTAAATAATCCAGGGATGAACAGTATGAGCATCGATCTGCACAAATGGAAACTAAGCACAAATGTCAACTAAGTCAACGAGCCTGATCACCCGATCCCGTTAGTCGCCTTTTATAGCAATCATGTGTTGCTGAAGGCGTATTCTACCCCGGGACCTTCACGGGTCTCGGTCAGATTCAAACCAACATTGCATGTGGTACGCACATTAAGAACAGTACGTGGGTCTGCTATACGGATTGTACAGGGGCAGTTGACCAGGGAAACCTTCATCTTTGCCGGTAATGTTCACACGTGGGTGTTTCGCCTAACCGGTGAATGACTATCGATGTGTCCTGAAATATTTGTTTAGTCATTCAGTGATATATCCGGAGGACGGATAATCTCACTCTGAAGCCTATTTCTGGTGTCTCTCGCCGTGATATTGCTGGAACATGGCTAAATGCGGCGTAAACAAAATTCACTCACTCTATTCTGAAGTATCCCTGTAAACAGTTTGAAATGACATTGAGGCCAGTCAGATCGTCGAGGTAGAATCAGTACTCTACAACTGGGTTGACCTCACATTGTCATTTGGTATTTCCACCAACACGACTGGGTTATGGAAACATACTGCAGCCACCAGTCCAAAGTGCAATACTTACATGTTTTTACAACAAGTACTCTCACAACAACTATGCTCGCAATACATGTAGGTGTCGTAACAGAACTCTGTCCTCACATCTGAAAATTGAATATTTTCAAAGAATCATTTGATGTGCCGAATAAAGAAATAATCATAGTCACAAGTAAATAAATTTTATATTGGGGAGAGTTTTCATGTCATAGGGGCATTTAGCAGGGTTTTAATTCTTGTGGTGCGTGGTCTCGGTACAGTCTTGGTCACAGTTTACGTTAATCAACGCTGGTGGCGGAGAGGTCATCAGGTCATTTCGCAGCTTAACTACTGAGGATTCCTATGAGTTTGGTCCCGCTACGATGCACAGATGACACATGTGGCCTTACCTGATGTTAGTGATTTTGTTCAAAAATTACCTTTGTGACTGGGTGCCTGATGGAAGGGTGTCTTGTAGCATAAAATATATATACTCACCACTCAAGGAAACGCAAAGGTGCTTTTATTTGTGGATCAGCCATATTTCAGAGTAACACAGGTCAGTTGTCTGTTAACATATGTAGCTTATACAAAATGTCACCAAGCGAAGGAGTCCATTACCAGTTGTCTTCACTATCTGTGCCCCAATGAGTCCAGGCATGGACTGACGTCCATTCATGTGCACGTTGGCAGAGGTCATCCCACAAATGCTCGATGGAGTTGAGGTCGGGCGATTTGGAAGGCGAAACAAGCATTGTAATGTTCTGCCTCACAGCGGCATATGTTGTGTGCAATTCCTTCAACGTTCATTTCGACGTCGAAAAG
The DNA here is from genome assembly GCF_037392515.1 of Haliotis asinina. Classification (NCBI taxonomy): domain Eukaryota; kingdom Metazoa; phylum Mollusca; class Gastropoda; order Lepetellida; family Haliotidae; genus Haliotis; species Haliotis asinina. The sequence goes on along the minus strand of NC_090288.1, from coordinate 45,472,773 downwards.
CACCTGTCTTTCCGTCAAGGCACTGAAGTGAAAACATGATTCATCACTAAAATATACACGGGGCCAGTTTGGGAGATTCCAGAATCTAACCATTATTGCACCGCTGGACCGGTCGAAGTCGATGTAGTCGTCGCAGCACAGGTTAAAGAAATAGTGTTTTATGGCTCTAAGTTCAACGATTACGAACGGTTTGCGTCGAGATTCTCATCTGAATTAGGCACTTGCACTTGCAGGAAGAGTTCGATTCCGAAAATAAGGCACCCGGATGTACCTATCCTCCGCTCGCTCCAGTGGTGAAGCGCGATCGGTCCCAGAACTGCACCCGCATTTAGCGCACATTGCAGACCTCTTTTACACCTGGTCATTTCCATGCAGCTTGACACTTTCGAACGTAAACGTGTATTAAAGCTTCCGAATGTTTTTCTTTTCTTTTGTTTTTTTGCTCAGTGCTTTCATCCCATGCACACAGAACAGGATTATAAGGGTGACATTTTAGAAATTATACACTGTTCTCATTTCATATTTACATAGTAGCCATGGGTGATGTCAGCAACGCGCAGAAACCACCGCTGACAACCAATGAATGTACGTTTACGGATTTGTTTTGGTGAGATAATATTATGTAGGTGACTTCCTTAAAACGGAAACATAGGTAGGATAATAAAATAACTTCCAAAACACAATTTGCGACAGATCACCCAAAATTGCAGGCATGCAATATAAACTGTCAGACAAACGAGAAATAATGGATGGGTCCAAAACACGACACATTTTATCGAAACGTTGTTTCACTTGAAATAGTCGAATCACACCAAAGTTAAGGCTCAAAACCATTAAACTGACGTTCAAAAGAGTTGTGTGATCGTGTTTTTTAAAGCAAAAAAGAACGTAAACAATGTTTATTTATTGGTGAGTTGCAATCCGACTCTTCCAAATTATTTACGCTATCTTTTGGAAAACAATTTCCCAACAGGCGTGTGTCGTCTATCGTGTATATATATAAGCATACAAAGCCCGATTATCGAATAACAAATTCTTGTTAAGTTAACCTCCATTAATAGGCACACAGTTGGATTAAAGTAAAGACTGAAATATAACGTGTAAATTGCTCCAACTAAACCTACATTGACAAACCAGTCAATGTACAACTCATCTCAACTATGCGTGTTAAGTAATCTGACAATATTGTGCTCCAGGATTGCTACACACATGTTGCCACAAACAAGTTCATTGTGAAGCAAAGGGTAAGGGCATGCATCCAATACCCAAAAATGTGTGATCTAAAACTAAAACTAAAGCTGATCTCAAATCGATTTATTTCGCTTTTATCACATCTTTTTTACTGGCTTGTGTCATTAAAATATTTAGATAGAATCTCGGGGAGGTACGTTGTTGTTCAGTGTGCGTCCTATACATGCCATAGGGGGATCTTCCTGGTATAAAATATCTCATAAGGAAAAGTACAAAAGGACAATGCCACAGTTGAAACACATTTCGTTTTATTTATTTGACAAATGCATAAAAAAGATAGATTTGAAAAAAAGATTGTCATCTACAGTCATTTATCTGACAGCCATTGCAAAACCGAAATGGGGACAAGATTCTTTTGTTAAACAGAATGTAAATATGTTTGGATTCGAACCGGACCTAGAGTCATGACGGGCCAATGAGGCTGTCTGTGATACTGAGGAGGATCGCTTTCAAATAGTACTTAACCTGATAGCTTGTTTCTTTCAAGGACGTCATGTACTGGTACCATACTTGCATAAATCGATGGTGTCCATGTGCTGGTTATGTGTCAGTGTTGAGACGTTGAGACATTGCAATATTACTATGCACGTTGCGCTTCGATTGTGTGGATTAATTTCCGACACGAAGCCCAGATATGATACTTATAATTTAGGTTTATGATTTACTGACCTAATCAATAATGTTGTAACGTCCGTGTAACAGGAAGACGTTTCTGTCTTATTCTCAGTTAGGATGAATAAATAGAATAGCTTTCGCACACATGCACACATGCACACACGCACAGACACACACCCTTTGTATCAGCTCAGGGCTGGGTAGAAAGAAGAGCCACATGATAACATCTTTCCGTAAGCGACGGTCAGGGATTGGATCGACTTCGTGAGAGTGGCGCAGTCACCAGTAATGAACAATGTGTGAAACGGCTGTGGTCGAATGTTGAAAGAAATTTGAAAAATATACCTACATATTCTCTATACAATACTACTCCAAACAAGCCAGTCAGGTTAAAATGCTTTTCCATAATCGTCACATGTTCATCGTAAGTCCATTTTACGACATCGACTATGTCGTAAGTATGTGTAAATGAATAATTGTTTCTGAAGATGTAAGGTTTAAGGTTAAACGTTTACGTATTCTGTCTCAATGGTGGTAACGGCGACACAAACATAGGCAGAACCAAGTCACATGATCACCATGAAAAATATGAAACACAAATAAAAAAGATGAAACATTGACGGAACAGTTCGTACTGCAGAGTGGCAACCATTAGCAAATAACACTCCAAACGGTTATGGGTTCGGACCTCAAATTCACCATGATTTTTTCAAGGTTTCTTGGCACCAAACCCGTTCTCACACGTTCCACTATACTGAGACAAGAGTAGGGTCTTTTCTCCCCCACCAAGCTAACACACCATGACAAAATTTAACTACAATTGAACAGAGGGTCAAAACTGAACTCAGACCATCTCAGCATATGGGTCAGTGTTGAGCCGGAACCTGTCAAACGATGAAATCAGTCCGGATGAACATTCTCATAAGCAACAGATATACTTCCTTGTAAGCTAACAGCACCACTGCAGTAGATAGTTTTGTTAAAACCAAATCTCTTCGTGACCATGACAACGTATATAGAGGTATTTGTCATTTAATGTCTATCTCGTCGTATCACAGGTATCAGTCAACGGCACTTGTAGGTGAGTATGTTACTTTTATGGTACCTTCAAGCTGTAAAAAGGCCTCGTTGTATAGCATACGTCTTGGGTAGTTTTAAAGCCCATCTTCAAATATGTAATTGTTGCGTAATCCATGAATAGTCAAGCAGTTACACTCTGATTTTCAGGAATATGTGTATTTGCAGTTTCCAGAATGTGACTCAAATTTGGAAAATAAACATATTCAGATTCTGGATTCGAATCCCAAAGCCTGAATCCGTTTCTGACTTCATGTTGCTCTCAAATTCACAGTTCGCCATTTATGTAGACATAGTAATGAGCATCCACATACCACCACCACACACCACCACCACACGCCACCACACACCACCACCACACGCCACCACACACCACCACCACACGCCACCACACACCACCACCACACGCCACCACACACCACCACCACACACCACCACCACACGCCACCACACACCACCACCACACGCCACCACACACCACCACCACACACCACCACCACACGCCACCACACACCACCACCACACGCCACAACACACCACCACCACACGCCACCACACACCACCACCACACGCCACCACACACCACCACCACACACCACCACACACCACCACCACACACCACCACCACACGCCACCACACACCACCACCACACGCCACCACACGCCACCACCACACACCACCACCACACGCCACCACACACCACCACCACACGCCACCACACACCACCACCGCACACCACCACCACACACCACACACCACCACCACACACCACCACCACACACCACACACCACCACCACACACCACCACCACACGCCATCACACACCACCACCACACGCCACCACACACCACCACCACACACCACCACCGCACACCACCACCACACACCACCACCACACACCACACACCACCACCACACACCACACACCACCACCACACGCCACCACCACACGCCACCACCACACAAATCAAAACCAGAACACAAACACCACCACACACCATCACACACCACTACCACCACCACACACCACCAACACTACACACCGCCACCACATCAACATTACCATGACAAACCACTACACACCACCACCACCACACCACCACATCACCTCCACCACAGCACACCACCACACAAGACCACCTCACACCACCATCACACACAACCATACATTACCAAAACCACACTCCACTCCACCACACACCATCACCACCACATACCATACCACCACCACAACACACTAACACCAGCACACCACCATCAGCAACACCACCACACAGCACAATCACCTAACATCATCACCACAACACACCACCACCACACACCACCACCACCACACACCACCACCACATGCCACCACAGGAATCAAATCCACACACCAACACCACCATACACCATCGCACACCACCATAACCACACATCACCAACACTACACACCACCACTTCAACTACACATCACCACCACATCACCACCACACACGACTACCAACACACAACCACCAACACTACACAACACAAACACACACCATCACCAACACACAACTCTACCAACACACAACCACCAACACATTGCCCACAACCACCACTACACACCACCACCACCACACCAAAACATCACTACACACCATCACCACATCACCTCCACCCCACCACCACCACAACACAAGTCCACCTCACAAAACCACCCTACCATCACACACAACCACACATTAACAAAACCACCCACCACTCCACCACACACCATCACCACCACATACCACACCACCACATACCACACCACCAGCACCCCATCACCGCCACACCGCCACACCACCACCACCAGCACACCATCACCACCACACCACCACCACCACTACACACCACCACCACTACACAACACCAGTACACCACCACCATACCACCACCACTACACAACACCAGTACACCACCACCACCAGTACACTACAACCACACACCGCCACCACACACAACCATCAGCACCACCAAAGACCATCACCACAACACATTACCACCATCGTACAAACATCAGCACCACCACCAGCAGACACAACCACATACCACCACACACCATCACCACCACCACCAAACATTATCACCACCACCGCATACCACCACCATAACACAGTACCACAGCCACACACACCACACCACCACACACCACCACTACATCACCACCACTACACACCACCAACACCAGGACACCACCTCCACCACAAACCACACACAATTTAATACTTCGTGGGCAATTAAAATTCAACCACCACTACCACCATCACACACCAACAAACACAACCACTACCACCACATCATCACTACCACACCACCACCACACCAGCACCACACACCGGCACCCCATACCACTATCGCCACCACCACACAAGATCACACCACAACACACTAACACCAACTCACCACTATCAGCACAACCACCACCACACACAACCACACACCATCACCACCACAACACACCACCACCGCTGCACCACCACACACCGGCACCACACAACACTATCACGCACCACCACTCACCACAACCACAAAGCAATCACCACTACCATCACACACCATCACCACTACCATCACACACCATCACCACCATCACCACACACCACCAAACACCTCCACTACCACCACATCACCACCACCACACCACCACCACACCACCATCACACACCAACAAACACCAACAAACACCACCACACACCACACGCCATCACTATCAGTGAGAATATCACTATGAACAGCTTCCATTCAAAGTAACGAGCAGTACTGTCAAAATCTGGCGATTGAGCCGAAAATTAATTTCCAAACACTGTTTGGGAACATTATATTACTCACCTGTGTCTTTATGAATCGGGAAACTATCCATCAAAAAGGGGTCAGTAACCTTTGTGTCACTTGATGTCAAATACGTTTCGTACAGTATTCATAAAATAATCTACAGACAGGATGGAAAGACCCGTGTCTACTGCCATTTGGTGCAGAGGGTCACCAGCTGCAACATTAAATGTAAGATGCATGGTTTAAGGGTTTAAGGACTTAAGGACGGAAGCTGCGGAAACATATCATTATCATTATCACTACACCTCAGATCATGATATATCCTGTGCGGATGATGCTCCTAATGCGCTGTGTACTCCTAGCAAGCCCTTTTTGTCGAGAGCTGACTTGGTTGACATCGCTTGAACGTGATAGGGCAATTTAACCAAGCATCAGATTGGCTCCACCACAATGGTTCGGTGGGGAATGTAATCGTCAAGAAAAGTGATATGGCTCCAATACACTTAGTGCCACAATGAAACATTTCAGCTTCAACACCTGCAAACATGGAAGACGTCAGTATAAACATCAATGTTGGAGGAATAAGTACCTTTCTCTCCTAAGCTGACGATGTGTTGCCATTGATGTAAGAGTTTGGGGAACCTCATGGGTTTTCAACACATGATAACACGAACATCACCTCCTTAAAAACGGGAGGGGAGGTTGGGTAGGCAGGTGGTCAAAGCATTCACTAGTCACGCCCATTTCGGTTTCTTACTTGTGTGACGTCAATTTCTGATGACCCCCGCCACGTTAAAACTTCTGTTAAAAGTGAAAGAAAGAACTTATTACTTGGTAAACAATAGAATTGGGATGGGGAACGGGCATGGACAGACTAACAGTAACCATTATGTTAGGAATTCAACCAAGGGAGATTCCACATCAGCTAATCCATGATGGGATATAAGTCTCTTACGTAATCGACCATGTTCCCAAATCATCGAGCCTGGTGACCACAGACAGCACAACTTTGGCATAAAGAGACAGGTAACAATCAGATCGGATGGACTGATGCATGATTCTACACAGTTGTTACCTTGGTGATCTGCAGCTGCAGAATTGAAGCCCAGCATATTCCTGGGAAAATGAATACGATAGTAGACAATACTATAGTGACAATGGATAAAAGTGAACGAATAATGGTCTCTTCACCAGAGGATATTTGGATGGATTACATCAGTCTGGGATAAACCTCATCTGCATATGATCACCAAGTACCTGTGCTTTTCAATCTTGGACATATCCCCATGAGTTTCAGCATCGACAAGACAGAACGGTTTGTTCAGGCATCATCCTGAGTAAGAACATGGAAGATTTGATACCAGAAATCTGATTAATATTTTCCCTCTGCCTCCTCCAGTTTGTTTCTGATCAGTTTACATAAATTGATTTTTGAGTTTCGCACATCATCAAAGTAAAATTTCCAATGGCTAGATAAAGAGATATTCGCGTTTTCTGGTAAAAGACATATATGGCCGCTGTTAATGCACTGGTTGCCCAAATGTAATCATCTTAATGGTCACGACTAGAAATAACTAGACAAAACCACATACAAAACAGACGAACGATTTGGATCATTAGATCTTACTATATATTTCATTGTCGGAATTTATGTTAGTCTCCACGTACAAGGCATAAGTAGCTGAAAACCAAACGTTCGCTCGGATCTTCAGTGATACGTAAAGTTTACCTGACAATGAAGTGATGGGGTACTCTTGTAGTTAAAGCGTTCGTTCGTCACGCAAAAGACCTTACAGCGTGCAATACAAACTTCTGGTCTCCTCCGCACTGATATTGCTGAAACATTGCTGAAACTGGCGTGAAGCCAAACTCACTCCTTTAACCTCTGACAGCGATGTAAATTGCATACTAATAATTAAGCAGTTGCAGTCTGTTATGTATCATACGTTTTGTGGTTTAATTAAACGTCCCAGTCCCCCTTGAAATGTGTCTACAAATAACATGAAATAACCGTTAATAATACATGCTGCTGCAAATATTTCTTAAGACTCAGGCACATTTATACTTGGTGCAGCAATTAAGGATCTAAACATTAAAGCTAAAGACAATGTAGCAGCAGGATATGCCGTAAAAAAGTATTATTTAATGTCCTCACGTGACAGTAACAAGCAGCTACATGCATATCGAATTTTTTTGGTCGGCCTTCTGGAAGATGGTGGATCAAAAATAATGTTGGATTACAACTTCTTTATTGCACAGGGCTAAAAGTGAATACGGTTCGTAACTTCGTACGTTGTAACAAGATTTAGATTCTGCAATTGAAGTATTTGTTTCTCGTCCATGTAGGCTCAACAAGGACTGAAGCAATGTGGCTGCTCTTTGTGCTTTCGCTGTTCATGCTGTCCACAGCAGTTGGTGAGATACAATATTATTTCATTTCGCACATGCATTAAATTCTTTGTATTATTAAGTGTGGCAGATGCAACGTTGTACATAACGATGTTATTATTTTAGTGTTTTCTAGTCTGTATATGTACATGTATATTTATCAGTAGACTAGTTAAAATATAGGTCATGTGTCCCTCAAGCCCTGAACAAACCCAAGCCATGACAAGCTCAACTGATTGGCCAAGCTAACTCTCCAAGTAAAACCTATTCTCTGCCAATAATTAGGTAGTTGCAGTGTGTAATGTATCATACGTTTTGTGGTTTGATTAAAGGCCCCGGTCCTCTTTGAAATGTGTCTACAAATAGCATGAAATAGCAGTTGAAAATGCATGCTGCTGCAAATATTTCTTAAGACTCAAACACATAGCGAAATATTCTTGGTGGAGCAATTATAGAGTTGAACATTAAAACTAAAGACATTGATGAGATATGCCATAAAAAGTATTATTTAACGTCCTCACGTGACGATTCACACGGGTAAATTCAAAGTGGTTGACGTCACTGCTACTGACCTACTAGGGTTGGGTATTGCCAAAACATTAGCAGGGCAATTTATTGTGATATGTGTCGGCGTTTTGCAATATGTATTGCAAGTTACAAGTGACTCGTTCATTTCATAATTGAGGCCTCACAGCCCGTAGTGCTAAGATACAAAAACGCATCATACATTGCGCAAGATATAATGATATACAATGCAACATTACTTAGATGCAACATTTCTTTCGAGGAACGATATATCCTTCATACGTACAGAATGTGTAACGAATGTGGCACCTCTGTCATCTTTCTCTTAACTTATATATCTCAGTTAAATAAATACACTACATATGCCATTGTGATGTTGATAAAGTATTACGCTTTGCATACATACAGAGTCTCATCCAAATGTCTACGGATATCAGTTACGGATATCAACACGAGTCGATAAGTTACAAAAAGTATAATCTTGCGAGCACATTTGTGTATAATTATCAGTGAGAGTTAAAAATCACTCGTCATTAGTTTTCAAATTACAATGTATATCTCTGAACAGTGTACTGAAGTTAGATTTACAGATCAGCGATTTATAGTATTGTGACGTCATCAAGTTTATGATGTCATAGCATTGTGTAACTGAAAGGCCAAAGCATTGCGATCTCATATAATGGATGAGGTCAGTGCATGGTACACAGTCTACTATCGAAACAATATCTCCTGACAGATATCGAGCAATATCTACTGTGGAACACAGTATTGAATGTCAAAAACATTATTGCCCCAGTGCTGCCAAGATGAAACCACACATGTTGATTTCTGACCTTTGCTACGTGATACGATTCAACAATATTAAAATGATGTGAACTGTACTGTACTGTAGATTCTTAATTTTCACGGAAGGGGAAATAACTCATTTTGTATCTTGTGTTTGAAGAGTAACATTTTTGCTATTGTAGTTGGAGAAAGCCATTGCTACAATGCAAGTTCAAGCAGAGCATCTCTGTCAACCACGTGTCACCAACATGGCGGTTGTATCAAGGGATGGTTCGGTCCGACTTGCCAGAAACGTGAGCATTGATGTTTCCCTCATCAGTTAATCCATTTTGTCATCTTACAACACATTGATTTTCACTTCCCTATTCTATTTTCACATATTTTCGAATTTTGAGGAGTTTTCTACGATTTTAAACATATGCAGCACAGAAAATGACCTACATGGGAGACACACGTTAACGTACCGTTTGCTATTTTTGGTTTTATTTCGTTTTGGTTTTTTAAAAACAATATATTACATGAAATGTGATTACATAAATGGTCATACGGGTTGTATTCATTATGTCCTGTTGAAGGAAGTTTTACCTTTGGGTCTCTTTTTCATCCTACAACGTGCACATAGAGCAAAACTGTTGATATACAATTACGGTTCGTCCGTAAGCCTGTTTGTCCAAACAACGTGTTTGTGCGACATCTCAGTTATTCATGAGAATTGGTACGATAGTAAGGGCTTGACTTGAAATTCAGTAAATATCAATTTTTTTTTGCATTTATAAAAATTTTCTATTCATTATTTATGTTAAGTAGACCTGTTTTGTGTTCACATTTGTACTACTGTCCTATTTGTTCTTTTTCTTTTCATGAAACTAATGTATAAGCTACTTTTCTTGGTAGACACACAAATCCTGATAAAAAAATTACACCATCCCAAAGGAATTATGAGAGAGTTGCTACTTTGTTTCAGAAACACTTTGAATACATTTTAGAGAAAACATCATAGTTATCATAATCTACATACATGATCTTCCTCCAAAATGTGAAAATTACTGTGTAAGTATAAATCTGTCGGTGCAGTTTTAGGTATAATGGACGTTCAAGCGGCATCGCAAAGATTCGGGTATTTCCTTTCCAATCATATCTGATTTCCTTCAGTCAAGTCACAGATGGTATTGCTGCCCATGAAATCGAGTAATACAAGAGACATTTCAGATTGGATCCCGATGTTGATCGATCAAATTTAATGAAATAATGTTATTGCATTTGATGCAAATTAAGTGATATGGAATATGGATGTAAACGGGGAACAGGATTCGCTGTTTAAGGTTTCAAAAAACGGAATCTATCAATAATGTCAATGCCATGATCAATGAACTGCAAAATCACAAAGCAAGAAATAATAATTCACCATTTATTTATATAGAGTGCCATTCGCTGTGTATTCTGTGACATTCACGTGATGAACTGACGTTATATCAAACATCCGTGCAAATGGAACCAGTTATTCTATTGTTTATCTAAACATCTGGACATACATAACGTCTTGAATAGCTAAACAATTGATGGGAGGATGTTAAACCTCATTCACTCTCTCACAGGACATATGGTGATCGCCTGGTTCTATAGTTTGTATCAACAACCTTGTGATGTATATCAAGAATCTTATGATATTTGGAGGGCAGATATTTTGTATGTAAACAATACAGTGAGTTCAGTGAGATATCTTGGGTAATGTCCTGCAAATGAAAGGAAACCTTATATGAGTCTAAATCCAACTGATCAGTTTAAGAGTAGAATAGGTGGAATGGGCAAAGACAGGTGGCACAGTTCACGTCGACAGTGTGACACGAAGGTTGTCCAGGACGATGGGACAGTGGGAGAGAAGGTGTTCAAGAGCAGAGGGACAGTGAGACAGAAAGTGTTCATATGATCTGATATAGGATATTTATATAGCGCACATATCCACGCACTAGTGCATGCTTAAGGCGCTGGTATTTGTCCCTCGATCTCTGGATGTCAATCTCAACAGCACATCGTATTTCAATCTCAACTCCCTGATGAGTATACAACTCTTGCTGCCACTTGGCGCACCGAGTTTAATGAGGCTCTCTCATCCTAACGAGGTACCCATTCACAGCTGGGTGGACTCGGACACATAGTCACAGTACTTTGACCAAGTTCACTGCACGTTGCTGTACCCGCAACTAGGTGTTGGCACGTATTCATGTGGCCACAATCTGGTCATATACCAACGGATTCGTGGGTTCTTTTAAGTGCACAGGGTTGTGTACTGTACACCAGGGGTTGTGACAACACTGAAAGAGTCTGCACACAATGTTGACGCCAAGGCTTTTACATACCGGTCACAGGTGGGCTCGATCCTTACACCTCAACCTCGCTGGATCACTAGCCTGACACCTTAGCCAGCTCGCCCACCGCGCCCCACATTCATAGCGAATACATTTCAAGCAAATCCGGTTTTAGAAAAATATGAGCTCTGCCTACCTGCCTGAGGGATTAATGCTTATGGGACAAGGAAGTCTGTAAACCGTCGGTTCGGTCCAATTGCACATCACTTGACACCAAACTGTCAAATATATATTGTCCTCTAATACAAAATCCCTGACACTAATAGTGCTTGAAGACTTCCTCTCTTGTGGGGTAAGGGTAGTGGCAAGTGAAATCCTAAACTTAGTTGAAAATGAAAAGTGGATAAATGCCTGACTTACGGTTGAATACCAGGCATTTGGCTCAGAAAGACAAAGCGTGAGAACCAGGAAAAAGGTAGGCGTATGAAGGCTTCCTCTCTTGTGCGGTAAGGGTAGTGGCAAGTGAAATCCTTAAACTTAGTTGAAGATGAAAACTGGATAAACGCCTGACTTAGGGTTGAATACCAGACATTTGGCTCAGAGAGACAACGGGAGAGCCATGGAACATAAAGCGTTTGAAGCCTTCCTCTCTTGTACGGTAAGGGTTGTGACAGTTGAATCCGAATCCTAGTAGATGAAAACTGGATACATGTTTGACTTAGGGTTGAATACCTGGCATTTGGTTGAAAGAGACTGTGGGAGAGCCAGGGAACAGAACTACCATTATATTTTGCAGATGTCTGTATTTATACCATTATATCAGAATACGTCATGTAATAAACGAACACATTTGAATATTTTCTTTTGTATACTCATTTGGTTTATTTGAAGTTGTTTTCCACCCGCAATTGAAGCATGGCGTGTCAAGCTTCGCGTATTTAGGAACCATTGCAGTATTCCATTAAACCGCCGATTGTCGTTTCATACACATTAATAATTCATAACTATTGGCGCAGTCTCCAAGATCAGCGGTTAGGTCCTAAGTTTGAACAACATCCAATGAACCGATCGTAAGGATAAAGTAAGTCCTTTTCTTTTTTAAAAAAAATCGGTAATCACAGATTATCAACAGCGGAATGGAAAGATTGAGAGAGTGAAACCCAATCATAATGGACATAACCAAAACTACTTTTTATGCAAGTAAATCATATATGTAGCGATTTTGGTTTCATGTATATTGAACGAGGTAAAATATGGTAAAAGGAAAACTAATATGCGGTTTATTTTGTCAGAAACATTGGGATATCTTGATTTTTAGTACATTAAGTTGAAAATTACTTTTACAGTTTGTGTTAGGTGTTGTACGTTTTGTGTTAAAGACATATTTCGTATATACTGCGGTAATGTTTTACATGTTGTTTTAGTTTTTTACGTTTTGCGTTACGTTTTTACACATTGCGTTTAACTTAGTTTTTGCATATTGTCCTGATTTTACATGTTGGGGTTGTACAGGGCTAACTGACTCTCTGTTCTATTTAATCCTCCTTCGTTAAGGCAAATGTTACCAGAAAAACCAGATGATAACGTTTTGATGGTGGTTTAGGTTCGGATTAAATGCCCTCTCTCAATTATTTTAATATCATTTGTGATTAACGATGAACATTAGCGATACCAATGTCGCAAGTTCAAATCAGTATATCCAGATAAAGCAGACTAGTCAAGCTACATTCCACGATTGCATTGTGACATTGTACACATTGCAAGCGTTACCGTGTCGCTGTAAAATTATGAGTAACCGAGACATTTTATTCATTGGAAAACGTAAAAGTAAAGTTTCCACCATCGATGTTAGCTGAGGGAAGCAACTGCAATTATCCCTGTGGTCATATTGGTCATTTAATTAATTGGAATATATCCAGTTTTGAATTGTTTCGTCAGAAAACGTTGCTCTGAAAAGACCTGCAACTCAGACCTCCGTCTTCTTTGAACGGCATCAAACTTCCCGTCCACTGAATCTGACAGCGGACTATGCGGTGGATGGAATAGTTTCCAATCACCTCCGAGACAGCCCATGTGCTCATACTGACGTTGGAGACACGACTCCATCATGGACAGTATTTCTCAATTCAAGCGGTCATTATAAAATTCACCACTTAAAACTGTATCTCCGCAAAACACGTGAGTATTGAAGCGTCTATATCAACATTTTCTGAATTATGATAGATGCAAGATTTGAAACAGATGTTTTCTAGACCATCCAATAATTCAATAGAATTGCAAATTAAGTACATATGCCGTCGTTACGCTAAACCAAACACCTAAACAACTCCCAGTCACTGACTTTGTACACCACATATGTACAGAACCATATCGAAATAACGGCATGGAGATCCTTGTGGACAACCAGACCTGCTACGATTGGTCACCAGCTGTACGACCTGATTCTGTCATAGACGTCACCTGCAGACAGCCACTATCAGGAAACTCAGTTACCATACGGACACCCCAGGAGTTTCTCACTTTGTGTGAGGTTCAAATATTTGGTATGTACCGAAAATATCAGCAATACCACCCAGAGCTACAAAAAATCTCTTAATACCTATGTTCATCTAACTTCTCTTTTTAAGTTGTTGCCAACCACTTTCACAAATTCACATTTTATAAATAAGCTATAATGTCAACAAGGCACCAAATGGCATTATCCATTATATGTAAACGTCATTGCGTAAATTGTTTGAGCTTGGTAAAAGTAACAGAAGAAATTCCTCTTGTAAAGCCAAAATATTAACTCAAGAATGCATCAACTATGATGTTCTAGAGGTTTCTACTGACCTTCCTTTTCGTAGATTATACATATACGTTGTTGACGGGATTGAATTTAATACTTGTCTTAGTCATGATATAGCTGAGATGCTGCCTAAGATAAGCTTAATTTACTCAACTGTGCCTTCTTCCAAGGCGACACAAACATTCCTACAAAGAGTAATATGTTGGATGTTCCTGCAAATACACTCTAAAATCCCAGTCTCAAAAATTATCTATGATTCTCAATACAGAAAGTATTTGTGACAAGCAGAATTAATGCCACATGGATTTGAAGTTAATTTGGTCGTCGAGTTTGAAATAATTGTATCGATCCAACTCAGAATGAGCGTTACATGCATTCTTATCTGTGGGTACATTATTAGTAGAATGGGATGAATAGGGTGCATTTAAATAAATTTTAAATTATTACAGAATTATTGCAGAATTAATACATGGGGATTTCAAGTTCAATTGTCCTTCGACGTTTTCTGTGGAACAACATTGTATTGCAGACGCTGGCCCAACGTCGGAATGCAATCTTGTTATTCTGTGCCTCAGTCAGGAATATTCCCACTCATCGCAGTGGTCTGTTAATGAATAAGTCTTGAGAAGCAAGTCAGAGACCAAATTATACATAATCAGCTTATTCACAGGTAAGGGCCAACTGAACCAGCACATGCTCTCCCTAATGAGGAAGAGTGGATCTTTCAACACTTTTTCATTGTGTATTTCAATGCATTTATGTGTCCAATACCATTTTTATTATACAGCTTGCAGCGACGGCTGGTTTGGTGACGACTGTGACAAACAATGTCACTGCCTAGATAGCAAGGAAGTATGTGACAAGATCACTGGACACTGCTCTGGTGGATGCACTTCTGGATTCACCGGCGCAAACTGTCAAACACGTGCGTACATATTATTTGCACAGAATTGCCAGTAAAAGTAAGAGTACTCGTATATTTAGTCAACAGAACTAAACTGACCAACAAAAGAAAGTATACTCGGTTTTCAAGAGGTCATTATCATTGATCCAGATAACCCAAACATTAAACAGTGGCGTTAACAACATCTTCAGTCACCCTAAGCTAAAAATCACATTCATACTAGAGAAACACGCAAGTGCACTGGGGGACCGGAAACCCAGTTTCCCATTACACTGAGGATAAGCAGGGACTAAGTTACACTCAACTAATGTTTATTACCAGCAGTGTAGCATCCGGTATGTCCACCCCTTGCATCAATACAGGCCCGCAGCCTCCTTCTAGCCGACGATGTCAGACGTCAGAGGTGACGTAGTATGCGACACTCTTCGTCCTGGAGGGCTTGTTGAAGTTGCTGTCTATTCTGGGGTGGGATAGTGCGTTTCCGCACGCGTCTGTGTAGGGCAGCATATCGCTTTTGGAGGGTCTGTAGGCTCTGATACCTGCTGCCCGAACACGTCTGGCAACCATGTATCGACTGACACGGTGATCAAGGGAATTCGACCCTGATGACGTTACCGTCAGGAAACGATTTCTGAAATGCCGGTCTTCAGCTGGTTTTCTTACTCGCGTTCTCCCACTTCTTGGCCCGCCTGTCTGTAACGTTGCAGCTGTCACGGGGGCATTCGATGGTTCGTGCAACGTTGGCGGATGTCAACCCCATCTGGTGCATAGCTGGTCCCTCTCACCTTCGGCTGCTGATAGTCGTGGCTTATCTACGGTGATCTTTCTTTTCCAAAACTGCATGTGTAACATGTTCGCTCACTAACTTGTATGCCCTTAGTGCATGTGATAGGCCCCAAATCATGGTTTATACAACTGACCACTCCGACATTTGGTATACTTTCTTTTGCCAGTCAGTTCATAGTTATACAAAACAATCCTTATCAGGATATCACAGGTACGATTAATGCCTGAGAAAATGCATAGTTGTGAATTTTGTCAGTAATCTACTCCAAAGAAGGCGTATCCAATTGTATATCCTTGAAAAATATCTCATTTTCTACACCTGTTTATCATCCACGACTGGATAATTACCATCTCTTTAATATAGCATGCAGTGATGGCTGGTTCGGTGAGAACTGTGATAAGCAATGTCACTGTCTGGACAGCAAGGAAGTATGTGACAAGATCACTGGGTACTGCTTTAGCGGATGTACTCCTGGCTTCAGCGACTGCCAAACATGTACGTACAGAATGGCCAATGGATACAAAGTATTTTCAACGACATTATAAAAGTGATGAAAATCGTAAAAGGGGATGAGTTTATGTAATGATACAGCCTGACAATCCCACCGTGAAAATCAAGCTTACAGGTATGTAATCATATGTTGTACCCATTGTTGACAATATTTACGGTTTTTATTATTTATTGTTTATTAGAAACAGGCATTAGGTCAACTAAAAATGAATGAGATGTTTTCTTGTACAAACGATTTTCTGAACATCTCGAGATGAAAGCGTTTTAATGCAACAATGTGCATTAAACATTGGACATACTCTGCATGGAACGTCCTTACATGTTTGCAAATCAGTTTACTTAACAACATTGGATTTTCAGCCATCAATACTTCTTTCCTCACAACGTTAGTAGTTGCAATTACATGTGGGGTTGTCATATTCATCATTGTGCTGGTTGCTTCTCTGTGCATCAGAAGGTGAGTAACAGCTTAGTTTTGCTTGCAAATGTTTGCATTTATTGAATGGAGCTACTAAAATCTTTTCTGTTACTGTCGAGAGCTACAATACGGGACACAAATCGGCGATCTAATGTATTTGAGATGTTTTGGAATTCTTTTTTGTTGTATTGTTGCTGATGGTTGCCATTTACAGAAATGTATTTTGAACAGGGGCGATGGGGTAGCCTAGTGGTTAAAGAGTTCTCTCTTCAGGTCGAAAGCCCGGGTTCGATTTCCCACATCGGTACAATGTGTCGAGTTTGTTTCTGGTGCCCCTGGTCATGACATAGCTAAAGTATTGTTAAAAGCATACTCACTCATTCACATTTGAACAACAATCCCCATAGGTCCTGTATATTCAAGAACCGGTTCTGGTTCCAAATTGCGCAACCGCCAAATATGACTTCACAAGACCGAACCGAATGTACGTTGTTTGCCGCTGGGAGTACTAAGGTCACGCGAGGTGCCTTGACCTACACACAGGCCCTTTTCAGATTTACACCTTGGAATTACGTTCAGCACAGTTTCATTCCTAATTTTGGATTATTGTATACATAAATCTTATTTCCTGAATATCCAACTAATGTAACTAGTTATGAGTGTGTGTTTTGACTGTTGGTAAACATGAGACCGATCACGGACGTTCCCCCATTTGCTGGAATGATCAAGAATCAGTGAGCGTGTACACACACGCACGCACGCACGCGCACACACTCACGGACTTGCAACTCGAAGTTAAACTGGAGTTGTGTCATCATTCAGCCTACTTACATCTCTCTGCCTATTGGTTAACGTTGTTGACCTGCATACAAGACCGCTTCCCGTGTAACATTTAGCATAACTGTTTCTCACTTAAAAACAAGACTTTGGTAAGCTGACATTATATTTGTAGTCCATTACTTTACATTTGACTCAGTTGCATTGTACTGGAAGCCTCTACTGTGAATCATTGTATTTTACTATTTGTCTGCTCAATACATTTTATTGAATATTTTAGACTTGTCACTGTTATATTTTGCTGGTTCATAGGGGATATCTTATACCTTTTGTCAAGGCAAATTATGAACCGTAACATATGTAAGTATGTTTTGTTTTGGGTTTTTTTCTACGGTAAGGAAAGTGTGGTGTAACTGCTGGGACAAAGAAGAAAACTATAGGGCCGTCACGGTAGTAGCATTATATACCGTGACAACATCACTACTCTGACATGTAGTGTTTACCTGTTTGTTTTAAGACAAAGTAAATGTTTTGCCTATTACATTTTTTGGAAAACTTCTGAAATATATGACAAACAATGTCATTAAATTAGCTTTAAAAGTAAACATGTAAAACTGGCTATTATTTAAAAAAACGTAAGTACTGTAATTGTGACACCGTGACAATTATTGCTCTGTCCATGTCATAACATTATCATTTTCTTTATTTAATGAAAACTGACTTATCTGTTTACATCTGGCATTTGGAGTGCAAGTATGTTTAGTAGTAGAGTGTCACGTAAGCATTATTTGCAAATAAGAAATGAAAGGAATGTTTGAGCTGTTAGCCCCGTTTAAGAGATAAATGTAATATTTCAATACTCATCAGTCATGCTATATTGGTGTGAGGAGTCATGGTCAGATTGCTAGGGAAGTGTTCATGCGATAAAATAACGAACAGGAGTCAACGACCCGAATGAAGAATTATCCCCTGATTTCCTGTACATCGCTGATAAGCAAGAGTATTCACGTGACCAAGTACGTGTCGGCAGATTAGATAGGTAGCAGAAGAAACAGCATTGTGTAAAGTATGGAATGAAGTTTGAACTGGAGTGATGAAATGGAACTTGGCATGGAATTTGGAGCCGGATTTGAAGTGACACACATTATCTGCTCTTTATAAACCAGTCTCCATTCTAATATCTTAGTTTCAAAACAGTTGGTCACTGATATATGGCACGTAAGCTAAGAGACATGGGTGTCGGCTTCTCTCGTCAACCATGGCTCATCCACCTCACCCTCAAGGTCACATGACTCTAGGGGAATAAGTATAAATACTTCTTTCTAGGTTGCGTAGATAAGAACAGGAAGCCCAAATTTATATCGGTATAAATATCGGTATATATATATATATATATCATATCTGTGATTTTTATGTTAAGCTTTTAGGTGGACACAAAGGAAAATAAACCTCTGCCTGCCACTAGTCTTATCTTTCATCTGGAGAGGGCGGAGCGAAACCGGGAGGGAATGTGACTCTCGAACTGTTTTACCTGACAAATAACTAGAAAACGTTTTAGAAGCGTTTTATGTTAGCTGGATTGGATTTGTTTGCAAATTTCGCAACGGTAGTGACGCAATATCCTGAAATTTTTGATAAAAAAACCAAATGTGATATAGGAAACGTCGTTAGGGCTGAGTAATCTGTTTACTTGTATATTCTGAATACTACAAACGTAGACAACATTTTTTGGTAAAACAAACACACAGAACTTATGATTTATGCCTAAATGTAATATGCACGAATCTTGCTAAATTCGGTCGGTCGCTCCGTACGTACGTACGGATTGAAATATCTTAAGAACTGCTGATTAGATTCTCTTCATATTTGGTATCTAGGTTTATTACAGTAAAAGAACCGTTCACTATATTGTCATCATTTTCACCACAAAGCTTTAGGGAAGGCGCAGGGACCAGGTGATTTGTTGACTAGGTGACATGATTTTCAAGGTCACGGCGACACTTTGAAGATTTCACCATGTAAACTGCATGTTGTTCTTGTCAGCAAGATATCTCAAGAACCGTTCACTGTATTTTCTTCATATTCAGCACCAAACTTTATCTAGGGAAGGTGCAGGGCCCAGTCAATTTTGGTGACCTTCAGTTAATTTTCAAGGTCACGGCGATTGTTTGTTGTTAAGAGTTTCATACACTGGTCAAGGTCCAAGTGGCTCTTCAAAATATTTTTGTGTTTTAACAACTACAATGAAAGATATTAAGAGAATTCGAGAGAAATGTTTTGTTGCCATTTTACTTCATCTTAAACCACGATCTTCACTTTCATTTCTTTTTAAGTTTGATTAGATAATATGCGGAGGGGCATTATGTCACCTTAGTGACAGTGCTTGTTTCGTTTCATATGTCATTCCATTTACCTACAGAAATACTGAGGGTTCATAAGTGAGAGCAATCGACCATGATATGTGTTAACACGTATGACAAATAGGGTGATACCGACTCGTAATCGGTGAGATAACAAAGCAAATAATACCCCATACCCTCTTCAATTGTTTCTGAAATCAGTGGTTTCGGTGAACCTATTCTATCCTGGAATATTTGCATGTGTACTTTTTGTTCTGACTTGTGACTACACAAAAAAAGTATGGTATGGTTGTCATTCCAACTGACTTGAACTCAAAACCTCATTCTCGACAACACCTCATGTGGCGACTTTATGTTTTTCATCAACTGTACCTATTTCTTGGTGTGGCATATGTAGGTCAGTCCATTCAAATTCAAGTAGACGATCTAGTTTAAAGAATTCTCTTTTGTTCAATGTGTTTGCCATTTCATGACGCATGGAAATGAAACGTAACGTTTAATTTTTCTACATTACAGGCTCCAGATGAAAATCAAAGCGTTAGAAACTCCACATGAAGAACCGTACGCATCTCTGGATCCGGAAACAAGGGAACAAATGTCAGAAACGTGTTATACGGAGATAGCTGAGAGCAGGTGTGATGCACTATATATCAATGCACCAATGCGCTAAAATCTCAGAAATATCTGTGGTACTGCTTGCTTTCATTTTAAAGCATAATGGCAGCAAAATCTGGTCCATGATCATAAAATATCTGGCACAGCAGGACTGACTGTACGAGTTTGATTTACCATGTATGTATAAATCACTGTCAAAGCGTGATGATGTTAAAAACATGTAAAGGTCAACAGCTCACCCGAAAGAATACATGCAAGACGATGTAAGTCAGACTTGGGTTGGATTTGGACAAAACAAAACCATTTAGATGGAATTATCTCCGTTCTCAATTGGCCCATATGAGTCATGTTAAGATATTATAAATTGCGGAATGATAAAATCTCGAAATATGTCAGACAGTTCGTTGTGTCCGAAAGTGTTCTGATTAGGTTGCGTAACACAGATAACGCATGCACACCAAGATGTGGTTAAATGTTTATTGGAATGCGAAGTAAGTAGATATATATATATATATATATATATCTGAAACTGCTATACTTTCATTTGGAAAATGTCCTTACGTTGGTTGTTTTGCTCGTGGGTTAGGCATATGGTTTTCCCCATACTGCGACTTGTTTACATTATAGCAATACAGTTATGTCTGGAGCTCATTTCATTCCTTTAGCTATTTTAGATAACTAGCTTTGTTTTGACTCTCCTGAAAAGTTGTAAAAGGTACGTATGACCTGTTGACTGCAGTAGGTTGCAATTATATTTATAAGTTTGGTTAATGAGGATAGCGTTTGTGTTTAGTTTTTCAACTAGTTGACTTTGGGGAATAATTTGAAGCTGGGACAATATTTAAGACAGTTCGGATTAATAACCACTGATAGGTATTGAAACTTTTGTTGCCTAGGAAACACGTTGTAATTCCCAACGACTAATCATCATACATGCACATAAATAAGTATTTATTTCACTCAAAATATATTTGAATGAATGTTCTGATAAACTCAACCGAACATAAAACATTTACAAATGATCACAGAACTCTGTATTTGGGTACGTTCCTGTCGCCGTCAATATCTAAGAGAGCGGGCAAATACAAGAAAAATACAAATCTTTTAAATCGTTTATTACTGAAACAGGAGATAACATTCAGATTCCTAAGCTTTTCGACACACTGAGTCTTTCTAATAAAACATCTTTCACACAAGAGTCTTTTGCAGTCTCTGTCTGCCACCGACCATGGCGTTTAAATAGCCTGTCAGGCACTCCAGCATTGGCCGCCTCAGTCGCCCCTCCCGACCTGAGACTATGCACCCCAAAATCTTGTCTCCTGGAAGACCAACCGCCTCAAACATACTCAGATAATTTCTCGCATGCGTGTATAAGAGGCTGGCTTGCTACCTCTTAACTTATAGGTGTTTGACTTTCTACAATAATTCATTGATTTAAAGATATCATTATTCATCACAGTACGTTTTAAGGGATTGTTCTAGTTATGACTTCATCATACCAACTGGGCAGACTTCTGATTGAGTCGCAGCAATCACCAAATGATGGTCATCTCGATATTTATCAGTTTTGCTTTGACCTTCCCGGAAGCTGATGTCAGAATATCTTAAATTAGCTGCTTCCAAAAATCTTTGGAAGCCTACAGAATGTTAAATTTCTCAGATTATGCAAGCTGTCAACAGGAAACTTATCTTTTAACTTTTGTAAAATATCTGCTGTAATAGGCTCTTTTCGCCTGATTTGTACACAGAGTTCTCGGAGAAGATTCAAGCACAGACTTGACAAAATGTGATTGACATGGTTTGGTAGGCCTGCTAAATTATGTGCCCAACCTATGGCGTAAATAGACTGTTGAATATATGTAGGATTCTTTCAACTCTGCTTCAGGGATAATGAGTACAATGCTATATGAAATTCAGAGGCCGGTATACAGCTGATACTGAACTGATTACACCTAGCCTTAAACTTCAAAAATCTACTTTCATACTGTTTCACAGTAGTTTTAGCTCTGGACGCTAACACAAAATCTGGTAACTGTTCCGCTAAACTGATCAAAGTGGGATGTTTAAGCCCCTCCTTGTCCTTCCAAAGACCGATTGAAAAGACATCTGAAAGAAATCAGAAACATCTAATAGCTAAAGCCGATCCCGAGAAATTTCTATCAAATATAGTTTTTGCTGCACCTTTGACAAAAAGGATTCTTCCTTTGATTTCCCAGACACCTGAAATACCCGATTTGCTCCTACCGTCCCGGTTGCACAATCTCGGCCAAAATAAAGCAGACTTCCACAACGGTACCACAATAGTAGCTGTGTAAGTATTATACTCAACAAAAGCAATGGTTTTACATATTAGATTGAAAGGGGGTACAACCCAGTTATTGTCACGTGACCAATCTTGAGTAAAACAATCCACCGCGTCTGTCGATGGAATCATGAACCTAGAATTGAACCGTTCCAGTTTTTTGTTCTTATGATCTGCAAATCTGTCTAGAGTAAACGGACTCCAAAGTCCATTTATCTCGGCAAACACGTGATCGACTACTGTCCAATCGTCCTGATCTCCTGCCTTGCTCAAACTGTCCGCCATCGTATTGTTCTCTCTGGGAATCCACTGGAATTCAACTACAATATTGTCTAGTGAACATGAAGATGCCAAGCGCCAACTTTTGTAATTCTGATACTGTACTACCGTGCTGAACCACTTGACAGGCAGCTTGATTATCTGAAAACAGCCTGACTGACTTTCCTTTTATTGTATCAACAAAACTACACAGAGCCATCTCTATAGCCCTCAGTTCATACCAAGCCGAACTCTTTTGAAATTCATCCTCATTCCATGCTATATAGAACTTTTTGTCTGAGTGTGGGATAAAAGCTCCACATCCGAAAGCGCTCGCATCCTCAAAAATAGACAAACTCGACGAATGAGACTTTTCAAAGAATTCCACATTAAATGAATGACATTGCAGATTATTTTTCCATAATATCAATTCCGACACGCAACCTTCCGCTTGTCTGAAGTAATATCTGTCCCATGACCTACATTCTGCAATCTGTTTATACAAATGTCGAGTCATAATCCTGCAAACATTTCCAAAAATGAAAGTCAAGCTAAGTATTTTACCCGTGATTTTGGCCAACAATCTTGCTGTAAATGTATGAAATCTTTGTAAACACTGTTCAATGTCACGTGCAATATTATCTATTTTTCTTTGGGGAACAGAAGCAATGCCCTGTTCAGTATTCCAATTAAAACCTCGCCAATCCATGTTTTGTGTAGGCAGCCATACTGACTTTCCAACGTTACACAGAAAATCCGCCATTGTCAAAGTATCATTCACAAAGTCGGAATATTTTTGACAAAAGGAAAGACTGACTAAACCCGAAAGCAGGATAAACCACAATATTCACCCCACTGCCTCTCCAATATTTGACTAAGGGTTTGAGAACTTTTGTAAAAATATACGGAGCCGACGTCAACCCAAAGGGAAGTACAGTAAATTGAAAATATCTATTTTTTCCACCAAAATACCACGAAACCCCCCCCCCCCCCCCCCCCCCCAATGTTGTTTCTCACAAATGTCAATATGATGATATCCCAGCTTCAAATCAAATTTGAACATGTAACCTGACTTAGAAATAGACTGTAAAGCCGAATTGTGATCTTCAGAAACCATGGATTGTTTCCTAACATGTGAATTCACCTGTCTCAGATCTAAGATTAGACTTTTTACCCGACTGTTGTACTGAAACTGACAATGGACTGATTGCATGGGCAGGTGAAAATACCTCTACTATACATCCACTATCTAACAATTTAGAAATAGCTACCTCTACAAAACTCGAATGGTTGTAAGCAGATTTGTTATTCCTAGAACACATCCTCTCTGGAGTTGACACAAATGAAATAACGTATCCCTATCTGATAGACTGCAAAACTAGCTCCGGAGCTCCAATTTCATCCCAGAGTTTCACGTCCCTTTACTGACGTACCAGACGAACTGTTTCTGCCGGAATCAACATTATCAAAGAACAAAAAACGTATGTACAGTACCTGAATCAGCCATCTTGCTTGTTGTGGTTGTAACCGGCTTCGTCGCACCTTTGCTACTTCTTGTCAGAACCTGTGGCGTCGTACTGCACGTCACGGGAAGACAACATTTTAGCTGCCGGACATGTCTGCCTCCACTGACTGAATCTCCGCAGAATTAACACTTTTGGTTAGGTCTGGGACCCCTCCGGCTCTGGCTACGAAAAGTAGAGGACTGGTTATTGTGCATCTCCTGCTGTCCTGTACGTTGATTGACTTATGTATGTGTAGGGCCGCATGGACGTCTTGAGCTGCTGCTGCTGCGGCCTCGGCTACGTTTTCTGAGCGCTTTGGCTTCAGCTTTCTCTAAACGACGTTCCTCATCAGAATCTGAAGCGATGAAGCTCCCTTCTGGTTTTGTAAACAACACCCCAACCAGCTGGGGACTTGTCCACTAAACGAATGAACTTTTTGCGTCTCTTAACAGACATACAGAGAGAGTCAATAGTTTCACACAGCTCAGTGGTATCTTTCTTGTAGAGCGATGACTTAATGTTGTCTAAACCCTCCAAAATCTCACAATTAAACTTATATTGTACAGAATTCCCTCCATATTTGAAGTTAGAATATTTATCATATTTCCCTTCCTTTGAAATAGACAAAGACAGCTGCTCAGATTCACTTATAAATTCTTTCTTAAGTGTAGAGAGTTTAGCGTCTAAATAGTCCGGGAGCAGCTGAAATGAGTGAAATTCGTCACCATTTGATTCCTCAGAACGTTTCGGGGAAGCAGAATCTGGAACACCGTCATCCGAAAAGTGCCGCATGTTGTAGTGTGCAACCGAGGCACGCAACAGCAGTCCTGCCCCGTCAGTCGTGAATCTCAAGGGCCTGATTCACGTGCAGTCCACCCTTTTATAGCACACTCATCACGTGCGGACACAGGTACCTCTGCGCTGAACACTCTCGTACCCTAATACACTACCACGCATTCCTAAATATATATGCTTAATGAGATCGCCTTCAAAATTGAAACATATTTTATGAGAACGCTTTTAAAAGTAAAATACACTTTATGAGATCGCTTGTTATGTTAATTGGGGATTCATTTATATATGTTCGATAGCACTTATACAGACACAAAAAAGGTGTAAAAACAAATTAACATATTTTCATCCATTTACAACCTCCGAACCATTAATTCTGGACGAAACTAAATGTTCTCGCCCATTGACCTGCCCATGGCCGCTGTTCGGCCATGAGCGAGCGAGTTTAAATTTTGAGTTTTCGAAGTTTTTTCACCCTTAGCACATATTCATAACAGCTGTATGTTTATTTTTGTCAAAACCCTTCTGACAGAGTGGCCACAGTGAGTTTCTGGACTTTTGTGAGTCCAGAATTAAATTGTGACGTGCTATTTATTTTTCACGTCTCTGGGCTAGACTTGGTTGGTATCGTCGTATCCAAATTGCTTAGATCGATGTTCATTATGATGATTACTGGTCAGGTCCGATAATTTGCAGACCACCACCATATAACTGGAATATTGCGGCGGTAAATAGCACTCCAATCAACCAAATCCAAAGACTAACCCTCGTGCTTGGGTCAAATTCAATGAGTGAGTGAGTTTTGTTTTACGCCGCACTCGGCAATATTCCAGATACATGGCGGCGGTCTGTAAATAATCGAATCTAGACCAGACAATCCAGGGATCAACAGCATGAGTATCGATCTGCACAAATGGGAAACGAGCACATATGTCAACCACATCAACGAGCCTGATCACCAATTCCGTTAGTCGCCTTTTACGGAAATTATGGGTTGCTGGAGGCCTATTCTACCCTGGACCTTCACGGGCCTCGGTCAAATTCAAACCAACATCGCATGTGGTATGCACATGAAGAACAATACGTAGTTCTGTTGTACAGATTGTACAGGGACAGTTAACCAGAGAAACCTTCATTGTTGCCGGTAAGATTCACACGTGGGTGTTTCGCCTAACCGATGAATGATTATCGACGTGTCCTGAAATATTTGTTTAGTCATTCATTGATATATCCGGAGGACGGACAATATCATTCCGTCATACCCGAATACAAGCGACAACAGCTATGTTTTCATTCTATATGTCCTCATATCTCTGTCGTATATTCTCGTTACGCCGAAGACCCGGGTTCCATTTCCCACTATTTGAGGCCTATTTCTGGTGTCTCTCGCCGTCATATTGCTGGAATATGGCTAAATGCGGTGTAAACAAAAGTCACTCACTCACTCTATTCTGAACTTTCCCTGTAAATAGTTATAAGTAACTTTGAGCCCAGTCACAAAAGTGGTTGATATCAAGGGTAACAACTCAGATAGTCGAGGTACAATCAATACTCTGCAACTGGGTTGGCCTCACATTGTCATTTGGTATTTCCACCAACACGACTGGGTTATGGAAACATTCTGCAGCCACCAGTCCAAAGTACAATACTTACATGTTGTTTTCACAACAAGTACTCCCACAACAACCATTCTCGCAATACATGTAGGTGTTGTAACAGAACTCTGCCCTCACATCTGAAAATTAAATATTTCCAGAGAATCATTTGATGTGGCGAATAAAGAAATAATTATAGTAACAGGTAAATATCATTTATAACAGGAAGTGTTTTATTTCATTAGGGGATTTAGCAGGGTTTTAAATATTGTGGTGCGTGGTCTCGGTACAGTCTTGGTCACAGTTTACATTAAGCAACGCTGGTGACGGAGAGGTCATCAGGTCATTTGGCAGCTTAACTGCTGAGGATTCCTATGAGTTTGGTCCTGCTACGATGCACATACACACCTGTGACCTTACCTGATGTTAGTGATTTTGTTCAAAATTACCTTTGTGGGTGGGTGCCTGATCTGTGATGGTTGCAAATGTGCTTTTATTTGTGGATCAGCCATATTTCACAGTAACACAGGTCAATTGTCTGTTAACATATATAGCGTATACAAAACGTCACAAGGCGAAGGAGTCCATTACCAGTTGTCTTCACTATCTGTGCCCCCGCAAGTCCCGGCATGGACTGACGTCTTCTAATGCAATCCCATACCTCTTGCTGTTTCTGCTTCCGAGAGCTGATCTGACGTAAGGGGCTCCGGCTGACGTTCATGTGCACGTTGGCAGAGGTCATCCCGGATATGCTCGATGGGGTTGAGGTCGGGCGATTTGAATGGCCAAACAAGCACTGTAGTGTTTTCATTCTGCCTCACAGTGTGTGGCATATGCTGTGTGCGCCCTTGCATTATCTTCCTAGAACACTTCCATTTCGAAGTTGATAAGTACCTATCTTTCCGTCACGGCTTGAAGCGAAAATGTGATTCGTCAGTAAATTATACATGTGGCCAGTTTTGTAGATACCAGAATCTGGCATCCTTGCACCACTGGACCAGTCGAAGTCGATGTAATCGTTGCAGCACGGGTTACAAAATTAGTGTTTTCTGTCTCGAAATCCAGCGATTACAAACGGTTTGCGTCTAGACTCTCATCTGAACTAGTCACTGCACTTGCAGAAACAGTTCGATTCCGAACAAAGGCACCCGGATGTACCTATCCTGCGCTTCAGTGGTGAATCCTGATCTGTCCCAGAACTGCATGTGCATTAGAGTAAATCGTTTCATAACTGAACCCAAGCTACATTTTAAATGTATGATTAAAGTTTTTAAAAGACATGGCAATAAATAAACCCGTGACATTATTCATAAACATGTTTGAGTATAAGATATGTCTTTAGTATTTATTCCGACAAACCACTATTGGTTGTACAGGAACAGTCCAAAGAAAACCATCATATAAATGATAAATTGTTATGATCACTTGGTAACAATGAATATATTAGTGTGTTATCCTTTTATGGTGTTATTGATAGGTCTTATAAATGTTGAAATACTCTTAACAAATGAATAATCATCTGAGGTATACAGTAGTTTCATTTTCGCGAGATTCGGCCATTGCTGTTATATGTGGGGATATATTGGGATCTTATGCAATCAAAAAACGAACATTTATACAGGTAGTGAAATTCGTCGGCTATCGCCGGTGAGTTACAAAGATAACAATTTCTGTTTACTCTTGGTACATTTTTCCTGCTGCCACTCTTCATTGGTAAGTGATGGTTTGATGTCCGAAATGACCTGATGGGCCGAGAAGCGTACAGAGGTAATAGAAGGTACTTTTCAAACGACGGCGGATATTTGAACAAATCATAATAATTACCCTTGGAGCTTTCATGTATATCTTCCCTCCATTTGTGTATAAAATGATCATTAAGAGTTGTTTCGATCATTGAGACTAGCCACTGTTTACAAACACTACTGGGGTTATCAAATACATAAGATAGGCCACAACTGTTTAAAATATTTTTATGTGAGATGTCCATACATCATTGTTACGGAGATTAAGATAGTTGTCTAATTTGAAGAGCTGAAGTACACGCGATGACAACCTATACGGGGGAAATGTGGTTTCTAGATTATGCCAAAATGTGATCATCCTTTCAGCGATTGTGATGTTCACAGGTAAACGACCCAACTCGCCCCAAAACCATAAACGTAACTGGTACGTACCTTCCATATCCCTTCCTGAGGGCCGTTGGTAGACCCTGCAGAGGAGGGAGTCATCTCTCTGCCCCATCAGGGTTCTCCTAGTATATACAGACTGCACCCGCTCCCTCACACGTTGGGGGGGGGGGGGGGGGGGGGGGTTGGGGAGGAAGGAGGCTCGGAGATTGACAGGAGAGCTCTTGGGGTCTACCTTCGGTCCGGCATAATAGAGGCCTATAAGGGTCAGGACAGGCCACTTCCTCCTCGGTCTAATCCACAGCCACAGCCATGGCTTATCACCGCAACATTTCGGTGGTGGACATCATGGTGGGCTGCTACTGGAAGTTCGGCTTGGTGTTCGCCAACCACTATTTAAGAGCCCTCTCCAACGAGGATCTGGCAGGCATTTCCAGACTAGGGCTCCAGGTCTTTGCCCGGCACAGAACGGGGGCTCTTCACCATTTGAGTTGGCAAAAACCAACAGGCAGACGAAATGGTACGTACCTTCCACATCCCTTCTTTAGGGCCGTTGGTAGACCCTGCAGAGGAGGGAGCCATCTCTCTGGGTCCCATCAGGGTTCTCCAAGTATATACAGACCACACGCGCTCCCTCAGACAGGGACGGCGATCTTCAGCTCCCCACCGTTTTGTGTAAAATAAACAATTCTGTTTCTTCTCTCCACTCCTTCGGTGTTTTATTATGTTGGGTGTCCCTTCCGGGTTTGCCGTCCACTCCCCCTCCTTAGCGGAGGTGTCCGGGCAGTGGTTCATGTCCTACCCGCCCTCTAGTGCCCTCTAGTGCGGTGACGGATGCTTCCGCAAGGTCGCTCCCCTCGGGGTTTCTCTGTTCTTCTTTACGTAGAGACGCACGGGCGAGTCCCGTGTCCACGCTCTCAGCCCTCCCCCTCTGTGTCATTTTGTTGGCTTTCTTACCTGATAAGTATGTAAAAAATATAACATTTTTGATTAAATGTCATTTTATACTTACCTGGTAGAAAGCCAAAAGTCGGGAGTTCCCGCCCAGTCTTCCCTCCTGACGCTTATATTGCCTGCATCGCTGGGTAAGGGAATGACGTGTATAGGTCATCCAGTGACCTGGGTGACCTACCGCCCGTATGTCGACCTCGCGTCTCTACTTTATGTAGAGAGAGAGATGTTATGAGAGAAATTGAGTAAGCACCACTCAAGTGAGCAATGTTGGCTTTCTACCAGGTAAGTATAAAAATGGCATTTAAGCAAAAATGTTATATTTTCATATCCTCACATTTCGATCCCATATAGGGCAATTTGTAGTATTAAAATATGCAACAGATTAATTATAGTAGCGAGATTGTTTAGATTTATTACCGACACCCCCTCCAAATATAATAATCTTAGTTCTTGATATGTTTACACGGAGTTTCCATGTATCACAATGTGTTTTGAATGCATCAAGGGAATTCTGAAGTTGTTTCTGGGTTTGTCCAAGAAGTATCGCATCATCCGTATACAAAAAATAATAAATTTGGTTCACACGTACACAAAATCTTCATACACACAATAGACATCAACGTCCTTACACCCTTCGCTCTCGAGAAAAACATGCAAGTCACTGAGATAAATCGAAAATAATAATGGTGAGAGATTTTCCCCCTGTCGGACACCAGACTAAGTAAAGAAGAAGTCGAAACTATTGCTGTCAACCATACCACAGGATTTTATATTATTATACATACTTTGGATTAACTTGAAGAATTTACCATCAATGTTGTATGATAACATTTTGTGCCAAAGACCCACTCTCCATAAGCTATCGAACGCCTTTGTAAAATTGATAAAAGCACAAGAAAGCTTTCGTTTACAGAAGGCCGGGCGGGACAACTTAGGAATGGCCAGCGAGTCCTAACTTGACATACAGAAGGGAGCAAGCTACAAAGACATATTTTATATCATTGGAAAGATCTCGAGGAGATGAACACGAAAAGTTCATTTGCCAGTGTGTTCACGTGTTAATAAGCCCACAAATTGGCTCTGAAAATGCATTTCTGCAGAAATTTCTGGCAGAATTTTTTTTTCCCGCAGAAATTTCTGGCAGAATTTTTTTTTCCCGCAGAAATTTCTGGCAGAAATGTTTTATTTCACTACCAGAATTATCTTAATTTAACAAAATTAGAGAGTATAAGTAATGATACTGCTGCATGAGTGGTAGTTTCATGTTTATTCCAAGTAATAAGCACTTAGCGTGATCAACGGATCTGATATTTTTGTTTCGCTACTAGAATTATCTTAGTTGAATAAGATTAAACACAATCGTTAAATAATTTAATATAGACTTTCTTTAAATGGTGTCGTTTTCCCTGTTTAAAGCCTATTAGTACCAGACAACCGAGAATTTTACAGTGTGAATTTAACCGTATTTCATTATAGCTTTTACAATTTAAAAGGCTTATGCATTATTCCCATCCGTTTCATCATAACACAGTTGTAAGTTCTTAGTGGATTCACGTCGTGCAAGATTAATTTAACAGTATCGGGGTGCATTTTCTAATCCCAATAAGCCTACATTGTTTTTGTATGCGACATGGGTTGAGGGCGAATAGAGACGAAACCGGACATATACTACATACATACAATATAATAACAATGTAAGACGTGTGAGCCATAATTTGAATTCATCAACATGCCCGTAAAGACCAGCGTACCAGATGAGATGATAAACAATGCATCAGTGTTCAAAGTGACAATGCCCGCGAAAATGTAATTGCCTCGTTGAAACAATAATTTATGCCGGAGTGGCCACCGAGTATGGTTTATCAGGTTGTCTCTATAAGCGGTCATCGTTCCGGTTCGGTTGGCCTTGAGTGGACACCGCGGTTAATAATTGCGCAAGCCAGAGAGCGGCCACTGGGGAAATACAGCGAAACAATGCCAGTTGGTGCTGCATGGACAATAGACGTTTTATAGAGTATATCCAGTACGTCTTGTCGGTTCAAGGTCACATGCAACACAAAACAGTTCTTTGCAGATTCTGAATCGGTTCGGTAACAAATTATCAAAAATGCAAAATAAAGTTATGAAGTTGAAAATAACGCGATTGAAAAAACGCTTCCCCAGCGCAGGGGGAAAAAGTGGTTTCACCACCCATAGCACATGTGCAGTGATTATTATGAACCGGACAGCCAACTTGAACTCGTATAAACACTAGTGATGTGTGCAAGATTATCGTTGCGGTGGAAGTGGGAGAACAAGAGATGTTTCTTGTGGTTACAAGCATCCTGGTTCGGCAATAATAACAATACACTGGTACAGTACCTGCATATTTGCAACCCATGCTTTTGAAAAAAAAATGTATAGTATTAGAAATGCTAATTTCATAGTTCAGTTTGAAAACTGAAATGTTTTAAATCATGTATATGGCAACAAAGAATACATTGATTGTGACAAGCAGTCTATGTCATAGACAAAGCGCAACGTCTGTTTATTGTCACCTGTCACTCTGCTTGTCTGCTAATGACAATATGCAGTACTTAGCTTCAATCATTTACCAACTTAACACCTATCAGGCTATACACCGTAAACAAACTACACTGCTTTATGGCTCGTGCACCTGGGGTCTGTCTCCGTCACATTATGTAATTAGACAGACAGGCAGGTGCGATTCCTGTACACATGACATGTTATTACGTCTGTGGGTTGCAAACAAACTACCTCCATTTTCCCGGATGACTGGGTCGGACGGAACTGAGTGCAAACTCAGATTGTCAGTTTCAAGGTCTGTATGTACAAAACCCAACATTTCAATATATAATATTTATGGATAACAACTTCTTCTATTGTGTGTGCTTAGAAGTGGATGGATGAATCATAATGATTGGAATATTTTCAAACTGTTTAACGCTGTATTTTGCACGAATCCACGAGTGACCAACATAGTTCTTACTATTCCTGTTTAAAAACATGTAACTGATAATATGCCGACGGTACACTAGAACAGTGATATAAACTGCCATCATCACAGACACATTTATACAATTTAACATTTCAACCACTGGCCTTTGTTGCGAAAACACGCCAATCAAGTTATCTCACTAGCTTCTGTCATGATGGGACGATAATTCACTCACTAGGGTCTTGGTTAAAAAAAGGTAGGAATAACAAATATAAAGGGGATATTGTACCACATTAGTCATTCTTGAATGGGATTAACAGGTGTGAAAACTCGGTGGCCACTTCGGCAAAAATCATTGTTTCAAAGAGGCAATTACATTTTCGCGGGTATTGACACTTTGAACACTGATGCATTGTCACAGGTGTTGTTTATCATCTCATCTGGTACGCTGGTCTTTTCGGGCATGTTGATGAATTCAAATTATGGCTCACACGTCTTACATTGTTATTATA
This sequence comes from Haliotis asinina, assembly GCF_037392515.1. Classification (NCBI taxonomy): domain Eukaryota; kingdom Metazoa; phylum Mollusca; class Gastropoda; order Lepetellida; family Haliotidae; genus Haliotis; species Haliotis asinina. Next base: position 45,438,905 of record NC_090288.1, on the reverse strand, counting down.
TTGTATGTATGTAGTATATGTCCGGTTTCGTCTCTATTCGCCTTCAACCCATGTCGCATGCAAAAACAATGTAGGCTTATTGAGATTAGAAAATGCAACCCAATACTGGTACTGGTACTAATAGGCTTTAAACAGGGAAAACGACACCATTTAAAGAAAGTCTATATTAAATTATTTAACGATTGTCTTTAATCTTATTCAACTAATATAATTCTGGTATCAAACAAAAATATCAGATCCGTTGATCACGCTAAGTGCTTATTACTTGGAATAAACATGAAACTACCACTCATGCAGCAGTATCATTACTTATACTCTCTAATTTTGTTAAATTAAGATAATTCTGGTAGTGAAATAAAACATTTCTGCCAGAAATTTCTGCGGGAAAAATATTTCTGCCAGAAATTTCTGCGGGAAAAAAAAATTCTGCCAGAAGTTTCTGCGGAAAAAAAAAATTCTCCCAGAAATTTCTGCAGAAATGCATTTTCAGAGCCAATTTGTGGGCTTATTAACACGTGAACACACTGGCAAATGAACTTTTCGTGTTCATCTCCTCGAGATCTTTCCAATGATATAAAATATGTCTTTGTAGCTTGCTCCCTTCAGTATGTCAAGTTAGGACTCGCTGGCCATTCCTAAGTTGTCCCGCCCGGCCTTACAGGTTTTGAAATACTGGTTTTACATATTTAAAATGACATGTTTTCTCGGAAGCCAGCCTGTGATAGACTAAGAATTGTTGTTTAATTCTAGGTAACTGTTTAATCTGGAGTTCAAAAGACAAGTGAATAACTTTCCTAAACAAGCCTTTTTACAAGCAGAGGGAACATGTCATAAAGTCAGTAGGGTTGAGGTGAACTCAGGTCAGTTCAGGGTGTATGGCGAAGTGAACACGTTTGATTGTACTGACACTAATTGATTGATATTTTATTAAACGTTCATGACATGCATTTACTGTTGTTTATTTTAATTTTCAGAAGGGGTATATATTGTCTCTGGTTAGTTATTCCACCATTGCAAAATGGCAAATGTACAGGTGAACTTGAAGATCAGAATCTTGTGTGCCAAGGAAACAAATTCAAGAGACGCAGAAACTCCAATATTCATTGGAACTGTTGCGTAGCTACATGCCCAGCTACAATCAACACCATTGATGGTCTCATCACAAACTAACAGAGATCTGCACAATCATCCAGCAAACCAGAAAAGAGTTGTCATAGGCATGTTCCTTGCCAGTCTGAAAGAAATGAAAGAAAAGGTCAAATGCAACAGCAAACCATGTCCATCAATTTATCCAGAGGATTATTATATATGTTTCCACTTTTCTATGCCCTATTACCAGACAAGAAACAGACAACTTACCACCGCTTCTTCATAATTCTCAAGCAGAAAGCAGCAGCAGGTAGTGACTGCCGCCCAGAATGCCGCCAGAGACATCTTCCACTGTGACTTAAAGGCCTGTTTGTTCTACTTTCGTCAAGCCATTTGGCGTAATGTACAACGTTTTGGACTGCATACTGAATTTGCAAACAATCCATCTGTGAATCGCCTAGTTAGTCGTGCATCCTCCTTGCCCATCATCAGACTGAATGCCATCTACGATGTCTGGTTACTCACTCTTAAAAACGCAGACTTGACCAATCCACGAGTGTTGATGTTTAGCGATTATGTGACTGAAGTGTGGATTGACGCAGGCAGATCAGAATGGAACCATTTCCGCTCTACTGGTTCCCGTACCAACAACCGCGTCGAAGGATGGCATGCTCGGATAAGTAAGGCTGGACAATCGCACCAACATACACAGCTTCATAGACATCATTACACAAGACCAGTGTCACACGGAGAATGTCATCAGTCAGATACTTACGGGAGGGAAGCAGCACCCTAAGAAGAAGAAATACCGAAATTCTGACCATCAACCCCAATTTTAGAAAGACCTCCTGCTAGCCGGGCACAAAATCCCAACTGAGTATGCAGAAACCGTTTCGTATCTGGTTGGAGTATGTGATGTTTTTTCATGGGGAAAAAGTATGTTATGTCATGTCATATGTATAAAAATATTTCATTTTTGAAAATGTGTTTAAAATGTTTTAAAGATAAATTATGTGAAGGGTATTAAATATACTTTGAAGATTTCATTTATTGAAGATAGTATAGCAGATTTTGAACATATTTCTTCTAACGTAATGTGTCTATTAAGCATGGAGTTATCATATGAGCTCGAAGATCATCCTCGATATTATCATTGTGACCAACATCGTTTAAAGATTTAGAAAAAAAATGAAATATTTCTATGTATTTTAATATGTATTAAAGAATTATCATCATTTACTTGAGAATTGACAATTCTCCAAAACTCTTCCGGCGAATGCCTAAATTTATTACGTAGCATAGTGCTAGTTTCATGTTTATGTTGCCTAATATGTTTGTTCATACATTTTTTATACAACCAGCCATGATGCTGGTACATTGCATAATTTTCATGATTACATTTTTTCTTTTACCGGCGTCTCGACTTACGATAAAGTTGCATAATATCCCTACATTCTTTACTAAACCAGGGCTTGTTCGTTTTAACGCGTTTGCGCTTTTTGTACGTTTGACACCGAACGTATTACGTGCAGCATCAACCAGCACGTGCGCTACGTCCTCAGTTAATCTGTTGACTTAAAGTCAACACGTCATGGCAAATCGCATCACTTCTGTCCTTCAGTTTGTTGATAACATCAATGTTATCGCGGAATACTCTTGCTCTATCTATCTCGTATCGCCTTCGTCTCTTTTCAGTATCATTGTAGTAGATTCTAGGGTTTCGCACAGAACAGAGTCGTATTTAGTTTTAATACCACTTGACAGAGAGAAAGTGTAACAGGGTAGTGTACATCTGATAGCAAGGGGGGGGGGGGGGAATCAAGAACATCAGAAACATTGAGAAATCAAGTTATTAATCAGAGACAAACATGGAGCAGAAAGAATGATGTAATCAATTAAACTCCTATTATTACAGGTGTTTCTTCCAATATTAGAATCATTGACCACGCATCCATTACATATATATGAACTAAGGCTTCTACACAGATCCATCAGCTGTTTACCGTAATTATCAGTTTTACCCATGTCCATACTATGCCTGTGTTTTGGTAAACCAGTGTTTAGCAGTACTTCGTCTGGATCAAGATGAAGACCAAATTCCTTCGAGACAAAATTATCAATAACAATATAATCATTTACAGTTGAATTCCTCGCATTAAAATCACCGGTTAACATGACATAATATGTGCATGTCACGCCGTGTAAATCCCTCTGTTCAGCCTGATAAAATATATCATCGGAAGCATATTTCGATCCTTCGGTGGGGAATGTACACTACACCAGCTTCCATATCCTGTGCAATCTTGAGCAGCTTCCTCGAGATTTTGAACCAGAGAATATATTCGTTTTCGTGATGTAATAATGTAATATATTGTACAAGGTTATTTCTCATCGCGAGTTCAATGCCACCAGAATGCCTCATTGCTTTAGAGTGATGTTGTAGAAATTGTTTATAGCCATCCAACGTTAAGCCATCAAGTGAGTTAAGTCTTCGTTTCCTGAAAACATAAGACATCATTATTCTCAAATAAACTTATAAACTCCAGATACTCGAGTCGCCCCGCAAGCCACAACAATTCAGACTAACTACAGGGACACCTTCCTGATATAAATTAGTTTGACCATTTCGGTCAGTTGTTACGTTCTCACTGTGAGCTAGAGTCAGAGACAGTGCGTCCAGTCTCCTCACCATCGGCGCGCCCCTATTGCGTGTTGACTTATGCACTTCCGTTAACTGTACCAGATGTCCTGCACGGTGGGGCTGTATAGGGGGAGGCACAGGCACAGACTGGGGGCGGTTTTCGACAAAGAGCTTATCTACAGCGATGAACTTTAACGGAGGGCATATTGCCTTCAAGAAGAAGCAGTAGAACACCCGTGACCAAGCCGATGACTCCCATGGCGTTACGTCCATATAGTGTGAGCTGAAATATCGCAAGTTTATATCACATCATTCTTTGAGTGTTTCTATTGGTACTAACTAAGGACGCAACCATATAGTAGCTGTGGGTTATGTCAGCAACGCGCAGAAACCACTGCTGACAACCAATGAATGTACGTGTACGGATTCCCCTTTTTTGAGAGATAATATTATGCCGGTGACTTCCATAAAAACGAAACATAGGTAGGATAATTATGTAACTTTCAAAACACAATTTGCGGTAGATCACTCATAATCCCAGGCGTGCGATATAAACCGTCAGACAAACGAAAAATAACAACAAGCTTTATCGAAACGTTTTGACTTGAAATAGTCGAATCACCCCAAGCTTAAATCTCCTTACCGTTAAACTAACTTTCAAAAGAATGTGCACACTTGGAGTTATGTAATCGTGTGTTTTTAAAACAAAAAACAACGTAAACAATGTTTATCTATTGTATACACTGGTAGGTTACAGTTCCAAATTATTTACGTTACCTGTTTGAAAATAATTTCCACACAGGTGTGCGTTTTTAATGCACATTTATAAGTATAAACAACCCGATTATCGAATAACACATTCTTGTTACGTTAAACTCAATCAATACGCATACAGTTGGATTGAAATAAAGACTGAAATCTAACGTGTAAATTGCTAAACTAAACCTACACTTCGACAAACCACTCAGTGTACACCCATACATACTATGCGTGTTAAGTAATCTGACAATATTGTGCACCAGGATTGCTACATACACATGTTGCCACATAAAAGTTCATTGTGAAGCAAAGGATAAGGGCATGCCCCCAATACCCTAAAATGTGTGAGCTCAAACTAAAGCTGATCTCAAATCGATTGATTTGGTTTTATCACATCTTCTTATCTGTCTTGTGTCATTGTAATATTTAGATATAACCTCGGGGAGTTACGTTGTTGTTTAGTGTGCGCCCTACATATATCATGGGGAGATAAGGTTCTTCCTGATACAGTATATTTCATAAAGAAAAATACAAAAGAACAATGTCACAGTTGTAACACATTGCTACACGTTGTTTATTTGATAAATGTATAAAAAAAGATATCATCAACAGTCATTTATCTGACAACCATAGCAAAACCGAAATGGGGACAAGATTCAATTGTTAAACAGAATGTAAATATGTTTGGATTCGAATCGGACCTAGAGTCATGACGGGCCAATGATGCTGGGGAGGATCGCTTTCAAATAGTACTTAACCTGATAGCTTACTTATTTCAAGGACTTCATGTAATGGTACGATACTTGCATAAATCGATGGTGTCCATGTGCTGGTTATGTGTCAGTGTTGAGACGTTGAGACATTGCAATATTACTATGCACGTTGCTCTTCGATTGTGTGGATTAATTTCCGACACGAAGCCCAGATATGATAATTGTAATTTAAAGGTCACATGCAACGTAAAACACAACTTTGCAGATTCTGGTACCTTTCGGTATGCACTTACCGAAACAAATCATAAAAAATGCCAATTCAAGCTATAAAGTTGGAAAAAACGCGATGAAAAAAAAGCCCGCGAAATCGGAGTTCAAAGGTTTCACTAAATTCCCCCCAGCGCTGGGGGGGGGGGGGGGGGGGACTGGTTTCAACAGCTGTGCTGCGCTGCGTCCATAACGCATGCGCAGTGAATAGGTTCGCGGACCTTGAAACAGTATGCATGCCCGGCGTCTGAGGTCGTGAGCAGTAGTCTAATCTTGGTTGTGCACACAAACAAGTAAATAATCTACTCGTTACGTAAAACAACTTGTTGATTGTGGTAAGCAGTCTCTGTCACAGAGAAAGCTCAGTTTCTGGTTTATTCACACCTATATGTCTGTCTGCCTGTCTGCTAAAGACAACATGCAATACACAGCTTCAGTCATTGACCACGTGCAATTTGAACTTAACACCTATCAGACTATACGACATAAAGAAAATAAGTTGATTTATGACTCGTGCACCCGAGTCCCGTGTCTGCCACATTATGTAATTAGGCACGTGTGATACACATGACATGTTTTTATCTCTGGGTTGCAAACAAACTACATTCATTTTTTCGGATGAGTGGATCTGACGGAAACTGGTGCAAACTCTTGTCAGTTTCAAGTCCTGCTTTGTACTTGGACGAATGACAGATTCCAGCCACGCAGTAGTTTACCATCTCAACTGACATGATTTTTTATTGGATCGAGCGCAAATTCAGAGAACATGTATTTTCCAAACCCAAGATCTCTATATACATTCTTCATGGATGACGACTTCTTTTCGTGTATATGATTTTGTTTGACAACAGTAAATGAATCCATACAGAAACGATGCATCAAGTACACAAAAAGTTGTTATCCATAAAGAATCATACTTTCTTGTCTCTTTCCATACTTCTAAAATGCCCATCAAACAGATCATCTTTCTGTACACACAATGAACCCTCAGCATATCAGCAAATGAAACAACCAATCGGAAGCCGTCGTTACACTTGAGAGCATATCCACCCGCTATGACTGGGTTCGGTCTCCCGAGGGCTTCGTTTCGGGGGAAGTAAGCCCAACTACAAAATATTGCACTTTTGAATCGCGATTGTACGCTTATAATTGTGTTTATTTGGGTTTTTTTAAAGCAGCAATGTATATTATATGTCATGAATAAGTGATAAATGTGTTTTAATTATGTTTGATTTTTTGTTTGCATGTGACCTTTAAGTTTACGATTTATTGAGCTAATCAATCATGTTGTAAAGTCTGTGTAACAGGAAGACGTTTGTGTCTTATTTGCAATTAGGACGAATAAGTAGAATAGCTTTCGCAAACATGCACACACACATACCTTTTGTATCAGCTAAGGGCTGGGCAAAAGGAAGAACCATCTGATCTTCCGGAAAGCGATGATCATGGATCGACTTCGTGAGAATGGTTCGGTTACCAGTAATGAACAATGTGTGAAGCGGCTGTGGTCGAATGCTAAAAGAGATTTGAAAAGTATATGTACATATTCCCTTTACAATACTACTCCAAACAAGCCAGTCAAGTTAAAACGCTTTTCCATAATCGTCACATGTTCATCATTAGTCCATTTTACGAAATCGGCTATGTCGTAAGTATGTGTAAATGAATAATTGTTTATGAAGATGTAAGATGAAAGGTTAAACGTTCATATGTATTCTGTCTCAGTGGTTGTAACGGCGACACAAACATAGGCAGAAACAAGTCAGTTGATCACCACGAAAAATATGACTAAAGTCAACATACGGATTCACACGTACTTAATGTTTGTCTGCATGTCTACCAAACGATCCCTGCAGCACATCATGTCAAATTGAACTACAATTCAAAAGAGGGTCAAAATGAACTTAGACTATCTCAACACATGAGTCGGTGTTAAGCCGGAAGCTCTGAGACGATAGAATCAATCCGGATGAACATTCTCATATGCAACGATTATACATCCTTGTAAGCTAACAACACCACTACAGTAGATAGTTTTGTTCAACCCAAATCTCTTCGTGACTGTGAGAATTTATAATCTGGAAGAAGTGTTTGTTATTTAATGTCTATCTCGTCTTGTTACAACTATCAGTCAACGGCACTAGTAGGTGAGTAACTTACATCCATGGTACCTTTAAGCTGTAAAAAGTTTCGTTGTATAGCATACATCTTGGGTAGTTTTAAAGCTAATCTTCAGATCTGTACTTGTTGCGTAAGCCATGAATAGTCAACCAGTTACACTCTGATTTCCAGGAATATGTGTATCAACAGTTTCCAGAAGGTGACTCAAATTTACAGAAATGTGAAATCAAAGTACCATTGCTCGCCATTTATGTAAACTTACAGAATGACATTTTAGTAACGAGCAACCACATGCCACCACCAAACACCACCACCACCACACTGTCAACATCACACACCACCACCACACGAAACCACACACCACTGCCACACACCACCACCACCACCACTACACACCACCACAACACACAACCACCAGCCCACCATCATCACACACAACCACACACCAGCAGTACCACCGCCACACACACCACACCACCAAATCGCCAACACTACACACAACCAACACCAGGATACCACTTCCACCACACACAATTTAATTGTTTGAGAGCAATTAAAATGCAACCACCACTACCACCACATCACCACCACTACCATCACGCACCACCAAACACCACCACACACCACCAACACCATACACCATCATCACCACGCCACGGTGAGAATATCACTATGAACAGCTTCCATTCAAAGTAACAAACAGAACAAGTACAGTCGAAATCTGGCGATTGAGCTGAAAATGAATTTCCAAACACTGTTTGCGGACCTTATATTACTCCCTTGTGCCCTTAAGAATCGGGAATCTATCCATCCAAAAGGGGTCACTAACCTATGTGTCACTTGATGTCAGATAAGTGTCGTATAGTATTCATAGAAATAAAAATAATTATGTTAATTTAATATTAGTTTGAGAGCGATTAGATTCCAATTCTGAAATCTTCGGTAAAATATCACACACACACACACACACACACACACACACACACACACACACACACACACACACACACACACACACACACATATATATATATATATATATATATATATATATATATATATATATTGCTGTGTTAATTAAAACCAGCTTGAACTGGCTAAATTTGTGAGCACAGGAAGCTAGACGCATCAACCCTCCCAGGTCCGCCGCAAGGGACCGCTGTTTTCCACATGCCCGAGGGTGTTCTGTTTGAATTAAACACGATGCAGGTCATCGAACCCATCGAATATTCAATTAGTTGCCTCGCTGCATGTTCAAACGTATTGCCCATTAAGTATACAAAATGACCTTGCCACTTTTAAGCTTATTTATAACTACAAAAGTTTAGTGTGTTTCTGTATTTTTTGTTTATAGCATATTATCCTGTGTTGGTGTTTTCGCTTTTTCGTTTTATGAATTAAATAAACAAATAACATATCTGCAAATCACCAAAACAATATGGTGCGAAACCAACAAATAATGAACGTGTAGTCTATAATATACTGAACAGCAAAAGAAACGCAAGTGTAAAAAATCATAAAAGTTAGTGTTCATGTTTATGTTTATGTCGTGCCTTATATGCTTTACAAACAACCGATTGTGTTTCTTTTGCTGGTCAGCATATATTTGCAAAGGAATACAAAAGCAGATTACCGCAAATGCAAAAACATCGGATTTTTGTGTTTGGTTATTCTGCAACAATTAAACATTTTCTGAACGCCTTCTTGGCATCGAATGTCCGTGTGAAAAACGTCGTTACATGATGTCTTAATTTACTGTAGGAGAACGATGTTATCAGACCCTTCTCATTTTTGACGTTGACAGCGCCTACCAATGGCCCCCGTTGCCTGTCAGATTATAGACAGGAGTTTGAGTAAGTTTGGTTTTACGCCGTACTCTGCAGTATTCCATCTACAGGGCGGCGGGCTGTAAATAATCGAACTTAGACCAATCCGATGGGGAACGATGATACGTGTCTACCATGTCAGCGAGCCTGACCAACCGATCCCGATAGTCGCCTCTCACGACAAGCATGGATTACTGAAGGCCAACATGAGTTTGTAGCTGTGCGCATAGTGCAACGAAAGAGCTGGATTCTGCCAGCAAACTGATTTAAATGGACTGCATGGGCCTACATATTAATAAATCAAAATATACTCTAAAAACAAGTAACGCAAACGTGACATTTTCTTTGTACATTTACAAACTTAGCTACAATGAATCCCGATTCGTAATCTAAAGACAGGATGGAAGATAAATTTATCTAGATTAAATACGGTAGTCAAAGCCGACCACCGTGAATGCAGGTGTTGCAAGAGCAGTTGTGCTTGTTTAGTCACGTGATAGTAGGTTACAAAGTGGGATGAAGAAATTGTTTAGTCACTCGAGGTCTACGCGTTGCTCAGGCGAGTAGCTTTGCCTTGGTTTCTGTCCCTTTGTCCCTCATGAATCAACAAGATTCCACTACTCCGGACGTTTCTCAGTATAAACGTCAATGTTGGAGGAATAAGAACCTTTCTCCCCTAAGCTGACGATGTGTTGCGGTTGATGTACGCGTTTGGGGAACCTTATGGTTCATGGTTTCAACACATACTACATGTAACACGAACATCGGTTCCTTAAAAAAATAGAGGGGAAGTTATGTAGGCAGGTGGTCAAAGCATTTACTCGTCACGCCCATTTCGGTTTCTTACTTGTGTGAAGTCAATTTCTGAAGACCCCCACCATGATAATGCTGAATTTCTGCTGAAAGTGAAAGAAACAACTTATTACCCAGTACACAATAGAATTGGGATGGGGAGTGGGCATGGACAGACTAACAGTAACCATTACAACTTCCTTGAGATTAACGTTGCGAAAACAAAGAAACTGGTAATTGATTTTTGATCAAAGAGAAATGTGGACCAAGTTGAACCCGTTTGTATTGAAGGCAGTGTAGTTGAACAAGTATCAGAACATAAGTATTTAGGGACTATCATCGACAACAAATTGAACTGGAACAATAATACAGACTCTATCCACAAGAAGTGTCAACAGCGATTATATTTCATGAGGAAATTTAGATCTTTTAATGTCGATGTCAAACTGTTATCACTTTTTTATTCTTGTTTTGTTCACTCTGTTTTATCGTTTGGTATCCAGTGCTGGTGCGGATCCCTCTCCCTTAAAAACAAAACCAAACTGATTAAAGTTACTAACATCGCCTCGAAGATTGCAAACACTCCCTTTGTAAATCTATCTTCCTCATATGAAACCCGTGTTCTGTCCCTTGCACATACGATTATCGCTGATGAAACACACCCATTAAACTCATACTATTCCCTTTTACCTTCCTGCCTCCGATTTCTGATTCCCAAACTTAAAACCACTCGTACCACAAATTCCTTTATTCCAAGTAGTACTAAACTGTTAAATAGCACCTGTGATAAATAGGTCATTACAATATATATATATATATACAATATATGTTAGTTTCACAATATGATCTCAATTAACCATCTTAATGTCATAATTACTCACTTTTTATATTCATTTTTATATTTATATGTGTGTTGTGTTCTTAACTGCTGTACATTTGTTACTTCTGTGAGCAAGTGAATGTAAAAAGAATTCCCATTCCGGGTAATAAAGTCTTATCTCTCTTAACCTACGTTGGGAATTCAA